>NC_135327.1:36797173-37429477 GCF_023851605.1 Tamandua tetradactyla | reverse complement strand
GCAATTGAGAAAAAAGCATTTGCCAGATCAACATCTGCATACCAGGTACCAGGCGGATGTGTTGATTTGCTCAAGCAATGATATCACATTTGGAATAGCAGCTGCAATTGTAGTCATCATTTGGTTAAGTTTACTACACTCCAGTGTCATCTGCCAAGACCAATCTGTTTTCTGCACAAGCCAAATAGAAGAGTTGAATGGATATGTGGTGGGAGTCACCACCCCTGAATCCTTCAAGGGTTAAGAGTGGTACTAATCTATGCAATCCCTCCAGGAATATGGTTTTGCTTCCAATTCGCTATTTCGTTAGGTAGGGGCAGTTCTAGTGGATTCCACTTGACCTTTCCAACCATAACAGTCATCATTCCATGAGTAAGGGAACCAATGCAGGATTCTGACAGTTGTTCAGTTTGTCGATTCCAATTATGCATTCCAGAACTGGGGAAATGACCACTGAACGGGTCCAGGGACCCACTGTACCCACTTTGAGACAGACCTGAGCTAAAACTCCATGAATCACCTGACCTCCATAAGCCCCTACTCTGACTGATGAACCAAAGTGACATTTTGGGTGTCCTGGTATTAGTATCTGAGCCATTGTATAATAATCCTAGAAATATCTGATAATTTCCTTTTCTCCAATGCACAGCCATCCTGGTAAAAGTCTGTAGGTCTCCTTGGGGGAAGTCTGGGAGGAATTTTGACAGTGTAAATTTGGGGCAGTATAACAGGTCCTTCCCCAGTAGTACCCAACCTTCCCCTCATTCAAGAAGTTCTGGGTCTATAAACTGTCTCATGTGTGGAAATCGATTAAGGCACAGTGACTCTCTGGGTTTTTCTTGGTTGTTGTTGTTTGTTTGTTTGTTTTGGGTGCATGGTCCAGGAAGCAAAGACCCTCTGTTTTTGTAATTCAAGTTAAACTTCTGTTCACTTGACCTAGACTTCTGTTTATATAGCTCAAAGAAGAATTTAGTATACTGCCCATCTGTTTTACTTCTAGGTACTCATGATCTATTAGCCAATGACACAAGTCTTTGCGAATTAGATTATTTTGACTGCTGCTTTGAGTCTACTGTCTATTATGGTAGCCACACCTACCTTTTCTATGGTGATTAACTGTCACCACGTGGCTTATGCCGATTTGGCATCCTGTCATCCCCATTGTGTTTAAGGAGTTCAGCTCAGTGACAGCAGTTCCCACACTAATATCTGTGGGATGATGGAACCTGTCTCACAAATTTATTTCTCAAAGTTTTGGTGAAAGATGTGTCCTCTGGACATTCCTGGGTTGTGTGAGCAGGTCTTATCATTATAAGTCTGCTCTAACATTTCAATCTCTAATCCTCTGGATCCCCTCATCTATATTATACCAGGGCAGTGCTGACATTTCAACCTCAGGTAATGTTGGCCACCTTTTGAGCCATCTTTCAGTCAACCATCCAAACAAATTGTTGATGCCCTTTCTAACCCCTCAAGCTACAACATTAAATCTAGAATCTCTGTGTAGTGGACCCATATCAACAAATTCAACTTGATCCAACTTTATATTCTTTTCACCATTATCCCATACTCTTAATATCCATTCCCACACATATTCCCCTGATTTCTGTCTACACAGATTAGAAAACTCACGCAGTTATTTTGGATTATAGCATACTTCTTCATGGGTCACTCTTTATACCTCACCCTTTTGGTGCCTGCTGGGACTTTAGTCTAGTTATAGGTCTTGAAGAAAAGAGGGATGGTGGGGGTGGGTCATGAAAAGAAATAGAAGTATCTTTCAAGCCAATTACCTCAGGGCTTTTGTTTGCAGTTTCATCTGGTGAAACAGGATTAATCACTTTCAGACAGAGGAGTAAGGGTTTTTCCCAGAGGGGATGGTTACAGGCACTGAAGGGTAAATCTCTTTAGGTGGAGGTTGGATGTCAGACTCCTCTAGGCAGACTGGAGTCTGGGAAACTGCTTCCTCAAGGCAAGTTGAAGGTCAGGAAGCTCTTTCCTCAGGGCAAGCTGAAGATTGGGGGGCTATTTCCTCAGGGTAGGCTGGAGATGGGTGTACTGTTTCCTCAGGACAGACCACTACATGTCTATCTAGAAAGGGTTCAGCAGATTCCAGGGCTTCCATGTCCCCATTGCAATCATTATCAAGCCATATGAGCCCCTCCCAAGTATCAGGATCCCATTCTTTTCCAATCAAAGCCTTTACTTTAAACAGCAGACACTCTGCATACCCCTCCATCCCCCTACATTTATGTAGTTATTGTCACAAATGACATGTACATACATTATGTGTCGAAAACCATTGACTTTTCATTACATTCTACACATTTGTCTTTTAGATCCTGTGGGAAGTAAAAAGTGAAGTTACAAACCAAAAATACAATACTACTGGTATTGGTATTGGTATTTACTGATGTCATTACCCTCACTGGAGATCTTTATTTCTTCATGCTGCTTCAGTCTACTGTCTATTGTCCTTTCCATTCAAACTGAAGAACATTCTTTAACATTTCTTGTAGAGTCAGTCCAGGAGCGACAAACTCCCTCAATTGTGTTTATCTGGGAAGTTTTTAATCTCTCCATAATTTTGAAAGACAGTTTTGCCAGGTATAGAATTCTTGGTTGGCAAATTTTCGACACTTTATATATGTCATCCCATTGCTTTCTTTTTTATTTATTTATTTGTTTATTAATTTAAAAAATTAACAAACAAATAAAACATCAACATATATAATCAGTAATTCACAATATCATCACTTAGTTGCATATTCATCATTTCTTAGAACATTTGCATTAATTCAGAAAGAGAAATAAAAAGACAATAGAAAAAGAAATAAAACGAACACAGGAAAGAAAAAAAAGATTATACTTACCATACCTCTCACCCCTCACTTTCATTGGTCACTAGCATTTCAAACTAAGTTTATTTTAGCATTTGTTTCCCCTATTATTTATTTGAATTTTATATGTTCTACTCCTCTGTTGACAAGGTAGATAAAATGAGCATCAGATACAAGGTTTTCACAATCACACAGTCACATCGTGAAAGCTATATCATTATTCAATCATCCTCAAGAAACATGGCTACTGGAACACAGCTCTACATTTTCAGGCAGTTCCCTCCAGCCTCTCCGTTACATCTTGAATAACAAGATGATATCTACTTAATGTGTAAGAATAACCTCCAGGATACCCTCTCGACTCTGTTTGGAATCTCTCAGCCATTGCCACTTTGTCTCATTTCACTCTTCCCCCTTTTGGTGGAGAAGGTTTTCTCAATCCCTTGATGCTAAGTCTCAGCTCTTTCTAGGGTTTTTCTCAATCCCTTGATCCTGAGTCTCAGCTCACTCTAGGATCTCTGTCCCATGTTGCCAGGAATGTCCACACCCCTGGGGGTAATGTCCCACATAGACAGGGGGAGGGTGGTGAAATTGCTTGTTGTGTTGGCTGGAGAGAGAGGCCACATCTGAGTAACAAAAGAGGCTATCTTAGGGGTGACTCTTAGGCCTAAATTTTAAGTAGATGTGACCTATCTTTTTGGGGGTTAAGTTTCATATGAACAAACCCCAAGACTGGGGGCTCAGCCTATAGCTTTGGTTGTCCACCCATTGCTTTCTTGCCACCACTAGTTTCCGATGAGAAATTGGCACTTAATCTTATCGAGGCTCCCTGAATATGGTCTGATGCTTCTTTCTTGTGGCTTTCAGAATTTTCCCTCTATCTTTGGCAATTGACAACTTGATCAAAACATGCCTTGGTCTGGATCTATTTGGGTTTATCCTGCTTGGAGTTTGTTAAGCTTCTTGGACGTGTATGTTCTTGTCTTTCATTAGATTTGGGAAGTTTTCAGCAATTAGTTCTTTGAATATTCTCTCTGCCCCTTTCTCTCTTTTTTCTCCTTCTGGGATCCCACAATGTATATATTTGTACACTTGATGATGTCCAACAGGTTCCTTAGGCACTGTTCACTTTTTTCGTTCTTACCTCTTTCTGCTCCTCCTTGTCTTATCTTCAAGTTCTCCAATTCTTTCTTTGCCAACTCCAATCTGCTGTTGAACCCCTTTAGGGAATTTTCAATTTATTTTACTGTGATCTTCAGCTCTGTTTGATTCCTTTTCATAATTTTCATCTCTCTATAGATATTCTCTTTGTGTTCACCTATCATTTTCCTGATTTCCTTTAGTTCTTTGTATTTGCTTTCCTTTAGCTCTTTGAGCCTATCCAGGGTCATTTTAAAAAAGTCTTTGGTATGTCTCAGGCCTGGCCTTCTTGGTTTATGATTTCTAACATACTAATCTTCTCCTTTGGCTGAGCCATCACTACCTGCTTCTTTGTATGTTTTGTAACTGAGAGCATTCTTTGGAGTGAGCTGTAGCCCCTGGACCTAGCACATGACAACTCAATCCAGTATAAGTAAGAAACTATCTCATAATGAACTGGTGGTGGCCAATTCAGCAGCCACAGCGCCCTAAGGTAAAGTCTACAGAATTAGAAAAACAGTGTCCTACAATTGTGCTTAATATCTTGGAACAGCAAATTCCATGTTTTCCCTCTTACTAGATTGCTCTCTTTTGATTTCATGAGCTCATGGCTTCAGATCATTCTCTTTTTGCCTGAAGGAATTCAACATCATTCTAAACTTAAATCATCACATAATTTACCCAAGAACAGGTTGGCTGCCTCAGGCTAGGAGGTCAATGGTATTTAAAATATTTTCCCTCTGAGATAAAGACTGGACCCCAAGGTGGCTGAATAAATAAATACAGTGAGCCTGCTCCTGCCCCACTCAGCTTGTAGTGGGGAAATTCACCCCTCATTCCAGAAGACATCCTCTGACAAGCATGCGTGTGTGTGTGTGTGCATGTGTGTGTGATGAGCTAATTGAAAAGAGCAAAGGGGTAATTTCACCTGGTAAGCTGGATGGGTGCTAGCCACTCACGGGTGCCAGCTTTCAGGAAAGATTGAGATTTGAGACTGAGTGTGGTAGGATGGGGGCAGGGAGTGCTGACACCAGCAGCTGCTTTAATAATACTACTTACCTCTGCAATTAATATGCTTGTCAAAATAAGAGGGAAATGAGAATGACTTCAGCAGCACAGTGGCATGATGGGATTGGCCAAGCTGTCCAGCCTAGATTTATAGCCAGAGTACTCATCTACTCTCTCTGGTCTAGATACAATCATATGATAATTGAGGAGACATGCAGTTGGATCTCTCTGTCTTGCCTCTGACATTCCCATCCAGGTCCTAAGCCAGTTAAGCTTTGCTGACATCTAGTTCTCGAGGGGGTCAGAGGAGGCCCAGTTTCTTTGCCCAGGTCAGTTCTACCATTTATAGCAAGAAGGGCACAAAAGGCCAAAAAGGACAGTGGTCAGCTTTGGGACAAAAGCATAGGTAACCAAAGAGAGGGTTCAGATTGAGTTTGGTTTGTTCTATTGTGGATGGAATGAAACTGAGCTAGGATGCCCCAGGGAGAGCTTTAGTTATGGTACAGAGAGAAGAGGGACTGCTTGGGAGAAGAATGAAGTGATTTGAAATTAATTGAACATAGTGTGGATACTGGAAACAGTTGTTCTTGTCATACTCCAGAAGAGTAGACTGGGGAGTATCTGAGAAAGCCTGAGAAGCCCTTTTCCTTTGGTTTAGCACCCAGTTGTGAAATTGATGGCAGAGTCACACAACACAATGTTTTGACCAAAAATGTTTACTTTTCCTGTTGGGTGTGCAGAGAGATAACACTTCCAAATCCCTTGCAGGTGGCATCACATTCTGGCCAATGGAATATGGATAAAAGTGCTGTCCCTGTTCTCAGGTTTGGGCTGAAAACCTCCTAGAAGGCCTCCTGTGCTCTCTGTTTTCCACACTGGTCAGTCCAATGCATAAGGTCTAGATACCCTAGAGTAAGGTGGAGCTACAAGATCGAACCTGGATCCCTAGGTGACTTTGTGGAGTGGAGCTACCTGCTCAACCCCCCACCCCCGCAAACCCGCCACCTCAACCTCTCCACTCACTCACATTTGATTGCAAACAAGAAAAAATCACTAGTGTGCTAAACTTCTGAGGTTCACAGCTTGTTTGTTATAGCAGCTGATGGTACTTGCTCTGACTAATATGTATCTGTAATTGGTCTCAACTGAGGGACAACTTTCAAACTTAAGAAAACTGCAAGTTGTGGTACCAGCAGTCTTAGACTGACTTTCTGCTACCAAGATGATCGCAGCCACCAAAGACTTCCTTGTTGCCAAATCCACAAGCTTATTCTTCTTACTTTCCTTATCTTCCCTGCTTCATTTACTGCAGTGGTTACCCTTGGACATATCAATACATGAATTTTGTTTTGTTGGCTACTTCAGCTGTTGCCTCCAATCTCTAGTTCTTACCTAGGATTGGTCCCATTTTGCTACCTGCTTATTTCTCATTTCTATTTGGATGCTTTACCCATCACTTCAGATTTACTCTTTTCAAAAAGGAGTTTGATGTGTAATAGTGGTTGACTGAACTGAGTTAAATTCTTTCCAAGCCTAGCTTCCAGGCCAAGCCAGGGCCTGCTTCGATAGTGACCAATCATACTAAGTCTCCCCACCATACAGGCTTGAATTTAGTTGGTCCTTTCCTCTATTTTTCAGAGTGAAAACATCTCAGAATGTTAGCTGGGAGGTATTCTCACAAAGTCATCAGGAACCTTGGGGATGGCAGGACGTGGTCACCTTGTCCACTAAATACTACTTATTTTGTAGTTGAGGAAGCCTTGCCCAGAACCGTTGACTTGCCTGTGGCCACACAACTGGTAAGTGGCACATGCTTTTTTTGGAGTTTAGGTCCCAAGTGGATTCCATGCCCTCTTTCTAGATGTTCCTCAAGGCTACCACAAAAAGGCATAATGTAGGACTGAATCTCTGGTAAGGAACTGTGGCCATTCATTGGTTGGAAGCTAATTTGCTCTTTGATTACTTGTTTAGTGAGTTTGATGTGGTTATGAGAGATAAGAGCCCACCATGTGCCAGACACTATGTTGGGAAATTTCATATGCTCTTTTTCCTTTAACTTACTCCAAATCTTTAGGGATTAGAAGACATTTTCTCAGTTTAAAGGATGAGAAAATAGGTTCAGGATTAAATAAGCAGCCTATGCACTGCATAGTTTTTGGGGTAGGATCTGGTGGAGATGCAGCGAATAAAGAATCAAGCCCATTAACCCTTGTGCAGGTTTGAAAGGATTACGTACCTAGAAAAGTTATGTTTAAATTCTGATCCATTTTGTGGAGGCAGACATTTCTTTAAATCCCTCTTCAGAACTGTATGTTGGAAACTTGATACTAGATTACCTCTATACAATTGTGTGGCAGACATAATTGTGGGTATTAACTTTGATTAGAGGGAGATGTGACTTCATCCATTCCAGGTGGGTCTTGATTAGTTTACTGGAATCCTTTACAAGAGGAAATATTTTGGAAAACATTAAAGATCAAGAGAGCCATGAGAACCATGAGAGTCCCTGCAACTAGAGACCTTTGGAAATAAAGAAGGAGAACACCCCTTGGGGAAGCTTCATGAAACAAGAAACCTGGAGAGAAAGCTAGTAGACATCACCTGTTTTGCCATCTGCCTTTTCAGTTGAGAGAGAAATCCTGAACGTCAGGAACCTTCTTGAACCAAGGTATCTTTCCCTGGATGCCTTAGATTGGACATTTCTATATCCTTGCTTTGGTTTGGACACTTTCACAGCTTTAGAACTGTAAAGTTGCAACTTATTAAATTCCCCTTTTGAAAAGCTGTTCCATTTCTGGTGTATCACATTCTGGCAGCTTGCAAACTAGAACAACCCTGGTCACAGATTCTTTGAATGATACCTGGAAATGCCTTCTGAATTCTGTGTCTTCCCCAGGGTGAGCAATCTAAGAGAGAAGGAGAGAGAGCATCCAAACTGGAAGCCACAGTCTTTTAACAACCTACCTTTGAAAGTAACAGTCTACCACTTCAGCTGTATTGTGTTAATTCGAAGCTAGTCACTGGATCCAGCCCACACTCGAGAGGAAGGCATTACACAGGGGTGAGAATATCAGCAGGTAGAGCTCCTTAGGAGGCATCTTCAAGGCTGTGCACACCAGTGACCATGTATCTGTCTAAAATAGTCCCCATCTGTGCCTTTGAGCATCTGCCACTCTCCAAATCAACCTGATCTAGTTCATCATTTTCCTCTTTCTCTTTCTGTCATGTCCCCGTAGGTCTGTACAATTCAATCTGATAGCCATCTGCTGGGACCCAGTAAGTCTGATGAAAATTTGATGAGATATAAAACCTCCTGTTCATATTCGTATTCATTGCAAAAGGGGAAAAAGTAACTTTTTTAGTGGAGAAGGCTGGTAAGGATCACATCAGTGAGATGATCTAAGTTAACATCACGTGTAATGGGACAAATGGAATTGCCATGCGACCTGACAGGATGTAATGAGATGAACACAGTCTTTCTTCTTGATACTCCTGCCAAAGACAGGTTTCCTACATTCAATCCTGAGAGAACATCAGAAAAACACCTTTGTATTTGAAGATTTCTTAAAAAATGTCAGTGTCATAAAGGGTAAGAAGAGACCCAGGTACTGTTTCAGATTGCAGGGACTAAGGATACATGACGATTAAATACAATATGTATTCTGAACTGGACCCTTTTGCTAGAAATGGCACTCTTGAGACAACTGGTGAAACCAGAATGGGGTCTGAGACTAGATGGGGTAATCTTTCATTGTGAATTTCCTGATTTTGATGGTTCTATTGTGTTAGTGTAAGAAAATGCTTGTTTGTAGGAAATACACACTAACACATTCAAGAGTTATCACCACGTTGACAACTTACCCTCAAAGGGTTTCAAGGAAAAATAAAGTTTTTGTACAGTACTTACAACTTTTCTGTAAGTTTGAAATGGCTTCAAAATATGTATTTAAAAATACCTCAGTTATGCCATTTTTGGATGTAGAGATCCTTCGGGAAACTATGGGAGAACTCATTCTTTCTCCATACTTGTGACTTCCCAAAACTTTACCCTCCTCACAGTCATGACTTCTCCTCTGGAGAAGAAACTCCAGGGCAACACAAAGGACACATCCTAGGACAGAGTTTGGGGAAGTCAACTGCTAGTGAGTGCTCAAAGCAAAGGGGTTAGGAGAGCAAAAGTAAGTCCCAGCTTTGGAAACTGACTGTATATCAAGGAGAAGGTTAATGAGACTGCACCGCCAAGTAAACTAACTTCTTAAAATGTGGGTTTAGTCCAAGACAGGACCCCAACCCATTGCGAGACCTTTATAAATAAAATTATCCTGATTGCTTGCCCATATATAATCTACAAAATAGGATGGGGAAGCACTTACCAAACTCTATGCTGACGGTCAAAGCCAACACCTTTTACTGACAATGGTTGTTAAGATTATGGGAACAAAAGCAGGTGTTTATCCAGTAACTAAGGATGCCTGGGGCCTTGGGTAAAGAGAGAAGAAAGACAATCTAAAGCAGTATCATAATCCTTGAAATAAAGATCCTCCAGAAAAGCAGAAATACTTATACAGATGTATGGAAATAGACTGAAGAATGCGAGAGGAGGAAAAGGGAATAAACAAATGTTAGAGCTTTTAAAAGACTACCATAAACTCACCAATATTTGTTTAAATGTGCCTGATTTGGGAAGACCTTATAAATTATATAAAAGATGTAAATTCTTTCTTTCCTTCTTTATTTTGGCTGGGCAGAGAGCATATGACTATCAGAATTTCCTGGACTGAAGGCTGTTAGGCATTTTCATACTTCCGAAGAAAGGATGTCTGCTTTCCTCCATCTACACTGACCCTTTGAAGCAACTTTCACATGTCAGAATAGACCACTTTTAGCCTAAGAGAAGCATGAAGCTCAGATGCGTCATTCCCTGATTTGTTCTAATCAAAGATATGCCCTCCCCAAATTTAAAACATCTAACAGAGTCTGTGCTCTGTTGATTCAAACAACACCAAAAGCGGTTTTAAGAAATGAGATTTTCCTTTGCTATTTAGGGTCACTCTTTGGTCTCTTCATATTTTCCCCTGAAGCCGTTGGACTTATTTCTAAGCTATGCAACCTTGACTGGGGGTGACTCACATCCCAAGTAATTTCTCCTTTTATATACATTTCCTACATTGTGTTTTTTATCCTTAAAAAAGGATAAAAAAAAAAGGATGATATGGAATTTGTCCATATCATCTAAGTTGTTAAGTTTATCGCATAAAGTTGACCCTAATAGTTCCTGGCTATCCTCTTAAGGAATTGTAGCAGTGCCCCCTTGTTTCATTCCTGTCGATTTTGTTCCTTACTTCTTTTTCTCCGTCAGCCCAGCTAAGGAGTTTTCCTATATGCTTAAGTTCATGTTCAACTCAGACCATTTGTGTCCCTTTTTCTTGTCCTGAAATGCACTTGGTCGTCAGCTGGTGGGTGTACAGGACAGGTGAGGCCAATGTCAGTGTGAGGCAAGGGTGCAGGCTAGGTCAGAAGCAGGGTCTCTTAGAGGGTGAGGAGGTTGATAAGGGGTAAGGTCGGTGACTCAGAAGCTGGGTGGATTCAGAACAAAAGTGCAAAATAGCTGTGGTCACACGCCCTTCCGTAGCTGTTCAAGTGATATTTCCTGATAATGTATTGTGAGAGTACAGCTTCCCAGCACATTTCACTAAGGTCTGAGGAGCTGGCCCTTTGTGCTATGCAGCCATCCATTAAATGTCTACACCATACATTAAACCCGCAGGGACTTTAGGAAAGTTGAACTATATATAGATTGTGTGTTTCCCTCTAATACTGGAAGGAAGAGACACGTAGTAAGAATCCAGAGAGGATGAAACAGCCACATTTTTAAACCCTTGTTTATGTGAACCTTAGTTACCTCTGACATGTTTGAAGTATGGGTGTTTCTTAGTTTCTAGTTTTCCACAATAGCATATCTTTGTAATTATTTATTAAGAAAAATACCTGTTCTATTATTCTTTACCTTATAGGTTCATGAACTAGAAAGTGGGCTAAACAGCAAAGAAAAATTCCGATAAAATGAGCTGTAAAATGATAAGACTAATGGCTTTTCAAATATTAGGCTAGTTTCAGGTACCCATGTAATAAAATAATTCTGTTTAAGGAAATTAATAGTGGATGTTGAAAGGAAAAAGATTAAGGGCAAGATGAAAACAAAGAACAAGATAGATAACCCAAGCTTTTCATGAGATACCAGGTATGTCTTTTTGGCTTCAGATGTGACCCAGAATAAAATTCTCACTCTGTACTTTCAAGCACAGCAGTAATGCGAGGATTTAGCTTTTCTTTTCAATGTTCACAGGGCTCACTAGGTAGATGTTTCATCAATACAATTTTGAGTTGTTGGAAGACTGTGCACAGGGATACACAGTGAAACAGAGACAGTTGTTTAGTCTTCAGCAGGATCCTGAGTTGATAAAAGAAGAACCAAATAGAAAGATGTCTAATATGATTCTCAGAAATGTCAAGTATGAACCAACATTTCTTAACCCCTAGGTGTCCTTGACTAAGCCAAAGGCTTTTCAAGGATCATTTGTTTCTGGTTTTAAAATGGGAGCCTTAAAACCAAAAACAAACAAAAAAATACGGTGCCTGCCCATGCAAAAAAAAATAAGGAGTCTGACATGTCTCAATTTGGAAGACAAGCTTTTCAAAGTCATACATGACCCTGAAAGAGACACGTATTATGGTATGATGTTACGTATTTGAATTAACACTCATTAACAAAACATTAAGCTGTCTTGGAAAGATCCAGTAAGTGCTATGGTTCTTAGTCACCAGGGGCTCTGAACCCCTTTGTAAACCTAATGGTGCCTTGGACCATTAAGAAAGCATAAAGAAGGCATAGAGTCATAAAAATATTGCTTATGACTTCAAGGAGCTCAAAAATCCACACAGCCAACCTTGGATCCAGTTCAGAACATCTGAGGGGCACTTCTGGGCATATCCCCCAAACTGGAGTTCTAATGAGGATTTGATCCAACACTCAAAGGTGCTCCTCATGGACTGTCTGGGCTCACCTCTGTACCAGGGTAAAGCTGTTTAATTTGGTTTAACTCGTCTTTACTCAGGTCTCCTCAGAGCCATTTTGTATGTTTTAGCCTGTTAGAGTTGATGAAATGCAATATATCAGAAATAGTTTGGCTTTTACAGTAGGGATTTATTAACTTACAATTTATGGTTCTTAGGTCATGAAAATGTCCAATTTAAGGCATCAACAGGATAACACCTGGATTCCGAAGACTGGCTGCTGGCATCTGGGACATCTCTGTCACACGGGAAAGCACATGGCCAGTATCTGCCAGTCCTTCTCTCCTGGGTTTCACTGTTTTCAGCCTTTGGCTTCAGTGGCTTCCTCTCTGCTTTCTGAGGGTAGTCTCTTAGATTCTCCAGGGCTTTTCTCTAAATTTCTCTGGGTGTTTCTCTGTCTTTTATCCTCTTATAAAGAGTTCCAGTAAGCAGATTAAGACCCACCTGGAATGAGATGGGTCACATCTCAATTGAAATAATGGACCTAAAAGTTTCTACCCACAGTAAGTTTGCACACAAGGAATGGATTAAATCTAAGGACATGATCTTTTCTGGGGTGCATAAAACCTCTAAACTATCACATACATTAATATTCTTGGAGAATCTTTGCTTCTTTACTCTCCAAACATCTCGGAGCTCTAGCTGGGGAAATGAGGTTTGTGGTCACATCTCCCACTAGGGCTACAGCCTCCTGGTTCAGAGAAGAAGATGTGCAAACTTCATCTGGAAAAAATAGCACAAAGGCCCAAGCTGCTTCCACAACGATGCCATGGGGGAGCTAGGGATACAGGGTAAGGAAGCTAATAATATCTTTCTGCTGCCTTTTCAAGGTCAAGGGAAGCCAGAGTGGAGCCTTTGATGAGCTTAGGTTCCCTGAGGAAGATTCACTTCCCTTACAGCCTTCGGGAGAGATGCTTCCTGCCGGCCCTGAGAGAACACTGTCTTCCCACACAGGAAAGGGGTGTCTTTGTTTCTGCTTTCTCCTGCCTGTAGAAGGCTCCAATGGACTGGGGTGGAATACCAGGGTTGAGTGGGCTGGCATTGTTTCACACAGCTTGTCACACACCACACATCATGAGGACGTGAAACCAGACAATCAAAGTTAGTTAGTTTTTTCCCCCCATTTTGGCCTTTCCCAAAGTCAGACTTTTTAAAACTCTTTTTATTTTGGAGTTTTTCCAATATCCACATAAGTAAGAGAACAGTACAGTAAACCCCTCATACCCACCATCCCCTCCAGGAATTATGAAAGTAAATATTGATCTTGCTCCCTGTGAACCACCTTTTGCCCCTTCCTCCTCGACTCCACTAGATTATTTTGAAGCAAATTGTGATAATTGTATCAATTTGCCCTCCAAACATATACTCTCTATCATATATGGCTTTGAATAAAAATAATGGTTAAATTCTTAAAATATACAATATAAAATATTTCCAACATAAATATCCAATATAAACCAATAGATAAAATAAATATTGGATAAAATATATAACTGGGATATCATTCGCATACATAAAACATAATAGTTACTTAATATTATATAGTATCAATTCAGTGTTCCCATTTCCTGATTGTTTTATGACTGCCTCTTTTACAGCTAATTTTGTTCAAAACATGGTCCAAGCAAACTTTGCATATTACATCTAACTGAAATGTCTCAAGTCTTTCTCTATTTTTAGTTAAGGTCTAAAATGCATACTGTCAAGTGTACTGATTTTAAGAGCATGACTTGACAAATGTTATATAAGCACGTCGAGTCACGTAGCCACTGGCCAGATGAAATGCAGGACATTCCATCTCCTGCTTCCTGGAGTCCTTCCCAGTCAGCACACACCTACCCCCAGAAGAAGCCTCTGGTCTGGCCTCTGGCAACATGGATTCATTCACCTGTTCTTGATCTTCATATAAATGGAAATACATGAACAGCATGTGTGCTTTTGTTTTTGGCTTCTTCGCTGGTTGTCATGCCTGTGTGATTCACCGTGTTGCTGCAAGGGCTGGTTTTGTTTTGTTTTTTTTTGTGCAGTGCTTCATTGGTGAATGCTACAATGCGTTTTGTTTTGTAAGTGGATCTGGGTTGTTTCAAAACTTTGGCTATTCTCAGTGATGCTGCTGTGAACTTTCTTGTGACGTTCTTTGATGACATAAGCGCTTCCATATGGAAGGTCTGGATGATAGGTTGGGAGGAGTTTAGCATTTGGAAATAATTCAAACAATTTCTCAAAGGGTATGAATTCCAGTTGCGCCAAATTCTTACCAACACTTTGTACTATCTTTTTTTAAAACCTTTTTTGATGCATAGTGGTATCTCATTGTGGATTTAATATGCATTTTCCTGATGACTTAGGATGTTGAACATCATTTCACATATTTTATTTGCCGTTTGTATATCTTCTTTTGCGAAGTGCCTGTATTTTTGCACCCTTCCCCTCTTTTCTTAAATATTGGGTTGTCTATTTCTTAAGTGTTTTTCCTTTAACAATTTCTTCTTCCAAATTGGAATAGGAAGAATAAATCATCCAACAAGGATCCCAGGTTAGCAATGGAGGGGGAGGAAGGGTAGAAGAATAGATATTAAACATAATGAAAATGCTACAAATGATGGTCCCTTTAGAGGATTTAGGATTAAGCGATAGGGGAAGTTTTGCTTGTTGCCTTCCAAAGGATGTCTGTTCGTTGGGAATAAGATGAGTCTAAAACAGTAAAACAGAAATGTCTTAGTGACCTATATGAATGATGGAAAGAATTGATGACTATTGGAAAGACATTATACCAATGTGTGTAATAAGGGACAGTATGCAGAGCAAATATTTGAGAGGGATGTCAGGGTTTCTGCATGGAACTGTTCTTTGAAAAGTACCACATAGTCTGTTCTTGCTATGCCATGATAAGTCTCACATGTATACAAATATTTTACCTAGTAGGTTTTATATTTACGGGGAAGTATTCATGATTCTCTTTCACAATGTTCTTTCTGGGTACACAATTGCAAGTGATCACTTCCTTTAGCTCACCCATCTTATCAGCCTCGTAGGGCCCACTCCTAATGCATTCCACAGCCAGCATCTGCCGGTTCTCCTTTGAAGTCACGGTGCTGCAGAACTTGCTTAGGGTTTGTCCCATTGGGTGTGGAACTTCCTGCCCCTAGAAGTCCTGCCTTTCCTGAAGTAAAAATGAGGCTGTCCCATGGGGGAGGAAAAGGCGTTCAGATCTGGTGGAAATCTTCTGATAGGGAGAATTCAGCCTCTGTGCCATGTGACTGGAGCCATCCCAGGTTCTACTCAGTCTCCTCCACACAGAGGGCAGCCTGCAGGGCTGGATATGAAGTGTAAATTGTCATCTACTCATGGACCGGCTCCAGCACCCTCACATTGTCTCGGGTGAATGTTCAAGAGTGGCTCAGAGGTCTGGCTGAAAGAGAAGTGGGTTAAAGAAGGAGAAAGTGTTTCATATATGAATGGGAATTAGCCAGAATAGGAAGAAAGTCTACAGGGACGTGTCACAACCAACAATCCTGGACTGGGAAACCACTTTCCCCGTGAGAGCTGGTGCTGAAATCACTCACTGCTTTTTGCTGGAACAGAACACAGTGGTGCTGAGCAAAAAACATGGACTCTGGGATCAAACAAATTCTTTACTTGGCCATGGGGCTTTAGGCAACATATAACTTCTCTGCAACTCAGCCTCCATTTATGAGGAAGAGCAGATCCCTGCCTCGCAGGATTTATCTCAGCACATACCGATGTCTGGCTTAGGGAAGGTGCTCCAGAAATAAATACTAGACATTCAATCTCTTAGAAGTACTTTTTCATGGAGAATTTTCTTTTTTGAGACTTACTCATTTATTTACTTGACTTCTCTCTGGAATATGTCAGTTCTCGCCTACTGAGAGCACATATCTGCCATGTCCCCTTTTCAGTCTACCTGGTAGTAGCTTTCTAGATGCATCAGGTAGTGAGTCAAGGGCCAGACCACGGGCAGATCTGTAGCTGGGGTACTGGTCAGAATCACTGGATTAAAACACTCCCTGTCTGGGGCTTCGTTTATGTCAACAAAGACAAGTAGATAGACAATTCTGGCCAAAAATTCAGGTCACTTTATTTAAAAAAAAAAACTGATAAAAATGTGTTCATTTAATAAACCTGCAATCCAACTAGCATGGTTGACCAAGTAATTTTTGGTCAATGTTCATTGTTGGCAGCTATACTCATGGGTTAAATTTCATAGTATTCTTTTCTTACTACAAGGAAGAAGGGAGTAGGAAAATAGCGTAAGGGACTTTCTACTGCTTACTTGGATTCGTTCAACAACCACTATTTATTTCATTACACACAATTGTTTAGTCCCATAGATAACCACGGAACATCCCCTGGGCGAGGAGTTGGAGTTGTCACTACGGACATGGACCGATGGTTTTGTGAGGGAGACCCCACAAGTCTTCCCTTTAAGTACAGGGTGTGTCCACGGGTGCTCACTGCAGTATTCACAGTGAAAAACTAGGGATGCCCAGCAATGGAAGAACTGAGTCGGTTGTGAAATAGACACACCATGAATTACCAGGAAGCAATTAACAAGGGTAGGGAGGATTTCTATATGGAGGAAAGAGAAAATCCTTGGGGACACAATGCACAGTATATCTTTAGTAAGATTCATATATACACATCCTATACTTACGCGGTATATCTTAGAAGCATTTTTATGCTGTATATATTGTTTTGAAATGTAATTTTCACGTAAATACAGATACAAGTAGGTATAGGTACAGATATAGATATAGGTATAATTATAGCTAATGGACTTGTCCTTATTTTATTGCACTGAATGATGGTAGGAATTAAAAAAAAATAAAAAACATTTCCTAAATATTTTAGTTTCCTAGCTACTAAACAAGTACCATACAATGGGTGCCTTAACAGCAGGAAATTTTATTAGCTCACAGTTTTGAGACTAGGAGAAGCCTAAACGGAGGTGCCAGCAAGGTGACGTTATCTCCCCAAAGACGGTGGCATTCTATTGCTGGCAGTCCATAAGTTTCCTTGGTTTTTCTCGTACATTGCTATGCTCTGTCTTTTTTCTTTTGGCTTCTACTTTCTCATAGTCTTCTTTCTCTGGGGTCTTCTCTTTATCCTCCAGTATTAGTTAGGATTGAGACACGTCCTGATTCAATTGGGTCCCAGCTTAACCAAGCTAATCTCATCAAAACATGCTATTTACGATGGGTTTACACTCACAGAAATAAAGTAAGAACATGTTTTTCTGGGGTACATAACTCCAAGCCACTACACTAAGTCTTCCCTTACTCACTAATATCCACAACACATTAATCTTCCTTCTGAATATTATTAAACACGGGTATTAGGTACAGAAACTTGTACAGGTACTTGTATAGGCATAGGCCTAGGTACAGTTGTAGGAACAGGTATGGTACAGGCATAGGTATAGGTCCAGGCAAAGACATGGGAAAGGTCTGAAAGGAGATACTTTCCAAGGTGGGAGAAGAGGTTAGCTCTAGGTTAGGGAAGGAGGGTTGGAATTATGCTTGTTTTCAAAAGGGAATTTAGCTTTGACAAATGTTAAAATATTTATAGGGAGGAAGTATTCATGTACTAGTTATCTAACTAAATTTTAATTAGATATTCCCACTGGGAAAGCAAATCCAGAATTAAGAAGATGCACTACTTTAAGAAGCTCATGTCACAAATTGAATAAGAGTTCTGTAGAGATTTTGAAGAAGCTCTTTTGTGATTTTTGGGGTTGGTGTGTAACTTCCCATTCATTCATTCATTTGTTCATTCATTCATTCATGGTCATCAATCTCTCTTACTTCTGCAAAGTATTTGAAGTTGCTAACTAAATTCTACACATCAATCCTTTGTAATTCAACATTAGAATAACACTCGGGTGTGTGTTGGGGTGTGTGTGTATGGATACAGAAGGCAGGTATCATTAGGAACTGACTCAGTCCTGAGTTTCCTGGGAGTTAAAAGACAACCTTCTATATTGATATTATCACAAAAAAAATGAACACATTTTTGACTGGAGAGTAACCTTTTCCCTAGCCCTAAATTCAAGGAAGAATTCATCTAAGTGACTCTAATACCCAAACTATGTAGAACAATGGATACTGTCTGGTTTTTAAGTCTCACCAATTATATTCACATGGCTGATTCACTAGGATGTGATTCTGGGCCCCATAAGATTCCTGTTTATAACAAATATTTTATATCACCTCCTGCATTATCCAGAAATGAAATTAATAGATAATAGAACCTGCTGATCTTCATGATTTTCTTGAGTGTAATATAAGGCAGAAATAAACAGAAAGTGATAAATAATAAACATATATGTTTGCTATGTAAAGTTCCAGCATAGAATCCTGAGGATACATAGCAAAGTGATAAAATACAAGCACAAAACAAGCCATCACCAACAAAGTTACCAGAACATCGTGTGATGTAATTTTTCCAAAATGTTGGAACGCTTTTGGTAGTGATCTGAAAGAAAGTTACCTCCTCTCCATTTACACAAAACAGGTAGTCTTGGCAAATTCAGGGAGTATTGAAAACATGAAAAATATGGTGTTTTTCTTTGTACATCAGATATTTGTTCTTGGATTAAATACTTACAAACAGCCTTCTCACTTTCAGGTATGTCCAGTAGGACATATCATAATCGCATGGGACCAGGCACATCTGTTTATCAATGAGGGACCATCACATGCCCTGGAGAATATTTGGCATCCATGAAGTTCACGCGCTAAAGCCAGCATCGACCCCAATCGCTGTTACAATGAAAAGTACCTCCAGAACTTCCCAGGTAACTGCCCTAGGAGAGAGGCACTGTCCGCACTGAAAACCCTAGAGTAGGGCATGCAATAGCTATTAACTCAGAGTCTTAGACCTGTGTGCAGGGGTTATGTGTGCGTACGTGTGTGTGTGTAGGGGAAGAATTGCAGAAAGCATGAATGGATGATGGGGAGAGCTGATAAATGTATCTTTCAAGGTGATCCTTCTGACCCACTGGAACTGGATTCAAGTGAGGAGTACAGAAAGTCACCAGCATCCCTTGCCTGAAAAACAGCAGGCTGTGGAACCCACCCTTCCCCAACTCATGGTGAAGGTGACCCCCAAGTGTTAATGTCTTTGTGCTTCCAGGCCCACATGTGCACAAACGGAGGGACCTGGGGCCTGAGGCAGTGTGAGAGAGCGTCTCAGCCTGCACAGAACTGTGCACATCAGATACAGGGAGTCTAAGTGGATGTGGACTGGGCACAGAGGCATGGAATACACTCAGAACCAGCACTTCTGAGACTGACATAATCTATGAGCCAGTTTGAAGACATAGGGTGGCAAGTCCTTCAAGTATGGCCTTCTAAAAGGCCATCTCTTTGTGCAAATGTGCAAATATGGAGCCTTCCAACCAGGAACAACACACAGCCAAGACTGCAGCTCCGGAAATCAATCTTGGTTACATCGTTGAAGGCAGAGTCTGGCCCATTGCATGAGTCAGCTTTCTGCTTCACCCTTTGTTCCAGTTTGCTAGGTGCTGGAATGCAATATACCAGAAACAGAATGGCTTTTAAAAAGGGGAATTTAATAAGTTGCTAGTTTACAGTTCTAAGGCCTAGAAAATGTCCTAATTAAAACCAGTCTATAGAAATGTCCAATTTAGATTAAAACATGGCCTTTCTAGGGGACATACATCCTTTCAAACCAGCACATTCCACCCTCTGGACCCTAAAAAAGACATTTTCCCCATATAAAAATACATCCATTCCATAACAACATCAGAGAACCTTAAACCATTTCAGTAGCAATATACATGAAATACAAAGTTAGAAATGTACAAACTCCTATCAAAGTTAGTTACTGGCATGGTCTGTTCTAAGGCAAAATTTTCCTCTGGCTTTGGACCTTTGAAAACTCATAACAAGTTATTTGCTGCCAACATACAAAGGAGGAACAGTCATGGGATACATATACACATTTCCACATGGAGGAAAGAACACAGGGGTCACTGGACCCATACAGTTTCGAAAACCCACAGGGCAAAGTCCATTGTATTTCAGTCTGAGAGTCATTTATCTTCAGGGCTTCTGAAAGCAGCAGTCCCACCCTTTCCAAGAGCCTATGCAGCGGCTTGCCTCTCTCCAAATGCAAACTTGGGTGCACTGAGGAGACCTCCTTTTTCTCAGCTCCACCCTCTCCAAGTATCGGGGCAGAAGCTGGTGTGGCTGTGCACACTCATAGTAGAAAGAGTTTATGTAATGCACACCAGTTGCTTTGGACCCTGTCCTCGAGGGCAAGTTCCTGATTTCCTGCTGTAAAGATGCTAATGTTAGCCATGTGCCTGCATCCAAGGGATCTGCCTGTGCACCTGTTCCCCAGCTGCGTGCTCTAAAAAGAAAAGGAAAGGTTGGCTTCCCTGAGGTGTGATGGACTTCATCTGTTGCCTTTTCCCAGTGATTGGATATGCACTCGAGAGATAAGGAGTCCACACTGTCCGCAGACCCAGAGCAGTGATATTGCACTTGCTGGCCTCCAGAAGTTCCAAATTTAACTCAGCAGACTTCAGCTGCACACTGTCTTAGCTCTTGTCTCCTAAAAGGAGACCCTGAGTCTGTTCTGGAAAGTGATCCAGGGTCCAGGAGAAGGCTGAACTGAGGAGAAGAACAGCCCACCTAAGGGAGTGTTCTAGTTTGCTAGCTGCTGGAATGCAATATACCAGAAACAGAATGGCTTTTAAAGGGGGAATTTAATATGCTGCTAGTTTACAGTTCTAAGGCTGAGAAAATGTCCCAATTAAAACAAGTCTGTAGGAATGTCCAATCTAAGGCATCCAAGGAAAGATACCTTGGTTCAAGAAGGCCAGTGAACTTCAGGGTTTCTCTCTCAAGTGGAAGGGCACATGGCAAACACAGTCAGAGTTTCTTTCTCCTCTGGAAAGGCACATAGTGGACATGATGTCATCTGCTAGCTTCTTCTCCTGGCTTTCTGTTTCATGAAGCTCCCCGGGAGGCATTTTTCTTCTTTATCACCAAAGATTGCTGGCTGGGGGACTCTGTTTCTCATGGCCATGTCATTCTGCTCTGCTCTCTCTGAATCTCTCGTTCTCCAAAATGTTTCCTCTTATATAGGACTCCAGGAACTTACCAAGACCCACCCAAATGGGTGGAGGCATGTCATCACCTAATCCAGTTTAACAACCACTCTTGATTACATCACATCTCCAAGGAGATGACCTGATTACAGTTTCAAACATACAGTGTTGAATAGGGATTATTCTGACTTTATGAAATGGGATTTAGATTAAAACATGGCTTTTCCAGGGAACATACATCCTTCCAAACTAGCACAGGGAGTATTATGAAGCTAGTGACACTGTGGGAAACTTGGGCTCATACCCACAGGGGACCCATTAAGAACCAGTGGAACATTCCAGTGGAGACCAAGAGGAGGACAATATTCACCTTCCACCCCTGTCCCACAGGTGATGGTTGCCTTGGGGGCTGGTTCCCTCACCCTGTGGCCACCAGCCTAGTCCTGCAGTCAGTTCTTGTCAGAGATGAGTGTAAACCGGCATTCTCTTGCAGAGCTCTTCATGGTATACCTAAGATTACATGGAGAACATGGGATTGTCACTGCAGCACTTTTACAGAAAAGCAAATACAAGTGGCTGACATTTTCTAGTTTATCATCTGTAAAATGCCAGGAAGGGTAGCAGGGAGGTTTTGGAGGGACTCTGAGTTTCCCCAGGGTCTCCTGCTTCCGGAGCAAACTTGCTCAGGAAATGTCAAAGGTCATGAAACTTGGCTGGGGGTACTTTCTGCAGCTAATCACTGCTCCCTTCCGGTCTGTCTTGGGTTTTAGATGCCCCTCACTTTAACTCCGAATCACACAGAGACTTCCTTGCCCTTCACCTGACAATTCTGTTATTCTGCATACTTTCAACAGTAAGTTACACCAGTTTTCCTTCCTTCTTCTAACAACACTTTATTCCCTCCCCCCACCCCCCTTAGGATGTTTGTTTGTTTTCTCTCTCATCTGCCTATCCTCTAGTCAGAGTACTCTTTACTGGGCTTTTCTTCCTTACACATTCTCTCTCAGTGACAACATCCAGGCTGTGGCTTCAAAACATCTATGTGTTAAGACTCCAGAATCTACACCTGCCCTTCTAACCTAGACTCGAATTCAACTGTCCATGAATGTTGACAAGGAAAATGTCTACAGTGACCCAAACAGAAGTCCACATTTGTCCCCCAAACCTACCTACAGTCTTTCATCTCATATCTGCAAACAATATTCCAATTCTATTCATTTAGTTTCAAGTAAAAACTCTAGGCAACTTCTTTGAATTCTCTTCGTCGCTAACACCAGTGAGTTGTCTTTACTTTACGTGCATGGATTTCCTGGACCATTCACTTCTGTGAATTTTCACCACCTTTGTCCAAGCTTCTAGGACATCCTGATTGGATGATTCTGTAGCCCCACTAACTGGTCTCTTGCTTCAGCCTTTGCCCTATGCATGTTATTCCCCACACTGAGCCAAGGTGAGTTTTTGACACACAGATCCTATTTATCCCTATACCAGATCTTCCACTGAGGTCCCACACGGCTTCGAATATGGGCCAATCCCCTTGCTCAGGTCTCCCTCATCTGACCTGACTTGGTGGGCCTTGCCTACCCCCTCGTCTTTGTCTCCTACTTCTCTACTGTTGTGCTTCAACCCCTGTGGCCTGGAACACAGCCAGGCCTCCCCCACTTCAAGGCCTTGACATGCATTAATTCTTCACCCCGACCTTTGACTTAGCTTAATGTCAAGTTTTCAGAGAGGCAATTTGTTCAAAGTTGCTACCCCAGCACTGTCACTTTATTTAAGACCTCTGGCTAACTATTTTCATTCACACACACACACACACACACACACACACACACTTCCCCATTGTGGCCCTTGATCTTGTTCCCATTGTATCTCCAGTGATGAGTTGAATGTTTTGGTAAGGTCAGTAAGTATTTCTCAATAAATAAATGAATGATACAATGGAGTGACTTGTCCCAAATACTTAGCAAGAGACTGGCGAAGTAAGGTGAGGGCTGAGTGACCTTGACCCTTTTTACATTACACTGTCCCCAAAGGAGGAAGGATATTTATGTCAAAACACTTAAAACCTTGTGACAAGTATGGATTCAAGTCATGGCCTGGGTGTTGGTACTGAAAGAGGGTTCAGGATCATTTTATGCACACACACACACACACACGCAGAACAGGACTCTCTCCTTTGAAGTACTCAAGTTTACAGATAACCCCAAAAAACTTTAGAAATTAAACGAATCTTGATTTTCAGATTATTTATCCATGAAAAAACTTGGGAATGGATTTCCTGATATTGCCAGAGAAGAACAGAGAAATGCTTGTGCTTCTGAGATTGCAAGATCTGTCAAATTAGAGCTGCCATACGTAGCTTTTGAAGCATTTCTCTGCATCATCACTTTCTCCCTGGGAGGACATCTGAGATTCTGGACAGATGTGTGAATGTGATACGCATGGGTTGCTCTTGGCTTTTCTTTCATCTAATTCATTGGACATACGCCCAGGGTCACTTTTCCTAGGCATTACTTTGAACTTCATTGAACGCCAGTGATACTGCTATGAACGTGTTTATAGAAAATGATGCTAAAAATGCTCCACTTATATCTCATGGGAGCCAAACAACCTGCACTCAGGCCGACGGTGGAGGGCTAACCAAAACTGTTTGGGTTTCTATGGAATCACAAATCATCTGTAAGGAAACTATGTCAAAGGAAACCGTTTGCAGACACCTTTAATCAGCTTTCGTTACCTTGGATTTGCTTGCTATTGTTTTTCTCCTTTCATAAATTGTGCAATGCCTCTTATCAGGTAATGATTAGCTAATGGACTTGTGCTTATTTAATTACACTTAATAATAGTGGTAGTTAAAAAAAATAAAAAATATGGGGTGATGTGATGGTGGCTCAGTGGCAGAATTCTTTTCCGCCATGCTGGAGACCTGGGTTCGATTTCTGATGCTTGCCCATGCCAAAAAAAAAAAAATTTCAATCTTTCTTCAATCTCTAATATCCATAACATACAAGATTTCCTGAATATTATTTATTAAGAAGCAACTTACAATGCTAAATGTTATTTGATAATTGTTCAACTGGGCTTTAATTTTTTTTTTTTTTTTAGGTATGGTAAAGTTTAGAAAAAAATTTTTGGAGGCTTTGGGGAGATGAAGTATTATTTTTTCTCAATTTTCCTGAACTTTGAGAACTTCAGGGTTTGTAATAATGATATTGATAATATATCACAGTGGCCTCATGCTCTTTGGTTTTCATGATAAGTCCTCATATTACTTTCATTCATCATTGAGGAAAATAAGGATGAAAACATGATTTGCTCCTGGTCAGTCATGTGGGAAAGGACAGAGGTGGGATTCACTTCAGATTCTCTGCCTTCCAGTAGGATGTGCTCTCACTCATGAGTTTAACACTTACGAACAGCTCAGCCTGCATCTGATGACCCTCCACCCTCATTGCTCGTTATCTGCTCATTAATAGACCTGATTAGAGAACATGACTTTTCTGGGGTACACAACCGTTTCAGACTGGCACAGAATCTGATACTCAGAGGCTAAAATACAAGGAGTCACACATCGGAATCATTGGGCTCCAAAACCAAAAGCACACCTAAGACATGCTATTAAGAAAGGACATTTGGATGCAGGAATCCAAAGTATTGCCAGGAGCTCTTATGCAGCCCACAATACTTACGAGAACGCCCCTCCTTGGCGAGGGTGGAGGTGGTGATGTGGGGGTGGGTCGTGCCTGTCTCCTCCTGAGTTTCTCTCCACCTGCTCTGCTTCTAATTCCTGCCAACTTCTCCACCTCTCAATGCAAATGGAAAACACCGCTGTATGCCTGGAAATGTTCACGCAAATATGTGAAAGAGTATGGAATTTTGTCTCAATTCTGGCAAGCCTTTGTATTTAGATGCCTATGAGGATGAAAAAAATAAATCTTCAGGAAAAGAAGAACTTGGTTTAGGAGGGGATTGGTTTTAGATGAAATTTTATAGGACTATTCAAGGAGTCTAAGAGTTTCTCCTCTTTTGTTCTTCTTGGTTCCATTTCTGGAAAATGAGTGTTTCCTTTAAATCCCCGAATACTCAGAGACACTGAATCCAAAGGCTATAGCTGTATTGTTTGCTTTACTACAAGGCTTAGAGATGTTTTTGTTTCAAGATTTTTGCTATTGCTCTATTAAATTGGCAAAAAATATGAAATAGGGTAGGGATGAAGCTGTGGTTTCTTGAACTTCAGCAGCTTGTGGCTTCATCTGTAACCCACTTCCATGTTTTAATTATCGACAGAAAACCTTAATTTGAATATACCAAATGGATTCTCTGAATGTATTGTGGTGATAAAGGTTATGGAGCATATTCAAAATGCCAAGCCCTGTGGGAATTTCTCCATCTTATTTGACTGTTTGTCCTCTCTGCCAACCACCTGTTCCTCCAGACTTGATTTCCACGAGCTTGTTTTCTCTCTTGTTTGGTGGCAAGAAGTGAGTTGCTGAGCGTTCTTTTGCCATTCAGTCACTGGGTCTGCATCCATGCCCACCCTTGAATATCAATGCTTTCCTCGTGTTCTGTTACTGCCACACTTCTCTTTGCACTGCTTCTCTTCTTTACCTTGTGCCAGGTTGGCACACTTATATCTGCATTCTTAACCTTTCTCTATTCTCATCACCCTCAAAGGTATATATCACACTCTGCTCAGGACTTTACACTCTAATCTTATGGGAGATCTCCAGGTAGCTCTGAGAAGAGCTATTTATCTCTTTCAACAAGCTGGCTGCAACGAGTAAGTACAGAGGATTTGAGGGATTCACCTACCCTCACCTACCTGGTCCTCACCCAATTGCTCAGTTGGGATCTCTACCCCCAGCCACATCTCCTATCATCTTATCTCCTAAACTAGTGGCTTTCACAGGCTTCCTGGTTGGGTTTTGACACAACCTCGATTGCCTCCACTGTGGAAGGAGAGCAGTTTCCCTGATGTGCTGGTTCAACCATTCCAGACCACCTGAACTCTGCTTCCTGCACCATTTCTGGGCATACACCAAGCTCAGGAACTCCATGGATGCTGGATTGGGCTTGCCAGTGGTTGTTTGGTGGAATCAGACAACGTAACTCAGAGGAATAGGGAGGTAACTCCCATGGAGTGAAATTTAACCAATGAGAGAAAGGAGACATAAAGGATTCATGAAATTTTTTTCTCTCCCTTCCAGTTCCCCAATACTGCTCTAAGACAAGGTGGTTCCATGCAGCTGGTCTAGAAGTTGTTCTTTGTGACTTGAGCAGTGGGTGTTCCTGTGAGGCCAGCAATGTCTCATGCTGTCTTTGATTGCTCTCCTTCTCTGCCCCTGTGTTATTAAGGGTTCTCTAGAGAAACAGAACCAATAGGAGAGATCTGTAAATATGAGATTTTCAAAGCTATCTCATGCAACTATGGGAATGGAAGAATCCAAAATCCATACGGCAGGCTCTGAAGCTGGTGGCTCTGATGAAGGGTGTGGACAAACTCCACAAGAGAGGCTTGCTGGCTGAAGAAGCAGTGAAAGAGTCTTCTTCCTTAAAAGTCTTCAAATGATTGGATTGTCTCATTGTTGAAGACATGTCTTAGTTGATTGCAGATGTAATCAGCCACAGATGCAATTGACGGACTGATGATTTAATCAACTGGCCACAAACTATCCTTGCAGCAATGGTCAGGCCATTGCTTACCTGACCAGATGACTGGGCATAATCATTTGGCCAAGTTGACTCCACAACCTAACCATCACAGCCCTCCTTTACTTTTTCTCTCATTGTTGCTGCCGCCAGGTGGCACCCCCATAAGTTTGGGTTGTAAGCCTAGCCAAATACTTTAGAAAATTGAGTCTGAGGTGTAGATACTGGTGTTCTTTAACTAAACTGAAGGAACCCAGCTGCATTGTGCCCTAAGCCAGAATTTAGAGTTAGGTAGGGATATACTCAATTGAAGTAGGCAGTATTGGTAAATATTATGATAGGTACCTTCATCTGAGTTTACCCAGAAACAGACCTTGAGACAAAGATTTTGAGTAAAAAGCATATATGGAAGGTGACTCCAGGAAACACTGGGAAGGAGTGGGGAAGTGAGACAAGTTTGGCAAGTCAGCCAGGAAAAGAGGTATCATCAAATAAGCTACCACTGTGGGCAACCAGAGCTTGATCCTCCTGGGGGACTCTGGGAGCCCCTGTACACCTGTGCATCAGGCTAGCTCCACACAAAAGGTGAAGGAGCTGGGGTACTTGCCCACCAGGCCTGTTAGTCACTGGTGGAGACTTGCTGGGGGTTCGGTATGTATGTGACAATGTATGTGGCAATGCTGTACTTCTAGTCTGGGATGCACTGGTTCTGACCACTAGATAAAGTCTTCAGACCATTAGCGCTGCACAGGGAAGACCCAAGGAGCTTTGAGTAGACTCTAACTGCTTCTACTGAAATAAGGAAGAACAAAACAGTGTGAATTGGAGGCCCTGGCCATAACACCATCTATCACAGATTTATGAGGAGAAGTAAAATTTGGGTAGAAGGAAAAGGGGTGGGTGAAAGGAACAGCATGTGCAAAGGCTCAATGGAAAGAAAGAGTTTGGATCTCTAGAAAAGGAAAGAAATTCAAGCACCTGGAACATTGATTGGGGTGGGGAGGCGGTGTCGTGAGTGGACAAGTAATGTGATAAGAAACAGATCCCAAAGATGTTTTGCAATGTGTTTCAGAGGCCCTTTCTGAGAAGTTGTAGTCACTTGAAGTCTTTGGGTAACTTAAATGAAGAGTAGTCTGTTTGCCAAAGTTGCTGAAGCAATTTTATTGATGTCATGTGGTCTATAGCATTACCAATTCCATTGTGAACATTGGGAAAAAGGATTAAAAAAATGAAGTTCTTCTTCCTTAATATGGACAACACCTACTAGTATTAGCATGCAGAAGTCAGTCGGTCTTAAATCCCTGTCATTAGCGCAAAGGTGAAAGTGAGGCCTTGGAGTGTTTCCCCTGGCTTCTCTAGCGTGCTGACCATGTATGGTTTCTTCCCCATGTCCAGACTTGTATTATTGGGGAAATATCCAAATTGCATGAACCCACACATCAATATTTGCCTGGACACCAAAGGCAAATATTTTAACAAAAAGGAAAGAATATGGGAAATAAAGGAAAGAGTGCTACAAAACTATTTAATTCTGAAGGGTGATAGAAAATAGGTTATCTCTGAGCCCAACCTTTGTCACTTAAACTGGAATTCCAAAATCATTCCGTGGTTGTAATTAGCCTCATCCTCAACTTTAAGGAATTTGGACTCTAGCCCGGGGCCAATGGTAAAAGTGATCTATGTGCCAAGAAGAAAAGGTCTACATGTCTATACTCAAGAAATATACTGAAATGAATGGAAATTATGATTATTATTATTTAACAAAAACTGAGCAATTTGCCATGTATCATATGTGTCCATGGGAGGAAGGACCTGGATTGTGTTTTTGCTCATGGTCCATATTGAATCTCAGACACCAAATCTATGTTAGCGCTTGAAAGTCTTCCTTACCTAAGGGAGGTTTCTGGGTAGGCAGTGCAGTACAGGGAGAAATGCCTAGAGTCAGAAGACCTGGAGGCTTGGTTTCTTAGACCTCAGAAGTCTACTTAGCTCTAAGCAAGTCACTTAGCCTAAGTTTGCTTTCACATCTTTAAAATGGCCATGGAGTAGCTCTTCCTTCCCATTACTGTTATGTACTTGATCTTGTATATGGAACTATCTGGCATAATGCATGAAACAAGGCAGGGAGGTATAGGGGAAATAGCATGGACTTAGAAACCTGAGATACTTGAGTTCAAACCCTGATGTCAATCTTTGTATATGTTGAGACTTGGGCAAGTTACTGAAACTCTCTCAGGTCTAGTTTCCTCACCCACTTGGAATGGGTCTTATAAGGATCAAGTAAGATAACAGATCTAAAGTGCTAAGCACAGATAAATGCTCAGAAATCATAGCTGTATAAAAGAATTTTTATGTCAGTGAGGATATGTGCTGTATCTGCTCAGTAATTGTGGACACATTTACTGGCCTTGACCCTTACTAAGGAGCCCCGCACACGTTCTCAGCCAGAGTCTTCATTGCCAGACAAGAATTTACATTCTAGTTAGTTTCCCAGAAAGTGGTTTGGGAAAGGGTCATAGGATGCTTACAGACATCTGGGGAAGCTGTACACTTGGGTATAGATGCTACATAGCCACTAACTGAGCAAGAAGAGGTGATCGCCCAAGAAAATCTCCAACAATCCCAGCAGAAATGCTCCTACCTGCCACTTGGCACCTGTGACATTAGGCTCTGGATGCTGACTGTGCACAGCATCTCCACCTCACATTGCCATAGGCTGTGGCAAGTCACATGTGGAACTTTAGTTGCAAGGAAGGCTGAGAAATGAAGTGTACAGATTTCCAATCTCTATAGTACTGGAAAGTATCCTAGAAAGCAGCTGGAATGGGAGCTGAGTGAGCTAATCTACCATAGAAGGTGCCTCATTCCTCTACCCAGTATGAGTCCTGGGGAAGGGGAAACGTCTTGGTTTAAAATGCTTCTTGTAGAATGAGTAGAACTGACTGCACAATGGATCTTTATTAGTTTCCTAAACAATCATACCTATGTCAGATCTGAATGGGAGCATTTAAGAATCATATTCCTTGACATTAATTTTCCTCCTAGATATCATTTATTTTAAACATATGATATTTAAAATATTTTTAATATTTTTAAAATAAATGATAAAAAATGGGAAATTTTATATTTTGAAGATTAGCCCAATTCTCCTATGGAAAGTTGTTCATCTAGAGAGAGAAAAGTCATTCTAGCAACTGGCTATTTTGTAAGACACTGAAGAATGGTCCCAACAAGAGACTGGTAATCCCCAGGGCCAATCGCCATTTTGGGAAAGGTATTCGCCCTTCCTGTATGATTGTGAGGACTCATTCCCCTCACATGGGAGTGACCCTGTGGTCCTGGAAGGTCCCCAGAAGCAGATCCTGAGAGGAGGATGCATGAGGAAGTGATTGGCCAGGAAGTATTTCCAGTAAAGGACAGTGGGACACAAGAGAATGCAACTCTGAGGGAGGGAGGACAAGCAAGGGAAACAGGGGCTCAGCCTGCAGGGGGTTCTGGGTGCTGGGTGAGGCACACCTCAGTGCTGTCCTGCACCAGAGACACAGGTGCTGGCTGCTGGGGGTGAAATCACCCCAGAGCTGATGCACGCTATACTGATGTCATCAGTAATGGATCTGAGGAGCAGCTGGCAGCATCTCAATAATTGCACAGCACATGTAATGCATGGGTCTATGTGTATGGAAAGAAAATAATAATGTTGGGATAACTACCACTTTGAAGTACCCACTATGTGCACAGCACTGTGGAAAGAGAACAAACACACATACTTCCTCCACTCTTTCCAACAATATCATGACACAGGCACCAAATCTCATATTCGAAGCAACTGGTGGCAGAGAGGTAGTAATTTGCACTGCCACTAGCAAGTAACTTACCCAACCACTGATAATGGGGGAGCTTGGATTTTAGCTGTAGCCTAACTCCTTCACGTATATTCTCTTATGTAGGTGATAGATAGATCAGTAGCTGGCTGGCTGGATAGATATAGATATAGATAGTGTGCTGGTTTGAAAGGATGTATGCCCCTAGAAAAGCCATGTTTTAATCTAAATCCCATTTCATAAAGGCAGAATAATCCCTATTCAATATTGTATGTTTGAAACTGTGATCAGGTCATCTCCCTGGAGATGTGATTTAATAAAAAATGTTAAGCTGGATTAGGTGACGACCCATTTGGGAGGGTCTTGATAAGTTTCTGGAGTCCTAAATAAGAGGATACATTTTGGAGAATGAAAGCGATTCAGAGAGAGCAGAGCAGAACGACATAGCCTCAAGAAACAGAGTCCACCAGCCAGTGACCCTTGGAGATGAAAAAGGAACATGCCTCCTGGAGAGCTTCATGAAACAGGAAGCCAGGAGAAGATGCTAGCAGATGACACCATGCCAGATGAGAGAGGAACCCTGACCGTGCTCACCATGTGCTTTTCCAGATGAGAGAGAAACTCTGATTGTGTTCGCGATGTGCCCTTCCACTTGAGAGAGAAACCTTGAACTTCATTGTCCTTTTTGAACCAAGGTATCTTTCCCTGGATGCTTTTGATTGGACATTTCTATTGACTTGTTTTAACTGGGACATTTTCTCGGCCTTAGAACTGTAAACTAGCAAGTTATTAAATTCCCTTTTTTGAAAGCCATTCCATTTCTGATATGTTGCATTTCGGCAGCTAGCAAACTAGAACAGATAGGTAGATGATTGATAGAAATAGGTAGGATAGACAGATAGATAAGAATGCAGATAAAGGAGGTAGATAGATGGGTAAATAGATACAGATTATGGATAGATAGAGATAGGTAAGTTGGCTGGATGGATAGATAGAGAGATAGATATAGATAGAGAGATAATTGACTCAGAGATTACAATAATACTTTCTTATATCTGTACTGATATGTATAACTGCACACATACATGCAAACATAAATATATTTGGGGCCACAACACCTGTTTGGAGGCTGATGAAGTAAACATTATGGGGAAATAAATACTGTCCCTTATTCCTTTAATATTTATTGGAATCCCCTTCTCCTCTGTTACACATTAGTAGAAGTCGCAAGGGCTTTGGCCATACAAAGGCAACTAAGGTAAGCCCCCGGTCCTTCCTGTGTGTCCTCCTAGAAAGCTAGGTTACACATGAGTCACTAGGCCATTCAGCCTCCTGGAACATGCCCAGGAGGAGTGGCTGGAGCCCTAATCAGGAAGTGCTCAGCCACCACCTGTGGCACGGGGGAACCCAGGCCTTCTAAGGAGCTGGGGATAGCTGCTGTCTTAGTTTCTCAGGACTGCTATAATAAATTTCCACATGCATGGCAGTGTAAAACAATAGAAGCATGCTGTCTCGTGGTTCTGGAGGCTAGAAGTCCAAGATCAAGGTGTTGGCAAGGCCATGCTCCATCTGAAAACTGTAGGGGCATTTCCTTCCTGGCCTCTTCCTAGCTTCTGGTGCTGGCTGGCAATCCCTGGAGTTCCCTGGCTTGTAGCTGCACCTCTCCAGTGTCTGCCTCTGGAGTGACATGGCTATCTTCTCCCTTCCCTTTTTATAAAGACACCAGTGATATTGGTTTAGGGCCTAACCCACTCCAGTATGACATCATCTCAATTTAACTGATTCCATCCATGATAACCCTATTTTCAAATGACATCACAATCATAGGTGCCAGGGGTTAGGACTTCAACATATCGTTTGGGGGGATACCATTCAACCCGTAACGGTGGCCCATGTGGACCACCCACTGTGGGACCTCATCCCACCCACTCTTACCGGGAGCCACAGCAATGCCCCGACCACCCAGAGGCCTCGCCAGGTGGCAGGTTTATGTTTTGTGCCCCTCTTCTAGAGATTTTAAGATATGTGATGGGCTTCTTTTTGATTCTTTTACCCAGAACGTGAGTTGGGAGCAAAGTGGCACTGGATGAGCATGGAAAATGAAAAGTCCACCTCCATTCAGTGTGCCATAAGTATACGTGTGTACATGTGTGTGTGCATTGTGTGCATGTGAATGCATGTATGTGTACCCATAACTGGCTGTCAAAGAGCAGGCACGTATTTGGACGTGAATAGGATGCCCTATCAAGTACCACAACCACACCATGCCTGTTGCTTAACATGCTATACAAGGAGAACTGCTGACACTTAAAACATTTTGTAATTGATTGATTTGTGAAGTCGTCTTTTTTTGGATGTATTATGGACGAGCTTGCCTTTGATCTCAAGGTGGGAGAATATGAAATCCAAATGATCCACAGGAGTAAACAGTGTCCCAGGGAAACAGGCTTACATGCAGGTGGATGACAGAGAACTTCACCCTGACTCTCAAATGAGATGTAAGACATGCCTCATTTTCCCAGGTCCCTTAAGTTTTGCAAGATGGAGATTCGCATTCAAATGATGTATTATTGGGCAGTGCTCAAAGGAGAAAGGGAATGAGGGAACAAGGATGGGGCCTAGGAAGAAGCTGAGCAAGAAAGGGTCTGAGCTGGAGTCTGACTTTGGCCTGATCCCACCTGGAACCTTAGAGCACAAATTGTTTCCCAACTAGTCTCACCTTGAGTCACATGCATTGGACTTTTTTACTCTGAGCCAATTAACCATTGACTGTGACCATGGGGAGGGGGTGGGTTGTATCTCCTGGGAAAGGAGGCTTCCAATTAGCCAATGCTTCAGAGAAGGGGGCAGCTCTGAGCTGATAGATGCCCAGCAGCTAGGAGATGTAATGGAATCTTAGCATAATCTCTGATGTAATAAGATCAGCATGATTTTGCAGCTGAGGACTAAGCAAAGAACAATAATAAATTTGGCAATTTTGTTATAACTTTACGGGAACCTCAAAGAGTCTGGAAATTTTTATCACTTGTAAAAGCTAAGAACTCTCTGGGGAAATTATCGCCTATTTCATCCTATCTCAAGAACAACACAGGGGTTGTTTTGACAGTATTTTTCTTTGTCAAATTTCAGTTTATTGACAAGAGAAGCTGATCTAATTAAAATATTAAATGTCTTCTATTAAAACAGAAAAGAGGTTTCTAATTTTCAGAAAGCATCCAGGGGCAAAAGGTGACTTAAGACTCCTTGTAGAATTAACATTTGAAACCCTCCTACAGTTTAGTAAGTAGCCGCATAACTATAAGTAACTTGTTCAAGGTTGCAGCGTGTGGGGGAATTAAATCTATTTTTCACAGCAGCTTTATTGAGATGTAATTCATGTGACATACAATTCTCCTATTTAAAGTATAAAATTCAGTAGTGTTTAGTATATCCAGAGTTGTTCTGCCATCACCACAATCAATGTTAAAACATTTTTGTCACCAAAAGGAAATGCTTTACTTTTAGCAATCACCCCTTTTGTCCTCCATCCACTAATCTATTTTCTGATTGCATAGATTTGCCTATTCTGGACATTTCAAATAAATGGAATTGGTCTTTTGTGACTGGATTCTTTCACTTAACATAAAGTTTTCATGGTTCATCCTTGTTGTACAATGTGTCAGTGCTTCATTACTTTTTATTGCTGAATAATATTCCATTGCAAGGAAATGTTACTTTGTATCTACCCATTTAGTGACTGATGGACATTTGAGTTGATTCTACTTTTTGACTGTTATGAATAATGCTATTATGAGCATGTTTAAATTTTTATGTCAATAGATTTTTATTTCTTTAGGGTATATGCCTAGGAATCATTGGGTCATATGGTTACTCTATGCTTAATCTTTTGAAGAACTGCCAAACTGTTTTCCAAAGTGGAAAACATTTTACATTCCCAATAGCAGTGTGTGAGGGTTCCAATTTCTTCACATCCTTGTCAACACTTGTTTGTTATCATAAGTCGTTTTTATTGTAGCCATCCTAGTGCATCATATTATGGTTTTGTGTGTTGAGCATTGTATACTGTGCTTATTGGCCATTTTTATATTGTTTTTGGATAAATGTCTATTAGAATCTCTTGATTATTTTTAAATTGGGTTATCTTTTCTATTATTGAATTGTAAGAGAACTTTACATACAGGTCCCTTATCAAATCTATGATTTGCAAATATTTTCTCACATTCTGTACTTGTCTTTTTCACTTCCTTAATAGTACTTTTAAACATAAAAGATTTTAATTTTAATGAAGTCCAGTTGTTTTATTTTTTGTGCTGTTTATGCTTTTGGTATCACATGTAACAAACCATTATCTAATTTAAGGTCACAAAGATTTATCCTTATGTTTTTTTTCTAAGAGATTTATAGTTTTAGCTCTTGCATTTAAGTCTTTAGTTTTTGGGGGGTTCATTGTTTTACATGGTTAGAGGTAGGAGTCTGAATTTAGTCTGGGATATTCAGTTGTGTCAGAACCATTTTTGAAAAGACTGTTCTTTCATCAAGGAATTGTTTTGATATCCTTGTTGAAAATCGTTTGACCATGACTATGAGGGTTTATTTCTGGGCTCTCAAATCTATTCTATATATACCTACCCTTATGCCAGTACCACACTGTCTTGATTACTGTAGCTTTGAAGTAAGTTTTGAAATTAGAAGTGTGAGTTCTGCAAATTTGCTCTTCTTTTCCAAGATTATTTCGGTATTCTGAGTCCCTTGTCTTTCTATATGAATTTTAGATTAGATTGTCAATTTATACAAAGAAGACAGCTGGGATTTTAATTGGTATTGCTTTGATTCTTTAGATTAATTTGGATAGAATTGCCATTTTAACAATTTTAAGTTTTCCAATCTATGAACATGGCATGATTTTCCAATTAGTCAGGTCTTCTTTTAACAATGTTTTTCTGTTTTTCAGAGTATAAGTTTTGCACTCCTTTTGTTAACTAATTTCTAAATATTTTATTCATTTTAATACCAACTGGAATTGTTTTAATTTCATTTTCATTTATTCATTGTAAATATATAAAACTATGACTGGTTTTTGTATATCACTCTTGTATCCTGAAGCCTTGTTGAATGGTATTGAATCTTGAAACTAACCTTCTTATTTTGGATCTCTCTATCCTATGTCACATTTGAAGATTTAGGGGAAATGGGATGAAAGTCAGTGAGCTACACGACAGGGGGAGCTCTTGGGGGTGCTTAACAACATTGCCCAAAAGCCACCAGGGAGCTGATTTTAAACTAGACATTAAACTGGAGGTTATGTCTCTTGTCAAAAGGTAATCAACTCCACAAAGTCTGTAGACATGATGGGGCAGCCCTCAAAGGCTGCTGGCCAGAGAAAACAAAACCTCCAGAAAGATAATGCTGGGTGGTATAAGCCAAAGCATCTGGCAAATGGAGGGAGGTACCAGGGTCAGGAGGAGGAGAAGGAATTAAACTTATTTCTGAAGTTATAGAAGGAAAGAAAAACCTCCCTACAAATCACTTGTTGGGGAGTCACTAATATTGAGTCATAAGCGCCAAGAACTGGAAAGGTTATTACTTATTTCACTTCATTTTGTGTCATAGAAAACTATCAGCATATTCTAGAAAAGAATCAAAGATAAGCAAGAATAGAGATGATTCTATAGGCACCTTTGGATGGTGCTTCTCACTTATTTCTCAGGAAGGAGAATGGACATTATACAAGGACCTGCTCTATTTAATTCCTGGTTTTTCTGTTTCAGTGAAGGCAAGCCTACAATGAAAGGACAGGAGGCCCTTGGAGTCAAGGACTCCTCAAGACCTCAGGAGTTAAAATAACAAAGATTTATTTTTGTTCAAATTGTATGTCTACCATGGGTTTGTGCTAGGTGGGAGATGTCTGTATTCTGGGCACTTAAGATCTAAGATAACAGAAGATTATTCTTGACAGATATTCCCTCAACCATAGAGACACAGAAAAGGGGCACTGGCTCACAAAGCTGCAGCCTGTCTGCAACTGTTTCATTAGCCAAAGCAAGTCACAGAGACATGGTCAAAGAGGGTCCTCAAGGGTCCCAGTGTGTGCACAGAAGGAAATCCAAAAATCTTCGTAAACAACTATCAAAATCCACTCTTTTTGCTCACCAAAATATTTGATTCCCATTTCTTCATATACTTGTCTCCCAAAGGAGACACTTAAAAAATTCTACAGATATAGTGAAAGTGACACCAGAGACTTGGGAATGCCAAAGGGAGCAGCAGCCTAGGGCAGGGTAAGCTTGCTCTCTGCCCTGGTTTGCATCATGTGTGAGAGTGAGCCAGGCTCTCACAAACATCTGTACCCAGAGAAGGAGACAGAACCTTGCAGGTGCATCTCTTTCACTCATGATCAAAGCATTAGTAGGCATCTTGGTCTCTCAAAATGTCTTGAATTCCTATTCTCATTTTGATAAGTCCAGGAGAAAAATCTTCCAAGTCTTCTCAAAGACACTATTTTGGTTTCCTGGCTGCTATAATAAATACCATACAGTGGGTTGGCTTAAATAATGGGAATTTATTGGCTCATGGTTTTGAGGCTAAGAGAAGTCCAAAGTCCAGGCGTCAGCAAGGCAACTCTTGAAGGTTGTGCATTCTGTGGCTGGCTGCCAGTGATCCTTGGGTCCTTGGATCCTTGGCTTTTCAGTCACATGGCAATGTACATGGCGGTGCATTTCTCATCCAGGTTCTGATGACTTCTGGCTTCCCCCTATGACTTTTTTGCTGTCTGACTCTCATTCTACTTATGAAGGACTCCTTTAATCCTGATTAAAGCCCAGTCTGATTCAGTTGGGCTACATCTTAACTGAAATAACATCTTATTTATAATGGGTCCACACCCACCAGCATGCAGACCAAGACCAAGAACATGTCCAAACTGAGGTACACAATTCTATACACCACAGTTGCCACATGAAATTGGCTTAGCCTTAGGTGCAAATTCAGAAAGCAAGCACTGGGAGGGAAAGACATCCCACTCAATTGTAAACCTCAGGAGTAAAGTATTCTTAGATGACTGAGTCCTGGAGAGCTGGGACCAAACCCAGGCCTCCAGCGCCAAGTTGAACTTGGCTATAAACAGAGTTTCAGTGGAGGGCTGGCTGTTTCTGCATTCTTCTCCTTCCCCACCTCTCTGGGATTGGGGGTCAGCCTGCTCCCCAAGTGGTGCTGAGCTCTGCTCATAAACTCATCTATGTCCACCTTGGGCACAAAGGTCTAATGACTCTGATGACATTTTCTAACTCCAATTCCAGTGAAGGTCACAGTAAACTTGCTCCTCCAAAGACCACAGGAAATAGATGATTTTATCTGCTATGAATAGAATCCATGATTTGCATGGGCCTTGATGCTTGTCCAGATGATTGGGTTCTGACACATAAGCAAAAAACAAAACAAAACAAGACAAAAAAAAACACAACAATAACCCAAGAAACAAAAACCAAAGATTCCTAGAACTTCCCTAAATTCTTTGAAGGTGTCAACACAATTATTGTCATGAACAATAATTCTGGAGAAACCAGGGCCCAATACACTTCATAGGGTTGCAACATGTGATTTCAGAGGATGTGCATGAACTTCAATTTTACAGTCTCAATTTGATCTGCTGATTTAAGCTCTTGGCACAATGCACCTAGAGCATTTGAAAAATCCAAGATCAGTTAAAGGATAACTCATAAAGTTGTCAGTTGTCCTGGCTTTTTGAGTTGGCTGAGAAAGAGAAAGAGGTGTTCAGCCAAATTTTCTTTAGCAGTTCATAAAGACTTGACCACACATACTGAAAGTCCACATTTACATAACGTTTTTGAGTTTACAGTGTGTTCCTTGGTTTACTATTTCAATTGTGCTTCCTAACAACTGTTTTGAAAATGAGGAAATTCAAAGGTAGCAAGAGAAAGTGACTGCCACAAAGTAACACAGCTGTTTAGTGTGAGGTTACAGCTGGAACTCAAATCCTTTAAACAAGCCTTCATCGTAAACAGTCAGGGTTTCCTTTGACATTCAGGTTGAGTAAAGCGTCAAGACAGCCCCAAAGGGAGAAAACAGCTGACCAGAATCCCCCATGCTGTGGGGGAGATGGTAACCCCTCTGCAGGGCAGTTAGGCTAATGCATTCTATAATGGACAACCCCTTCAACTTTAACTTAGAAAAAGAGGGGATAGGACAAGGTGGTGCAACCCAGGAATGTCCACTACAGCCACATAGTTCTGTCATAGAATTAAATGAGATGGCACTATGTAAAAGCTCTATTAATATTGATTCTTTCTACAGACCCCTTGGGGTCAGTGATACCTACCCAATGAACATCAAGAGTGTTGATGTTCCATCCATGGGACAGAGTCCTGCCTTGTTTCTCCTCCTAAATTCCTACCAATGACTTTCCTGAGGGCCCCAGACCTGTTGGTCCCGTGACTCCAAAAATGAGCTCCTCAATGGGTTTCTTTCTCAAATGTCCCTTTTCTTGGATCCCAGATTCTTGTCTCTATTCTTTTCCCGTGGGAATGGGGAAAGATATGATTGGAAGAGAGGCAAGAGTGAGTGTTGAGTTCTCGCCCTTCATGCCTTGCCATGCTTTTCCTACAACCCAGGTGTCTTTTTCTACCTGGCAAAGCAAAGCCCTGACTGTGCAGGAAGCAAGAGAGTCAATAAACATCAGCCCCTTCCTACCTCCATGGTTTGAATAGGCTGCACTGACCTCCCAGGCCTGCTGGTGACCAGCCAGCTGGGAGAGAGGCCCACATGGCTAGAGCCAGTGGCTGTAAACCTAGTGATATTCCACTGCCAGAGTCCAGTCTGTATGGTTCATAGTCATAGTAAGTGAATCTCTGGAAAGAGGAGCCAAAGAAAGGGAGTTGTTATTCAAGAACCCTCCAGAAGGCTGAGGTCAGTTTTGCTCTGACTAACCAGTGGAACTGGGAAGAACTCAGGAATAGAGAGTGTTCACCATGTGTCAAGGAGTGGACATAGCTTGATGCCAGCTTGCAGGAATTTGGGATCCTCTGGAGAGAATGTGGCATCTGTGAAAATGAATGGGCTGTCAGATTCCTCCCCTGAGGAACCTCCCCCAGACTCATACCAATGTCTGAATCATGGTCCCTCTGCCTTTTTCAGCCACTTGGCTAATGCTGCTGCTACATATTTACCCAGGAAAGAAAGAAGATGGCAGAGGACAGAGCTGGTTCATTTCCCTAAGGCAATGGCATCCAATAGAAATCAATGCCAGCCACACAGGTAAATTTTCTAGTAATACTGCATTTTAAAAAGGGGAAAACCCAAGTGAAATAAATTTGAGTAATAGATTTTTATTTAACCCCTATATACAAAATATTACAATTTCAACTTGCAATCAATGTAAAAACAAGTATGAACAGCCTTGTTTTCGCGCTCAGTCTCTGAAACCTGGTGTGAATTTGACCCTTACAGCATTATCTTGGTCCTGACCCACCACTGTTCAAGAGCTTGGGAGCAGCATGTGACCAGCAGCTGCCATACTGGACGGCCCAGCCCTAAGAGCTGGACTGTTTCCTTTTACTTCATAGGTGGTTATCCCTATGGGTAATCCCTCGGAATAATTATGACTTAAACTTAGGTTTGTAGGTTCCTTGTTCTTCAGAGAACTTTCACATTCTTTTACCCGTTTCTTCTAATTTGAACCAGATCTGATAGAGTAAACTGAAATAGAAAAAAAAAAAAAAAAAGAAAACAAAAAAAATGTCATCCCCTGGGTTGTTAGTAGCAGCATTAGGCCTCCCAACTCCCAATATAGTGGAACTGCCCCCTACACCCAGGTCCCCAGGAGGGTACAGTGTCCTGCCCTGCGTGCAACCTGGGCTGAGAAATGGGAGGCGAAGGGCAAGCAGGGTAGCCAGGAGGTGGCCTAGGAGAGCTGCTTGCTTTCCAGGAGCCCAGGACTCATAGGAGTGGGCTCTCCAAACCCAGTCCTGTGGTCTATGTCCACAGGTCTTCTTGTTGTCAAACTGCATTAGCCAAGGGAGAAGAATTTTCTCTGAAGGCAAACTGAAAGGATCCCAATCTTAGATATAAATCATCCCCAGAATGTGTGTTCTTAATAGACCAGCGTATGTATAAAGGGACCCCTTGAAGGTGCAGGTGGGTCCCAGGTCAGTGAGATGGTCTGTAACTGGGTCAGAGAGGCTGGCAGAATTACAGGAAGACCCTGTCAACCATAGAGCATGGATCATAGGTCTGGACAAGTTTGTCTTGTTCACCACTGTCACCTTAGTGTTTTCCCCAGACCCTGGCACATTTAAAGCCCTCAGAGAATATTTGTTGAATGCATATCGAGGGGAGAGGGTGCTGTGGGGCAAAGCTTTGGTTCACCTGGTGCTGGAAGCAGGAATGTCTAAGACAGACCTGGACTCATCTCACCTTAGTCTAATGTCAATCAACATTGGTAACCAGTAGACCATCTGGTAATGAGCTGCCTTTCCTAGTACTTCTCTGAAGGGACGAGTTATCTAAATGGAGAGATGACGGGAATATCAGACCCTCTTCAATATTTCATTTCTTATTATAGATTAGGAATTGGGACACAGATTTGTACATCTGTCATTTTGTGTTTGTCTCTCTCTGTCTTACATTGATTGTGGTTATAGTTGTCTTGCTTTAGTTGAGCCAAGATCTCAAGGTGTGAACAAGATGGAAACATGAGTTTCTAAGCCTGGCAAGATGCAGTCCACAAAAGAGAAGCCGTTCATGTCAGCTTAATTTGGCAATGCCCAGAGCTTTCTCCCTGACTTTGACTCAAATGCCAAAGATTTCACTGGAGAAGTGTAACTGTAAGGGAAATTTCTGAATCATATTATACAATTAAAAAAAATCCACAAAATGGAGACTGTGCTGTTGAACCCATGACCTTGGGTACAATCATGTGGAGAAGCCTTGGCAGGGGAGGTGCCAAGGCCCCCAGCACTGACCCATGCTCAGTGTACCACCTCCTTAACCCCAGACACAAGGGGACACCACAAGGACCTTGTTATTCTGTTACACCCTGGGTGTCTTGGAAGGGAGTGCTGGTAAACACCCTAGATAAAAACCCTCCTACCTGATTCAAAGGGTGGGAAGGGCGTGGGGAGGCAGGAAGAGCTTGGTCATCAGTCAGCAGTGCCTTGATAGAGGCCTGGATAGGGCCCAAACCTTGAGTGCCCAGGCGGTGGGTGGTTCCAGGAAATTCCAGGCTCGCTGTTCTAGCTGGACTTGCAGTGCAGCTCCATTGCTATTTTAAGGGCTGTGCTGAGGCGAACCTAGAAGGAAACTCAGCCCAACAAAAGCAGGATGATTATTTCAGAGAAGGAAGGTCAGAAGGGGCCCAAGCAGCCCCCTGACACCTTCTGGGACAAAGCCAAGGTATAGTGCTGGCTATGACTACTCTTTTAACAACTGCTAACCAGCTCTGGTTCCCGTAGCTCCTGTATCCAGCTCCCTGATATAAAAACCCAACAGAAAGGACATAAGGGGAGCATTTTGTGCTTTCAAGAGGAGGTCCTATATTCCTGGGGACTGTTTGGAGACCCTGGTGCCCACTGTTGGCTGGCTTAAGCATGCTTTCCACCCCATCATCACTACCTCTATCATCTTGATACCATAACACTGTGAAGCACATGTTCCCAAATGAAAGGCTCCATGGGATTTCACATTTCTGCCAAGCCCTGGGTCATTGCTCTGATGAGGGATCACCATTGTCTCCTCAGCTTGGAGTTGGACTCAGAGTCCTGGGCTCTACCTGGAGTCCTAGGTGTATTCGTTGTGTTACATTGGACGGCCACTTCCTGAATGGTTCTTTCCTCCATCGGTTTATGGATAATGACCAGTGATCTCCCAGTCTTAATGATCCATGACTGTCATTCCAGGCAGTTCTCACTGCCATAAAGGAACATGAGATGAGATAAGACAGAATTCTGCTCCTCTCCTATGGTCCTTTTCAGGATGACATTTACTGACATAGAGCTGTGTGCAGAAACTTTTATTACGTATATTTCTCATTTAACCTTCATAAGAATGGTATTTTCTCCATTTTTACAGTTGATGAAAATGAGGGTCAGAGAAGTTAAATAACTCATTGAAGATTACACAGCTAGTTAGTGGAAGAACTAAGTCTTCAGTGTGGGAAGGTGTAAGGGAATAGCCTGATGTGCTCTGCTCCCATCTGTGGCCTGTGAAAGATGGGGAAGGAGGGTCTGGTGGCCCAAGTCCTACTTCTTGGAAATTCCACACCTCACATGGGACTAGGTGGAGCCAGGTTCATTCAAGACATCAATGTGGCAAGTGTTGAGGGGACTAAAGGGCTGGATCAGGCATCTGTGGGAGTTGCAGCCAGATGAATCTAGAGAAATACATCCCCTCCTCTATGAGATGCATAGGATGAGATGCTGAGATCATCTCCTGGAAGTCCTGGGGATTCCATGAGTGAGAGCTGATGCCCCATATTCTCTTCAAGAATGCCTTTCCACCCATTGAGAGAGTGAGCTGTGAGTACATGGATGCAATCTTATGATGGCCACTGACAATGTATGGACACATACGTGGAATCCATTCAGTCTCCATAAGCCTCCCTAAGTGTCTTTACCTTTGAAATTGATATAATTACATATGCCTTTGGTTGGTGCTGAAAACAGTGGGCCAGGTTGTGCTTCCTTCCTCTTTATAGGTGCTTCTTCTTACATAGGGGGCAGGAAGGAGTTTTGGCATTTCTCACTTTGAGTTCAGTCACAGCAACTTGGTGCTGACTTGAGAGAGGACGACTTTCATGATTAAGGCTGTCTTTTGGTCTCAAGGCTCCCACCATGTGGCCAAAGGTGGGGACAGTGCCAGCCATGAGTTAGTGCTTTTCAGAGTTTGTTGTGAGAGCCTTGAGAAACTCAGCTCAATGAGGAGGATGGTGATGAGTTTAAAAAGTAAAAGCTGAAAAAGAAAGATTAACATCTTGATAGGATTTGACATGAATAAGGAAAGGATTTAAACTGAAGAAAAGTTGTTGACAGATGTTCTGCCTTCCAGGCCATATGAGGGAAGAGAAACAAGTGAAACAAAAGAACTGATGGCCTTAATATGTTAGAAGCTGCAGATAATTTTTTTAAAAGGAAACGGGTCTAGGGTCTGTCTTGTGGGAAGAATACAGATATGAGTAGCTACTGTGTTTGGGAAAAGTTAAGGGGTGAGGTTCATCATTTCCCTCTGATATTCTTCATATACTGACTTTCCCAGGTCTACAGGTCTAATGGGGCCTTTAATTATGTTTAGAAAAGAAGGTTGACTTCGAGTCTGTCTGAGTACAATGCTCTTGTTTTGGTCCCTGAGGACTCACTGTTCTTCAACTATTGGTAGGTCAAGAATCACTCTTCATTGGAAAGTGAATGTGGGAAGGTGTGAGGAAATAGCCTGATGGGAAATTTGGGGGAGAATTTATTTCAAGTCTTGGTGAAATGAGAATGGAGTCTGTGTTTCAATCAAGGGGGAAATCTGGGAAGAATAAATATCTAATGGAAGCTGGAGCACCCATGTTAGGTGGTTAAGGAAGTCATCCAGGTAATCTGGGGACTCAAGTTGTAAACACAATGATGTCACTTTACTTCTTAAGAAGCAGGGCTCATGGTTGCACCCAGGGAATTGGACACTACTGTCAGTGAGCAGAATTTAACCATTCCTCCATTGAGTGGTTTTCTGCTTAGGCAGCAACTAAGAAAGTCAGCCGTGACGAGAAGGTGGGAAAATCCACTGAGATGTGAACATCAGGTACTGCTACCTTGAAAGGTCCAGAGCCCACTCCAATCCCCATTAAGACAGCACAGCCCAGTAAGGAAGGAGCCACAAGGAAAGGAGACCTGCAATTTCCCACATAGGCAAGTGGAACTCTAAATTAGACAGCTTTAAGTTGGAGGAGTGGTGTATTTGAGCAAGTAAAAAATGAAAGAGAAGGAGGGCACATGAGGAAAAGAGAGAGAGAAGAGAGCAGGAGAGCACACAGGGTCTCGTGCCTTCCCATGCTCATTTCTCCGGGACAGCAGTTCTGCCATAAAAGAACACGAGATCAGATAAGACAGAATTCTGCTCCTCTCCTATGGTCCTTTTCAGGATGACATTTACTGACATAGAGCTGTGTGCAGAAACTTTTATTACGTATATTTCTCATTTAACCTTCATAAGAATGGTATTATCTGCATTTTTACAGTTGATGAAAATGAGGGTCAGAGAAGTTAAATAACTCATTGAAGATTACACAGCTAGTTAGTGGAAGAACTAAGTCTTCAACTTATTTTTGTGATTCCATGGCCTCCTACCCCACCATACCTAGGCATTTCCTCCCTGAGGGCAGAGACATCCTCCCTGGTCACTCTCTGATCTGCCTCTCTCAGCACCTCGCACAGTCAATTATGCTTGGCTTCCCTAATCCAAACAAGTAATGAGGCCTCAGACCTGTGATGGATAAAGATGGTGCAGATGATGGTGCAGATTCTTTAACATTCCTTCATTAAGAGGTGGGGTCTGCACTACTCTCCTTGAATCAGGTGGCATTTATTGATCACTTGTGGCCAATAGGATGGGGCAAAAATAATGTTGGATGATTTCCAAGCCTAGGTAAGAAGAAACACTGCAGCTAGTTTCTTGGAGCACCCACACCTTCCAGACATCCCTCTTTGGATTGTTCCCTTGTGGGATCCACATGTTGTCCTTGAGCGCCCAGTCAACACTCAGCATCACCTGCCCACCAAGTAAGTCACCTGGGATATCCAGTCTCCAAAGGCTGAAGCACCAGCAGTTATCTGATAAACACCAACCAAATGATTACAAGTTAGAACTTCCCAGCCAAGCCCTTCTTGAATCCCTGACTTCAAAATTTGTGGCCAAGAGAAAATAGTTATTTCAAGGTGCAAAATGTGAGGGTAATTTGTTATATAGCAATAGAAAAGCATAATGGTCTACGAATACTGAAACTTCCCCATGGCCCAGTTGAGCTGCAGGTAGGTGGTGGGTGTGTTATGTGATGAGCGAGCCTCAGAGGTGGTCAGAATTGTCTGCTCTGAGACTAAAGAATTCCTCCTGACAGTGGGACCCAGCATCAATATCTAATAACTGGTCAACTTCAGAGAAGAGAGTCTGGGAGGAAACTTTTAATGGGCAGATGGCAAACATATCTCAGAAAGTACAATGAAGGGCAACAAGAGCTGGGAGCAAAGATGAGCTCTGAAGCTGTCCAGATGGATTTCTGAAGCATATAAAGATCCAGGGCTGGCAGGAGGAGAAAATAAGGGGCAGAAAAGCAAATAATGTGAGCACCGGCATGCATGATGTGATGACATTTTGCTGTTATTGTCAAGCTCTGGTTCTCATTACGCCAGCCATCTTGTTTCAGGATTTGAGCTCCCCTGGGAGATTTGTGTTGGATTTTGACCCTGGGGTGAAGAGGCAGGTCTGCCTTTTCTGAAAATAATCTCACAATTTAATGACACGCCTTGAATATGGAGTTTCTCCTTGCCAGCCATTATAAATATACCTGATTGGGTTCTGTACATCAATGTCATAAATCTGATTAAAAATTCAGCTTAGGCTCTTTTCTCCCTGCTCTACAGACAGCCTTATCTTTTCGTGCACTGCTAGCCGCATCTCTGAGGCACTATAGTGAATGTCAGAATAAATGGATTTAGCTGTATTGGGTGCCTGATCACCAAGGCTGCTGTAAACTCTGGCAAAGTACAGGTTGTTGCCATCAATGACCCCTTCATTGACCTCAACTACATGGTCTACATGTTCCAATGTGATTCCACCCATGGCAAGTTCAAAGGCACCATCAAGGTTGAGAATGGTAAGCTTGTCATCAATGGGAATCTCATTACTCTCTTCCAGGAGCAAGATCCCACCAACATCACATGGTGTGATGCTGGTGCTGAATATATTGTAGAGTCCACTGGTGTCTTCACAACCATGGAGAAGGTTGGGGCTCACTCGAAAGGTGGTGCCAAAAGAGTCATCAGCCCTGCCCCTTTTGTCAATGTCCCCATGTTTGTGATGGACGTGAACCATAAGAAGTATGATAACTCCCTCAAGATCATCAGCAATGCTTTCTGTACTACCAACCTTCTGGTCCCATGGCCAGGGTCATCCATGACAACTTTGGCATTGTGGAGGAACTCATGACCACCATCCATGCTGTCACTGCCATCCCGAAGACTGTGGATGGTCCCTCCTGGAAAATGTGGTGTGATGGTCATACCACAGCATGGCTGTGATGTGGTATGCCCATATGGCTGCCACAGCCCACATGGCTGCCCAGAATATCATCCCTGAATCTACCAGCACTGCCAAGGCAGTGGGCAAGGTCACCCCAGAGCTGAATGGAAAGCTCACTGGCATGGCTTTCCATGTCCCTACCCATAATGTGTCTCTCATGGATCTGACCTGCCAACTGGAGAAAGCAGCCAAGTATGATAACACCAAGAAGGTGGTGAAGCAGACATCAGAGGGTCCCCTAAAGATCATCCTGGGCTACACTGAGGACCAGGTTATCTTCTGCAACTTTAACAGTGACACCCACTCTTCTACTTTTGATGCTGGGGCTCCCATGGCCCTCAACAACTATTTCATTAAGCTCATTTCCTGGTATGACAATGAATTTAGTACAGCAACAGGATATTGGCCTTTATGGGCTACATGACATCCAAAGCGTAAGAGCCCGGGGACCATCAACCCCAGAGAGAGCATGATAAGAAGAGAGAGGCTGCTGGAGAGTCCTGGCCCCAACTCGATTCCCCAGTACTGAGAATCACCCATCCTCCACAGTTTCCATCCCAGATCCCCTGAAGAAGGGGACAACTGAGAGCCCTACCGTGTCATGTACCATCAATAAAGTGCACCCAGCCAAAAAAACCCACCAGTTGAGATGGTGTTTTTAAAAATCACACATGTCAATTCCTACAACCTTGTCAAACTTCACACTAATGGCTTAAAGTACATCTTTATATCTCTTTCTGTTGCTGAAAGCAATTGGAGGTTCCAAACCACAATTCAGGAGAAACCTGAGTATAAGATTTTGTCCTTTATACATCACTCTGCTTATGACTCCAAGTTTTATAAGAACCCAAACTCTGAAAACAGATTCAGGCCCTCAGGCCTCAATTTAGAGAAGAGAGAAAACCAGGACATGTAAAGGTCTAAGTTGGAATGCTTGCCTCTTATGCAACCAGGGACACCCCTGAAAAAAGCATGGGAAAGGAAGAAGAGAAAGAGGAGAGAAAAGGGCTTTTACTTTTAAATTCCTAGATCCCATTAGCTATCAAGCTTGGGGCAGAGTGCTTGTAATGCTGGGTAAACAACCCAATTCTGATTCTTGTTGTCTCTGCTTTTTAGCCAGTGGACTCCACTTGTGTTTTATTTTGCTTTCACAAAGAAAAGAATGACTTGACAAGAGAAAAGAGATCAAAGAGAAAAAATTGTGATGTTTGTAGACAAACAACCAAATAAAATAAAAGAGAAAATTTATGGTTCTATAGGTTTAAGGAAAGAAAGAAAATGATTATATTTGAAATGATTGTTTAAGGTTATAAAAATCACCAGGTGGGCAATGGTGGCTCAGTGGCAGAATTCTCGCCTGCCATGTCGGAGACCTGGGTTCAATTCCTGGAGCCTGATCATGCCAAAAAAAAAAAAAAAAAAAAAAGGAAAAAAAATCATCAGATGTAAAGAGACACATGAAAACAAAACAAAAACCAGCATGAACTTGCATTTGCCTGGACCTTAGGGAACTGGTGGGACCCAGATGAAGCTTTTGTTCAGAAGCTGGAGGATAGGTGCTCAGTTCCTGAAGGTGGTTTCTTTAAGGGAGAATTATGAAATTATGATGAGTAGGGGCTGTGCTGGGAGGGAATTTAGAATAGATTGAATGTATGGCTCATTATCTAGACCAGGGTGTGCAAATTGTAACCCCTAAATCCAGCCTTGCCTATTATTTATGCATTGTCTATGTCTGCTGTTGTAGTGGTAGAGTTGAGTAATGACTTCAGGGATTGCTATGGCCCATGCAGCTTAAATATTTATTATCTGGCCCTTTACCTCAAAGTTTGTTGACTCCTGATCTAGACAGTTATAAACACGCTGACTTTGGCATCTTCATCTGGAAAGGCATGTGGTGAACACGGCATCTACTGCTAGCTTTCTCTCCTGGCTTCCTGTTTCATGAAGTTCCCTGGGAGGCATTTTCCTTCTTCATCTCCAAAGGTCGCAGGCTGGTGGACTCTCTTCTTCTCGTGGCTACATCATTCTGCTTTCTCAGAATCTCTTCTTTTCTTCAAAATGTTTCCTCTTTTTATAGGATTCCAATAAACTAATTAAGACCCATTCGAATGGGTGGAGACACGTTTCCACCTAATCCACCTTAACAAACACTCCTGATTGAGTCACATCTCCAGGGAGATGATCTAATTACAGATTCAAGCATACAGTACTGAGTAGGAATTAGAAGAAATGGCTGGATTTATAAAATGGAACTAGTACTAAAGCATGGCTTTTCTAGGGTACACACATCCTTTCAAACTGGCACCGAAGGGCGAAGGACTCCTTAAGGATGGGTAAGCACCTGTGTCTCTGTGGACACTGTCATATGGCTGCCAGGTAGTAAGAAAGTTGTTCTTCAAAAGAACGCACAGTGAGAGAGGACCGCAGAAAAGTGCTGACAGAAATCTCGCCTTGAGCAATAGGTCCCCTGGAGATTCCTAGAACTCTATTCCTTTCAGACCATCTAAGGAGACAAAGAATATATTTTTTGATGAATGTCAGAAAGGTTATACGATTCACTGATATTTGCTGAATACTTACATAAAAAGCACAACATGCATGCATAACATTTGATAACAGCTGCTTATTGTTTGAGCACATGCTTTCCTGTGCATTGTTTGATTTAATCTGTTGGTAAACCTATGCCATAAATTGTATTATGCTGTATTTTACTGATCAGGAACCTGAGGCTTAGAGGTTAGGTATATTATAATCAAGGTCCCAGGGTCACTAGGTCACAGAATTCAGAGAAGACTCATTATGGAATTCTCAAATGGGTCCTTTCTTGATCCTGCCACATAGCTTTCCAGATCCAAAGGAGACATATCTGATTGCAGACCAGAGGAAGAGCTACAAGGTTCATGATAGCATTCGAATTTTGAGCACAACATGTTAAATTCCACCTTAACAAAATTCATCTGGATACAAACTTACACAATTAACATGAAGGACAAAATGGTTTCCTTAAAACCCGTCATGAGAATAGTACTTCTCTGTAAGAAGACAGATGTAAATACATGCACCAAGAGCAGGATAGGATCTCTTCCTCAGGAGGAAGCCAAGTCAGTGTTGGATAAATATGTGCAGAATTGTTCTAACTTCATCTCCTTATGAGATTTGAACACCCTAAGACTGACCTGGAGGGAATGGTTTGATGCAGGAAAACTTGGAAAAATGAAGAATCAAGTCAATCACATTTCTCTGGTGATACAAAGGGCTGCGGCATTCAAAGCAGGATTTCCTGACAATTGTTCTAGGACTGCCCTACTGAAAATAGAAAAATCTGCAGGATAAGAGGAAAGAGGGAAAATAGCATGATACAGAGTGTTTGAATGTCAAGGCAACAGCAAAAATCTCTTATAGGAAATGAGGAAACAAGCAATTTTGGAAGGGTGGAAACAATGTATTATTGTCCCCTAGAAGTCATCATGGAAGATAACTCATCCAGCAAACTGGAAAGGCTGTGCCTCAGCGACACACATCTGAGCCTGCAGAAACCTGGAAGCTGGAATCTGGGAGTGGAAGTTACCAGTAGATCGCCCAAGTGGTGCTTCCATCTGTGGATGCGGGATCTGAGGTCCAAGGGCTGATGCTCTCCCTCTTGACTTAGGTATTTCATCTCCCTGATTACCCCACTTTGTATGATTACCATACTCCACCCTCCTCTAGCCATCTTGGCTGGAGTTTAGTCAATGGACCATGGGAGGGTCTTGCTTCTCTGACCCTGCCAGCAGTTATCTTTATCCTCAGGGCCACTGGGTAGAAGTGCACCTGGGGCTGCCTCCCTGGTCCTCACCTTTGTAGGCTGAGCCTTTGGGAAGCTGCTGTGGCCTGGCAGAGGTAGAGGCTCAGGCATTGGCTTTGGATGTGTTGTTCAGGTCCAGACCAAGTTCATGTAGACAATGGGTTAGTGCTGCCATGAGACTGAAAAATACAGAAGTAGATATAGATTTATTGGGACTTAAGTACGGGAGAGGTTCTCCAGTAGCTGCTCGTCTGTTGGGTTGGTGCTCCACAAGGGAGAGAGTGCATGTAAGGGGTAATATATGATTTTAGAACAAAGAACAAAGTATAAGGATATCGGTTTCTAGTATAATCATTAAAGGGGCCTAAGACCTGATGCTTACTAAGCTTAGTACTTAAGACTAAGGTACAACCAATGCCATTTTTACACATGTAATTATGTTCTTCCTTCTCTGGGAAGATTCTTTACTTTTTTGACCTTGGTCCTTGACTAAAGAAAGTCAGTTATGAGCCATTTAGGAGAGTGCTTAGGCCCTGGATCAACACATTCCCCCCACTCTGTAACAGGCTGCCCTGACCACAGGACAGACATTGTATCCATATACCACAACCACAATATAAAAATAACACAATAGTAATAATTTAATACATAAGGGAAATAATCCTGCAAAGAAATGATAGCAAGGCTGAGTAAGAGAATTAAACCAAGTAGAAAGGAGGTCTGTAGCTAACAGATCAATACTGTGCATGTGCTGTTACCTATGATTTAGAGCTTGTGAAATATTATGTGAGTGATCAGGAGTAGGAATGAAATGCCAGATGAGTCAAGCATAGCATCCTATTGCCTTAAGAATAGACCTTGATGGGTGTGTGGCCTGAGCCAGAACAGCTAGAGGCCCTCCTAGGATTTGTCTAATGGGAGATGGCAGAGAAGAGTTCCGTCTCCCCAAAGCTGCAATGATGACGTCCTGATGTGCTAGCCACCATGGGTCAAATACTCAACTTTCTTGTGAGACACAAAGTCAAATGGTTAGCTATCTACTGCTGTGTAATAAGTGATCCCAATATTTAGTGATTTAAGCCAACCACATTCTTTTCTTTTTCACAATTCTGTGGTAGCTGGGTGAAACTTCTGCTAGTCTGCCTTTGGCTCCATCATGTGGTCGCACTTAGACAGTAGTTGGGCTGGTACGGCTGATGGCTCAAGCACCAACCCAAGTGCTATGGAGCCTCTGTTTGTGCCATGTTGATGTGAAACTTGCTAAATCAAGTCAAATGGCCCAGGCCCAGGGTCAGAGTGGGAGTAAACTCAGATGTCATGGTGTGCTGGGGACAATCATGGTAAAAATCTACTGGTTCCCTCAGTAGTGTGTATTTCTCAGTGCATCTTTATTTATATCCAGGACATTTTTGTGGCTGTGTTTGATTGATATGTGCTTCTTCTGATTCTTGCTAATTTCAAAGAATATTGAATAAATGTTATCGAGTCAAAAAAAAAACTAGCACTCCAAGGTTTGGAGGCTATTGGTGGCTCAGGGACTTTCTAACTTTTGTTCCTATCAATTGTAAAATCCATGGCTGGAAGACCACCAGGCACCGGTGATTACTCGCATCCAATAATATAGGAAAATTGTTCTACCCAAGAATATAGTGAAGAATATAGCACCTCATTCACTTAATCTGAGTCAGTGTTTATTAAGAACCTATTAAATAAAATACCCTGTAGGACTATGTCATGGTCAGTTTCATGTGCCAACTTGGCCAAGTGGTGGTACCTGTTTGTGTGGTTGGGCAAGTGCTGGCCTGTCTGTTGCTATGAGGACATTTCATGGAATTAAATCATGATCCCATCAGCTGCATCCACAGCTGATTCTATTTGTAATCAGTCAAGGGACGTGTCTTCTGTAATGAGTGATGCTCAATCTAATCACTGGAAGCCTTTTAAGGAGGATTCAGAAGAGACAGGCTCTCTTCTGCTTCGGCCGGAGAGCCTCTTCTGTGGAGTTCATCCAGACCCTCCATTGGAATCGTTGGCTTCAGAGCCTGCCTTGCGGATTTTAGACTCTGTGTTCCCACAGTTATGTGAGACACTTATAAATTTTATATTTGCAAGTGTTTGCTGTTGATTTTGTTCTCTAGAGAACCTTAACTAATGCAGACTAAAATTAGGATTGCATATCATTTCAGTCTTCAAGTATCTCACAATATTTTGGGGAAACAAGCCATTCACATAGAGAAAGTTAATATATAACCTGACAATATGAGACACCATGAGTCAAAAACACTGATTATTTACTCAAGAAATACTAGGTGCTTTCACAGCCTCTCACCACAGCTATGATTGTACCTTGTGTTGAGAGAATAATCAGTGAAGGTTGGAGAAAATAAGCAACTTGCCTGAGGTAGAATTGGCAAAACAAAAATTATCTGATTTGCAAGTTGAGGATGCATGCTCTGGATGAAAGCGGTCAGAGGATATCACAGAGGAAGAGGATATTTCTACCATGGAAAATTCTCTAGGGCAGGCACCACCTCACTTAGCTAGCGTTGCTTTGAGTTTCAACTGCATTAGTTGGGGACATGGAAAAGTCTCAGAGGAGCCACACCTCAATGCAATGAGTTCTGATGGTGAAAAGGTGGTCCTGTGGTTCCTAAGTCCATGTGTGAGGAGTGGGGCACTATCTAGTTCCTAATGGTTCCCCAAGAGCAAACCACTCAACCACACTCCCAATAGTACTCACAGTACACTTCCTAATAATTATATGGTCATATCTATAGGAATATGCAACTATGAGGATTGGCAAGTCCAAATTAAATAGGGCAGGCCACAAATTGAAGAAACTTGAAAAACTTGATGAAAGTGAAGTTGAATTTCCCAGGCAAAGCCCCCTGAGTTGGAAACTCCAGTGAAGTTAGCATTGAATTCTCAAGGAGAAGCTGGCTGGCTGAACTAGAGGTAGAAATTCTTCTTTCTGACAACTGAAATACTCCAACTGATTGGATGAGAAGACTCAAGGCAATTTTCTTTGTTGATTGTAGATGTAATCAACCATAGATGCAATCAGCTGACTAATTATTTAAATCCATTTACGAAATACCCTCATAATAACAATTGCTTGACCAAGCAATTGGACACCATAACCTGGTCAAGTTGACACACAAACTTAATCATCACAGCAGCCAATGTTTACCACAGGAAGAATTCATTTTCCAGGTTAACCTGTGTATCCAATGATGACTGTGGATCATTTGACCCATCTGACTATTTGAAGGCTGACCTCTAAGGCCTCTAAGATGGAAGTTGGACTTGGCTTGGCTGAGATCTCTCCTTCAGCAGACTACATTATTCTAGTGCCAGAGGGATTAGAATAGGTCATAAGTCTAACTCCTGTAGAATAGGTAAACGGATCAAATATCTACAGCAGGTTTTCACTTCCCTGTAATTCTAAATCTAGAGGCACATCTACACTGCTGAAATGAATGGAACAATCCCAGAAAACTTTTCAACACTCTGCCTTCCCAATAGTTTTTGGGCTAATATAGACAGAACCAGGTTTTCAAAGTCACCTTGTCTGTGTAGACCTTTTGAGGGAAAGAGCAGCTAATTGTCACCATAGTTCATGGGAAAATATCTTCACACTGTCAGTTAAAATCCACCTTGAGTTTGATCCTGTAAATATTTTCTATCACCATTCATCTGCTTTACAGGTGTAAAACTGTTTCCAATCCCCTCGTCACCCCCCATCCCCCCAAAAGCAAAGACTTTGGGATAGGACAGTAACAAAGACTGATCAAAATACAATTTGATTAATGCTTTACAAAGCCTTGGCTCATAGAATTGCAAATGATGTAAATGTCTCAGGAATTACAGTCTGGGACCCTCTCACCCCCCAGAGACGAAGGTTTCTCTTAGACTGTCATGCAAAACAAATGGGCCTTATGGTCATGGGAATGTTAGTGTGGTGAACAGTCTGTACCTTTAACATTTTGATCGTTCTGCCAAATCATCTGTTTTGTAGCAGCGTATATCAGATTTCTCCCAAGGTGATGAGTGGAAAGTGGTATTTCATTACTATTGTTATTTGCATTTTTAAACCACAAGTAAGATTGTTCATCTTTTAATATTTTTCTATGCCATATGTTTTCCTTTTCTTGTAAATGGCTTTGATATTTGTTATCCATTTTTATTTAAGACTTTTAAGTTTTTTTCTTATTGAATTGCATGAGCTTTCCAAAAATTAAGAAATTCGTATTTTTATGTGTTATGATTAATCTTTCTCAATTTGTTATCTGTCTTCTGAATTTGTGTGCTGGTTTGAGGCTGTTAGGTACCTCAGAAAAGACCATGTTATTTTTATCCATTCTCGTGGGTGGGAACTTTTGATTAGGTTATTTGATTGGGATGTGCCCTACCCAATTCAAGGTGGGCCGTAATCCTTTATTGTTTGTGAGAGGATAAAAGGCAGAAACACAGAGAGAGAAAGAGAGAGAGAGAAATTCCCCAGAGATGCTAACAGAGGACCCAAAGACACATAAAGAGAAAGCCTCTGAAACCAGGAGCTGAAAGCAATGAATCCAAAAGAGAAGGACCATGTACCACATACTGGCAATGTGCCTCCCCATGTGACAGAGGAACCACAGATGCCATTGTCCTTTCTTCAGAGAAGGTATTGTCCAGTTGATGCCTTAATTGGGACATTTTCATGGCCTTAGAACTATAAATTTGTAAACTAATAAATTCCCGTTGTAAAAGCCAACCCATTTCTGGTATATTGTGTTCTGGAAGTTTTAGCAAACCAAAACAATTTGTTGATTTTATTTTTAAGTTGTCATATTCACCAGTTGTTTCTTCAATGGCATTAGATATTTGTATTTTTCTCAGAAAGGCTTGCTCTACTACAATATGATAATAAGTTCATCCACGTTTTTACATTGTATTTTTATTATGGCAGAATCCTTGATTCATCTGGAATATGTCTTGGAGAAAGGATAGAGAAAGAGATCAAGACATATAGGTATATCTTCTCTCACCACTTTAAACAGGTTTCTTCTTTGGCCTATTCAAATGGCATTAAGAGGTTTTCTGATATTGGGCTAAGTATTGCAATACTTGCTCAGATTAATAGAGGTGATGGAAACGACCTCTTTAATTTCCTGGCGATTCAAATTTCCTATAACTTAAGTTATGATTTCTCCATTCAGACCTATTGCTGAGATAAGTCTCTACAGTTTACTGTCCTGTGCTGTAAGATTTACTTTCTTTTACATTTTTCTTGATAGAGTGCTTATTTTTCATAGAGTATATTCCCATTGTAAAAGACAATCCATTTCTGATGTATTGTGTTCTGGAAGCTTTAGCCAACCTGGCTTCCTGACTGAACTGATTTTCCTCTGTCATTCTTCTCATGTTTCTTGATTTAACAATTAGACATTATCTATGACTCAATATCGTGAAAGAAATAAACATCTCACACTGGCTTCCTTCATTTCGTACCTCTTGATTTTTCTTAATTATGCATTTGTTTAAGCCTTTATATAAAAGCAATTTATCTAAGTATACTTAAATTTAAAGTTACTGGCTCTATTTCTTTTGCTGCAGGACAAATTACCCCAACATTAATGGCTTAAAACATCAATGTAATGGCTTAAAACATCAATGTTCATTTATTATTTCTCCCAGCCTGGAACTGAGGCAGGGCCCAGTGGGGACAGCTCATCTCTGCTCCATGACATTTTGGGCCTCAGGAAGACTTAAAAACTGGAATCCAGAATCACATGAAAGCTGCTCCATGCACGCTTCTGCTGTTGATGCTCCTGCCGGTTGAGGGTCCAATTGGGGCTGTTAGTGGAACCCCCATCATGTGCCTCTCCACGTAGACTGGGCTTCTTCACAGCATGGCAGCTGGTTTCTAAGGGTGAGTGGAGAGAGCGAGATGCCCAGTGTACAGGCTGTGTCCTTTTGTAACCTAGCCTCAGAGGTCACACAGCCTCATTTCTGCTACCTCTACTAATTAGAAGCAGAGTCACTATGTCTGGTCTCTATTCAAGGGGAGGGGAACCAGACTCCAGCTTGATGGGAATAATGTCAAAGAATATATAGTCATTTTTAAATACAACTGCAGTGTCTTTAGGATAAGAATCAATATCTGTGCTGCTTCTGGCATGGCCTTGCGTGCATGGCCTCTACCTACCTTTCCCATGCACTCCTGCTTTCCCCTGGCAGATCCCATTGGTCTTTCAGTTCTTCAGATATGGTATTCCTCTCCTAGAACTTCTCCTCCACCACGTCACTGGATTATTACTGGTGATTCTTCTCAAATTGTCTAGGCTGTCACATCCTTGGGTATACTCTCTCTGGCTTCCCTGACAAAGCTGATTTTCTTCTGTCATTCTTCTCATAGTACTATACATCTCCCTCAACCCACCATTTTCCACTGCATGGTGTAGCCAATGTCTGCTGGGTGGATGGTTTCTCACCTGCTGTAGTTTACCTGCATCTCTCAGCTTCTGGCACACTTCCAGAACTGAGTACACACTTGCTAGATACTTGTTGATTTAATCTGTCTCTTGATGTACTGCACTTATGTAATACGTATTTTCCCCTTGAAGAAAAATATGGAAATTAACACAGCTATACTTCCTTTCATAGTCTCATCTTCTACCTCATATTATTTCTTGGTAAAGGTTATTATTTTTCCTTTGTTGCAATTTAGCATGTTTTACTGCTATAGTTATACTTTCCTATATTGCTTAGTTTTACCTAAAATGTAAGTGGGTTTAACTTCACCACCAGTCATTTTGTGATAATTCCTTTTTTCATCTTCTGAGTGTTTTAATTTTATCCTCAAGAAGTTAATTTGAATAGGGCTTATGGATTCTATAGTATCAAACTTTTTTATGGTTGAAAACATCTGTCTATTATTTCTATATCTAAAGGAGAATGTGCTGGTTAAATATTCTTGGGTCATACTTTATTTCAGATTCTGTGGATAATACCATACAGCAAGGCTGTTCCATGTAGTGATGCAGAGTTCAGATGCTTGGGGCCTGGTCCCTGGATTGAAAGTCTACTCACCAACTAACTGCATAACCTTGAGCAAGGCAATTAATCTCTTCATTCATCAGTTTCCTCCCCTGTAAAATGGAGCCATAGTGGTATCCCATGCAGTGTCCCAGCAGAAAAAAGACTGTATGCTAAAATGGGGTAATTTGAGGAGAGTTTAATAAGAGGCTGTTTACAAAGTGTGAAATAGTAACATTTGTGCACCTTTCCCCACCCTCCAAGTCTTAGCGGATGATTCAAGGGAGAATCTCCTAAACTCAGTGTCAAGAAGGGCTGTGTGGACAGGGCCTCTTGACAGGAGCTGAGGCCTTCTGTCAAGGGAGGCAACAAGTAGGGAAGGAGTGGGGGAACCCATGGCCCTCTCTCACTTGCTGCCTCCTTTTTGGATCTTTGGGTGGTAGCCCCCCATGGACCGTAACAAGTGGAAGCCGGAGGATAAGGGAACAGGGGGCTGATTTGACATCACACTGATAGCTTGAAACTAACCACGTGGGCATTTATACCCCAGCCATGGGCGAAGGCTACATACACATCAAGGCCTATTCTTATTAGAGAGCCTGCCATAGACATTTACTGGCACTCCATTTCTCCTGGGAAGGAATCATGGTGGAAAGTGTGTTAGAGGGACAAAATGAAAGGATACTTGGCCCAGGTGGCCGTAGTATTAAAGGAGAGATGCATATGAGTTATTCAGTACAGTGCATCACATTCTGAGGCACTCATGGGCAATTAACAGTTACCAATACCTTTTGGCACTAAGTGTTCAAGAGGAGAATTTGGAAGGCAGTCTGACTTTTCTCATAATTCACAAATTCTACCTGGATGCTGCAGTTTCTTTCCTTTTCCCTGACTTAGCCAGCCTGGAATTTAGTTTTGATAGATTTTCAGATCAGTTTTCTCAGGAACACACTGTGCTTCTTTGCTCTGCACATTCATTTTTCTTCTGTATGTTTGCATATTTTCTCTATTCCATTTATTGAGTTATTTGCTTATGTTCCATTTCTACTCTGGTTATTTTCTCATCTGATTTCTTTTGTCTCTTGGTATCTTTCTTTTGTATTAATTTCTTATCTCAAGAGTTTGTTTTGGGTAATTCATTTGGTATTCAGCTATGACTAATGGTTTAAATATACTTGTTAGTTTTTTATGGGCCTCGATTTGTTTCCTTTACTCTGAATTATCCTAGGGCATCTCATTCTGTTGTTTACCCAGGGAGACTTTGTGCACTTGTGTTGTTGATACATGTCTTCATTAAAATTCTCTCCTGCATAAAACATTCCAGCCTTCTTTATTCCAGAACATTCTTTCATGACTTTTGTGTGTTACTTTCCTGACCTTTTTACTTGAGTATGTTTCTGTTGTTCCCATGCTACTTTATTGTCATCTTGCTCCTATTTTACTCCTACAACTTTGTTGGGGCCATGACTTTGCTTTCTTTGACTTCCCTCCATCCTATGTGAGAGTAGTTGGTAAAGTGTTCCATTCTCTGCACTTCAAGGGTAGACCTGGAAATGAGCAGTTATCTGGACATTGTCTTCCCCATATCTAGGCAAGAGGGACATGGGGGTTTTTGGTGGCCCCACTTTTCCCTGTCACACTAAACAACTCACATGACGAACATAAGGCACCCCTTTCACATGGGATCTTTACTGTCATGGTCAAGTTCATGTGTCAACTTGGCCAAGTGGTGGTACCTGCTTTTCTGGTTGTACAAGTGCTGGCCTGTCTGTTGCAATGAGGACATTTCATAGAATTAAATCATGATCACATCAGCACATCCACAGTTGATTCTATTTGTAATCAGTTGGCTTGGAAGCGTGCCTGCAGCAATGAATGATGTTTGATTTAATTGGCTGGTGCTCGAATGAGAGAGCTCAATGTAGCACAGTCCAAGCAGCTCAGCCTACCTCATCTCAGCACTCGCAGCTCAGTCCAGGCCTTTGGAGATACAGAAAGGAATCACCCTGGGGAAAGTTGTTGGAACCCAGAGGTCTGGAGAGAAGGCCAGCAGAAATCACCCTGTGCCTTCCCACATAAGAACGAACCTCAGTTGAAAGTTAGCTGCCTTTCCTCTGAAGAACTAATGAAGTAAGTCCCCTTTTATTAAAAGCCAGTCCGTCTCTGGTATATTGCATTCTGGCAGCTAGCAAGCTAGAACCTGTACCCAGCCCTGACAAGAGGACACAAATAATCCTGAACATCCACGCCCCTAACCAACACACTGCACAGGCCCTGGGACATGCTTCTCCATGCCTCTCATCCCACATTCTCAAAACAAAATGCAACTGAGTCCAAAGACTTGTGCTAATGCTGGAGAAACAGATACTGAAGGTAAGGAGACCTGTACATGAAAGAGAGGCTGAAAGACTTGTCACATCCTTCTGTCCAAGAGTGAAATGCTAAAGAGCTCATGCCTAATGAGCTCACAGCTCCTGAGAGCATCTGGGTACATTTTCTTACTTCTCATCATGTTCCAGTTTGGGGTTCGTTAGGTGCTTACAAATGAGCACAGTTTCCACAACACTTGCACCTGGAAACTGAGAAAAATATGTAATGTGAAAGCATTACTATTATTACTCTCAAAATTTGTATCTGCAGGGTCTGTGTGACATATGAAACTGAAGATATTGATACCTAGATGGACAGTGAATGATATACTTGCAAAGTTTTAGTTCTATAAAAATATTCCATGTGACAAATTTACAATTTCTAAGAAGTAACAACTTTATCTCTAAAAATTTGTTGCTTATAATTTTTATATTTCCTGTAATTTGTATCTTTCATTTAATTTTCAAAGATAATAATTACTTTGAGGAAAACATCTTTTTAGGGAAATATGTATAAATGTATTATAAGTTTTTACTTTTTAAACATTTATTTCAAATTCTCTTTTGATTTTAGTCATTAAAAAATTTGATATTACTGCATTTAATTTTTAATCATTTAAGTCAGATTTCTCAAGTCTGGCATATTAATAAGGCACTGCCTTGTGCAGTATGGGCTATTTAGCAGCATCCCCGGCCTCTACCAGCCAGATGCCAGTAGCACAACTCCTTCCCTGGTTTTATCACTGAAAATGTCTCAGACAGTGTCAGATGTCGTCTGGGGGGCAAAATTGCCCTGCTTTAGATCCCTACCACCAAAAGAACACAAAACATCAAAATCTTGATTCTAAAACCAAAATCAGTGATCTCACTAAAATGAAGAGAAGAAAATATATTTTAAGGAATGGATGTACATGATTTATGAATTATGTTGGTCTAGAGTTTATTACTCATCTAAACATCTCTGGCCCATCAGCAGAATACATTTGAGTACCTGGGCCAAAAGCCACAGTTGTACAGATATTTTCTATTTCACCTGTTTGAAGGTATGCTTATCAAGATAGGATGATGCAATAAATTTGATTTAACAATTTGTTACATTATATCTTTTAAATTTGTAGGCATATAGTACGTGGTCTTCCAATCCACCCAGGCCCTGCAAATGTTAAATTTGCATCTGATCTGGAGAGCACAGTCTGGTTAGGAGTCCTGGGCTTTGTTTGCTTTTGTTTGAAGCTGTGTAACAGTATTCTCTCAACTTACTTAAATGCATATCCTAACTTCGTGGGGTGTTCCCTTATGCCTCTACTTGCTTCCCAGGTCAGGATGGAGCCCTGCACCTCCTCAGATATCTCTGAGCTGTTTCTTCTGCCCATCCCACCAGCCTCTCCCCAGCTCAGTGGAAGGGGCTCCTTACCAACCTTTGTTGGTACTCCTGGGTGTCCCCACTCCCTCTAGAGGGCATTGTCTCTGTTGTTTTCCTTGCTGCAATATTACTTGTGGCTAGAGATAATTAGCTCTAGCTGTTGGTGGTTCCCTCTTCCCTGCCCTTCCATTCTGGAAGAAGTAACATGGTACTTTCAGGGAATTTTCCCATCTCTTACGGGGCAGCAAGCCTGTTGAGGGGAGTTTCTGTTGCAGGGGTGGTTTGCCTGCTTTCTCTTTTTTTTCCATGTTGGGAGTATTTCATCAATACTCTTGTCCCCCATCAGAATGCTGAGCCATGGGCGAGACGCCTGGTTACACTGTGTAGAATTGGAATCTTTTGCTTTCTCACTTACTGGTTTCCATTTTGTGAATAATTTGGCTTGAGCTATGGTCCTCTCTTGTATTTGAGGGCTGCTGGTGCTTTGCAATGGTTTTCACTCATTGGATGATGATGATGACGTGCACAATATTCAGTTTTGTAGGGAGGAAGATTTTGACATCTGGCCTTATTCTTTTATCTTTACCCAGAAGACTCTATTTTTAATTGATAGATTGTCAGAAGAATCATCCTTTGTTGATTTTTAGTCAGTAATTTTTTAAAAGTTCTTTACTAAACATTCAAAATATCAAATCTAACTTCTCCTATCAATGTATCCTAGACCTATGGTTTAATAACAGGGGATGAATTAAGTCACTTGAGGTACATATTTTATTGAATGCCCTACTACTAATAAAAATCAGTTGGTAGAACAATTATGGATGTGGGAAAACACTCATGATACATTTATGGTAGAAAACATGCTACAAAATAGTATTTATAGCATGACAATATTTTTGTGAATCGTATTCAGTTACATTTATGTGAAAGGCACACATTAACATGCTAACTCATGTCATCTCTGGGAAATAAGATTATAAGGAATTTTTGTTCTTTTCTTTCTTTTTAATAAGTGGGCTGAGCTTAATGTATTGAGCATGTATTCATCTTAAAATGAGGGAAAATGTTATTTGTAAAATGAACACTTTCTGCATGACATAGCTTGAGAGATGAGTTTCAAAACTCTCCACCCACAACATCGGCTGGTTGAACATACTGGAATTAGCTTCACGTACATAGTCTAAAAGTCCCAAAGGTGAGAACAACTTTCTCCAGCCCTCCACTTTGTTTTACATATCACCCAGTGTTTGCTGCTGGCACTCACACACTTCCCAATCTCTTGAGCCGTGGGCCGATGGTAACAGGGCAGTGCTATTTCCAGATGGACTTTTAGCATCCCAAGATGAATAATCCAGAAAATTGTTGATTTTCAGGGCTACTTGAATTACCCAGATTGGTATTTATTTGTTCAGGATTTATACCTACAGTCTCTACATCTCTTTCCCTGAAGGGAATTACCAGATAGTCCTGCAGCTGTGCAGACTTCTCCCCAAAGTTTATACACTTTGGTCCCACTGCCAGGAAACATGTCTTTCTTTTACTCTGAAAGGATTGTTCTTGGTGTTAAATTCCAATACTTTGCACTTGTAAAATTGAGATAAAGCGCATTGGCAGCTCTGGGACTTCAGCAAGCCAGCAGCTAAGACTGGTCTTTGGCAAGACTAAACTATGATATCCATTCTAGAATTGCATTTGGTATTTCCTTTAAAAAGGCCTCACACCCCTCACCTGGGGTTTAAAGCTTTGAAGAACTTCAGTTCTGTTTTGCAACCCTGAGGGGATGTTTCCTTCTCACCCACACATTCACAGTACAGAGGGTCATGGGGCTGGAAAGCCAGCTTGCCCATGGGACAAAGGAGGGCCCAGTGTCTGGGCAAGGGATTTGGAAGCCTAGCCCATAACTTTTGTTTCTCAAACTGCATAGCTCTGCTCCCCTGCTCTTGTGAACCCAACAATCCCAATCATATGCTTCAAAATGAAGGCTGTGTGCTCTGAAGGGTCCACTCTCCAGCTTCAGTCATTGCTCGGAGACTGAGATGGGGTTTTTAAAACTAGTTTTATTGGGATATAATTTATGTGTGATCAAACACACAGTTCTTCAATGTTTGATTCAGTAAATTTTGCCAATTATATGCACCTGTGTATAATCACCACTCAAGACAAGCTATAGAACATTTACATCATCCCAGCCAGTGCACCGGTTCCTCTCCCAAGTCAAGCAAACTCCCCCAAAATATCAACCACCATCTGATTTCTAGCCTCATTAGCGCATTAGATTAATTTTGACAGTTTTACAGCTTAATATAAATGGCATCATACAGCATGGGTTAAGCTTTTTTTGTTTAGCATGTCTGTAATATTTTTCTGCATTGTTGCATGCATCAGTAATTCAAGAGTAGGTCAAGTTCTGGGCTGGGAGGGGCCAAGATGGCAGCTTAGCAATGTGCGCGCTTTAGTTCGTCCTCCAGAACAACTACTAAATAACCAGAAACAGTACAGAACAGCTCCCAGAGCCACATCAGTGACCGAACACACAGCGTACCCCAGTCTGGACCAGCTGGACCGGCTGCAAGCCTCCCCAAAACCATGAGTTCCCCAAGCTGTGGCAGCTGGCACCCGGCGCCCCTCCCCCACAGGGGGCTTCCCAGAGGGAAAGGAAAGAAACTCTAAACCTGGTCAAGCGGATTTCACTCATTGGGTTCATGGAAAAAGAGGAAAGGGGAGGAAACGGAGGTTTTAGTGGCTGTGTTTCTATGGAGACTTGGCAGCCTCTGGATTCAGCAGCGGGACTTCTTGGGCTGCAACTGCCCCAGGAATAGGCAGAAACGGGCTGCTTTCAGGGCTGTCTCCCACCTGTACCTTCCCCAGGGGAGGGGTGAAGCCCAACTCAGGTGAAATCCCACTCTCAAGGAATTCAGACCCCAGGGCTTGGCAATTTGAAGCCATTAAAAACATCCTACATGTAGATTGGAATGATTTCTAATTGTTTTGTTAATTCTTTTTTTAATTAATAAAAAAAAATAATGCTCAAAAAAAAAAAAAAAAAAAACATCCTACAACCTCTCCTCCATCTCCACCACGCCCCCAGCAGGGAGAGTCTTCCAAAGTTAAAAGTGCCGCAACATCTTTTGTTGGTGCAACCCACAGGCAGACGCGCCATATGCTGGGCAGGATAAGAAAAACAGAGCCCAGAGACTTCACAGGAAAGTCTTTTAACCTGCTGGGTCTCACCCTCAGGGAAAACTGGTGCAGGTGACTCCTTCCCCCTGATAGGAGGCCAGTTTAGTCCGGGAAAACCCGGCTGGAGTCTATAATACCTACGTAGACCCTCCAAAGTGTGGGGAGGGAAAAGGCGCCATACAAGCAGGGCAAGAAACAAGAAAACTAGAACTGAAAAATTATCCTCTGTTAAACAAAACCTAAGCTAGAGGTCCGGAAAAAGCTGAACTGCAGGTCAAAGAACAGATAGACAACAAATTCATCTAGCAAGAAAACCCTAGGTAAGAGAAGTGAAAGCAATCTCCAGAACAAACTAATTAAGGCTATTAAATGTCTTGATGCCAGCAAAAAATGACAAATCACACCAGGAAAATTGAAGATATGGCCCAGTCAAAGGAACAAACCAATAGTTCAAATGAGATACAAGAGCTGAAACAACTAACTCAGAATGTATGAACAGACATGGAAAACCTCATCAAAAACCAAATCAATGAATTGAGGGAGGATATGAAGAAGGCAAGGAATGAACAAAAAGAAGAAATGGAGAGTCTGAAAAAACAAATCACGGAACTTATGCGGATGAAAGGTACAGTAGAAGAGATGAAAAAAACAATGGAAACCTACAATGGTAGATTTCAAGAGACAGAGGTTAGGATTAGTGAACTGGAGGACGGAACATCTGAAATCCAACAAGATACAGAAACTATAGGGAAAAAAATGAAAAAATATGAGCAGGGACTCAGGGACCTGAATGATAATATGAAGCACACAAGTATACATGTTGTGGGTGTCCCGGAAGGAGAAGAAAAGGGAAAAGGAGGAGAAAAACTAATGGAAGAAATTATCACTGGAAATTTCCCAACTCTTATGAAAGACCTAAAATTACAGATTCAAGAAGTGCAGCACACCCCAAAGAGAATAGATCCAAATAGCCGTTCTCCAAGACACTTACTAGTCAGAATGTCAGAGGTCAAAGAGAAAGAGAGGATCTTGAAAGCAGCAAGAGAAAAGCAATCCATCACATACAAGAGAAACCCAACAAGACTATGTGTAGATTTCTCAGCAGAAACCATGGAGGTGAGAAGAGAGTGGGATGATATATTTAAATTACTAAAAGAAAAAAACCTGCCAACCAAGAATTCTATACCCAGAAAAATTGTCCTTCAAAAATGAGGGAGAAATTAAAATATTTTCAGACAAAAAATCACTGAGAGAATTTGTGATCAAGAGACCAACTCTGCAAGAATTACTAAAGGGAGCACTAGAGACAAATACGAAAAGACAGATGAGAGAGGTGTGGAGAAGAGCGTAGAAAGAAGGAAAATTAGATATGACATATAAAATACAAAAGGCAAAATGGTAGAGGAAAGTACTACCCAAACAGTAATAACACTAAATGTTAATGGATTGAACTCCCCAATCAAAAGATATAGACTGGCAGAATGGATTAAAAAACAGGATCCTTCTATATGCTGTCTACAGGAAACACATCTTAGACCCAAAGATGAACATAGGTTGAAAGTGAAAAGTTGGGAAAAGATATTCATGCAAATAACAACCAGAAAAGAGCAGGAGTAGCTATACTAATATCCAACAAATTAGACTTCAAATGTAAAACAGTTAAAAGAGACAAAGAAGGATACTATGTACTAATAAAAGGAACAATTAAACAGGAAGACATAACAATCATAAATATTTATGCAATGAACCAGAATGCCCCCAAATACATGAGACAAACACTGCAAATAATGAAAAGGGAAATAGATACATCTACCATAATAGTTGGAGACTTCAATTCCCCACTCTCATCAGTGGACAGAACATCTAGACAGAAGATCAATAAAGAAACAGAAAATTTGAATATTACAATAAATGAGCTAGACTTAGAAGACATTTATAAGACATTACACCCCACAACAGCAGGATACACATTTTCCTCAATGCTCATGGATCATTCTCAAAGATAGACCATATGCTGGGTCACAGAGCAAGTCTCAACAAATTTAAAAAGATTGAAATCATACACAACGCTTCCTTGGATCATAAGGGAATGAAGTTGGAAATCAACAATAGGCAAAGTGCCAGAAAATTCGCAAATATGTGGAGGCTCAACAACACACTCTTAAAAACCAGTGGTCAAGGAAGAACTTACAAGAGAAATCAGTAAATATTTCGAGGCAAATGAAAAGGAAAAGACAATATATCAAAACTTATGGGATGCAGCAAAGGCAGTGCTAAGAGGGAAATTTATTGCCCTAAATGCCTATATCAAAAAAGAAGAAAGGGCAAAAATACAGGAATTAACTGTCCACTTGGAAGAACTGGAGAAAGAACAGCAAACTAACCCCAAAGCAAGCAAAAGGAAAGAAATAACAAAGATTAGAGCAGAAATAAATGAAATTGAGAACATGAAAACAATTGAGAAAATCAATAAAAGCAGAAGTTGGTTCTATGAGAAAATCAATAAGATTGATGGGCCCTTAGCAAGACTGACAAAAAGAGGAAGAGAGAGGATGCAAATAAATAAGATCAGAAATGGAAGAGGAGACATAACTACTGACCTCACAGAAATAAAAGAGGTAATAACAGAATACTATGAACAACACTATGCTAATAAATACAACAATGTAGATGAAATGGACAACTTCCTAGAAAGGCATGGACAACCAACTTTGACTCAAGAGGAAATAGATGACCTCAACAAACCAATCACAAGTAAAGAAATTGAATCACTCGTTAAAAAGCTTCCCAAAAAGAAAAGTCCAGGACCAGATGGCTTCACATATGAATTCTACCAAACTTTCCAGAAAGAATTAGTATCAATCCTGCTCAAACTCTTCAAAAAAATTGAACTGGAGGGAAAGCTACCTAATACATTCTATGAAGCCAACATCACCCTCATACCAAAACCAGGCAAAGATATTACAAAAAAAAAAGAAAACAACAGACCAATCTCTCTAATGAATATAGATGCAAAAATCCTCAAAAAATTCTAGCAAATAGAATCCAGCAACACATTAAAAGAATTATACATCATGACCAAGTAGGATTCATCCCAGGTATGCAAGGATGGTTCAACATAAGAAAATCAATTAATGTAATACACCACATCAACAAATCAAAGCAGAAAAATTGCATGATCATCTCAGTTGATGCAGAGAAGGCATTTGACAAAATTCAACATCCTTCCCTGTTGAAAACACTTCAAAGGATAGGAATACAAGGGAATTTCCTTAAAATTATAAAGGGAATATATGAAAAACCCACAGCTAATATCATCCTCAATGGGGAAAAACTGAAAACTTTCCCCCTAAGATCAGGAACAAGACAAGGATGTCCACTATCACCACTGTTATTCAACATTGTGTTGGAAGTTCTAGCCAGAGCAATTAGACAAGAAAAAGAAATACAAGGCATCAAAATTGGAAAGGAAGAAGTAAAACTATCACTGTTTGCAGATGATATGATACTATATGTCAAAAACCCTGAAAAATCCATAACAAAACTACTAGAGCTAATAAACGAGTACAGCAAAGTGACAGATTACAAGATCAACATTCAAAAATCTGTAGTGTTTCTATACACTAGTAATGAACAATCTGAGGGGAAATCAAGAAACAAATTCCATTTACAATTGCAACTAAAAGAATAAAATACTTAGGAATAAATTTAACTAAAGAGACAAAAGACCTATACAAATAAAACTACAAGAAACTGTTAAAAGAAACCACAGAAGACCTAAATAGATGGAAGGGCATACCGTGTTCATGGATTGGAAGACTAAATATAGTTAAGATGTCAATTCTACCTAAATTGATTTACAGATTCAATGCAATACCAATCAAAATCCCAACAACTTATTTTTCAGAAAGATAAAAAACCAATAAGCAAATTTATTTGGAAGGGCAGGATGCCCTGACTTGCTGAAAGTATCTTGAGGAAAAAAAACGAAGCTGGAGGTCTCACGCTGCCTGACTTTAAGGCATATTATGAAGCTACAGTGGTCAAAACAGCATGGTACTGGCATAAAGATAGATATATTGACCAATGGAATCCAATAGAGTGTTCAGATATAGACCCTCTCATTATGGACATTTGATCTTTGATAAGGCAGTCAAGCCAACTCACTGGGACAGAACAGTCTCTTCAATAAATGGTGCCTAGAGAACTGGATATCCATATGCAAAAGAATGAAGAGGACCCGTATCTCACACCCTATGCAAAAGTTAACTCAAAATGGATCAAAGATCTAAACATCAGGTCTAAGACCATAAAACAGTTAGAGGAAAATGCAAGGAAATATCTTATAAATCTTATAATTGGAGGCAGTTTTATAGACCTTAAACCTAAAGCAAGAGCACCAAATAAATAAATAAATAATGGGAACTCCTCAAAATTAAACACTTTTGTGCATCAAAGAACTTCATCAAGAAAGTGAAAAGATAGCCTACACAATGGGAGACAATATTTGGAAATAACATATCAGATAAAGGTCTAGTATCCAGAATTTTTAAAGAAGTTGTTCAACTCAACAACAAAAAGACAGCCAATCCAATTACAAAATGGGAAAAAGACTTGAACAGACACCTATCAGAAGAGGAAATACAAATGGCCAAAAGGCACAAGAGATGCTCAGTGTCCCTGGCCATTAGAGAAATGCAAATCAAAACCACAATGAGATATCATCTCACACCCACCAGAATGGCCATTATCAACAAAACAAAAAATGACAAGTGCTGGAGAGGATGCAGAGAAAGAGGCACACTTATTCACTGTTGGTGGGAATGTCAAATGGTGCAACCACTGTGGAAGGCAGTTTGGCGGTTCCTCAAAAAGCTGAATATAGAATTGCCATATGACCCAGCAATACCATTGCTAGGTATCTACTCAGAGGACATAAGGGCAAAGACAAAAATGGACATTTGCACACCAATGTTTATAACAGCATTATTTACAATTGCAAAGAGATGGAAACAGCCAAAATGTCCATCAACAGACGAGTGGCTAAACAAACTGTGGCATATACATGCGATGGAATATTACGCAGCTTTAAGACAGAATAAACTTATGAAGTATGTAACAACATGGATGGACCTTGAGAACATTATGCTGAGTGAGACTAGCCAAAAACTAAAGGACAAATACTGTATGGTCTCATCGATATGAACAGATTAGTGAATAAACTTGGAATATTTTGTTCATAACAGAGACCATCAGGAGATAGAAATAGGGTAAGATATTGGGTAATTGGAGCTGAAGGGATACAGACTGCGCAACACGACTGGATACAAAAACTCAGAAATGGATAGCACAACACTACCTAACTGTAATATAATTATGTTAAAACACTGAATGAAGCTGCATGTGAGAATGATAGCGGGAGGAGGGCTGGGGACATAAATGAAATCGGAAAGAAAGGTAGATGTTAAAGATTGAGATGGTATAATCTAGGAATGCCTAGAGTGTATAATAATAGTGAAATGTACAAGGTACAAGTTTAAAAATGTTTTTGCATGAGAAAGAACAAAGGAATGTCATTATTGCAGGATACTAAAAATAGATGGTTATTAATATTCTAAAATGTCACCTTCTGTGCAAGACTAAAGCAAAAAATGTTTGTTAGTTACAAAATTTATATTTTGACTAGTGCATTTCCTAATATAACTTATGTAGATAGTTTGAACGCCATAAGTACTTGGAATCTCAGGTAGGATATGAGATTTTGCTGGTTTGTCAAGAGTGATGCCCGGATGAATCCCAGAGTGACTCAATCAGTGAGTGGAAAAGTATCTGCAAAGCCCCCTTTGGGGAATGGTGAGAATGGGGAGAAATTCAACTTCCCCAAGTTGAATTCTTGATATTCTCACAAGCAGTGTGGACAACCAAAGCTATAGGCAGAGCCCCCGGTCTTGGGGTTTGTTCATATGAAACTGAACCCCGCAAAGGATAGGTCAAGTCTACTTAAAATGTAGGCCTAAGAGTCACCCCCAAGAGTGCCTCTTTTGTTGCTCAGATGTGGCCCCCCTCTCCAGCCAACACAATGAGAAGTCTCAGCACCCTACCCCTCTCTGCGTGGGACATGACTCCTAGGGGTGTGGACCTTCCTGGCAACGTGGGACAAAGATCCTGGAATAAGCTGAGACTCAGCATCAAAGGATGGAGAAAAACCCTAGAATGAGCTGAGAATTAACATCAAGAGACTGAGAGAACCTTCTCGACCAAAAGGGGGAAGAGTAAAATGAGGCAAAGTGTCAATGGCTGAGAGATTCCAAACAGAGTCGAGAGGTTTTCCTGGAGGTTATTCTTATGCATCAAGTAGATATCATCTTGTTATTCAAGATGTAATGGAAAGGCTGGAGGGAACTGCCTGAAAATGTAGAACTGTGTTCCAGTAGCCATGTTTCTTGAGGATGATTGAATAATGATACAGCTGTCACAATGTGACTGTGTGATTGTGAAAACCTTGTGTCTGATGCTCCTTTTATCCACCTTGTCAACAAAGGAGTAAAAATACGGAATAAAAATAAATAATAGGGGGGAACAAATGCTAAAATAAATTTAGTTTAAATGCTAGTGATCAATGAAAGCAAGTGGTAAGGGGTATGGTAGGAATCTTTTTTTTTTCTTTCCTGTATTCATTTTATTTCTTTTTCTATTGTCTTTTTATTTCTTTTTCTGAATTAATGCAAATGTTCTAAGAAATGATGAATATGCAACTAAGCGATGATATTGTGAATTACTGATTATGTATGTTGTATTATTTTGTTTCTTTATTTTTTTAATTAATAAATAAATTTTAAAAAATGTATTAAACTTTAATATACTGCTTAAAAAAAAAAGAGTAGGTCAAGTTCTAAACTACTGGCAATGTCTTCCTTACCCCTGAATTCTTAATTACCTTAATCCTGACCTAATCAGCGTTGTTCTTATCTCTAAATGCCAGATTATACATATATAAAACAGCCCCTCAAAATTCAGAAATAACAATGACCACTCCAGTTTAAATGTGACTGCTATAAGAGCTTACATTCTAATCCACAGTTTTCTTATAGGTATTTCCTAAACAACATCATACAATATTTGGTTTATTTTGCCTCACCAAATGTCCCACATGTTCATTCACATTGTTGCATGCCTCACAATGTCATTCCTGCTTGTAGCATCACAATGTTTGATCATGTGTTTATACCATCAGTCGGCAATCTATTTCTCAGTCAGTGCATCTTTCAGCCACCTGCACTGCTGGGCCACAAGTATAATGCCCAATGTCAACAGTCCATCAATTTTAGATAACTTCATTGTCCCCAAGAGAAAGATAGCCAATAAACACATCCTCATCAAATAGAAAATCCAAACCTGCCCTAACTCTTGTCCCTCCTCCCATTATGTACCCCTGGTATTGCTGCGGTACTATTGACGTTTTCCTGTTTATAGTCTATAGCATACAATAGCAGGTCCCCCCATACAATTTTTGTACAAGATTCATACCTTTTCAGTAGTTCATGCAAGAAATTATTTATATTTGTAGTGTTAATCAGTGGGAGACATGAGTCTATACAACCCCTCTAAGTCATGTTCACCTTCAATATGGTAATATTATTTATAGACCCTGTATTAGTTAGGATTCTCTAGATAAATAAATTCAACAGGAAATATCTATAAACATAAAATTTATACAAGTGCCTCACATAACTGTGGAACATAGAGTACAAAATCTGTAGGGCAGGCTGTGAAGCTGATGACTTCAATGTAGGGTCTGGATAAACTCCACAGGAGAGGCTAGCCTGCTGAAGCAGGAAGAGAAAAGCTGTCTCTTCTGAATACTCCTTAAAAGCTTTCCATTGATTAGATTAAATACCACTTATTGCAGAAGACGCTTCCCTTGGCTGATTACAAGTGGAATCACTGTGGATGTAGCCGATGTGATGATGATTTAATTCTATGAAATGTCCTCATACCGACAGACAGGCCAGCACTTGCCCAACCAGATAAACAGGTACCACCCTGGCCAAGTTGACACATGAACCTGACCATGACAGTCAGCCCCTTGTCAACTTAGCAGCTGTACACATCACCTTAAACCACATCTAATTTTAAATAGGAAACAATAAAAGACACATTTTTCCCTCACCTGACAATACTCAACTGCCCTGCATATAACTGGAAACACATTAAATCTTCCCAGAATAGGGTGAAATCCTTGGATAATATTCATTCTTGATATCTTACCACTTAAATACTATAACATGAACAAAATAGCATTACAGTTCTCATTTCTGTAATTGATCACATGGTCGTGGTTCATATTTATCACTACCTTCTTCCACTACCCATTCCATGTTCCTTTTGCCCTCAGTAAACACTTCAGCTGGCCGTGGTTCTTTGCCTGGTGGGGTGACCCAAACCTTCATTCCTGAAGTTTCAGAGCCATTGGTAGTGTGCTGGGATTGGGTTGTTGCAGTTTTCCATTGATTTTAATCACAAGGCATGGTAGAACTTAAAGACCCGCTAGGGGATCTCCTACATTCCAGGAAAACTCTTCTTTACCTCCATTGTGTAGTTGCAGTTCTATTTCCCCATGATAGTCAGGGTCACTCACCCCAGACAACAATGTAATCCCTTTCTTGGCTTGTTGATCCAGGGGCATGAGTAGCCCAAAGTGACCAGGTGGCTGTATTAGATTCCAGTTCAATGGAATCATTGTTGTTTCTCCTGATGGAAGCATGCCCCTTTTTGGAACTAAAACCTGTAGACCAGCAGAGCTCAAGGTCACAAGGATAGGGAACAAAAATTTTCCTAGTGGATCACTAGGGGTAATAGTGAGTGGTGCCACTCCCATTTCCACCCCTTGGTTCCTGGACCCATGGATCCTGACTATGGGATAGTTGACACCATAATTGAGTTTTCAAAAGGCCATTCCACCATTCTATCAATCCAACTGCTTCTGGATGATGGAGAACATGATAAGACCAGAGAATTCCCTGAGCATGTGTCCATTCCCGAACTTCATTTGCTGTGAAGTGTGTTCCTTGATCAGAAGCAATGCTGTGTGAAATACCATGATGATGGATAAGGCATTCTTTAAGCCCATGGATGATGGCTTTGGCAGAAGCATTGCATGCAGGGAAAGCAAACCCATATCAAGAGTATGTGTCTATTCCAGTTAGAACAAATTGCTGTCCCTTCTATGAAGGGAGTGGTCCAATATAATCAACTTGCCACCATGTAACTGACTGGTCACCTCGGGGAATGGTGCCATATTGGGGGCTGAGTGTGGGTCTCTGCTGCTGGCTGACTGGGCACTCAGCAGTGCCTGTAGCCAGGTCAGCCTTGGTGAGTGGAAGTCCATTTTGTTGAGCCCATGCATAACCTCCATCCTTACCACCATGACCACTTTGTTCATGAACCCATTGGGCAATGACAGGAGTTGCTGGGGAAAGAGTTGACTGGTATCCACAGAACAGGTCATTTAATCCTCTGCTGAAGTCACCCTCTGGTGCACATTCACATGGGATACAAATATCTTCATGTTTTTATCCCACTCAGAAAAGTCTATCCACATACTTCTTCCCCAGACCTCCTTATCACCAATTTTCCAATAATGTTCTTTCCAAGTCCCTGACCATCCAGCCAAACCATTAACAACAGTCTATGAGTCAGTATACAAATGCTCCTCTGGCCAGTTCTCCTTTTAAGCAAAATGTACAACCAGGTGCACTGCTTGAAGTTCTGTCCACTGGGAGGATTTCCCCTCACCACTGTCCTTCAAGAACACCCCATAAAGGGATTGTAGTGCTGCAGCTGTCCCCTTTTGGGTGGTACCTGCATATCATACCAAACCATCTGTAAACCAGGGCCGAGTTTTCTCTTCCTCAGTCAATTCACTGTAAGGAACTCCCCACGAGGCCATAGCTCTGGTCTGGGAAACAGAAGGTAATGTCGCAGGAGTGGAGACCATGAACATTTGGGCCACTTCTTCATGTAACTTACTTGTGCCTTCAGGACCTGCTCTGGCCTTATCTCATATATACCATTTCCATTTTATGATGGTATGCTGCTGTGCACACCCAACTTTATGGCTGGGTGGGTCAGACAACACCCAGCTCATGATAGGCAACTCAGGTCTCATGGTAACTTGGTGGCCCATGGTTAAGCATTCAGTGTCTACTAAGGTCCAGTAGCAGGCAAAAAGCTTTTTATCAAAAGAATAGTTATCTGAAGCAGATGGTAAGGCTTTGCTCCAAAATCCTAAGGATCTGCATTTTGATTCTCCTATAAGGACCTGCCAAAGGCTCCAAACAGCATCTCTATTTGATACTTCCAGCACCATTGGATCTGCTGGATCACATGGTGAAGTAACATAGCAGCTTGTACAGCAGCCTGGCCCTGTTGCAGAGCATCCTCTTGCTCAGATTCCCACTCAAAATTATCAGCTTTTCTGGTCACTCAATAAATGGGCTGGAGTAGCACACCCAAATGAGGACTATGTTGTTGCCAAAATACAAAGAGACTAACTAAGCATTGTGCCTGTTTTTTGGTTGTAGGAGGGGCCAGATGCAGCAACTTATCCTTCACCTTAGAAGGGATATCTCAACATGCCCCACACCACTGGACACCTAAAAATTTCACTGAGGTGGGAGACTCCTGTATTTACATTGTATTTATCTCCCATCCTCTGACACGCAAATGTCTTACTAATAAGTCTAGAGTAGTTGCTACTTCTTGCTCACTAAGTCCAATCAACATGATATCATCAGTACAATGGACCAGTGTGTTGTCTTGTTGGAGGGAGAAAAGATCTAGGTCCCTGCGGACAAGATTATGACATAAGGCTGGAGAGTTTATATACCCCTGAGGTAAGAGAGTGAATGTATATTCTGACCTTGCCAGCTGAAAGCAAACTGTCTCTGGTGGTGCTTACTAACAGCTATTGAGAGAAAACCATTTTCCAGATCAATAGCTGCATACCAGGTACCAGGAGATGTATTGATTTGCTCAAGCAATGATACCACATTCGGAACAGCAGCTGCAATTGGAGTTACCACCTGGTTGAGCTTTACAATCCAAGACCCATCTGCTTTCTGCACAGGCCAAATAGGAGAGTTGAATGGGGATATGGTGGGAATCACCACCCCTGCATCCTTCAAGTCCTTAAGAGTGGCAGTGATCTCTGCAATCCCCCCCAGGAATCCGGTGTTGTTTCTGATTTACTATTTTACTATTTTGCTCTAATGGCTTCCACTTAGAGTTTTCCATCATAATAGCCCTTGCTCCACAAGTTAGAGAGCCAATGTGGGGATTCTGTCTGTTGCTCAGTATGTCTATTCCAAGTATGCATTCTGGAACTGGGAGATAACAACAGAATGAGTTCGGGAGCCCACTGGACCCACTTTGAGATGGACTTGAGCTAAAACTCCATTGATCACCTGGCCTCCATAAGCCCCCACTCTCAATGATGGACCAGAGTGACATTTTAGGTCTCCTGGAATTAATATCTGTGGTAGTTAGATTCAGTTGCCAACTTGGCCAGGTGAAGGCACCTAGTTCTGTTGCTGTGGACATGAGCCAATGGTACATGAACTAGGAGGCGTGACTGATGCAGTGAATGACGTTTGACTTATTTGGCTGGTGCTTAAATGAGTGAGTGCAACATAGCACAGCCCAAGCAGCTCAGCATACCTCATCTCAGCACTTGCAGCTCAGTCCAGGCCCTTGGAGATGCAGAAAGGAATCACCCCGGGAAAAATTGTTGGAACCCAGAGGCCTGGAGAGAAGGCCAGCAGAGACCATCCTGTGCCTTCTCATATAAGAAAGAACCTCAGTGGAAAGTTGGCTGCCTTTCCTCTGAAGAACTAACAAAATAAATCCTCCTTTATTAAAAGCCAGTCTGTCTCTGGTGTGTTGCATTCCGGCAGCTAGCAAACTAGAACAATGTCACTTCTAAACCAGAGTCTAATAATCTCCAAAATATCTGATCATTTCCTTTTTCCCAGTGTGCAGTTACCCTGGCAAAAGGCCATCAGTCTCCTTGGGGAAGGCTTGGAAGAAGATTAACAGTATAAATTTGTGGCAGTGTAACAAGGTTCTCCCCCAGATGGACTTGGCTTCCTCTTCATTCAAGGGGTTCTGGGTCTGTAAACTGTCTCAAATCTGGAAATTGATTAAGGAGCTGTGACTCTGCATTTTTGTAATTCAAGTTAGACTTCTGTTCACTTGACCTAGAACTCTTTTGTTTATACAGCTCAAACAAGAATTTAGTAGACTGCCCATCTATTGCATTTCTAGGCATTCCATGATTTACCAGCCAATGCCACAAATCTCTGTGAGTCAGGTTATTTTGACTCCAGCTTTGAGTTTGCTGTCTATTATTTGAACATTCATCCTGTCCTTGATGATTAAGTGTTGCCACCCAGCTTCTGACAACTCAGGATCCGGTTTCTTCCTCATTATGTTTAAGGATTCCAGCTCAGTGACAGCAGTTCCTACAGTAATAGTAACCTACAGAGAAGTGCAACTACAGAGCTTTTCAGGGATTATGGCACTAGTCTCACAAATTTATTTCTCACAGGAGGAAAAAGGTGCATCCTCCAGACATTCCTGAGCTGTAAGAACAGGCTTTGCATGATAAATCCACTCTAACATTCCAATCTCTCTAAGCCTCTGGATCCTCTCAACTACATTATACCATGGCAGTATGGCATTTCTACCTCAGGTAATTTTGGCCACCTTTTGATCCATGTTTCAGCCAACCATCCAAACTGTTAATGCCTTTTCTGACCCCTCAAGCTATAATACTGAATGCAGAATCTCTGCTTAGTGAACCCATATCAATAAATTCAGCCTGATCCAGCCTTATAATTCTGACCACCATTATCCCATACCCTTAAAATCCATTGCCACACAAATTCCCCTGATTTATGTCTACATAAATTGGAAAACTCACACAGTTCTTTTGGAGTATGATGTACCTCCTCATGTGTGATACTTTGTACCTCACTTTTAGGGAACTGTTGGGACTTTAGTCTAGTTATAGGTCTGGAAGAAATGAGGGGTGGTGGGGGTAGGTCATGAAAAGAATTAGAAATATCTTCCAAACTATTTGCTTCAGGGTACTCATTTGCAGTTTCATCTGGTAAAACAGGATTAATCACTCTAGGGCTAATCCCTTCAGGTGGAGGTTGGGTGGCCAACTCCTCAAGGCAGGCTGGAGGTGGGGTGGCTATGCCCTCAGGGCAAACTAATACAGGATTATCTAGAGAAGACCCAGCATGACCTAGGGTTTCAACCTCACCACTGACATCATTATCAATCCATATGTCACCATTCCATTTTTCAGGGTCCCACTCCTTTCCAATCAATGTGCTCACTTTAACAGCAGACACCATGCAAGATTGAGATTTCAGTTTACATTGTAAAGTTTCTACTCTAACAATAAGATTCTGAGTCTGATTTTTGGAGATCTCAAGTCTACAGCTACAGAAAATAAGATTTTCCTTAAGAACACTCATAGAAACGTTTACATCTGTCAGACAGTGCATAAGCTTCTCATTTGAAGCCTTAAATCCATCCCTTTCAGTCATTAATGTATGCAGTGTATTTAATGACAACCAGCCAACATCTCTGTACCTCCTATTTCCACAAAACTCCATAAAGTTCTCAAAAACATCCCCCAGAGCCTGGCATCATACAAGTGAAGCATTTGAAGAGTTGAATGGTGATATTTTAACTATCTCTTTTGCCAACTCATCCCATGGATTGGCAGTATCATTCTGATTATGGGAATCAGAGTCCTTAGTGCCTCTGAGTCCAGTCAGAGTAGATAGCCAATTGTCAAAACCTATTTTTAAGATTTTGTTTCTTAAGAACCACTCCTGTTACCAAGCTGTATTAGTTAGAGTTCTCTAGAGAAACAAAATCAACAGGAAATATCCATAAATGTAAAATTTATGGAAGTGTCTCATGTAACCATGGGAGCATATAGTCCAAAATCCATAGGGCAAGCTGTGAAGCTGACGATTCTGATGGAGGGTCTGGATGAACTCCACAGGAGAAGCTCACTGGCTGAAGCAGGAAGAGAAGTTATCTCTTCTGAATCCTCCTTAAAAGTCTTCCATTGATTAGATTAAACATCACTCATTGCATGATCATGATTTAGTTCCATGAAATGTCCTCTTAGCAACAGACAGGGCAGCACTTGCCCAACCAATCAAACAGGTACCACCACCTGGCCAAGTTGACACATGAACCTGAACATGATAGACCCATTAGTGAACCACCTTCACTTCTATCTATTCACTTACAATTAAGTTCAACATCATTAGTTAACCATTCACCAATCTCTGGCTTCCAGGTACCCCTAGGTCTCTTATATTCAGTGTGATAAGCCTCCAGTTTTACCTTACCATGTTCATGAAAGTGGAGTCATACAGAATCTATCTTTTTGTGTCTGGCTTATTTCACTCAGCACATATCCTAAAGGTTCATCAATCTTGTCATGTACTTTAGAATGTCATTTCTTCTCACTACTGCATAATATTCCATTGTATGTATATACCACATTTTGTTTATCAATTTGGATTGCTTCCATCTTTTGGCAATTGAAAATAATGCTGCTATGAACATCGGTGTGCAAATGTCTTTTTGTGACACTGCTTTCAGCCCTTCTGGGTATATACCAAGTAGTGCTATTGCTGGGTCATAGGGCAACTCCATATTTAGTTTCCTAAGAAACCGCCAAACTGTCTTCCATAGTGGCTGTACCATTATGCATTCCCACCAGCAGTGCATAAGTGTCCCAATTTTTCCACATCCGTTCTGATGTTTGTAGTTACCTTTTTGTTTAATAGCCACCATCCTTATAGGTATGAGTTGGTATCTCGTTGTAGTCTTCATGTGCATTTCCCCTTATAGCTAGTGAAAATGAACATCTCTTCTTGTGCTTTAAAAATATTTTTTTATTCATAAAACTTAACATACAAACCTTTTTTACATACAAACATCTCATATATGGTGTACAGTCAGTGCTCACAATATCATCACATACTTGTGTCTTTCTCACCATGACAATTTTTTTGAAAATTTGCATCACTTCAGCAAAAGAAAGAAAAAAGAAAAAAACTCATACATACCATAGCCCTTACTCCTCCCTCTTATTGACCACTAGTATTTCTATCTACCCAATTTATTTTAACCTTTGTCTCCCTTATTATTTGTCTATTTTGTATCCATATTTTTTACTTATCTGTCTATACAGTAGATTAATGGAGCATCAGACACAAGGTTTTCATAGTCACACAGTCACATTATAAAAGCTATATCATTATACAATCATCTTCCAGAAATAAGGGTATTGGAACACAACTCTACAGTTTCAGGTACTTCCCTCTAACCACTCCAATACACCATAAACTGAAAAGGGATATCTATGCATAAGAATAACCTCCAGAATAACCTCTTGAATCTGTTTGAAATCTCTCAGCCATTGACACTTTATCTCATTTCTCATTCCCCCTTTTGATTGAAAAAGTTTTCTCAATCCCTTGACGCAGGGTCCAAACTCATCCTAGGATTTCTGTCCCATGTTGCCAGGGAGGTTTACAACCCTTGGAGTCATGTCCCATGTGTGTGTGTGTGGGAGGGGGAGGGCAGTGAATTCACTTGCCATGACAGCTTAGAGAGAGAGAGAGGCCCGATCTGAGTAACAGAAGTGGTTCTCTGGGAGTGTGACTCTTAGGCATAATCTTCAGTAGGCTTAGCCTATCTTTGCAGGGATAAGTTTCATAGGGGCAACCCCCAAGATCAAGGGCTTGTTTTAGGCCTAATTTTTTTCGTTTTTTAAAAAATATTTTTATTGACAAAACAACACACAAATGCAAACATTCTTGACATACAAATATTGCATACATGGTGTACAATCAATGGCTCACAATATCATCACAGAGTAGTATATTCATCACCATAATCATTTCTTATAACATTTGCATCACTCCAGAAAAAGAAATAAAAAGAAAAAAGAAAAAACTCATGTATACCATACCCCTTACCCCTCCCTCTCATTGACCACTAGTATTTCCATCTACCCAATATATTTTGACCTTTGTTTCCCCTATTATTTGTTTATTTTTTATTCATATTTTTTGCTCATCTATCCATACCCTAGATAAAGGGAACAGCAGACACAAGGTTTTTGCAGTCACACAGTCACATTGTAGATGTTATATCTTTATACAATCATCTTCAAGAAACAAGGCTACTGTAGAACAGCTCTACAGTTGCAGGTACTTCCCTTTAGCCACTCAAATACACCATAAGCTGAAAAGGAATATCTATATAATGCATAAGAATAACCTCCAGGATAGCCTCTCAACTCTGTTTGAAATCTCTCAACCATGACACTTTATTTTGTCTCATTTCTCTCTTCCCCTTTTTGGTAAAGAAGGTTTTCTCAATCCCTTGATGCTGAGTTCCAGCTCATTCTAGGATTTCTGTCCCACGTTGCCAGAGAGGTTTACGCTTAGGCCTAATTTTAAGTAGGCTTAGCCTATCCTTTGCAGGAATAAGTTTGATAGGGGTGAACCCCAAAATCAAGGATTTTGCCTGTTGATTTGATAGTCCCTACTGCTTGCAAGAATATCAGAAATTCTCCAAATGGGGAAGTAGAATATTTCCCCCGTTCTTCCCATTCCCCCAAGGGAACTTTGCAGCTATTTCTTTATTCACTGTCCAAATCACGCTGGGATTTATGGGGGCTCACAGTAACCTGAACAAGCCAACAAAATCTCATGCCCTAGTCAGTATTCCATGTACTTATGGTTTTCAACTAAACTGATCATACATGTTAAATCAGGAAATGCACTGCCCAAAATATAAATTTTGCATGAAATAAACATCTCTCCCTGTAGTCTTACATGGAAGTTGAAGTTTTAAAATATGGACAACATCATCCTTTACCTAGTCTGCTGATATACCTTGGTCCTATCCAGATCAGCTTCATTCATACCTCTACTTGATTTCTGATCACTTTTTCAACTTTTTAAACAGTTACTATGTGTGGTACTTCTGACTTTCATAGCTTCACAGCTCTAACTCTGAGTCTCAGCTGTCACATAAATACACAAAGTTTCTGGGAAAGACCATATTATATTCAAACAGTTAAGTATCTCAGAATTTAGAATTAATAGTTACACTTCCTGAATATATGTGACTGCTATAAGAGCTTACAATCTAAGATCCTTGAATATAGTAAGCCCCATCCTGATAAACCATGCTTTTCACTTCTTCATCTGCTTTTGATCCATCTGTATTTGCTCTTCAGAAAAATGCCTATTCATTTCTTTAGCCCACTTTAAAATTGGTTGCTTGTTCTTTTGTTGTTGAATTATATGATTTCTTTATGTATACAGGATATCAAACTTTTCTCTGATGTGTAATTTCCAAATATTTTCCCCCATTGAGTTGTCTGACTCTTTGTCCTTTTTTTTCTTTTTTCTAAAATATGGAATGCTTCACGAATTTGCGTGTCATCCTTGCGCAGGAGCCATGCTAATCTTCTCCGTATCATTCCAATTTTAGTATATGTGCCGCGAAAGCAAGCATGACTCTTCACCTTTTTGACAAAGTCTTTTGAGGTGCAAAAACATTTGATTTTGAGGAGTTCCCATTTATCTATTTTTTTTCTTTTGTTGTTTGTGCTTTGGTTGTAAAGTTTAGGAAGCTACCTCCTATTACTAGGTCTTAAAGATGTTTCCCTGCATTTTCTTCCATGAGCTTTTGGTACTGGTTTGTATATTTAGTTGTTTGATTCGCTTTGAGTTAGTTTTTATATAGGGTGTAAGGTAAGGGTCCTCTTTCATTTTGTATAGGGTGTAAGGTAAAGGTCTTCTTTCTTTGTTTTGGCTATTGATATTCAGTTTCCCCACACGCATTTGTTGAAAAGACGATTTTGTCCCAGTTCAGTGGATTTGGGGGCCTTGTTAAAGATCAGTTGACTGTAGATTTGGTGATCTATTTTTCCCCCCTCAATTTGATTCCATTGATCAATACTTCTATCTTTGTGCCAGTACCATGCTGTTTTGACTACTGTGGCTTTATAATAAGTTTTAAAGTTAGGAAGTTTTAAGCTTCCCACTCATTCTTTTTAAGGATGGTTTTAGCTATTCGGGCTTTCTTTACCTTCCGAATGAATTTGGTAACTAGTTTTTCAAAGCCTTAAAAGTAAGTTGTTGAAATTTTGATTGGTACTGCATTGAATCTGTAGATCAATTTGGGTAGGATTGACATCTTAACTATATTTAACCTTCCTATCCATGAGCCGGGAATGTCTTTCCATCCATTTAGATCTTCTTTGATTTCTTTTAGCAATGTTATGTAGGTTTCTGTGTACAAGTCCTTTATTTTCCCAGTTAAGTTCATTCCTAGGTACTTGATTCTTTTAGTTGCTATTTTGAATGGAATTTTTTTCCTTAATTGACTCTTCAGTTAGATCGTTGCTTGAGTATAGAAACATTACTGATTTTGCAGATTAACTTTATATCCTGCCACCTTGCTGAATTTGTTCATTAACTCAAGTAACCTTGTTGTAGATTTCTCAGGATTTTCCAAGTATAGTATCATGTCATCTGCAAATAGTGAAAGTTTTACTTCTTCCTTTCCAATTTGAATGCATTTTATTCCTTTTTCCTACCTTATTGCTCTAGCTAGTACAATGTTGAATAATAGTGGCATCCTTGACTTGTTCCTGATCTTAGGGGGAAAGCTTTCAGTCTCTCTCCATTGAGTATGATGCTGGCTATAGGCTTTTCATTTCTGCTTTTTATCATATTGTGGAACTTGCCTTTGATTCCTACCTTTTGAGGTGTTTTTATCAAAAAAAAGATGTTGAATTTTGTCGAATGCTTTTCAGCATCAATCAAGATGATCATGTGATCTTTCCCTTTTGTTTTGTTAATGTGTTGTATTACATTAACTAATTTTCTTGTGTTGAAATATCCTTGCATTCCTGGTATAAGCCACGCTTGGCCGTGGTGTATAATTTTTTTAAGATGTTGTTGGATTCGATTTGCTAGTATTTTGTGGAGAATTTCTTCATCTGTCCTCATTAAGGGGACTGGCCTGTAGTTTTCCTTTCTTGTAGCATCTTTACCTGGTTTTGGTATTAAAGTGATCTTAGTTTCATAAAATGAGTTGGCTAATGTTTCTTTTTCTTCAATTTTCTGGAAAAGTTTCAACAGAATTGGTGTTAGTTTTTTTGGAATGTTTGATAAAATTCCCCTGTGATGCTATCTGGCCCTGGGTTTTTCTTTGTAGGAATATTTTTGATGATTGTTTGAATCTCTTTACTTGTGATTAGCTTGTTGAGATCCTCTATTTCTTCTTGAGTGAGTGTAGCTTGTTTGTGTGTTTCCAGGAATCTGTCCATTTTGTCTAAGTTGTCTCATTTCTTGGCATATAGCTGTTCATAGTATTCTCTTATGATTTTTTTTTATTTCTTCAGGGTCTGTGATAATGCACCCCTTATCATTTCTGATTTTGTTTATTTGCATCCTCCCTCTTTTTTTCTTTGTCAGACTTGCTAGTGACCCATCGATTTTATTGATTTCTCAAAGAACCAACTTTTGGTTTTATTGATTCTTTCTATTGTTCTTTTGTTCTCCCATTTATTTAACTCTACTTTAATGTTTATTATTTCTCTTCTTCTATTTGCTTTGGGGTTAGATTGTTATTCTTTCTCAAGTTCTTCCCAGTGAGCAGTTAGGTCCTTGATTTTTGCTCTACCTTCTTTTTTAATGTAAGCATTTAGGGCAATAAATTTCCCTCTCAAAACAGCCTTTGCTGCATCCCATAAGATCTGATATGTTGTATTCTTGTTTTCATTAGTCTTCAGATAGCTACAATTTCTCTAGCAATTTGTTCTTTGACCTGCTGGTTATATAGAAGTGTTTTATTTAATCTCCATATATTTGTGAAAGTTCTTGTTCTCTGGTGATTATTGATTCCCAGCTTCATTTCATTGTGATTAGAGTAAGTGCTTTGAATAATTTCAATGCTTTTAAATTTATAAAGTCTTGTTTTGTGTCTCAGCATATGATCTGTCTTTGAGAATGTTCCATGACCACTGGAGAAGAATATATATCCTGGTGTTTTGAGGTATGATGATCTATATATATACATCTTAAGTCTAGTTAATATATCAAGCTGTTTAACTTCTCTATTTCCTTGCTGATCCTCTGTCTGGTTGTTCTGTCTATGAGGAGAGTGGTGTATTGAAATCTACTGGTATTGTTGAAATGTCTATCACTCTCTTCAGTTTTGCCAATGTTTACCTCATGTACCTTGGAGCTCCTTGATTGAGAGCATAAACATTTATGATTGTTATTTCTTCTTGGTGAGTTGTCCTTTTTTTATTAATATATAGTGTCCTTCTTTGTTTCTTGTGTCTTCACATTTAAAGTCTATTTTGTCTGATATTAGTATAGCTACTCCTGCTTCCTTTTGTTTACAGCTTGCATGCAACATCTTTTTCCATCCTTTCACTTTCAATCTCTTAGTATCCTTATGTCTAAGATGAGTCTCTTGTAAACAGTATATAACTGGATTATGTTTTTAAATCCATTCTGCCAATCTGTATCTTTTAAGTGGTGAGTTTAGTCCATTAACATTCAAATTACTATGGTAAAAGTGTTTCTTGAATCCATCATCTTGTTCTTTGGATTTTATTTGTCAGATCTATATATTCTTTTCCCTCTTTATCTTTTTATCTTTTAATTTACCCTTATTGTTACTCTCCAATTCTGTTCCCTCCTCCAGACTGCTCTCTCATCTCTTTTTTTTTTCTGGCAGAACTCCCTTTAGTATTTCTTGTAGGGCTGGTCCCTTGTTGACAAATTCTTTCAGGATTTGTTTGTCTGTGAAAAATTTAATCTTCCCCTCAGTTTTGAAGGACAGTTTGGCTGGGTACAGAACTCTTGACTGGAAATCTTTCTTTTTCAGAATCTTAAATATATCATACCACTGCCTTCTCGCCTCCATAATGCCAGTTGAATAATCCAAATTCAGTCTTATCTGGTTTCCCTTGTATGTAGTAAATTGTTTTGCTCTTGCTGCTTTCTGGATTTTCTGATCCTCTTCAACATTTGACAGACTGATTTAAAAAAAATATTTTTATTATAAACAATGAACAAACATACAAACATTCTTGAAATGGTTACAATCAATGGCTCACAATATCATCACATTGTTATATATTCATCACCATGATCATTTTTTGGAACATTTTCATCTCTCCAGCAAAAGAAAGAAAAAAGAAAAAGGAAAAAATCCATACATATTATACCCTTTACCACTCTCTTTCATTGGCCAGTAGTATTTCAATCTTCTCAATTTATTTTAACCTTTGTTCCCCTTATTATTTGTTTATTTCTTATCCATATTTTTTACTCATCTGTCCATACCATAGATAAAAGGAGCATCAGAACAAGGTTTTCACAATCACATAGTCACATTGCAAAAGCTATATCATTATACAATCATCTTCAAGAAACATGGCTTCCCTCTAGACACTCTAATAGCCCATAAACTAAAATGTGATATCTATATCATGTGTAAGACTAACCTCCAGGATAACCTCTCAACTCTGAAATCTCTCAGCCACTGACACTTCATTTTGTCTCATTTCTCTCTTCCCTCTTTTGGTTGAGAAAATTTTCTCAACCCCTTGATGCTGAGTCCCAGCTCATTCTAGGATTTCTGTCCCACATTCCCTGAGAAGTTTATATCCCTGGGAGTCATGTCCCACATAGAGAGGGAGAGGGCAGTGAATTTGCTTGCTGTGTTGACTGAGAGAGAGAGGCCACAGCTGAGCAACAGAAGACATTCACTGTGGATGACTTTTAGGCATAATTTTAAGTGGCTTAGCCTATCCTTTGCAGGGATAACTTTCACAGGGGCAACCCCCAAGATTGAGGGCTCAGCCTATTGATTTAGTTGTCCCCACTGCTTGCAAGAATATCAGGGATTCTCCAAATGGGAAAGTTGATTTTTGCCCCTTTCTCCCCATTTTCCCAAGGAGACTTTGCAACTATTTCTTTATTCACTATTCAAATCACTCTGGGATTTATTGGGGCATCACACTAACCTTGACAAACCTACAAAATCTCATGCCCTACTCAAGATTCCATGTACTTATGGTGTTCAATTAAACTGTCCATATAAGTTAAATTAGGAAATAAACTAGTCAAAATATAAATTTTGTACCAAATAAACATTTCTTGCTTTAGTCTCACACAGAAGTTGAATATTTAAAATATGAATCACCACCTTTTTTCAAAAGCCGCAATATTGAAATTGCTTTATTCTTCATGCAAAAATGTTTCTTAATTTGTACATTTAGTCACTATCATTTACACTGCAAGTAGTCCTAGATTATATCATCTCAGTCTTTATCATCTATCTTTCTTTCTGGTTTCATATGTGCCCCCACCCCTCCTCACTCTATCATTCTCACATTCAACTTCATTCAGTGTACTTACAGTATTGTGCTACAATCAGGTAGTACTGTGCTATCCATTTCTGAACTTTTACAATCAGTCCTGTGGCACAATCTATATCCCTTCAGCTCCAATGATCCAATTTCTACCCTATTTCTATCTCCTGATGATCTCTGACAGACTAATCATTATATGTCTTGGGGAAGGCTTATTTGGATTCATTCTATTTTGAGTTCCTTGGGCTTCTCTGATTTTCATATTTATGTCCTTTATAAGTGCTGGGAAGTTTCCCCCATTATATCCTCTACTAATCTTCCTAGCCCTTTAGTATTCTCTTTGCCTTCTGGGACACTGATGATTCCTATATTTGTGTGCTTTGTTTTGTCCATCATTTCCCCGGGATCCAATTCAAATTTTTCCATATTTTTTTCCATTTGCTGTTTTGTATGTTCAAAATCAGTTGCCCTATCCTCTAGTTCACTTATTCTTTCTTCTGCCTCTTTAAATCTACTGCTGTATCTCTAATATATTTTTAATTTGTTTGACTTGTATCTACAATCTCTTTGATATCTGCTATTTCTCTATCCATTCTTTCAAATTCCTTTTTATGCTCTTCTAGTGTCTTTTGATCTCCTTTATATCATTAGCCATGCCACTGATTTTATTTAGTATAGTTATATGAACATCTTTGATTAGTCGTTTCAAAGTCTGTCTCTTCCAGAGTTTTAATTTGATCATTTGGCAGGGGTATATCCATCTGTATCATGATATGCTTAGTGATTTTCTGTTGCCTTTGAAGAATGTAAATCTCTCGATAGGATTACTTTGGAAGTTGATTTCCTTCAGTAAACTAAAGCTTTGTATTTGCAAAATGGATGTGGAGCAGGTTTCAGGGAACAACAGTGCAGTGATGAATTGCAGCACAGGTATAGGCATGGGTCAAGGATGCTACTGGCACTTGTGAGCCTGTGGTGTGGGGCATGGGGTTGTGGAAATGAGATGTGGGGCTATGGGGGAGGAGTGCAGCACAGACAGGCCTTGGGGCGCAGGAGCAGGGTGCAGCAGGAGGCAGATGTGGGGGCAGAGCAAATGCATGGGGACTGGAGTGCAGGCAGGATGAGGTTGGGCACGTGGAATGTGGGGGTCATTGGTGTCAGGATGTGGGGTAGGTGTTGCAGGGGTCCCAGGACAAGGAGGGCAGGGCACAAGTGTGTGCTTGCACAGGTGAAGGAGTTCAGAGCATGTGGAATGCCAATGTGTGAGTGTGTACCACACAGGTGGTAGGGGTTGCAGGAACTGGGTCAGGGATAGGTGATTTGGGTGAGTGGGCACAGGTGTGCAGGTGCAGGGGGTGTGTTGGAGCAGTGGTGCACGTTTGTGCAGGGGGTGATATGTAGCACAGATGCACATGTCATCACTTGCTGGGTGTGAGAACAGGATGTTTGTGTGGGGGTTGAGGCAAGGGTGTGTATGTGTGTGGAGTAGGGGTTTGGGTTCAAGAGGTTGGTGCATGGATGTGTGGGCTCCCGGTGGGGAGGTTGTGGCTATGAGCGTATGTGGGTCTGTGGAAGGCAGGGACACATTTGGTGAGGGATACGGGGTTGGGGAGGAAGCACTTGGAGCATGGTAGGGGTTCAGATGTGTGGGATATGGGGGGAGTCGGGTGTCGTGGAGTGGAAGTGACACGTGTGAGGGTAGCGCTTCAGGAAACACAACTTGGCTTACTTCTTTGTCCCCATCTCCTTGTCCCTATACTCCTGAATCCAGGCCTCCATTTGGAAATGGGCATGCTAGGCTGTTCGCACCAGCTGGATGGTCTCTGGTTCTCTGTGTCTCAATTCTTCAGCTTTTACAACCAGGGCTTCCCTATGTGGTGAAGAAGTCCTTCCCAGCTCACTTACACCCTGGAATCACCATCCCTGTCACCTTTCCATCACTTCTGTAGCTGTTTCTTGGAGCAGGGGTGAACCTGACCTATCTTATTCCACCATCTTCCCAGAATTCGGTTTTACTTTTTTTGAGAAAATAAATATGGATAACTTTGACCCTGTGATAGTAATTCCATTTCCAGAAACTTCTTCTAAGGAAATAAATGTAAGGACGTTTATGTAGATAGGTGACTTACCTTGTTCATAACAGCAAAAGTAATGTCAAATTCAAATAGTACAAATCCATATGATGGATTATCATACAACTACCAAAAATGTTACAAAATAATTATGTTACAAAATACGGTAAAATTATGTAAAAAAATTGTATCTATAGTATGTGTAAAAAAACATTCTGAAAAGAATAAGAAAAATATAAATCCAGCTCCAATGAGGAGATTGAGGGTGATTTTTTTCTCCTTGGTTACATTTTTGTAACTTAGATAACATTTTTGTCCTTCCTAACCTGTTTGTTGCATTTATTAGTCAGGCAGCCAGCATGTGACAGCCACTGTCCTGGAGCTTCCTGTGCAACCATGAGTGAAGCAGACAGAAAAGTTCGACTTCTTGGAGTGCATATGTAATTGGAGGGTTGAGATCACAAATCCAGCTGAGAAGGTGACCTCCAGGACCGGTTGATTGGGGGGTGTGACCTCTATTCTAGTTTGCTAGCTGCCGGAATGCAATATACCAGAAACGGAACGGCTTTTAGAATGGGGAATTTAATAAGTTGCTAGTTTACAGTTCTAAGGCCAGGAAAATGTCCCAATTAAAGGAAGTCTATAGAAATATCCAATTGAAGGCATCCAGGGAAAGATACCTTGGTTCAAGCAGGCCGATGAAGTTCAGGGTTTCTCTCTCAGGTGAGAAGGTACATGGTGAACATAGTCAGGATTTCTCTCTTGGCTGGAAGGGCACATGGCGAATATGGCATCATCTGTTAGCTTACTCTCCTGGTTTCCTGTTTCATGAAGCTCTCTGAGAGTCATTTTCCTTCTTCATCTTTAAAAAGTCACTTGTTGGTGGACTCTGTGCATCTCATGGCTACATCATTCTCTGCTCTCTCAGAATCTCCTTTTTTCTCCAAAATGTTTTCTTTTTTGTAGGATTCCAGTAAACTAATCAAGACCAACTGAATGGGTAGAGACACATCTCCACCTGATCCATCTTAACAAACACTCTTGATTGAGTCACATCTCTAGGGAGATGATCTAATTATACTCTCCTTTCAAACCAGCCCAACCTCTAAGAGCACCTGGGAGTAGAGTGATCCTGATAGAGTGGCTGTTGAAGCACAGACTGTGGGCTGGGAACATGTCTGGTGCAACTGAAGAGCAGGGAGGGGCCCATGAGGTGGAGCATGCTGAGTGGAATGGACAAGAGAAGAAGGTGAGCTCAAGGGCTAGAATCTCAATATTATAAGGAAAACTTTGTCTTCTCTTGTAGGTAAGGTGGATGAATCAGGGGATTTTGAGACGAGGAGACACAATGGTAATCAATCATGTGTGCTGGTTTGAAATGATGTATGTACCCTAGAAAAGCCATGTTTTAATCCTAATCCCATTTTGTAAAGGCAGCCATTTCTTCTAATCCTTATTCTGGATTGAATTGGATTCAATTGAATATTGAAGCTGTAATTAGATCATCTCCCTGGAGATGTGATTTAATCAAGAGTGGTTGTTAAACTGGATTAGGTGGAGATGTGTCTCCACCTATTTGGGTGGGTCTTGATTATTTTCTGAAGTCCTATAAAAGGGGAAACATTTTGGAGAAATTGAAAGATTCAGAGTGAGCAGAGAATGCTGTAGCACCATGAAGCAGAGTCCACCAGCCAGCGACCTTTGGAAATGAGGAAGGAAAATGCCTCCCAGGGAGTTTCATGAAGGGAAGCCAGGAGAGAAAGCTAGCAGATAACGCTGTGTTCACCATGTGCCTTCCAAGATGAGAGAGAGAAACTTGATTGTGTTCACCATGCACCTTTCTAGATGAGAGAGAAACCCTGACTGTGTTCTCCATGTGCCTTCTCACTTGACAGAGAAATCCTGAACTTCATTGGCCTTCTTGAACCAAGAAGTATCTTTCCCTGGATACCTTAGATTGGACATTTCTATAGACTTGTTTTAATTGAGATATTTTCTCAGCCTTAGAACTGTAAACTAGCAACTTATTAAATTCCCCCTTTAAAAAGCTATCCTGTTTCTGGCATATTGCATTCCGGCAGCTAGCAAACTGGAACATCATGGTTTTCTGCAGCACCTCTGGCTTCTGTGTGGAGGAAGGAATGTGGGTGAACAAGAAGTAACGGGGAGGCCAGTTAGGAAATTGTTGAAATACCCTATGTTAGAGATGATGGACACTTGGGCAGCAGTGATCGGATTCTCATATATTTTGAAGATAGAGTCAACAGAATTGAATGTGGGAAATGAGCAAGAGAAGACTCAAGGCTGACCCCAAGATTTTCAAGGTTAGCTCCTGGAAGAATAAGACAGTGACAATAAAGGAAGAGAAGATGGATGGGGGGTAGATATGAAATTAAATTATGGACATGTTGAGTTTAGACACTGGGTTTTCTAAATGCCACTGGAATGCAATATACCTGAAAATGAAATGACTTTTAAAGAAGGAATTTATTAAGTTACAAGTTTATAATTCTAAGGCCATAAAAATGTCCAAACTAAGGCATCCAGAGAGATATCTTGACTCAAGAAAGGCCAATGTCTGTCACATGGGAAAGCACGTGCTGGCATCCACTGGTCTTTTTTCCCAGTTCCTTTACTTTCAGTTTCTGATGCCAGTGGTTTCCTCTTTAAGCATCTGTAGGCCTTCACTTAGCTCTTTTGGGACACAACCCCAGATTCTGCTTTGCTTAGCATCTCATGGAAAGGCACATGGCGATGTATGTTGGGCTCTGCATCTCCATACATCTGTGTCTAGATGTCTGCTCTTTCTGTTAGCACTCCAAGCACCTCCAAATGTCTGCATCATTATCGGCTCTGAGCTTTCTCAAAAAAGTTTCCTCTTTTAAAGGATTGAGACCCACTTGAATCAGTGGAGTCACATCTCCATCTAATAAAAAATTCACACCCACAATTATGTGTGTCACATCTCCATGGAAATAATCCAATCAAGATGTCCCACCAACAGTGTTGAATCAGGATTAAAAGATCCGTTTGGAGGGGTTGCCCCCACAAGATTAGATCAGGAAAAGGACATGGCTTATGAGGTCCATAACAGCTTAAAACTGGCACAGAGGCCTGTTAGACATCTGACGGGAAATTCTGTATAAGCAGTTAGATATAAAAGGAAGGGATTTAGACAGGTGACAGAAATGTACTGTCTGCCCTGCTGTCCCCTGGCTTCCCAGGCTCTGGCTGCCCAGGCCCTCAGCCCTGCGGCCTCCCTAGGAAAGGAGGGTCATGGTGGGGGAGTGGGGGGCAGCCTGTCATCGGGGTTTGAAATGGGGCTGATTGTGCCAAGGGCTCATGGGTCACTGGTTCTCCGGGTGCCCGGGGTGGGTGGGCGGTGGCACCAAGCCCCCCCCCCCAGACACTGTGCCCTGGTGGAGAAAGCACTGACCTGTACCGGCCCCACAAGTGTCCCTCTTCTGACGTGCCTTCTGCACCCCTCCATTAGGACAATCAGTCCCCTCCCATCAGGGAGCCCCTTTTTCTTTCTTGCCTCCAGCCCCTCCTGGCACCCAGTCACCTGCCCAGGTGCCCCTCCTCCCCCACGCCTCATGGCCAGCCCAGCTGGTTTTGTAAGATACTGGGTTGGTGCACAGTGGTTTTTTTTTTTTTTTTAAATAAAATAAAATAAAAAACGTATAGTTAGTGTATACGTTATTTTCAAAGCCATTAGGCTAGATGAGATCCCTTAGAAAATGAGTGTGGTTAGAAAGGAGATGTCTATGGAAAGAGAAGGATAAACCAACAAAAGAACTGAAAGGAGAACCAAGAAACCAGAACCAAATGTTTTAAGTGTTACAAGGAGTAGAGTGTGATCAACTGTACCCAATAATGCTAATGGGTCAAGTAAGGTTGGGACACTGAGCAGGGAGGATTTAGTCACATGAAGTCATTGGCGTGGACTCAATTGGCTGTTTTGATCTCCAGTACTTAAAATAATGCATGGAACTCTGGAAGCAGTGAATGATTGGTTGAGTGGTGGAGTATCAGAGCTTGTCTCACATATAACTGATGCAAGCATGCTCAAGAGAAAATGGGAGAAGACAACTGTTTTTGAGGGAAATTTGTTTTAAAGGAAAGTAAAGAAATGAGGTGGTACTCAGAGGGGAACGTAGGACTAATACAAGGACTTTTAAAGATGGGAGAAATTTTAGAATGTTTTGCACAATAGTGTGAATGATCTAGCACAGAGGAAAAATTTTAAAATATTATACCAATAACCATAATAAATGTTAACCTAACAGATTGGCAAAACAAAAATATTCTGATTGATGCAGGACAAAAATACGTCAATGCATGAAGTGGGGAAAGTATAAACATGTGTGAACAGCACCGTGTGGGAGGTGAGGCATCATGAATTTTGACCCTAGATCTGCCCCAAACTTGCTTGAGTAAACTTGGATGAGTCTTCACTTCTTTAACTATCCACTGAAGGATTCAGGTGGGATGTCACCTCTGACATCCCTTCCAGCTCTTACTGTCTGGACAACTCACTAAGGGCTTCTAATATAGGCTGTCAGCTCCATGTTCTCAGTATACAATCTAGAACCAACTAGTCCAAATTCTTATTTTTATTCTAACTTTGTGAGCCAAGTTCAAATTCCCAGTAGGGAGAGACTTCAAGGCATTCTGTCTTCATTTGGGAGACAGAATCTTGGAAGCAGTGAAATTTTGCTCAAAATCTTCAGGAAGATTTCATAAAAATCTGAGATCAACATCATGTGAAACTCAACTGTCAACTATTTATTTTTTTACATTTACTTTTATTTTCCTCTTTAGAACAATGCATTTGTTTAGGAAAAATATAAGCAATTTACAGTCGAACTCACGTGAGTGTTTCCAAAATTAAATGGTCACAGAAACTCAAATGGGAAAGCCCATTCCCTGAAAGTAATAGATTAAACTTGCTCTTCAGTTCTTCATTACCAGATCTACACTTGACTGATTCTTCCATCTTTTACTGACAGCTGTCATCAGAAGTTTTCAGTAAACATCTTTTATCAAAAAGTGTCATTTTTTCCCAAATACAATTCCATAATAAATCATTTATTTCTTCTACCCTGAAGAATTGCCTTTTCACAATTCTGTCTTCTTTTCTTCTGCACTTAAAGCTCTATTTGACACCTGCCTTGCAAGCAAGACAAAATCATTCCGAGTTCATGCTCTTGCCTCAGCCTTCAACTTTTGAGCCCTAAAGAGAATTCATGATGGGGTGAGGTCAAGAGAACGTCCAACTGCTGAATCAAGGGTTGTTGCCTTGGACATTATCCAAGGTCAATGGGCTTTTGTCTTGGAGGTAATCGGGACGTTCATGGCTGATGTGGGGGAAAGATGGAGGTTGTAAGGGGGTGAGGTGGGCAAGAGAGTTTCAGGTTAAATGGAACTTCCTGAAAAAGGATCGATCCTTACTAAACCTTTTATTTTGTTTTTGTTTTGTTTTCATTATTATTATTTTTCATACATTTTATTTTGTTATTTAGCACTCCATATGATGCTAACTAACTATTTTACTTTCTTTCTTTACTTACTAGCTGCATGATCTTGAACATGTCACTTAATCATTCAGGGAATCACTTATCTCTAGAATGGCTATAATATGATTTTGAAAAAATTGTGAGGAACAGGAAAGTGTGATGATTTATATGTTAAATTTAAATTTATATGTTAGTTAATCTTTTCAATAAAAATTTATTGTTCTAGGTGCTATTGTTATTAATGCAAATTGGAAACTTTTGGATGTAATTTAACCACTGCATGGCTTAGAATAGAACACAAAATTAATTAAACGAAAGCTCAGTATTCTGGGTGGATGAAGGAAGAAATGTTAAATACAAGTTGAGGATTCCTATTCATAGAACACTGCTACTTGGACATCTCTGCAAAGGACTTTCTCTTCATGGTATGAAGCAAGTTGTATGTCTCTCTGGGCATCAACCTCAATAACCTAAGGAAGACCCCTGCTTCCTGTGAGCACATGGCTTGGCACATTCACCACCTGGAGTTTCTCAAACTGCTCTCACTGCAATTGCCTTCCGAGGAGGGAACTACATCTTCTAAGAGGACTTCCTTAGCAGTGTTTTTTAACCCTGCTCCCTGCTACTTTTCCCTGATCTCTGGGTCAAGCAGGAAAAACAAGCAGCTTATCTGATGGTGTAACTGATATTTCTTTGTCCGGAGAAATTGTTTTGGCGCTGATCTTAGAGCACAAAAATCCAAGACTCAAAAATCAACCTCCCAAAATAGTCACAAATATTTTAAAGGCATTTTACAACTACTTTGAAAATATATATTTTAAAAAATATACTAATTCTTTCCAACTTCTCATTATTTGAAAATTATGATTGGTCCAAGTAGTAGTCCAGATCAAGTCAAGCCAATTCCAGCTCAATCTATTCTGACACCAAATTTATAGGGGAATTGAGCATTTTAAAAGAGCTCAATTGATTAATAGTAAATAATTTTTAGATTCCTGTTTTGTGAGTGTGGGGGAATAAGACAGGACACATTTTTGCAGTGTTCACTGAGATCTAAGATTGCTTTCCTCAATATTCAGGAATTTTCCAAATGGCCATAAGTTTAAGATAATTCAATCTTTTTCTAAATGGGATAGGAAAGACGAAATAGTGGCATCACTGTATTATCTCTACCCTACTTATTAGAGACATTACTGGGGACATTTTATTTCTCCAAGCTTCCTCTCTCTTTCTGAGCCTAGGTTCCCTTTTTCCCCTTTATACCAAGATAGGTGTCTCGGCTTTAAAGGTTGTTATTTCATTCATTCACTCAGAAGACATTTACTGAGCCCACACTCTGCTGGCCTCCACACTAAACCGAGGGAAAGAGGCTCTACCTTTACACAGACTATCTCACGGTCAGAGCAGGCAATGGCAACACAGCATTAGGGTTAAATTCAGATGAAGGAGCAGATTGGAAAGTGCTCCAAACTCAGTTTTGGGCAGTTAAAGAAAAATTCCTAAAGAAAGTGATATTGAACTTGAGACATGAAGGATAGGCAGGTATAGCAAGGGAACAAGGATTGGGAAAGGGTGTAGTTGGGGACAGGCTTACCAGGAGAAGGAAACAATATATGCAAAGTTTCCAGGTTAAAGGACATCCAAACACACAGCTGCAACTGAGAAGAGACAGTCAGTGTGGCCAGACTGGAGTCTGATCAGGAGATGCCAAGAAAAGAAGCTGAGAGAAGAGCAGGAGGCAGATCCTGGGAGCCCTGGATGCATATGAAAACGAAACTTGATTCTAAGGTAACAGGAGGGCATGGAAAGAAAGAAAGCAGACCATTAGATTTGGTCATCCTAATTCAAGCAAGAGTTCATAGTGGCTTCCACTTGAGGTGGTGGTGGCAATGAGGATGGGAAAAACCAGCTGGATCCAAAAGATGCAGAATTGAATTGCCATGGCTTAGAGATAGATTGGTTAGATTCATAACCTGAGTGCTGGGGACCATTCCGAAGAAGGAGACAGTTTTAAGATCTGAGATGTTCACTTCTGTTGTGGTCATTTAGAGCTGGTTACACCTGTGCTCATAGACTCTGACTCAGTGGGCGAAAAAGGGATTGTGCTGTCTTATTCCCAAAGCACCCCCTCCCTGCCCCAGTGAACAGGCATCTGTAGATTTTAGTTAAATGGACAAGTAAGTGAGTAAACAAATGGATGGGCCAGATGAGCACAGTCTGTGATGATTATAGACAACTTGAGCATAGAAAGATATGTGGGTTAACATAAGCAGCTGGGGGTCCCAGCAGCACATTGGTGAAGAGTGAAACCAAAGAGTAGACTTCAGTGCTTAGGGATTATGTAAAAAGAAAAAGCAACAGTAAGCAGAATCTTAGAAAGACAGGCAGAAGAAGGGGAATCTGTGAAGGAGACTGGGGAGGGGCAGCCAGAAAGGTGGTCAGAGAACCTGGAGGCAGAGCCTAAGAAGTAAGAAATGAGGGAGAATTCCAAATGCTATAGTGAAGTCAGTGAAGGTGACAATGGGGAAGGGGTCATTAGGTTTAGTAATAAGGATATAGGGGGGAGGTTCGTGAATATGATTAGGGCAAGGAAAGAGTCTGGTGCTTATTTCCCAAATCTGACCTTCCATCCATGACCATCCAGAGCAAGCAGTAATCTGTTAATAGAAACAAAGTGAAAGGTGTAGTCAAACGTATCCTTTTAGGAGAACTACCTGAGATTGAGGTGGCAGGGAGGGGCAAGAGAGAGCAAGAGAGAGAAAACGCTTTCATCTCATGAACCTTCTTTAACTGGTTTAAGGTAATGCAATTCATCTCTGACTTCCCAGAGGAAAAACTTAGCTCCCACGTTCCTAAGAAAAGGCACAGTCAATACAGGGGCAGAGGGCACCATTGGGAATGTTTTCATTGCTAATTTTTTGCAGTTGAATCATGTTGGTAAAATTGTTTCCAACTTGCTCAGACACACTGGATTGAGAAGCTGAGTGCTTTGCAGAAGGCCAGCATTCTTCTGTGATGACTTCACATGGCTTGTGTCACCCAGTTGAAGGATCATCAATAAAGCAAATGGTTAACTCCATGGAATTTGAAAAATATGCCCTCTTCAAATGAAAGTACTAAAGTATGGAGATGCAAAATTTGTTTTAATGGGGATTATGTTTTGGTAAACTTCACTTTCTAGTTAATTGCTGTCCAAAAAACCACTCTCCTGTGACTTCCTTCATTTCTGTGTTTGGGGGTTGCATAAGAAAATGTTTTCTTAAGAGCAAATACCCATGACGAAACAGGAATAACTATTGGCTGACCCAGGAACTTTTCATCCAACAAGTGCACCCCCTGGGACTTCAGATTTCTTCAACTAAACCCAATTGCTACACTGAGTCATGAAGCCAATTGAAAATTTGCTTTATGATAACTATGCCAAATCTCCTTATTTCTCAAAAGATAGAAGGGGAAATAGGCACACACTGAAATAGAACCATTTGTTCTGTGGTGCAAGAGAGACAACCAGAAAAGTACTGGGTGGAATGAGGACCACAGGGTCTGCAAGTCTGAGAACAAGATGTCAATCTCGGGGTTCGGTAAAGCAAATTTTATGTCAAGGTTCCTAGATACTATACCAACCCAATTTATACATCTTTCTTTGAATTGAGAATAGTCACTAATAAATATGAGCATTTTTCTTGCAAATTAGTTGTTCCAATACATATTTCTTGAAATGCTTTATTTATTTGCTTTTGGCTTCTATGACATCATGATCTCATTTTGTTCCAACCCTATTGTCGCTCCAACCCTGTTGTCACTCCTTTTCACTTCATCTCCTTTGCTGTTACCTGTTCCTCTTTTTGTTTCCTCAATGCAGAATGCTTTCTTCTCTTTTCCTCCTAAATGCTCTCTCCAGCCCACCTCATCCACTTCATCGATTTAAATGCCATGTAAAGGCTGATGATTTTCCAACTTATATGTCTTCAGAGGCTTCATTCTAGATCTCAGACAACTTATATGCCAAAATGTAGATGCTCCCTTTGAGTTATCCTTGATGTCAGCAAATCCCATGGCCTCCACCTCTAGAGATGTACTAAGTCTCTCACCTACACCACTGCTTACTTGGGAAAGCATCATCATCTCATTTCTGTGGCTGAAAGAACCTCAGACTTCTGCTTCTGGTCCCTCCACATTCTAATCTCAGAGCACTGAGAACAATCTTTTGAAACAGATATCAGCTTAGAACCTGCCAATGACTTCTCACAGAACATAAAATAAATTTTAAATCCTTTGGATTTTGGTCTTTCATTAATCCAACTATTCATTTCATGCCAGTCTCCCCACCCCTGACTTCTGTGTTCCACAAAGTTTTCCTGCTCTCAGTTTGGAACACACCAAGCTGGTTCCCGCATAAAGGCTTTCTTTTTTCTTGGCATAGTTTCCTTTGACATTCTCCAGCTAGCTCATTCTATGTCATTCACAGCTCAAAGTAAAGTTGACCTTTTTAGAGAAACCTTCTAAAGTGACTCTCTCCATTCATCTCATTTCAACCTCTGCCCAGCACCGATTTCCCCCTACTCAGTTATGTATTAATTTGCAATTTCCTATCTCTCTGCATACATGTGAAGATGTGGACTCCATTAGACGCCTTGTCTGTCTTTCATGGCATGTGGGACTGCCCTTAGTGTGTAGTGGAAGCCTAATAAGCATTTGCTGATCAATTGACTGACTTATCCCTACTCCTCATGGATATGCTTTCTGGGGCTTACCAGATAAGATGTTGGAGATTTGGACTCAATTTAATAGTGGCTGTTATAATTCCAAGAAGATAGAATAAAGATCAAATCATGGTTGCAGGTGTCTCCTCTAATTTAATGAATGAGTGTTGAATTTGGTCTTCTGGAAATTTCTCATCAGAAATTTAAAATTTCAAATCAATTTTACCTTTTATTAACCCTCCCCTTCCACCTTTCACCTCATAGAATCTGACAAGAGAAGAGTCATCAATTCTGAAAATGGTTTTCTCTTCCTCTTCATCACTAATAGAGATGGCCAATATGAGTTAGTTTGACCAAAAAAAAAAAAACTTGTAGAATAAGATCAAAGAGTTATTTTTTCCCCAAATACTGTCATTACCCTATTTGGCTTAATTCACTTATTAACCATGTCTTTAAATCAAAATCCAATGGACTGTAGTGATAGAAAGCATATCAGTGCTTACCTAAGGCAGTGATAGAGTAGGAATTGACTGCAAAGGGACAAAAGGACTTTTTGAGATTATAGACATATTCCTTCTTTATTGGGGCAGAGTTTACATGGGCATATGCATTTGCCAAAAGTCATTGTACTGTACATTTTTAAACATGCAGTGCATTCATTGTATGAAAACTATACCTCAATAAAGATTATTTTAAAAATTCATGAGAATTATTCTAGGTCAAGCACTCTGTTAAGTCTTAGGTTGATTATTTTAGTATTTCAGAACTAGTACGTGGTAGACATTGGATATAAATACAGAGCTGCTTGTTACTACAGGTGTGATGCCAGTCCTTTCCCCAACCATTATCTAAGTAGCCTCTTTCTATTTGGATGGAGAAAATACTTCTTTGTCTTAACCCAGATGTGAAAGGATCACCTGAATTATTTCCACTGAACAAATTATCTGTCTTAGTTTGAGTTCTCCCAAAAGAAGAGCCCGAGAAAAAGATTTGGGTATAAATCATTAATTTGGAAGGTGGTGCTTTGTTTACCTTGTCTTCACCTGCACTAGAGTTCTGGGATGACTGAACATATGGCACTCAATTCTGGGCAGATAAGATGGACAGACAGCAAGCTGTTTATTAGTCACATATCCTCACTGCTCAGGGTGGGGAGGACACATTCACTCAGAAGTAGAGTGGACCAGCAGGAGCCATGCAAGGCAAGCTTTGTAGTAAGAAGATGAAATTCCCTTGGCTCCTGTGGAAGGATGCTGTTGGCTTATTTGAATAATTTGCAGACTGGCAGGAAATTGAAACCCCTGAGTCTAAGGACAGGATGAAGTGCAGCTGGTCTTACAGACAGGAAAAATAGCCTGGAGGGGCACTGTTTCTGCTGGGTGAAGCCACAGCTGGCAAGAGCAGAAGAAGACCAGGCCAAGACTCTGGGTCCCTGGCAGGCTCAAAGACGTCAAGGTAGCACTTGAATCTTCAATGTTCACAATACAGGTGGTCCCAGCTATTCTTGCTGAAAGCATAGCAAAGGCAGCCAGAACAGGGTATGTTAATGGTCTGGTCCTGCTGGGAACCTCGGAGACAGTGTAGAACATGTGTCACAGTTGTTCCAAGTGAAGATGAAGTAGCATTTATCCATTGACATTATCCTTCTCCTGGAGGCCTTAACCCACAGACATTTCATCTTACCCAGCTCACAAGCTGGTGGCCAGAAAAAGCCATTAGAGAGAGTCACAGGTGTTTGTGTTAAGAGGCTGCTGGGTTGGGGTGCAGGTAACAGTGAGTGCTAAGAGGACATGATTGGCCATGACAGCAGCCGCTAAATATCTTTATTTGAATATGAAAAGTCCATGCCAACTTTCTTGTTTTGCTGTTTGTTGTTTTGGGGTTTTGTTTATTTGTTTTCCTTTCTCTACTGTAACTGTTGAGTAAGTCTTTGTAGTTGTTCTATTAGCTCTGAATAAGACCACCAGGTGTTATCATAGTCAAAGGTAACGACTTACACTAACAAAATTTATGAATTCCTGATGTGTACCCTAGAATGCCATCCAAATGTACTGAGCTCTTACCATATACCAGATATCCAAGTCAAGTGTCTTAATTGTCAGAATAACCCTAGGTTGAGAATGAGGATGTGTATCCCTAATTTACAGGAGAAACTAAGTCTTTAAAACGTTAAGTAATTTTTCAGGATTGTAGAATGGGAGTTCTGACCAGTTTCCAAATCCAGGACCATCCCCATCCTTGTTCTTAACCACTGGTTTTTAAGGTTGCTTCAGACTTCCCATCAGCACGGTACTCGTTCCCTAACAGGGCGTCTCCATTTCACAGTCAAAGTATCTGAGATGCAAATGAATCATCGAAGAGTTTGTTGTTAAGCAAAGAATTGGGGCAAAGAGATATGTAGTGTGTAGGGACATGGAGTGTGTAAAAGCAACTTGTGTAAATCCTGGCAAGATGCTCACCAAATGTTCACCAAAAAACCCCTGTCTTCTTCCCTGATTAATATGATGAAGCAGGAATTGTCCCTCAAAACAACAATGCATTACAAGGATTGCTTTTAGCACACACAATCACAAAGTATTCATTTAAGTATTGAGTTTTCCACAACCAGAGATGGCAGGGTGTGGGGATCTGGTGTAACACTGACCACATATGCTATGAACAAGCAAACATCCCAGCAAATGGAGACTCAGAATTTGCACTCTTGGACTATCCTACAACGTCCAACTCTCGTGATCAACACATTTATCATGTTTTCTGCTTTAGTGGTTCCCATGACACCATGCTGTCTTTTGTTTTTTTCCTAACCCTTCATCAATGAGTAATAACAAGACTTGGAGGCTGTGTAATAGAGAAGTGTCTGAGGGGGTAATCCTCTCTTGCTATAGGGCTTCTCCTTTCTTTTCTGCCTGTAATGCTATGCAATGACTCCCCTTTCTATCCTGGGGAGTGAAAATTCTGTGTGGTCTCTATGCACTCCTCTGGTCTACTCCAGCTGCACCTGGACCTCCCTCTGCCCATGCGGGCTGAGGGGCAGTCTCAGAGACTTCATATGAAGAGCTGGTATTGTGAAGCCTCTGGGAATGCTCCAGAGATGTCTCCATGGGATGGTCAGGGCAGATGCCAATTTATGGGGTGAGAATGGGGGTGATGATCAGGATAGAATGACTGGGAAGGGAGGAAGTGGCAAGTCTTTTGCCCCTAAATTTGGGGTTGTCTTTACTGCATTTATGCTAATTTCTTCCAGATTTAAAAGACCAGCTGTCTGTGCCAGCCCCTCCCTGCCTGGGCAGAATTCTCTAGATCTGACCAAATTCCTTCTAACCCATGGCACCTTACTCCTGGAGCTTTCTGTATCTGTTTCACCTGTCCTGTACTAAGTTTCTGACCTGCTCACCCTCTATCACCTGCTGGAACTTTCCCAACGAGCTTTCCTATGCTTATTCTTGTGCCCTGGCATGGTGCTTTGAGGCTGGCAGCATTTCCCGGGTGCTCACACATGATGCAACTGACCGTGCCAGGTTCCATTCTTATCCCTTCAGCTCTGGCATTCCAGTGCATGGCTCCTGACTTTCACAGCAGGCACTTACATTTCTCTCTGAGGGCTTACCCTGGCCAATGGACAACTGCCCTGGAGAACCACAGGCTGGAAGGGGCAGGGGACTGATACCTCCCAGGGACCCCCAGAATGTGACTAATGGGGCTATAATATAATAGTTCTGGCTCACTTGCTTCTGGAGTGAGAGCCTTCTGGCATGTACAGTCCAACCTCTTTCTTAAAGCTACCCGGCTTCAGTTCCCTGTAATGGCAACTTGCTTGATAATGCGTGATTCATTGGTGTCCTGCCTTTCCTTAACTCCCCTGCTTTCTGGAATCACCCAAATAAACACTTGTACTCAGAACTTTTTTTCAGAGTCTTCTTCTGATGAGACCTCAACTAAACCAACATGCTAACCTTACAAAATTGTGTATAAAATGATCTGACTCCACAACAGATCTTCAAGTTCCTGAAGGGCAGAGATCAGGTTTTATATGTTTTATCCATCCTTACCCTAGTGTACTATAATGCAGACCCACAAGTACCCTGTAAATTGATACAAATTCTATGCCATTAATGTATCATATTTTTTTTTCACAGCATGTCAGGTTAACCCAACAGAGCTAAAAGGAAGGAGCCTGAACTGAAGGAACTAACCCCACAGGGGCATAGTGAATGGGTTCCTGGTCACAATGAGTGGCTTCCACGATCGCAGTTAAACTGCACCCTGGGTGGGTAGTATGGACCTGAGGCAGGGAAGAGAAGGCAGCCTGCAAAGTCAATTTACTGCAAGGAGGCTGCAAGGTATAATTTACCTTTATTGCTTTCCCTTGCATGGGCTGCTGGCCAGGAAACTCAAATCCAAATGTAATGGCTCACGTCTAGCAAAGCATTGATTTATTTCCTGTGTTAGTCTATGTCAACCTCATTGCCAGCTGCTGCTTATTTTTCCTTCCATCCTTTCTTTTCCACTAACTTTCTTAATTTTATATTTATCCTATTATGCCTTTATCTCATTAGTATTGCTGATCGTATTTGGGAACAAGATAACAAGTTAATAAGGACCCCTGCAAATTACTGGTGAGGAGCTCGGGCTCAGTCAGAGGAGGACCAAGTGTGAAATCCCAGAGCTGAGAAGTGGCAAGGTTGGGACATGGTGCTTGGTCATTGGACTACATCACAGGGTAGCTTTTCCTGGAAACCAGGGTCAACTTTCTGCCTGTTTGGAAATTCAATCTCATATGAACAAGGATTTGAGTCTGAGAACACGTGCAAAGAAGGGTAGGTATCCTTTCACATACAAATGGCTCAGTCAATGTTAGAGTCATCGTGGAAGTCTAAGATTTCAAGGTCAACTCTTCTAATGATTTCCATCTCTGGTTTCTCAGTAATGAGCCTCTGGGAAATCAAATTGCTGGAACCCAGACTTTCAGTTCCTCAGACGTTTGACACTTGATTTCCAGAAGAGGGCTGCTCAAAATAACTGCCCTTCCAAACGGGGAAGGCAGCTGGGGACACTTCAAACAGTAAATGTTTCTTTTAACATTAAAAAAAAAAAAAACCCTCTGTCCAGTAAGGATTAATTCTCCTTCTAGTCTTTTCATTTTTATTTCCTCAAAGCCAAGTTTACAAACAATGACAAGTTCACCTGTTTTATTGAATAAATTTTAAAATTGTTTTTCTATTATTAGAAGGTAACTTCTACCTCCCTTCATAGTCTGCTTTCTATGGGTTCTGCAACTTCAGCAGGCTTTGAATTCCTTAGTGTTGAACATTATCAAAGAAGAATCCATTTTTCTTGGTGTAGCCTAACATTCTCATCAAAAAATGTATTAGTTTTTGTAGTCGACAAGCTAAATTTGGAGGTAATTGCCTCTTTGATCTGAAATTTTTTCAGCTATAAAATTAGAATTAAGCAAGGATTAGTTTGCAGACAGTGAGAAAGGAGCTTGAATTGATTTTGGTGGAGATGGCTAGACCTTGGTACTGCCTGGGGGAAGAACGGATCTGCTGTATAGTTAATAAGTTGCATCAACTCGCATGGAGAAAATGGAATGGGTTGGGCAGAAGGAGTGGCAGCCAGGAAATTGGATGGAAATCATTTTGTGGAACAAAGGACAGTGGCTAGGAGGAGGGTGGCAGCCCTGGGGATTGAGTGAAGCCTGCAGGTTTGGGTGTGTTCTAGAGGTAGTTCTGTTCATGCTAAGATAAGCCATCTCCTAACAAAAGTCATAGAAGATCAAACCAGCAGCCCGACTGCCTCATTCCCTAGAGTTGGGGACAAGGGCAGGAGTAAGGAAGAAAGGGAGGACAGAAGAGAGGAAGGGAATGAGGAGAGGAAAGAAGAGAAGAGAAAGAGAGGGAAGAAGGAGAGAGTGCGTGTAAAAAGGAAGAGGAAAGGAAAAAAGGAAGAGATAGAGAGAGGGAAGGAGGAGAACAGAGAGAGGAGAGAATATCACAGAATCCTGAGTTTGGCAGAACTTTGGAGGCTAGCTGTCTGATCCTCACACTGAAGCCAGAGAGGTGTGGTCAGAGGCATGCCTGTGATTCAGAACTACATACGATTTGAACATCATTACAGCTTGATAATTTACATTTCAAACGTCTCACTTTGACCCACTATTTTGGATTTCTGTGAAACATATGGTAGCTAAGGAAGGAGGAGAAAAATGGCAAAGGCACCAGAGGGCAAGAGTGAAGGATCTTGAGATTAAAGTAGATTTGATGAAGTGCTTCCTGCAGAATCCTGGTTTGGGGCAATGAAAAGAAAAACCCTCAGCCTCCAAGGAAAGGGAACCCATATCAGTGGAGACCTGTTAGCTGCTGCCTACCACAGATTCACATCTATTATCCCATTCCTCCTGCCCATTTTGCAGCTCAGAGAAGTGGGCTCCTGGGAGGTCCAGTAGCTTTCTCCCTGATAGCATGGATAGAAAGTGAGTTTAAAACCCATATCTTCAAGAGAAGTGAAAGTAGGGACCTGACTCAAGGACTAGAAGAAACCACAGACAGAATTGGGAAAGATACCCAGTCATGAAAAATATTTCCTCACCACAAGGCCGCTCCCCTGCTTCCCTTTAATGTTGACAACCCGGTGATTGGGGGTCTCCGAGAGCAGGTTGAACCCAGAGTATGTGAGTTGCAGAAATGAAGGGTTCCAATGGCTGGTGAAGTACAAAGATGCACTATTGTTGAGCCCTGTTGCATCACTGGGTAATCTCCAGGTGAGATTCAAACAATCTAAAAACGAAAGTCCAATGCTCTCATATGAAAAGAGAATTCAGTCACACCAGGGAGAGGGGTCAGTTTAAAATTTCCCACAGACTTTCCTTCTATAACATCACAAACTGGCCACTAAGAGGTAGGATTTTGCAAGTGTCCAAGTATGTCAGGCAGGAGGGGTAAGTAGTTCTCTTCAATGAAGCCACTGTCAGACCCTGAGCACATGCAGTGGCCCCTGGGGTAGGAAAGTACTATGGGGTGTGGTCTAACTGGTGGTGTAGAAGGAATTTTATCTGGAAGGGTCACCCCAGCTTCACTTTTTTGACTCAACAAAGTCAGAAATAATTCCTATTCCACCCTCAGTGAGAAATCATTACTTTCTAAAACTTTTTATTGTAGAAACATATAAACAACTCAAAATTTCCCATATTAACCACTTTCAAGTATACAACTCAGTGGTATTAATTAAACACTCAATATTTTGCTGTCACCACCATCACTCATATCACTCATCACTCAAACTTTTTCATTGCCTTCAGCAGAAGCTGTACCTGTTAGGCTACCACTCCCCCTGCCCCTCAACTCCCAGCCCCTGTTAATCAGCAATCTACTCCTTGCCTCTATGAAATTTGTTCATTCTAGATATTTCATATACAGAAGATCATACAACATTTGTCCTTTTGTGTCTGGGCTTATTTCACTCAACAAGATGTCTTCTAGTTTCATCCACATTGTGGTATGTATTAGAAATTCATTTATTTTTATGACTGAATAATATTCCATTGAGTAAATAGTTCACATTTACTTTATCCATTCATCTATTGAAGGGCAGTTAGGTTGTTCCCACCTTTTGGCTACTGTAAATAATGCTGTTATGAACAGTGGTGTACAAATATCTGTTTGAGTCCCAGCTTTCAATTCTTTGGGGTATATACAATCATTATGTTTTGATCCTCTTAGCCCATTTGGAAGATTTACCCAATTCCCAAACTTCCCAGCATTGCTATAGAGTATAGTGTGACAGACCAGGAAGTGAACTTCAGAGCAACCATATGAGTTGTTTTGGTTTGCTAAAGTTGCCAGAATGCAATATATAAGAAATGGTTTGGCTTTTACAATGGAGATTTATTAGCTTGCAAATTTATAGTTCTAAGGTCATGAAAATGTCCAAATTATGGCATCAATCGGGTGATACCTTCTCTGAAGACCAGTTACCTCGAGCTCAGGCTCCTCTGCCAGATAGCAGGGCACATGGCAATGGATTTTGCTGCTTCGGTTTCTGGCTTCAGTGGCTTCCTCACAGCTTCTCTGAGGTTTTTTCTGTAGGTGTCTTTTAATTTCATTTATTAGCTTCTCTGGACTTTTTCTTTATTCTCTTCGAAAGGCATCTAAGTAAGGGGATTAAGACCCACCTTGAATGGGGTGGGCCACATCTCAATTGAAATAAGCTAATCAAAAGGTCCCTCCCACAATAGGTCTGCACCTATATGAATTGATTAAAAGAACATTTCTGGGGTACAGAACAGCTTGAGACTACTACATGAGTCCAATACTGCCTCTAACAGCCCCTACCTAGGGGGCCTGGGGACAGCACCTGCCTTCCTCATCCTAAAATAGGTTCACTAACTGGACCAGCCTTGTAGAGCTGGTTAGAATTGTAGAGGAGTTAAAATGTGTGCATCTCTTGGAAAGTGTTCATAACCTAGGAAAACTATGTAAGTCTTAGTGCTTATATCATTATCAAGATCACTTATGGGCCTCAGTGTTGCGTTTGTGCAATAGATATGAAGTCAGAAGCTGCCTCAAACAGGTTTGCTGGAGAGCCCACATTAAACTTTTTTTCATAGGATAAGTTTATTTTATTTCTGTGCCATGTGTATTTTATTTCTGTGCTAGTTTTATTTCAAGGAGGTCCCATTATCGGAGCCCAGAATCTTTTCAGAGCTTCCAGTTTCTCCAGAACATAAATGTTTCTTGAAGCTTTGGGGGAAATTTTCAGAAAGAGAAAAATACCGTAGAGCTAAATTGAGATGTAACTGCTCCAGTAGGAATGGATTAGGAATTGACTGTGTTCTTTTTAAACTAAAAGGACACATGCACATTTTCTGCCTGTCCATGTGACACACCTGCGTGTGAACCCAGATGGAAACTAGCAGCACTGAGAAAGGTTCAGGACTGTATCTAGAAGTTAACAGAGCAAGAGAGAGAGCAAAGAACGCTTTTCCTAAAATCAGCTACTCAGCTCCATACTGCAATGACATTGCAGCAACCCCACTAAGTCATACTGAGAATAGGCCTTGGGGATATAAGACACAAAACAGTGATAGGTTCCTTCAAGTTTGTTTTGTTTGGGGCAATTCAGTGAACTAGTCAGTCATAATGCTAACAAGTGTTCAGCTGGCTGTGTGCTCCTGCCTGGAGAGGGCTTCAGGCATTCATATCAATATTGTTTTGTATAGGAGGAGCTCATTCCTGTTGTGGGGGCAACCACAGGTTCAGATGGGGCCAAACAGAAGACAGGGCCAGACAGCTGGAAAGAGCCGGGGCAGATGCAGAGAGACATGCAGAACTGTCAGAGATGGGGTTTGGACTAGAGAGTCTCACAGAACCCAGATAAAGACACATAACCAGGCAGGGATTGAGACAGAACCTGCTAAAATGGTGAAGAAAGTACTGGTCAAAGTGGAGTCTGTCTGCAAAAATTGCTAAGGCTTGACTGACAACTCCAGTGAGCACAAGCAGCAGAAGAGGGAGAATCTGGGGTGAAAGGCCAACGCAGCACCATGGATAGCTCCCTGGGCACAGCTGCATGCTGCAAACATGTTAAGAAGGATTCTGAGGCTGTGACTGGGCTAAGCAGGAAAGTTTGCTGTGATTGATTGATGATGCCTACCATGGATCTGTGAGGGGATGGGATGGAATGTTTGCAACACATTTGCCTTTCCTCATGGGTGCTGAGTCTTGTGATATCAGAGAGCCTTCTGGGTCTCAGCCAGTTTGTACATTGGGGGTTTGGGTCTCTGAGCTAGAACAGAGGTAATTCCCTGGGTGCTTGTGATTCGTCTCATCAGTATTTTCTTTTTATGCTTAGTCTGGCTCCCTCCACCATTCCTCTCTGGAGTCGGGGAGGTTCCTGAGGCTGGACTTCGAATTGAATCCTGGCCTCACTTTTCCTAGAGAATGACCTTCAGGTATAGTTCCAGGTGCTGCTGCCTGAACCTGAATGACAACCTCTAATGCCAGAGCTCAAGTGCAGACACCTGGACCATGGTTCTGGAAAACTCTGTGCCTTATATGCATTCAGGGGCTAGAGACCATATGGAGCACACGTACCATCATGTAGAAATACTGTCTTTAAAGACATCTGCCCACTTCCACAATTTCCTTTCCCCTTGTATATGGTTTTCTATGACTTGTAGGCCCTGGCATGGACCAGAATGAACAACCCACAAACTGGGACATGTGTTGCATGTCAAAATATTTTTCTGAATCCTAGTGTCATGGTCAGCTTCATGTGTCAACTTGGCCAAGTGGTGCTACCTGTTTGCTGGTTGGTCAAGTGCTGGCCTGTCTGTTGCAATGAGGACATTCATAGAATTAGATTATGATCATGTCGGCTGCATCCACAGCTGATTCCATTTGTAATCAGCCAAGGAGAATGTCTTCTGCAATGAGTGATGCTCAATCTAATCACTGGAAGCCTTTTAAGGAGGATTCAGAAGAGATAGGCTCTCTTCCTGCTTTGGCTGGCAAGACTCTCCTGTGAAGTTTGTCCAGACCCTCCACTAGAATCGTCGGCTTCACAGCTTGCCCTAAGGATTTTGGACTCTGCATTCCCACGGTTATGTGAGACACTTTTATAAATTTTATATTTGTGAGTGTTCCCTGTTGATTCTGCTTCTCTAGAGAACCCTAACTAATACACCTAGCAATGGTGTTCTTGGCTCCCACATCCATCTCACAAAGTCTTCCATGCAGCTGAGATGTGACCCCACCATGCCCATCACGTCTGCTGCTGGAGGATGTTTGTCTCCTTGGCTTTGGAAACATCTGCAGTCTCTCAGCCTCTAAAAACATGCACAAGCAGAATGCAGATGACTATCTGCCATTTCCTAGAACATCCTTTATTCCCAGTGATTCCTGATAGGAAACCATCTAGCTGAGACCAGACCCCTTGCTTCCCTTTCCTGCCATCACCTTAGCCAATGGTATTCAATCAAAGTTGATTATCTTGACCACCCCAGGCAACAAATGTGATAAGAAAGCAGGACTTATTTTTCCCCTCGAGGACATGTTCCCTCAACACTCCTGTCTATAACATCATACTCTGGATATCACAGCCTTAGCCTTGAGGGCTGGGAACTGATCACCCGCAACCAGTGGTACCACATCACACAGCATCTTCCTCCAGTGCTGTCCTCCTGCCCTTGAATGATGGTGTCCACCTCTAACAGCCTGCTTCGCTCAGAAGTGCCTAGTGACTTTGTGGTGGTATCTGCGAGAGCAGCTAACACATTTTCATCCTTAGAGGCTAACAAAGCTGCAGCATCTCCCAAGACTTTGGATTTCAAAAGGGAATGTTAGAAGAAATAAATGACTAAGTGCGGCATTTCCAGTTCAATGACCAAGTGTGAAAAGGATTTCCATGCCTCTCCTCCCCATTCTTAAGTCCCAGACTCTGTGTTTGAACATTTAACCCAGATGTTTTCGGAGCACTGCCCCACGTCGAGCCTTCATCTGGGCACATTGTTCCATCCAACAATTCCCCAAACCCTGCAAGTATTCAATATTATCCCTAGTTCCCGGATGGAATTAATACACCTGAGTGGAATTAAAAGAATCATCCAAAGCCGCACAGCTACTGCATGGTGAAATTAGATTTCCCATCTAGATTTCTGATCCACCCCCCATGGACGATTCCATCTTGCTACAGTCGCAGCTATGAAAACTCAAGACTCTTTTATTCTGTTCTGCACTCACCACCCACACAGCCCGCACTCCCGAGCTCTCCCCCAGATGGCAGACTTGCTTGTTTCGAATCCTTATTTCCTGTTACCTGCCAAGCAATTGTGGACATTTATTTAATAAAAGGGTATTAAAGTCCCGATTAGCAGAGATTTCCAACTTTTAGAAGCACCAAGTTAAGGCCAGGGTTGCTGATCTTGCCCCCTTCATTTTTCTTTCCTTATATTGTGAAAAATAACATATATACAAAAAAGCAGTACACTTCAAAGCATATCGCAACAAATAGTTGTAGAACAGATTTCAGAGTTTGGTATGGATTACAGTTACACAATTTTAAGTTTTTTCTTCGTAGCTGCTCTAAGGCACTGGAGACTAAAAGAAATATCAATATGATGATTCAGCAATCATATTCATTTGATAAACCCTATCTTTTCTGTTATAATTCCACCTTGTCTTTTGATCTTTCTCTCAATCTTTAGGGGTATTTGGGCTATGACCATTCTAACTTTTTAACGTTGGAAAGGGCTGCTGATAATATAGAATAGGGGGATGGAACTAATTGATGTTCTGGAGAGGCTGCCCCCTTTGGGTTTCAGGAGTTATCTGGTCTAGGAGCCCATTTGAGGTTGTAGGTTTCTGGAAAGTAATCATAATGCATGCAACCTTTGTGAATTCTCAGATAAAGCCCTCGGTTGTTTAAGATTGGCAGGATTGGTATTGATTGGGTTTGGCAAACCATGATAAGCAACAATGTCAAAATGAAACTTGTATAAGAGTAACTTCTCAATTCTATTTTAACTTTCTCAGTCACTTATATCTTATTTGTTACAATTCTTTCCCCCTTTTTGGTCAGGAAGGCATTGTTGATCCCATGGTGTCAGGACCAGGCTCATCCCTTGGAGTCATATCCCACGTTGCCAGGAAGACTTTCACCTCTGGACAGCCCCCGTCATCTTACTGGTGAGGTCTGTGTTGTACATTGGAAGATGCTGAATTCAGAATTGCAGCCCTTTCTGATTAGCAAGGTTTCCACAAGGCAGCTGCCCCAGCCTATGGCCAAGGCCAGCACTCTAGTCAGACTCTCCTTGCCACTTGCCCACCGGCAATAAAATTGGAATGATAAAAGCACCTAATGAAAGTTTTGTTGTGAGGACTGCACGACAGGAACCTTGTAAAGTGCCGGGAACGAGTTAAAACATCTTAGAATATTAGCTGCTGTTACTACTCTTATTGTTGGCTAAGTCTTTTGGGAGCTCAAAGTTTTGGGGGAACCCATGCCATTCAGATTCCCTAATTAATTACTACATACTCAGCAGCATCCCTGCACAGAAGTGTTAAGGGTCAATACAATGTTCTTCTAAGAGCACATTTATCCTTTGATAACCTTGAATTTACACCAACAAAATCACTTTGCCATACAAGACACTCTCCTCCTTTCTGGGATCCCAGGGGTTGATAAAGTGAGAAAGGAAGTCTGCTTTCTATACTTCCAAATGACCTTAAAGAGAAATTCTGAACACTAGTGTGCTTGAGAAAAGTGACTGGAAATGCCCAGCTTCTCCTTTGCACCCCTGAGCTGGAGAGTTTTGCTGTTGTGTCCCTTCTGTGGGCCAAAGTTGGGATTTTCTTCTTTAATGGAGAAGAGAATCAGATGGTTCAGTTTTTATTTAAAAGGAACTAAATAAAAGGTGATGAAAGCCTTCGCTGTTGACATTTTAAATTCCTCCATAGCTGCAGTGTTTCTCCTTTTCTATGTCCATCAGAATGGAAAATGAAGGTTTCACTAAAATGTCCTTGCTGTAACACAGTGAGAAGGTCTCCTCTGCAGCAACTTACCTGTGGCCTTGTCATGGACCAACCTTGGCCTTCCCTTTCAAAAGCACCACTGTGGCCACAGGTAGCAGCTGGTGGACCTTTTCCACTGTGGTCTCAGGGCCTTATGTTCTCATCTGCCATTATGTGACACTGGCTTTTTGTGTGTGTGCATCTTGGGAGGCTGGATCACAATTGCCAATTTCTCTGCCATAGGGCTTTGCAGTGTCTCTCACCAGAGTGGGTACAGAATGTTTCCTTACCTCATCAGCATCTTATTTGCTTTGGCCAATGGAATGTGGGTGAGGTGACCAACCTAGGTCTTTAACGTGCCTACACTTTTCAACTTGGCATCTTCACTTCTCCCATCACAGAAGAAGAGCTTCCTTAGGTGAGTCCTCAGATGAAGCAAACTCAACTTGCCTGGAAGAAAGCTCAGTTGACCTGACAAAACCTAGCCAAGAAGACTTGAACTCTAGCTGGCTTGTAGACCTAGAAGGAAAAAAAAAAGAAATGCTTACTGTTCTAAGCCACTGATATTGTCAGGTTCTTGGTTGGGCAGCAAAACATGACAGGCACAGATTCTTTCTCTCATTAGATCATGTTCTCCTTGAGGAGAGGCACCTACTTACCACGTGTCAAGGTCAGAGTAGATGCTTAATAAATGGTCATCAAATGCAGCAATGGATGCATAATTCAGAGAGCCTGGATTGCATTTCAACTCAGACCCTCATTTCTTTTAATGAATTCCATGAGACTGTTACAGCTGTTTGGTCACATTAGAACTGGTGAAATGAAAGCTGGAGTCACATTGACTGATAGCATAGTTATTCATGCAAACTCACACTGCAGACTATGCAGAACTTGATCTGGATGACACAGGCACAGAACTACAAATAAAACCATCAACATCCACTTCCATTTCTAGCTCTTTTGTCTTTGAGGTGGGCACAAAGTTGGATCATACCTGTTTGGTTTTAGGTGTAAGTCGAGCTAGAACTTACGGCAGGTTGGAAGGGAGAAGGGACCAATCCTACAAGAGCCCAGCCTGAACAAGGAAACAGACTGGCTGTTTGGGGCAGTATTCGAAATTGAGGAAGGGGGTGGTGAAACAGAGGTACAGCTGGATGATCACAATGATGGGTGTGAGAGACAACAGGAGACTTTTGGCAGAGCTGGCACCTCTGGACAGGTGGTTGGAATCACCTGGTACATGGTGGTGCAGGTTGCAGCTTGTGAGTGTCTACCTTAGAGCAGATCCCTAAGTACATGCAGGGTTAGGCTAGATTAAAAAAGAGAAGACCTAGTTCCATTTCTTAGGGAACGAAGTCACGAGCTCAAAGCCCAGAAGCTCAACAGGAACCTGGAGGAGTTGGGAATTGCCTAGAAAGTGGACTTGGCAAACCTATGGAGTTTAGAGGACAATGGAGCTCATGGATCCCCCGGGGTCAGGAAGGCAAGGATTTGGGTCAACCACCACACTTCCATCACCTTTGGGCCTGCTCCTGATTGGCCCCCAGATGGCACAGGTCAAGCACAGCTGAGCAACCAGGCAAGAATTGGCTAGGGCTGAGCATATGAGGGTCAGTCTCAGAACACATTGCCTGTGATCCATGTATGCTTGGTGTCCAATGTCTTTGGGGCCTTGAGAGCCCAGGCCTATAAATGGCTCGAAACTTTGCTGAGCACTCTATCTCAGTGGGACCCTCCCCATTTCTGCACTTCATGGATTTATCCATAGGACTTGCCATAAATAGTGCAACTGCACTTATTTATAAACTCATGCACTACCTTACCCACCAAACAATGAACACTGCAAAGACAGGATAAGGTCTGCTTTGGTCACCATTGCAACTCCAAAGCCCAGCACAGGGTCTGGCCCATGGTGAACTCTTTAAAAAAGTGAAAAGATGAAAATGAACAAATGAAGAAAGAAGAGCAGGAAGAAAACAGTGCAAATCTACAGGAAACCTCTCTATGTAAAATAAATCAGGATCACTTCAGCATTCCCTAACTTAAGGTCACTTGATTAATGACTGCTTCTTTGCCCCTGCCCTTCCAACCAGCTTCCCAGAGTGCACAGCCATGAGCCTGAGGACAAGGGATTGCATTTGATTGCTGCCTTTGCTAATCATTGCTTTAATTCTGCAGAGTTTTGGTTTTCTCATTTGTAAGATGGGAGCAAGAACAGCAACTTCTTGAGGTATTAAATGAAATAAACTGGTCGATGACAAATAAATACTAGCTGGTTCTTGTTTCCTCTTGGACTTAGTTAAGGTTTTGTTTCTTGGTTGCAAGTAATGGAATTCAACTTTAAGCAAGCTTAAGTAGCAGAAGACATTTATAGGCAGAGTCTTGCAATGTCTCACAGAGTTGCCTTTGGAAAGCCAGGCTCACAGAAGGGGAGTTGGGCAGCTCTGGGGATTGGAGTACAGAAGCTTTTGGGCCTTCATTTGTGTGCTGTTGATAGTGTAGTTCAATTTCACAGCTCCTCAGCTCCATGACTCTCATTTCATCTAACCAAGAATTCTGATCAGCCCCTTGGGTTGGGCTCATATCTGCTGGTTGATTAGTAATGGCCAAGGAAGTAGCATCTCTTAAAATGAGCACAGCAACCAGGATTTCTCTTCCTATGGGGGTGAGATAGTCATTGTTAAAGGAAAAATGGGCAGGGAAGTAAAAGATGACCTCAAAGTCTCCATTCTATCCTTCAATGTTACTTCTATATGAGACAGAGTCCCTTCTTGAATCCCACAAATGGCGACATTAGATCCCTCTCTCAGCCCTGCTTTACCATTTACTTTGAGTCTTTATTCCACTGCCTGTAATTTGGTAGCATGTACATATTTGTTCCCATTACCCCCCAAGTCTAACTCTTCATCCCTCAATGCAGGGCCCTTGACATATTACCCCCTTACCTTTCTGATGGATCCCGGCCAGCCATGACATTTCTATGACCCAACAGGTCTCTTCATCATGGACTCCCAGAGGGCATAAGCAAGCTCATCTGAGCAACCAGGATGGGGCCAGTAGCCAACATCTTATGAGCATTATATCTACATAAGTTGAGCTTAATAAGTTTCTGTCTTCAGCCAGAAACAGGAGAATACATGCTTCAAGACGCCCACCACCTTGATAATCGGCCGAACTGATCATAAGAGGCTATAGCATCAATGACGACCAATGTATGCATTCATCAAGGCTTTCTCTGCAGGCATACTAGGTGTAGACACTGTGCTGGACCAGGACCCTGCTACCTTGGTCCACTCACCAAGGTGTGGGCTTAAAAGGGGCATTTGGAGGAGATGGATCTACATCCAAGCCATTTAGCATGGCTGTTGAATACAACTTTTATTTTATTTCTCCCAATTATTTAAGAAGTATTTCAAATCTCAATTCTTCAGTATTGTACTAGTAATAGAAGAACTTGTTTTGGTTTAGCCTTTAAAAGACAGCTCATTCCATTCCCTGTTTTTTTTGTTTTGTTTTGTTTTTTGCCTTTTGAATAATTATGTTGTCTCATTTTCAAATTGTATACTTTTCCAAGATTTTAGCAAAATAGTAAAAACAAAATTTCCAGTTTGATAACTAAATCCTGGAATCAGATGGGTCTTAGAAATCTTATTTCATTACATTTTAGATGGGAGAGTTTTCTGTGGGACTATCATTTGACCATAAATGAATATTTTATTGAATCTGTTGGATTTGTTTTTCTTTAAAAGCTAATTCATGGGTTTAGTCCCCTGCCAATTCCCCTCCATTTCAGTGTCCAGGAGTTATGCCTAATTCAGCTTTTCCACCCTTGGGAAGAAATTTCAAATTTTAAAACCAAGGCATAACTTCTCTTTTCTTGTGAAGAAACCTTATGGTTATTTACATTTTTGCTGCAAGGAGAATCAATGGGAATGAGTCAAGTATTGACAAACATGTCCTGTGATAATTATTAAAAATTATTAAGGTTATTCTGTCACTATATAAAAACAACTTGGGAGTGGGCCACGGTGAGTGAGTAGGCAGAGTTCTTGCCTGCCATGCTGGAGACCCAGGCTCAATTCCCGGTGCCATCCCATGCAAAAAAAAAAAAGCAACTTAGCAACTTGGTCCTCACAGAACATGGTGGGTACCTGCTTATTCCCGATAATGTAAATGATGAATATTGTTTATTCTGTGATTTCTGAGCCCACAGACTGTGGACAAGAAAAGCAAGTGAAGAATGTGTTTGAGCACATGTGAAGAAGTGCATGTGCAGTAGATGGGCAATGGAAGTTAGAAATTTGAGTCTGGCATGGATCTATGACACAGCAGATGAGCACCAAGCTCTTGAAGACATGGTACCTTCATATATAAGGGATTCTTATAAAGTTTAACATCCAATTTCTCAGCAGAAACTATGCAGGTCTGAAGCAGCGGGAAGACATATTTAAATTGCTGAAAGGAAAAACTGCTCCCCGAGAATAATATACCCAGAAAAACTGTCCTTCAAAAATGAGAGAGAAATTAAAATATTTCTAGAAAAACAAAAACTGAGGGAGATCATGACCATTAAACCTGCCTAACAGAAAATGTTAAAAGAGCTTCCCTTCTTTTCTGGGTTCCCTTGATGTTCAGTTTCTGCCTGCTCCCTCTGCGGCTTTCTCTCTCTGTCTGATTTTCATTCTGCTGATAAAGGACTTAATCAAGATTAAGACCCATCCTAATTGAGATGGACTATCCCTTAACTGAAGCAACCTAATCATCGTAAGTTTTTACTTACAATGAGTTCACACCCACAGGAATGGAATAGATTTAAGAACTTGTTTTTCTGAGTTACAGATAGCTCCAAACCATACACTCCACTCTCTAGACTCCCAAAAGACATTTTCTTTCTAATGCAAAATACATTCACTCTGTTACAATACCCCAAAACCTTAGGTTATTTCAGTAATAGTGTTAAGTACAAAGTTTCATCAAAATCAGTTGTGTGTGTGGTTTGTTTTGGGACACAATTCCTCTCTGGCTGTGGACCCCTGAAACCTGGAAGACAAGTTATCTGCTTCCAATTTTCAATGGAGGGCCAGGCATAGGGTAAACATTCCCATTCCCATAGTGAGAAATTGGAAGAAAAACATGGACCATGGGCCCAAACAATTCTGAAACCCAGCAGGGAAAACTCCTTTTAGATTTCAAGGTCTGAGTGTTATCTATGGATTGAGGTTTTGTACTCTGGACTGGAAGTAGTGGTAGTCCCACTCTGTCCAAGTACTTGTGTAGTGGCCATGCTCTCATTGAACACTGGGGTGAAAGCTCCACCCTCTCCAAGCACGAGATGGTAACCAGGCTCTACACAAATGCCAAGACTAGGCCCCATCCACTCTGAGCACTGGGGTGGTAACACTTTCCCTAAACAACAGGGTGGAAGGCCTTGCCCCTCCAAGTGTTGGAGTAGATCCATCCTTTCCATGTACATGGTGGGTCCACTCTCCTGGCCATAGGAGATCTGTATGGTCTTGACCTCAACTTCCATGGTTCTGCACTCAGAGTCATTCTTCCTTCAGTTTGTCCCTTCTCTGTCCTTTTAGTCCTGGTTGGCAATGTTTCCATTCATACAAACTTCTCAAAATCCTTGTTGGCTTTGCATGTAGTCCACAGAAGTCCAGACCATAACACAAAAGGACTTTCCATAGATCCTTCCTGCATAACTGCGTTTCAATCCTGACTTCCTCTGAAATGAATGACTGGTTCTGTGTTCAGTTAAAACTGCACATAGAGCCCTATTTTCAGTGACTCATTTTCTGAGAGCTCAGAGGGATCCTTAATAGAGCTTTGTTTGTCCTTAGTCTCAAAGTACAATATCTGGATGGCTCGGAATTTTCCAAACCATTAATTTCTGGTTTCTTTGTTCCCAGGTATTCAGTGTTCAGCTTGTCCATTTTCTCTCTCATTTCACTATAAGCTGCAAGGGGAAATCAAGCTTCACTTCCCACATATAGCTTGGACATTTCCTCAGTTAACCACCTAAATTCATCACTTTCAGGTTCTGCCTTCCAAATGACATCAGAACTCAATTTTACCAAGTTCTCTACCACCTTAAGACAAGGATCACTTTTCCTGCAGTTTCCAATAACACATTCATAACTTCTTTCTCAGGCCTTGTAGGTATTCCCTTTAACATCCATATTTCTACCAACCAACTCTTCAAAACAATCTAGGTTTTTTTCTTTCAAACATCTCACAATTCTTCCAGCTTCTACCCATTACCCAATTCCAAAGCTGTTTCATACTGTTGTTATTTGCAATAGCAGCATCCCACTCTCCTGGTACCAAAAATCCATTTTAATTTCCCCAGCTGCTCAAGCAAATACAATGCAATAGCTTGGCTTAAACAATAAGAATTTAATGGCTCGTGGTATTGAAGTTAGGGGGAAAAATCCAAGTTAAGACATCATCAAGGTGATGTTTCCTCCCTGAAGACTCACATTCTGTGACTGGCTGTGGCAAATTAACTTCTGGGACATGCTGCCACATGGAAGAACCTTGAAAACATTATACTCAGAGAAATAGTCATGACACACAAGAACAAACTGAAAGCAAGGACATTAATGGGCATTTGCACACTGGTGTTTTAGGTGCAGTATTCACAATTTGTAATGGATGGGGGTGGCCTAAGGGTACATGGACTGAGGAATGCATGGGGGAACTGTGGTGTATATATACAATGGAATATTCAGTGGCTGCAAGAAGGAGTGGAGTTATGAGACATGTACCTTGTTGAGTGGACCTTGAGGGCAGTATGTTGAGTGAAATAAGCCAGAAACAAAAAGACAAACATTATATGGTCTCACTAATGCGGACTAACTACAATGTGCAAACTCTAAGAATTTGGCCTGAGAACGTAGGTTATCGGGGAAACAGTTATTGTAAACGTGCCTAGATTGTAAGCTCTTACAACAGTCATGTCTATTCCTGAGTTGTAACTGTTATTTATAACTCCTGAGATACTGAACTCTTTGTGTATAAACTTGTTGTTCCCTGGAACCTTGGGCGTCAGTGTGACACCTAAGACTCAAAGCTAGAGTCCTGCAGCTCTGAAAGTCAGCATTAAACCAATACAGCAACTGTTTAAAAAGCTGAAAAAGAGATCAGACTGCAAATTAGGGATATGAATGAAGCAGATCTAGTTAGGACTAAGGTAAATCAGACTAAAGGGCTAAGGATGATTATAACTGCATTTTTTTTTTGTATGCTGTATGGTGAGGGTCACATTTCATTCTTTTTCCATGCGAGTATCACGTTGTTGCAGCACCATTTGTTGGATTGTTGTTTGTTTGTGTTTTCTTCATTTGTTGTTTGGAAGCACATGGGCCAGGGACTGAACCCGGTCTCCCACATGGCAGGCAAGAATTCTACCATTTAACTACCCTTGCACTCCCTTTTAACTTCAAGTTCTGTGTGAGACCAAGGGAAGAGATGCTATTTGGTGCAAAACTTTTCTTTTCTGCAGCACACTATCTAATTTGTTTTGCATTTTCAGTTTATTCGAACATCATGATTACATGGAAACTTGAATAGGGAGTGAGATCTTGTTGGTCTGTGTGGGTTAGTGGGATGCCCAATACATCCCAGAGTAATTTGAGCAGAGAATAAAAAAGTATTCGAAAAGCCCCCTTGAGGGACTGGGGAAATATGTGGAACTATTAAGCTGTCCACCTAGGGAATTCCAGATATTCTTATAAACATTGGGGACTACCAATTTAATGGGCCAAGTCCTTTATCCTGGGTTTCGCCCTTATGAAACTTATTCCTGCAGAAGAGAAACTAAGCCTACTTATAATGATGCCTAACAGTCACTCCCAGAGAACCTCTCTTATTACTCTTCGATGGCCTCTTTTTCAAATCCAACTTAGCAGCTGTCATGGTCAGGTTCATGTGTCAACTTGGTCAGGTGGTGCCCGGTCATCTGGTCTGGCAAGTGCTGGCTTGTCTGTTGCTATGAAGACATTCCATGGCAGCTGATTGCATTTCGTAATCAGCTAAGGGAAGTGTCTTCTGCAATGAGTGATGCTTGATCCAATCAGAGGAAGGCTTTTAAGAATGATTCAGAAGAGACAGTCACTCTTCCTGCTTCAGCCAATTAGCCTCTCCTGTGGAGTTCGTCTAGACCTTTCCTTGCAGTCACTAGCTTCACAGCTTGGCCTATGAATTTGGGCTCTTCCATCTCCACAGTTGTCCAGCCAGCCTCTCCTGAGAGTTCATTGCTGACTTCATTGGAGTTAACCAGCTTGTGGCCTGCCCCACAGAACTTGGACTCTGCATTCCCATGGTTATGTGAATATTTTTATAAATTTTATATTTATAGATATCTCCTGCAGATTCTGTTTCTCTAGAAAACCCTAGCTAATACAGCAGATAAACTCACTCCCCTCCCCATTACATGGGACATGAATCTCCCTGGCAACATGGGATGTAACTCCTGGTGAGAAAACCTTCTTGACCAAAAGGTGGAAGAGAAATGAAGCTAAATAATTTTTTTTTGGCTGAGATGTCAAACAGAGATGAGACATCATTCTGGAGGTTATTCTTATGTGTTATATATATATATTCCTTTTTAGTGGCTTAGAAGAGCTAGAAGGAAAAACTTGAAATGGTTAACTCTGTTCCAGTAGCCTTGATTCTTAAAGACAATTGTTTAACTATATAGCTTTTACAGTGTGACCATGTGATTGTGAAAACCTTCAGTTGACACTGCCTTTATCCAGTGTATGGAGAGATGACTTAAAAAATAAGAGCAATAGGTTGGTGCGACTGTGGCTCAGTGGCAGAATTCCTGCCTGCCATGCCAGAGACCTGGATTCAATTTCCAGTGCTTGCCCATGAAAAAAAAAAGTAATAAATAAATAATGGGAGTGGAAGGGGTATAGGATGTTTTGGGTATTCTTTTTCATTTTTATTTTTATTCTTATATGTATTTTTTTGAAGTAATGAAAATCTACAAAAATTGTGGTGATGAATGCACAACTAAATGATAATGTGAACCACTGATTGTACACTTTGCATGATTATAGGGTATGTGAATATATATAAATTGCATTAAAAAAAGAAATACCGTAATGAGAAAAATAATACCCTTAACTCTGGATACTATCAATAGTCTGCAACACAGTAAAAAAAACCCTGAAATATAGGGACAAAAATTAAATATCACTTGTAAGAGATGGCTAGAAATAGTGAATTCACAGAGATGGAAAGCAGATTAGAGGTTACCAGGGAAATAGGAGGAAGAGACAATTTCTGTAAAAAATAAAAATAAATGTGAAAAGTAAAATAAAATAAAACATGTCGAGTTGGAGAAAAGTAGTAGCAATAGGGCAAGGCAAAAACAAACAAAAAAGTTGTGCAAACCTATAAAATATTGCTGAGAGACTTTAAAGAAGACCTAAGTAAATAAGAAGATATGCCTTGTTCATGGATTGAAAGTAATCATGACAGTATGGTATTGGCAGATGCTTATGTGACTGGGTAATCAAAGGAAAAGAGTAGACAGTCCAGAGCTAGAACAATACACATAAAATCAACTGGTTTTCCAAAAAGGAGACACAACAATTCAATGGAGGAAAATAAGTTTTACATAAAAATCATACCATCAAAATTTCCCACCTACTGTCAGCAAAGGCACAGACCAAAATTTCCTACCATCTGAAATGTTGCATTAAGTGATATTCTCGCCAATGACACATAATCTGACTCTAATCCTGAGGAAACATCAGGCTAACCCAAACTAGGGGGACAGAGTTGTTCTGCAATGCAACTTGGTGTCAAGGTCATGGAAGTCAAGGAAGCCTGAGGAACTGCTACAGGTTGAAGATGACCACAGATACATGGCAGCTCAAAGCAACCTGTGATTCTGATCTGGATCATTTGCTGTAAAGGATATTATTGGGACAACTGGTGAAACTTGAATGGGATCCAAGGATAAGATGGTTGTAATGTATCAATGCTAATTTCCTGATTTTGATGGTTTTATTGCGGTGTGTGAATGGGGGAAGTTGATAAGGCGTCATGTCAGCAATTTATTCTCAAATGAATCAGTTAGAGAAAAGGTCTTAGTTTGTGCTTGCACATTTTCTGGAGATTTAAAATGGTTTCCATGTTATTTTAAAAATTACAAAATGGGTTGAGGCCTTATCTAACTAATCTGTCCACATGATAACGCCTCTCCATGCCCCAACATGCAAAATGTGGCACAGCAGAATACAAATGTTCACTGAGCATCTTTCCATTCTTCAGTCTCTTTAGATTTAAGATGATCCTTTATGTCCATTCATTCATTGCTACTAATTCAAAGCTAAATGTCCTTCCCCTAGCAACCCACTGAATTTTATCCATTGTAGAGTCAATTATTTGGAAAGCAAAAGAAACTTCAGCCAGACTGTGATACACAGAAGTCACAGGACACTCCAGAGATCACTGAGTTTAAGTTCATGTCTTTAGCAGTCAGGGCATTAAGGAAGGTGCAGAAAGTGACTGCCAGTCCCCAGATTCAGATATAGGCATTTTCCTTCTGTGGCCAGCATCTTCTCCCTGAATTTACCTCGGGGCACACACCCTTTAACACTGAAGCTTGGATTGGCTTCCTCGCTGTAGCCCTAGGGGTTAAATTCTTGAGTACATTGCTCAGGGGAGGTAGCCACAGACCATTCTCAAGGCTTCAAATAAATAGGAAGGGTACTAAAGGAAATAGAGAGGTGCAAGAGAAAGAGCAATGAGCAATGGGATACATTTTGGTTTTTTTCTTTGAGTTAGTTGTAACAGGAGTCTGTGCTTGTGGGAAGCCCAGAGAATGGTTCCCGCAAGGGTGTAGCTTTGTGATTAACAGTTTGAATTCTGGATTTAAGTTTGCAATGTAAATGCAAGTGCAGAGAATAATGAGCAGCCTGCCTGCTGCTTAGGTGTACCTCCGCAATGCACTGTCAAGTCCCCATATCCAGCCTCAGAGGCTAGTGATCAATGCTGGAAAAAAAAGAATGGAAAGAAGGGTATATTTGGGAGTGCATCTCAATATCCCAATTTATAGGAGTAGTAGAAACAGTCTAAATCATAATTAAATTTGAAAATGGCTATGTAAATCATGCAATGAAAGTCTCATTTATTTGTTCTTCAGTAACATAAAAAATAGCTTTTAAAGTCAATGTAAATAAAAAAGAGGTGAATTCACAAAGGGTTTCATTCTACGATAGCTTCTATGAGAGGAAGGGTGGAAGTCTGAAGAAGCATGTGGAGGAAATATAAAAGAGATGTAAAAGATCATGCATATAGTCTGAACACAGTAATATGTCAGATTGCATGGTGTGCTGAAGGTCAATGCATGCAATCTGAAACACACAGTAACAGTAATACACGTGTTGCATAGTGTGCTGAAAACCATGTATATAGTCTGAACACAAAATAATATGTCAGGCTGCACGGTGAACTGAAGGTCAATGCACGCAATCTGAAACACACAGTAATGTGTGTTGCGCAGTGTGCTGAATGTTAATGCATGTACTCTATAACATGCAGTAACATGTCAGGTTGCATGGTGCACTGAAGGTTAACACACGTGATCTGAAACAAACAGTAACATGTCTGTTGCACAGTGTGCTGAAGATTAATGCATGCAATCTGAAATACACTTGACATGGTGGGTTATATGTTGCAGTACAGACCTGATCCCTGCATCATTAAAGTACATTCTATACTCTCGTTATAGATGGTAAAAGGAGACAGGAAGACTCTGACTCTCTTGTCATCCTTAATGAAAACATTAAGAAAACAAGAAACAGAAGAGAAAATATCATTACAGAAAAATCAGAAAAGGCCAATAGATAGGGTCAGAGCATATGAAGACCACCTGCAAAATGCAGAAAAAGCCAGGCACAGTGTGGGAGGCTACCAGGGACCAGATAGAGCTCCATAGTCTTTGAACTAACAGGACACAAAGTCATCCCATTAGAAAAACATTCCAAGGCCCTTTGTTGAACATACAAGCTCCAGGTTGTTGGGTCTGAGGTACAGACAACTCTGGGGCTCCTGGGGGACACCATTTGGCAACAGGAAGGAGGACTCAGTGAAGAAATGTGCAGTCGCGCTATCTTTGCAGGAAGCATGGGACTCTTGTGGGGCAGAGGAGGTAGGGAGGGGAGCAGAGGAAGGTGAAGCTGTGCTTGGGGAGTTGAGACTGCGGGTGCTTCTTAATTGGAAAGGAGAAGCCACCTTTTGTCCTCTGGAGCTTCAGGTGAAGCTGGAAGCTTTGCTTGCCCATGGTGGAGATGGTGAGGGAACAGGTTCAGAGCACGAAATAACATTCAAGTCCTTACGCCACACAATTGTCTGAGGGTGATCAGGCACCCACATGCCTAGCAGCTGGGGGCAAAAGCCCTAGGTGCCAAAGGAGCATCTGGGTACCACGGCACAGCATCCACCGTGGAGGGCTACATCCATTTTAAAAACTGTGACTAAGGTTTTTCCCTTTGTATGTGGAGAAAATTTTTATAGATTTATCTGAAGGAGGAAGTTGTGCTCCAAGCATTATATTCAGCACACAAAGCAACCAGTAAGCTGAAGCGATGAAGGAAAACATTTGAGCGCAAAGTCCCCTGGAGAAATCTGATTGGTGTCGGGCGTGGCCACCCCATAGAAGGGAAGAATTATACCATATATGCCAGAAAATGGAAGACTTGTGCTCACACTTGGCCGTCTTTATGTTGCTAAATAGAATGCGGGAGTGAAAAATCCTGTGGTTTGAAATTAGACTCTTTTACCCTCTACTCATAAGTAAGGTCCCCGCTGGCTGGAAAGACACTATTGTCTCTGAATACACTGAGTTCTACGGAGAATTGTGGAAATAAGAAACTGACCTCCAAATGCTCCCATCTGCATAATACTTTACAACGATGTTTCAGCTTACTTTTTAAACAAGGAAAATAGAAATGCTTCTAATTTGAAAGGCACACAAAGCAAGGGGGACCAATTAGTATGAAAACTGGCTTTGGGTAACCTGTGTACATAAAAGAAGAATTAAATAAAAAGCCAAGGGAATTTATGAGCTGTCCAGCAGCTGCAGCTCACTCTGATGAGCCAAGAAAAAATAACTTCAGGAATATGAACCAATTATTAGAGAAAAAAGCACCATATCAGCTTTAGTTTGCAAGAAGGAAAAATTGGCTAAATAACAGAGGAAGAAAAATTCAAATGAGCCCTCATTAGTGCTTGGCTCAACTTTGTAACATTTAAACCTCTTTTAAGATCCAGAGGAAGGGAAAGTAAGAAAGGAAAAGCACAACACTAAAGTGAGGTTGCACTCACAGAGATCATTTACGACGATTTAAATGGATTCAACAGAGGTACGCTTAAGCTTTAAAAAAAATATGTATATGGTGTATGCTTTGAGTTGAAGTACAAAAAGATTATATGGCTGCCATGATTTCAGTGACAATAGCTGATTTTTTCTTATGGTTCCAAGTAAGTTTACAAACATCCATAAACCAGCCTCAAAGGATCCAAAGGTTACAGTGTAAAAATAATCATAAAACGTGTGAAGAATGAGGATATTGGTATGCATGCTTTAAAAGAGATCAAGCTAGAGTGGCTTAAATAAGTTTAATTTCCTCTCACGTATGAGTCTAACTGGGTAGGTTGTTCAGTGGTCCTGGATGGTTTTGCTCCCCAAAAGGTCTAGGAACCCAGACCCTGTGTGTCTTGGACCACTGTCTCCTGGGTTGTGCCCTCATTTACAGGGTTGAAATTGTTTCACCACAACTGCCATATCTGACTCTTAGGTTATGGGAAGGAGAAGGAGGAAGTGGAAGGCATACAGTTTCCTTTAAGTTCACAACCAGGAAGTGATTCTTGTCACTTCTGCTGCAGCCCACTGATCAGAACCTGGTCACATGGACACCCTTAGCTACCCAGGTCTAGCAAATGTGGTCTCTGGCTGGGTAACCGTGTGCTAAGATTGGAGAGAGGAACATTCTGTTACCAAGAGGAGTAAATGGAAATGGATATGGAAGAGAATTAGCGTCCAGGTTATTTTCAATTTCCAGTTCCACTAGCCCCTGAATTGTTATCTCTACCACATGCTCAAAGGGAGCCCATTATCACTTCATTTTGTTCTAGCCAGTGAAAAGGGGAAAGGAGGACATCAAGACAAGCCACTTCCTTTGAAAGATGAGACTTGGAAGCTTGCACGTGTTATTTATGGTCAATTTCAATTGCCCAAACATAATCTCATGGCCACATCTAACTACAAGAGGAACCAAGAAATGTCTGGAGGGTAGGAGTTCTATCACGAATAGTAAAAAAGAGAACATGGCTGTTGGGGAACAAGTCACAGTCTCAAAACAAGTAGTATAAAATGTAATTCTGAGAACATGTGGAATCTACTTAAGATACTAGTGAATTACTTTTCTCAGTCCTAACAGGTCCATGGTGGGTGTTTTTAGTTGCAAAAGCTCTTTATTAATCAAATGCGTGCAGCTGGATTTCAAACTGGGAAATACTTTGTTTATTCTTAAAAAATCATGATGATTTCTGTAGAAACAATTTGTCATTCAGATGGCATTTTCAGCAATTTTGTTTGAATTAGAGAGGCTTAACTGTGAAAGGGCAGTGCAATTACAGAACAGAGTTTCACAATCGAGCTTTGTGTATGTCCTGTGACAGAGTTTTTGAAAACAGATGCGCATACCCTCCACTTGATAGTCTGACGGAATCGCTTGCATACCAGAGCTCTTAGAAGTCCTGATGGAAAGAATCCCGCTTAACTTTTTAAACCAGCATGGGTTAGACGTATTTGATCACTTGGTCCCTTCTTTCAGTGATCTCTTTATCCTCTGATGTCATGAAATATGACATGGAACACATTTTGAGAAAAAACTTTTCCTAGCATGATAGGTACTCTAAATACATAAGCAATATTCATGGGTTATAAGTAGTTGTCCCTCACTAAGGAAATTGAATCATAAGGTATACAAACTGGTTGTCTTAACTGTGAGCCCTGGAGCACATCACAGAAACTCCTCAGGTCTCAGCTTTCTCACCATAGTAAAAAAGAATTTCATCAATACAGATCCAATATTAGGTATTAATGATATATTCCTTCTCTATCACGATGATTCTCTCGTTTTTAGTCAACAAAAAGGATCATGTTTTTTTGAGGCTGGACAAGAACTGAGTTCCACTCTCCACTGTAACCCAGTATCTATCACTGGGAAAAGCTTAAGATCTTAATAAATGTGTTCTGAATGAATGCATGAATGAACGAGAGTGGGGATCCCAAGAGAGCAAATGATCTGACTACTTTTAGGGAAGTGACATGCAATTGACCCCATTATGAGGAGGCTACCGAGGCGAGAAAAGTCAGGTGACTGGACCACTTAATTAGAAGGTGACAGGAAGAGACAAGGACTCCAACAATCTAGTTCTCCTTTCCATACTATCTCTTCTCACATAAATAACAGAACTGAGCTATGTCTTGGCCACAGAAAAGGACGAGGCATGAAAATAATTCACAAAAGCAAAACTTTTTCTCCGTTGGATCAGAATTCAGCTCTGATGAAAAAAATCTTCATTTTGTCATGGGAAAATGCTCGTTAAAATGTTAAGGGGAAGAAAGCAAGATTCAAATCAGTGGGTGGTGCGTATCATTTCAGGTATGTTACAAAAAGCATTTGTGTAAATGCCAGCATGAGAAAAACTGGAAGGACATATACTGGTGTATTTATAATTTTATTACTGGGGGTAGGGTTTTGAATGCCTTTCCTTATTTTCTGTCATTCTTTTCAATGAGAAAGTGGATGGCTTCAGGCCTTACCAATGCATGTTTACTAACCATGTCACGTTCCCATTCCCATTTGCACCTCGGCATTCTGCAGTGAGGCCCACCCAAATCAGACAGAGTCCACAGCTGGGCAGAGAGTCCTTCCTCAAGGGGATCCAGGAGACACATCTCCACATCAGTCACAAAATGTGAGCTGACAGCCCCCAGCCCCAATGCTAGCCCCACCCACATGCTATGCAGGGCTGGTTATGCCTCCTGCCCCCTCGCAGGGCAAGAGATATGCAACAACCCTAGATCTTGGGATGTAGGCACTCTCTTGAAAGTCTTCTGCCCCTGGCTAGGAAGGTAGCCTTGGTTACCAGTTGTGCTGCAGAGAAAGGATGTCTGTGCTAGGTTTTCAGGTATGTTACAATCACCACACAGATGGATTTTGATGGGGTCTTTCACAGTGCTGAAAGAAGGGGATATTTGCTTGGAAGGCAATTCAAATGTTCCTGCACTTTAAAAAGGTCTTGGTTCCTTGGAGTTGTATAAGGCAGGGAAAAGCAGAACCTTTCTTCCCAGGAGTCTATAATAGAATAAAGAGGCAGTACAAGGAATAGTTGCTATCATTTTACATTTCAGTGGGCGAACAAAAACAACCTGAAGCTAATTGAGGAAGGCTGTATGAGCATGCCTGTTCATATTTCAGTGTGCACACACATGTGCTCACCTGCACACATGCATTTGTTCATGTGGTTGTACATGTGTGCATGTATGTGCACATATATATGTGCACTTATATGCATGCACGAGAGCACACGTGTGTGTGTGCATGCATATGTGTGTGCTGAGTGCAGACATTTCAGGGATGCTCATAGGATGGTCAATGTTTTGGCTAATTCCACTTCATAACGCATATATTTAAAAATGAACAGAAGCCCAAATAAGGCCATAAAATGTGGGACATATTTTAAATGTTTACTTTGCACAACCCTTTAAACACAAATGACTCTGTATATAACCTCATTTGGAGATAATATAGCATGTCTGAAATATGTGGCCTGCTGGGCCAAACAGCCCTCTTGTCCAGCAGAGCCCCTCCCTAGCCTTCCCTGCCCTTGCTTTCTGAAATAGGCATGTGTGTCCAGGAGACGTCCCACCTGGCACAGACCCACATCTGCTTAGAGAAGAAAGAGCAGACTAGATTGCAGGGTATGGACAGTGTGGGTTGAATTCTTTGGTCCCCAGTCTGAAATCTTCCCCTTCGGCATGGGTAGACCCAAATATAAATCTCCCACAGTATGGGAGTCAGTGGCCTGTAAACTGCAGACAGCCCAGGAGTCCCATGCATGGGAGAAAGCTTTCCCAGACCCTGGAGCACTGGGCTGAGTCATCAAGCGTGAGATTTGATTAGCTTTATCAGTGCCACAGACCACGACAGAGGGTCAAATTCTGCTCTGGGACATTTCATCTGGAGGCCACCAACCCACCAATGTGCTAATTGAGCTTACAAGCTAGTGCTTGGGGCCTCCCCAGAGAGAACAGACATAGGCATGGGATGGAAAGGCTCAGGCCACACCACATCCTCCCTCAGAAAGTCTCCTGCAGGGAGCACTTTTCATGTGCATGGAGGGGGCATGTCAGCAGTGATGAGAACACATACAGGTGGGGATGGAGACGATTTGGGAAAGTGAGGCAACAGGGAAATTGCAAACTCCCGGATATTCATTTCTAAACTGTAAGTGTCCCAAGTCCAGTGGGAAGGGACTGTGCTAGGTTCTATCTATGAGCCCCAAAGACCAAGAAATAAGGCCAAAAAATAATACAACCCCATGTCCAGAGCTGGGCCCGGGGTTGTGAAGTGGTCAAAGACACCAGGCACTCCAGAGACTTCTTTTCATCTCTTTCATGCAGCACCCCCACAGTTACCACCTAGAACCTCCTGCACAGCCCTTCCCACTCCAAGTTACCCTAGGGCATCTCTTGTCCTTGGGTTATACCCAACTGCAACATGCGGGGTTCTTGGCACGCAAATGCTGGGCCTGGTCATCACAGGCGAACTCTAAGTCCCATCAGGAAATGTGTGAAGCAAGCCTTGTGGCTGGTGGAGTGATGAAGCTCATCTCTCAGTAGGGGCTTGAGGGGCAGTGAGAAGCAGAGCCCTCTCCATGACTGAAGACTGTGGCCACGCAAGCCCCCTTTTCATCCCCCTCCCTTGGCACTGTGGAGGCTCCAGTGACGTCTTGGCCAAAGCTGGAGCTTCCAGTAGCAGTGGGACCCGTGAGGAAGCCAGTGTAGCGGCACCTCTTATACCAGGCGGAGGCAGCCTGGCTTGCAAAATTGCTTCAATAGGAGGTGGTGAGGGTGGAAACGGGTTACCCTTGTGGCGTGATCTATAAATATGAATCATATTGAGCCATTTCAAAATCTGTTGAGAAAGAGTATTGCTTGAAATGTGAACATCTAGACATTTATTTTTTAACTTTTAAAATTGTTTCAGGCTTACAGAAAAGTTATAAGAGCACAAATCACCAAGAAACCCCAAATGTGAACATTTTGCCTCAGTTACCACCTTTACTGTATTTCCTTTCTCTCTCTCTCTCTCTCTCTCTTTCTCTGGTTATCCTCTTTCTGTCTCTTTGGCCCTCTTAATCTCGCCTCTCTCTTTCTCTGTCTCTCTTGTGGATCTTCTCTTTCTCCTCTTCCCAACCCCCTTAACTCTTAATTTTTTTAGTGTTCTATGTGTCTTCTAACACCGAAGAAGATATTCTCTTATCTAACTTCAAAAGACTTATCAAAATTGGTAAATTATGCCCAATACAAACCTATTCTCTAATCTATGGACCTAATTCAGATTTCACCAGTTGCCCCAATAGCACCATCCCAGGCAAGAAGAGAGCTCCCTCACTGCATTTTGTTTTGGGCTTGCTCTTTCCTTTAACCTGGAATTACTCCTGGCTCTTCCTTTGCACACATTTCTGAAGCCTTCAGGCCAGTCTTGTACCACAACCCTCAGATTGGGTCAACTTGTTTTTAGACTTGTGTCATAGACAAACCCTCACTCTCTTAGCCAAAAGCAAACCTTCACTTTCTTAGCCAAAAGAAACTGCTCTCTTAGGCATGTATCTTACTTAAACCTCAATATGCTAGTTCTGTTTTAATAGAGGAATAGGAACCATATTTTTCGGCAGGTCTGCAGTTCTGCCTATTCATTTTTGAATTAAAGCAAAAGCAGACATTTTTTTCTCTCTCTATTTTCTGGGCATTTTTTATCTCCTCTGCCCCTCCAGCGAGCTGCCTGGGTGTGTGAAGGTAAGTCACCAACAAAACAGGGAGGTCAGAAGCCTGGCTGCCTGCCCCGGCAACAGGGAACATTCTGAATGATAATCAAGGATGCATTTTCCCATATGGAAAAAAAAAAAAAGGCTTCGCTTTACAAGATGGCTTGATATCACCCAGGAAGGTACAGACAGAGGACTGATGAAATTCCTTAGAATTCGGCACCACGGGGAGCTCAGGTCACAGCCAAACCCCCTTGCCCTGCCCAGCCATTCCTTAAAAATAACCTTGATTTTTGCAGCAAGAGATTCTGCAGAAATCTGGTTTATATTGTTTAGAGGGGGTTGAAGAAGACATAAGAGGATAAAATTATTAGTCTGAGGCACCTTTTTTTTTTTATTAACATAGCCTTAGATTTGGTATCAGTTCAAGCCCAAACTGTGAGCTCATCAGCTGTTGATCACCACACCTTCCCATCTTCCTCTCTGCCCTCTTTGCCATCCTCAATTCAAGTCCATGCAACTCAGTTCAACTCCACATGTGTTGGAGCACACATCCTTACTGGGTCTTGCTGAGCTGTGCCAACTGGGGACATGGGAACACCTCTAACCTCAAGTCATCTACCCCAAGTAAGTCTCTTCTCCTGCAGTTCCGGGAAGTGTTCTAAGGAGAGTCTACATAAGTGAACACCCTTGTTCTTAGGAAATGTGAACAGAAGAAGTATGTTCAAGGGGCATGGCGCTCAAATGCTTAGAAAATAAACAGTTAGCTAGCTAGCTAGCTAGAAAATGGATAGATGGAAGGTGGATGGATGGATAGCTATAATGATATGGCAAACATGGCAAAATGTTAAAAATTGGTGGATCTGAGTATCTGGTTTGGGACATGTTGAAGTCTGTTATTTTTGCAACTGTCTTGTTTGAAATTATTTCAAAATAAATAATAAAACAAACAAAAAGTGTTCTAGTAAGGTCCTTTCTCCTCAGGACTCTGCTTTTTTATTAAGAAAGAGGCTAATTAGGGATCCTGGGCACACTGCTTTCTGTTACCCTAACTCCTACCTGGTAGGCATTGCTAATCTCTTTCCCATCGAGACAGGAAGTGGCCTCAGACTTTGATCTGTGAAGCTGTTCTGATCACTTGGAGTGGATGCCCACATAGAAGCCCCTTTGCTATTTTAGCTCTGGGAGTTGAGGGAAAGTAGGGAACCCTATGGATGTGGTGGTCAGGGAAGACTTCATGGAGGAGGAGGCCTGTTCTGGGCTTAAGGAATGGGCTAGTTGGAAGAGAATGGCAAGAGTGATCTTGATTTGGGTCCACAAAGTCAACCCCTGGAACCACTATCACTCTTTCTTTTCTCTCCTTTATTGAAGCTACCAGGGCTCAGGTACAGAAAGACTATAGGTTGGAGCTATAACCAAATCCTTTGCTTCCTGGACTTCTATGTTCATTCAACCTTGCAGCAGTATCTTACAAGTCAGAAAGAAAGACAATAGCAGATGCTGTCTTGCCCGTGCACATCCCTTGCTCTCTTGCAAACATACCTGCACATGCCAAAGGCTTGATGCACCTCTTGGCCCAAGTAATTCTCTGGCCTTGATGTGGATAAGCCACAAGTAGCTAGAGACCTAACCTACCCCCACATCTCTGATAGCAATACTCAAACAATGAGGGTGGGAATTAGTGACTCTGGTGTCCTTGCTTCTAGGTGGGGCAATTCTAAGAAGTGTGCTCTGCACAATCTTTCTGCTAAGCACAATAAATGTCTGATCAACGCTCTCATTAATGAAATTCCTGCCTTCCCTGTTTTTCTTCCACATTCTCTCACTTGGCTTCCCTACTACCTCCTGCATAAATCACTTTCTCCTAAGGATAATTGTGATGGATAGGTTCATTTGTCAACTTGGCCAGGTGATAGTGTCTGGCTGTTTGGTCAAGCAAGCACTGGTCTGATAGTCACTTTTAGCATATTTCATGAGCTTTAATCATGAGTAGGCTTATGGCATCTATGATTGGTTGCAACAAAGGAGATTGCCTTCAGCAATGAGAGAAGTCTCATCCAATCAGTTTAAGAAGTTAAAAGAAATGGTGATTTCAGCAGTCAGAAGAGAGAATTTCCATCTCTATTTCAGCCAGCCAGCTTCTCCTGGGGAATTCATCTAGGATCTTCATTGAAGTTTCTGGCTTGTAGCCTGCCCCATGGAATTTGGACTTGTGCATCCCCTCAGTAGCGTGAGCCAATTCTTATAAAATTCTCATAATTACTTACAGATATCTCCTGTTAGTTCTGTTTCTCTAGAGAACCCTAACTAATACAATAATCTCAGGGTCTTCTTTTGGGGGCACACAAAAACCAGGGAAATATCTGACTTTGGGTAATGATGATCTCTGTAAGTTTTTCTTTGGCAAAGGCAGGTTAGACCTTGAAGACAAAGGCAGATCTGTGAAATAACCAGACACTGTGCAAAGGCCTTCTTTGTGACCTCACCAGAAGGTGAAGTAGATTGAGATAGAGATTAGCGCCAATCACAACTGAATCCACCCAAGGCTGCCTGGAAGGTTAACAATTCTGTTCCTCTTCCCTGAGGCTAGAGAAACCCTTTCCACACTTTCTGGGGCTGGGAGGGACATTCTAGCTGTACCCAAGATCATGATTCTAAAGAATATACCAGGACAAGAAAAGGCCAAGTTCTCCACCCTGGAGAAGAATAGGCTTTACCAGCTCCCCCCGCCCCCCCCCCCCCCCCCCAGTTTCCCTACCAAGCTTGACAATTAGGGCTCCAGGTGTGGAATTCTCTGATTCAGATTCCTTGCTCGCTCCCTATTCAGATCCCCCCAAAATAGCTTTCATAGGAAGGACACAACTGGAGTAGTTTTCATCAGTCTTGGCAAGGGGCAAGCCGTGATGAGCTCTCCCTATACCAGGGAAAATGCAAGTGGATCCTCAGTGATTGGTCCCCTGGAAGAGGAATTGAAATGGACCTCAGGTGTCAGGCACCAGGGGAAATCTTTGTGGGTTGTTTTTATTTTTTAAGTTTCCTTATGCATAGGATGGAAAGCTGTCCTTGGGTCAAGGGAAATAAATGGTGTCAGATTCCAAACTGAGCTTCTAAGACAAGGTTGGTTCATGGTACAGTTTCCACATGTGATTGTCCTGGTAGGCAGGAGGCAGAAGTGGGTGCAGGGTGGAAAAGAACATTACATTTTTTTTCACTGTAATGAACCTTTGCTGAAATGTCACTGGCCTTTGAGAGAGACTTCAAGGTGTTGCAAGATGTGAGGCACATTCTCAGAGCAGCTGTGGCTCTTCCGCCAGCTCACTGCTGACTTGGTGGTGTTTGCTCACTTACTTCCTGGAAGCTAAGAAAGAGCAAATGTGCAGGGCCCTGGGTGGCTGGGGTCTAAGAAGACTTCATTCATCTCCACCTAGGTGGTTTATGTTTGGGTTGAGTGGACTGACCTGTTTTCTGCTCTCCTCTAAGCAAAGTATTTCCAAAAGTCCCAACTGGGGAGCAGAAATATTACTTGAACTCAATGAAAAGATCATCAAGTCTCTCCATGTGCACCTATGAATTTGAGAGCATACTTCCTTCAGACAAGACTTTTTAGTTAGTCCACTTTTACATATTCATTGACCAGGGGCCCACTGAGGTCCACCGGAGGCCAAATATGAGCAAGACACTAGCAAGAAATATTAACAAGATAGTATTTGTGATCACTGGACAATTATACACATTTTAAAGAAAATTCTGCAAGTCAGACTTTTAATTTATTCCTACCAGAACAATGAATGTATTACTACACAAATCCCACATTCCTAAGTTAAAGAACCAACCCCCATTAGAAGGCCTGAAAATCTTGGTACCTCATGACTTTTTCTAAAAAATTGGCTTTACCCTAAATTTGAATGTTTTGGTATGTATGGGTTATCTGATAGGACACGGCTAAAATTATCACACGTATTGCTAATTTAACATTAATTAGAAGTAATCCTTAGTGCAGAGAGCATATTTGTTGCCTTTTCTTGAGATTTGGACATGCTTTCATCCATGAAATAGTCATTCACTGAGGCCTGGGGCCTTAGGAAGGTGGATGTAGGGCAGTACTGACCCTAAGTGCTACATTGAGCATGCAAAGCTCACCCTCAAGGGGTCTGGCATTGGATGAGACATGGGTGCTATGGGTGAAGTAGAAGAGCCACATGATTAAAAGCATATTCTCAGCTTGGCCATTACTGGCTTTTTATCTGTAAAATAATTATAATAGCTACCTTACAATGTTGTTGTGAAGATTAGATGAGTTGAGTTGCATTGGATGTTTAGAGAAGTACCCAACACAGAGTTGGTTGCAGGCAGACCTCAGCAATGTTTTTGGGGAAAGCAGATGGCCAGCTCCTTTGACAAAGGTAACCAGTAGTTGAGTCCAGCTCATGGGAAAGCTGCCTATTGATCCTGGAAGAAGTGAAGTAGCAGCAGGGACTGCCTTGTCATCCTACAAACTAGCAGCTGCTTCCACACTAGTGTTATCAGCCTGCTACAAGAGAAGCCCTGTTCTGTAATAACATGGGATCAAATCCTCTCCCTTCCCCCATTGGATACCAGGGACCACCCTCTGCATTTTATGCTGGGAAAAGAGATGGCTCTAGAGTTCTAGAATTGCTTTCTACCAATCTCTACCTTCAATGACTCTTCATGGCTTGGAGAAGGTCCAGATCCTTCCCAGCAGATGAGTCCCTGGGCTCTCTCTCTGCTCCACCCCAGTATCCCCTACTGCTGGTTCCCTAAGCAGTCTGAATTCTGCAAATAAGATGCCATCACCTGTCCCAGCACACTGGACCTCTGGACACTGGGATGTGCTGAGGAACTCGTGTAGAAGGCCTTTCCTTGGCTCTGTAGTAAGCTTCCATCACCTTTCAGGATGTAGCTCACTTTGTCTGGAACCTTCCTGATTCCTCTCTGACCCATGGATATGCCTCAGAGACAGAATCATACACTGTGGGGGAATAATCTGCACAGGTCTTCTTCCCACTTGGACTTTTCATTCTGCCTTCCCCACTTCTGCACCTGGAAGATGGACAATACACAATAATGTCTTCTGAATTTGGAAAACAGTTGGAGTAGATTCAGAGCTGGGAGTGATCCGAGGTTCCCTGGGATGGCCGAGATGAATGTCAGATGATCCATGGACTTGTGAAAAAGAATAGATGATTGTTGTTATGAGCCTTTGTTAAAAGCCTTTGGGAAAATTTATTATGCAGCTTTATTGAGGCAACAGTTAAGAAATTGATATATAGATGAATTTTTAGCATAACAACCTGATGCCCAGGCTGTTATCCTGCCCACTTTGGGTGGGAAGCTAATACCAGACTGCATCGAACTTTAGCACATTCAGGTCCCACGGCAAAACTAGTGAGCACATGCTCAAGGGACATTTCCTAAAAATTGGTGCCCCAGTGACATTCAGGGACACACACAATGTGAATTACAGTGCTTCTATCATTCTAATTTCCACTCTCCCTTCTCCTGCTAAAAAGAGTGTACAGTACCCTGGTGAGTGAAAAAGAAAACCCTTTGTTCCACTCTCAATGCACCTATTTGTCATTTGTAAGAATGATGGTTAATGACTTTTGGGTGCTTATAGCCATGTCCTGTACTATATACTTCCATGGATTATCTTTTGTTTTTCACAGAAGCCCTATAATATTGGTGCTAATTAGAAGCAGGACCTTTCAATTCACCATAATTCCTGGTTCTGGGCTATGGAACATTGTCTTATTGGCCATGTGTGGCTCCTTCACCAGCAGTGCACCTACCTAGAGCATTCTTTTTTTTTTTTAATTTTTATTAATAAAACCAATCAACATACAATATGGACATTCTATTTTTCATCACATAGTTGTATATTCATCGTGATTGTTTCTTAGAACATTTGCATCAATTCAGAAGAAGAAATAAAAAGAAAACAGAAAGAAAATTCATACATGCCATATCCCTTTACCCCTCCCTTTCATTGATCACTAGCCTTTTAATCTACTAAATTTGTTTTAGCATTTGTTCCCCTTATTGTTTATTTATTTTTAATCCATATGTTTTACTCATCTGTCCATAAGGTAGATAAAAGAAGCATCAGACACAAGTTTTTCACAATCATACAGTCACATATATCATTATCTTCAAAATACATGGCTACTGGAACATAGCTCTACATTTTCTGGCAGTTCCCTCCAACCTCTCTGTTATACCTTAACTAAAAAGGTGATATCTATTTAATAAGTAAGAATAGCCTCCAGGATAACCTCTCAACTCTGTTTGTAATCTTTCAGCCATTGACACTTTCTTTTGTCTCATTTCTCTCTTCCCCCTTTCAGTGGAGAAGATTTTCTCAATTCCTTGGTGCTGAGTCCCAGCTCATTCTAGGATTTAGGTACCAGGTAGCTAGGACTCACATCCCTGGTACTCATGTCCCACGTAGAGAGGGGGAGGGCAGTGAGTTTGCTTGTTGTGTTGGCTGAGAGAGAGAGGCCACATCTGAGCAACAAAAGAGGTTCTCTTGGGGGTGACTCTTAGGCCTAATTTTAATTAAGCATAGCCTATCCTTTGTGGGGTTAAGTTTCATATGAACAACCCCCAATATTCGGGACTCAGCCTATTGCTTTGGTTGTCCCCACTGCTTATGAGAATATCAAGAACTCTCCACTTGGGGAAGTTGAATTTTCCTTCATTTAGAGCATCCCTTAAGGGACACTGATTGGGCATGGAGGTGATATGGTATTCTATAAAATTCTTACCCCCAGGAGCTTTATTGTATGGATAGAGTACAGGGCTGGGAGACTCTCCCTTTTGCACCCAGAGATTAGGATTTTTCTAAATAGAGTTTTGGCATTGGTTTAGTACCATATCATTTCTGTTTTACAGATGTATTTTAAAATTTACTCTATGTCCAGTTATGAAAAGTATTTGTGACAGCTCCAAGCAGTTTCTCTGGTCTAGAGGGGATATAACTGCTAAGCTGAGTGAAGTCCTCTATTACTTCTCTATCTATCTTTAGTCTTCCACCAAGTCCCAACCTGTCTGGCTCCTCCCTGTTTGGTAATTCCAGACCCTGCTATCTCTCCCCTCCCTGGGCTCTCTCACTTGCCTTAGCTACCACTCTGCCCACATTAGCTTTTCTGATTTCCCAGCAGCATTATTACTTGCCTGGAACTCTCCATCCTGCTTCCAACCATACATACAGCTCTTCCTACCCTTATCCTTCAAGGTCAACCTCCCATAGATGTCTGTTCCAACAATGCCAAGATTAATCTTTATACCATGGCGATTTCATCTTTCATTCAGAAAACAGTTGTTGAGCTCCTGGTGAGGGCAGAGCAATGTGCTGGGTCCTGAAGAGCCATGGGCAGGGAAATGGTCAAGTCCCTACTCTTGGGAGCTTATGGTCTAGTTGGAAATTAAAGAGTTGCTAGCTAGGCATGAAATACATAAATCACACAGAGAAGTATAGAGTTACAAACTGTGGTCAACCAGATGGAGGAAACAAACAGGGTTTATAAAAGCATGAGGGCTAGGGAAGATTAAAGGAGGATGTTTGGGTTGAAAGAAAGGGGAAGGCCTTAAGGAAGGACAATCGTGGCATCCTTCTTCACTTCATTCATTCATTCAATCATACATTCAGTTATCTGACAATGCTTGTTGTACTTCAGGAACTTTGTGTGGCTAGTGACTAGCTGGTGTGGATGAGCATGGACAGCTGAAGTGCACGGTAAGGTTGTAGGAAGGGTCAGGTCTTGCTGAGTCTCATGGGCCAAGTTAAGGGTTAGGGTCTTGAGTTTAAGTGCAGAAGAAAGCCACTAAATCCAACACGAAGCCACTAAGCAGGAATTTCTCAAGATCAGATTTGTGACTTGAAAAGGCATTGTCATGGGTTGAGTTCCCAAAGAGCAAACTCTGAGATGGAGACTATGTGCAGGGAGTTTATTGGGATGTTGGGTCTTCTGAGATATTAGGATCTAGAGACAAATGCCAGAAAGAATGGGAAGGGAAGAAAGCAGCATCAGGCAGAGGAAGGAGATGAACTGTGGCACAGCCTCAAGGGAAGCCTCAGCTGACCCATGGGGAGCTCAGGAGCTGGAGTGGCTCTTCAAAATCATCCTGGTTGGGATGAGGGGGCTGACTTTTCTACCCCTTTGTCTATCAGCTGTGTCAATAAGACCTGTGACCTTGGCCAAGGTGGCTCTCTTTAACATATGTGCTTACTCTAAAGTACTGGCAGCTGGGGGATATCTGGGCCCCACTTCCAGCCATGGCAGAAGTAAGTCTGTCACTATTCCATAGGGATCTAGGCAGTGCATCCCAGTACCCGCCCAGGCCAGGCACTATAAAACTGTTTCCCTTGTCTCTTTCCTGACCATTTGTCTTCCTGTGGTTGCTAAATTGTCATGTAACACCTAATTGTTGGTTCATTTTTTTCGCCTCATTTAAACTTATGTCTTAACTTTTTAAGGGTATGGGTCATATCTTAGGTTGAATCATGGGATCCATTGTATGGAGTCCAGCCTACGGCTGTTAGTTAACTGACAGTTGACTGATGTATTGGATTTCTGCTGACTTCAGATTGCAGGGTCTAGAAAGGACAGTTTGTAACCTTGGGCCTGAAACAAAGCCACCGAGGAAGGAAAGAGTTGTCTGGCAATTACTCTCTGCAGGACTGATAAGCAAGGAACTTTCTAGTAATTTCTCAATAAGTGACAGGTTTCCCTGTGTGCTTTCTCCATAAGCCCTGCATTTCTTTTTTTTTCCCTCAGGTCTCTCCTTATCCTCATCCTCAAGCTCATTCTCCCCTCCACTTCTCTAGGCACGATATCATGCTGTACATCCATAGAAAACACAAAGAAAATGCCAGAAAATAGAAAACTTATAATGACTTTTTAAAATTATGAAACTAAACATATGTCAGAACCTAAAAGCAGTTGGCCAATGAATTTTTTAAAAAACAGAATTCAGGAAACTACCTCCCTTTGAGGAACTTGTAGAATTTAAGAATTCACACCCCCCCCCCCCACAACATCCCACCACCGCACCCCAGGAATTTGCTTTAACTCAATTAGGGATTTATAGCTCTTATTCCATACCTTGAGATAGCATGTTTCCTACGGTCGTCACTTCCTTTTGTCTCTGTAAGGCTGAGGGTTTTTCTGTCCCTCGGACGTGTTCTAGGAACCAGAAAATGAGTCCTCCAAACAACAGTGCCAGGAGGGGCTTCTGGGAGGCGCAGTGCTTTCTGCAGGAACTTGGTGATTAGTGGGGCCATTTCAGGAGCGCCGGAGGGTTTGGGTGGGAAGCCCCCAGAAGCAGTCCCCAGACCATGATGGCTGGGACTCAGTGGTTGAATTCCCAGGCCTTTTCTCCTCGAGTGGGGCAGATCTGTGGCATGGTTTAAAAAGCCCCTCTACCCCCAGGTTCCCAGACTGATTAAGTTTCAGTTGCCCACAGTGGAAACTTGTTCAACCCACAACCTCCATTGACTTCTCTCTTTCATTTCCCCTGTGCCTTGCAGACACTACCTAGGACTACCTCCCTTATACTCGAATCTTCTTCCCAGTTAGAAGAATCCTCTAACTGGGGAGTTAGAGGAACCCAACTCAAGACAGAGTTCCCCCAGCACAGCTCATGTCTTCCTCTTACGTACAAATGATGACCCAGCCTTGTCTGCACAGAAAGCAAACTCAAGTGCAGAAATATGGAGGGCTTCACCCATAGGTGCTAGCTCCCTCCATATCCCACCCACAGGTGCCTGCTCCTCTGGAGAAAGGCCCTCTGGAGTTTGGCCAGCCTTTTGACCCCAAACCATGATTTCCACTTCTTTCAAAAAAACATATAAAATCCACTGTCACCTTAACATCTATTCGTACTACCTTATCTCTTAAGGCATAAACTCACAGGAGTGGGTGGGCAGGGTTCATCTTTCCAAAATGCTGAACACAGCCTGCAACAGGATATGTGACAAAACAAAATATAAAATAAAATAGCACTATTCCTATTTACTAAGTGTCATGGATCAAAACATTTATAAAGTGTCTAAATAGAAAAGATGGAGGAAGCCATTTTGAAGAGCCAGGATTTTCTTTCAAGAACACCCATGTAAGCAGTTCACACTTGGTGTTTAATAGGGGAAAAAATGCTAGGAAGACTTACAGGAGAAACCCAGTTGCAGGTTCTGAGTCCCTAGGCCCTCAGTAAATGCGGGGTGACTTCTCGAATGATGGCTGTGCCTGGGGTACATTGGCGGGACCTGCAGCCTAACCCAGTTTTGTCAAGGACCCGTTTCTGGCCCAGCCCACAACGGTGGAGTGAGGTAAGGGTGGGTCCTGGCTCCTATCTTCTGCTGACATCAGGCTCTCCTTGCTCTGTAAGTTGAACTTAGATCCTCAGAGGGTTTGGAAATCAGACCTAGGTAGGAGGTTTAAAGGGCCAGGATCATGAACCCAGAGCAAAGAAGGCCCAGGAGGAGCCAATGACATTTTCCGATAAGATAAGTTTTTGGACAGATGGTGACCAGCTGTTGTTCTCCCCAAGCACGGAAGGCAAGGGGATTGGGTCTAGACAAAGACTCTCCACATTGGAGGCTCAGTCGACATTGGAATGGGAGCTCAAGGGGCTCATGCAGCCTCTTTTCTCACAGCTGTGATGAGTGAAAAGACTGTTACTTGTCCACCTTTTAGACTTCGGTGAAGAGACTGCATTCTCCAAGACAGGCCTGAGCCTGATATGGAAGCTTTTTGCAGTATCTCAGGGAATATTTATCAAAATAGAGGACTTAAGGGTATATTTATGTACATTGAATTCAAGAAGTTGTGTGCTACTATAAATGTGTATGATACAGTTGGAGAATTCAGTTCTTATTCAGTTTCTGTTTCTAAATTGCATCTCATTTCCATCCTACTGAACACCCCCCACCCCTTATTTTGTGGACACCTACATATTTTAACAGCTATAGGAGTCCTGCTTCTCTTCCTCTGATTTTTAAATAATTTTTTTAATAGAGAAGTTTTAGATTTACAGAAAAATCATGGAGAAAATATAGAGTTTCCATTGCTAACACTTTGAATTCATGTAGTACCTTTGTTTCAATTGATAAAACAATATTATTAAAATTATACTATTAACTATCATCTGTACTTCACATCACTGTTTGTGTTATAAAGTCCTGTGTTGTGTTTTTTTTAATGTATTCTATTAACATCTATGTAACCTAAAGTTTCCCCTTTTAACCTCATTCGAATATATAATTCAAAGCTGTTAATTACGTCCCCAGTGCTGTGCTGCCATGGCCACCATCCATGACCAAAGCTTCTCCAGCACATCAGACAATACTGCACCAACTAAGTATTAACTCCCTCTTCCCTGCCCCTGCTGCTGGTTCCCATAGCCTACTTTGTGACTCTACGAATTTGCTGATTCTCCTCCCCATGACTGTTTAAACCACTAGAAGATGGAAGGAAGTCCCTGAGGGAGGCTGTGTCTCAGTCCTCACACACGCATGCCACTGATGAGGGCTTGTTGTAACTTTTACTTATAATAAAGGGTCTTGAGAGAAGCTGAACAAAATTTTAACAGAAGCTGCCTTACAAGGTGTGAATCACATCCATTTTTGAATTGACAGCCACCGCCTAACAATTAACTGTCACTTGTGTGGTTTTGGGCACGTTTGTGATCTCTGAGCTTGAGAACGAAATATGAAAAGTGGGTGATAATGCCTGCCTTACCAAATCCAGAGAATTCAGAAAGACAGTGAATGCACTACACAGTGGGATCATTTTAATCTTCAATATAATAAAAGGAATTAAAATGGGACATGAAATTTAAGAAAAGAAAGTTGATGAGATTGCATAAGACAGCGGGGCAGGCGTGGGTGAGTGAGTTCTTGTCACTCTCCTCGCCCAAGTCACAGCGGGGCCAGGCTACAAGTAGACATGCATTACGTGTCTTATTTTGCTGTTGAGGTTTGTCAACAGCTGTTGAATATACTGACCCATTGCAACGTTAATTTTTCAACAAAATAGAATGAAAATAAAGGAAAGAGAAAGAAGTTTCTGTTTTTCTGCTTAAAAACCAAGATATTAATTGATATTTGAAGGAAAATACCAGGAAAAAAATCAGTGAGTATTTAAAAGGAAAAGAGAAAAAAAACAGTGAAGGAAATGTGCTCACAGAAGGCAAGGAGAGGACACCAAGCTTAATTTGGTAAGGATGTAAAGGATCAGGATCTTGAAGGATTAAAATGTAACTTTATAGCTCACCCCTTGAAACCACAATCTCTATTAGATCATTCAGCATCATTTTTGTGGAGTTCGGTAATATTTCCCTTCCCATAAATACAGATTTCTGTTTCTTTTTGCCAGGATACAATACTTCAAAGAAAACCTGGGTACTTAAAAAAAAATTTCCTCCTGATACCCACAGCCAAGAAAACAATCATAAAGAAATTGCCCACAATTCTACGGCTGTGAATGCAAATCCTAGAAGGGATGGCTGTCTTGTGTTCTCTAACCATGTCTCAGAATTGGGAAACAAGGGTCAGCAGAAAGAGATCTGAGGAAATCGACTCTCTGAGCTACGATTTGTGTTTCCAAAGCCTCAAATTTTCAAATATTTGGCGGATAGAATCAACACAAGCAAGCCAATTTCTTGATGCAATCTACCTGAAAGCAAAAATGTCAAAAATGCCAATTAATACTTGGCAAATTACTCTTACGGTATATCTGCTCTGGGCCCATTGTTTGGCAGTGTTTGTTAATACAGCTGGACAAGCCATGCCTTTCCATCCTGAAGACAGCACAGAACTGATTTTTCTAACAGTGAAATTCTCCACATGCTGAAACCTCACGCCTCATTATCAGCTAAGACTTTTATATTCTTAATATCAGTTGCTAAAAATATGTCATTTGTAAAGAAGCCAAAAACATGGGCCTGTAACTCAAATTCCCAAAATGCATCCTTTGGTCACCACAGACTCTGCAAAGCATCAGACACTAGCAGATGGTAACAGTTTTATTATTAACATCAATATTAGAGTAGCTCGAAGTTTTCCTTGATGTGATTCGAGTCTTTCTTGGTAGGATTCTGAAGGTCTCACAACAGAGGTTTTAGTGTTGATAACATCCATGTTTATTTTGACTTGCCTCCCTGCCCCTGGGGTTGCATTCTGAGAAGCAGCAGGATTTTGTTCAAGCTAAAGATTTTGCCCACCCTCAGAATGCAAACAAGGGGTGGTTTTCTCTTTCCTCCTTTGTCCAGCAACTGTGAATTCTCTGGGGTCCAGCTCTGCTGGCTTTGGAAAAACCGCACATATCCTGGACTCAATCTACTGAAGGATTAAACTGCAAACATAAAACCCACTGAATTGGGAGATGCATTTCTTTTGAGAAAGCTTCATGAAAGTACCAAGCATCCTTATAGAAATAACCTTTAAACATCAAATAAGCAATTCATAAAAAGCCAGACACCACACCCGGAAGGGCCAGTGTTTTGTTTTGTTTTTTAATAGAAAATGCCTTAGAGCTGGCAGGGGGAAAGCTTCAAAAGGGCACCCATTATTCAGAAGAATATTATGTCTTGTTTTGTTGGCAATATGATCATTTACTCATGTGAACCCTGGTATATTTTCTATTTACAAATGACCAATAAGCCCAGAGAAGAGATTTTGGATAAAGAGGGATTTTTTTTGTTGTGAATAACCTAGAAATGGAAAATACTGCATTTGAATACAAGATGCAGTATGCTTTGTGATACTGCCTTACTTATTCATCATTGGCCAATGAGTAACGGGGTTGCCACTTGCAAGATTGTTGGTGACTGAGGACCCTCTACATGGCAGATAATCTGCAGCATCCTTTAAATATTTAAACTCTTGCATTTAAAAACAATTCTTTGAGCAACAGTTACTAGGCTTCTGAACTAAACTGTAAAATGCACAAACAATTGACAGGCACTTTCCTTTCTCCAACTGGCTTGCCCAAACCCCATATTCTCTCCCTATGTGGGAGCCTTTTTGCTCTCTGACTTTAACTGGCCCTAGGAAGCATGGAATACATGAACTCAGAGGCACTTGTAAGACACAACCTACTACCCCTCTCCTTCTGCCCTGTTGGATGTGGCTGCAGGGCCAACTTAGTGCATGGTTTAGAAGAGGACCTTCACATGTGTCAGAAAAACACATAACAGGCCCTGGAGTGTGGGTCCAACCTTCATCTCTGTACTCCACCCCCACAAGCATCTTAGTTAAATAGAAACAGAATGAGATTGGATTGAGTGTGTTGCATAAACTACATTTCAGAAGGGATGATAGAAAGTTTCTCCAGACATCTGTCCCATCACATCCTCATTACTGTTGCTACAACAACTGACCATCAAACACCTACACTGAGCCAGAGGTTTTAACATTTACCATACTCTGCCATCTCTTCCTTTAATTTGGTAAAGTGGCATCATGGAGTCCAGGGACATTTGGCATTGCCCTTATCATTTGGGCAGTGGGATCCGCATGGGACTGTCAGGGGGGGATGGCAAGGGCAATTCCCCAGGAGGGTGCAAGAAAGCCAGTGTCTGCAGCCCAAGGTTTGCCAAGAATTGAGAAGAGAGATGGAAGAAACCCCCTCAGTTGTAAGCAGGATGGCACACAGGCACACATGCACAGACATGTGTACACACAAGCAATCACATGCACACATGTTCCAGTTGTGTGACTCAGGTATTTCCACAGACTGTCCTGGGCTCATGCATCTTTGGGGACTTAATAGTAATGAGTGTAGAAAGAGAATTGGAGATACCAGTTCTGTCTGTGCTTCAAGCTCACCAAGATAAATTACTGCTTCAAGCTCACTTTTGTGACCTTGGGCCAGTTTCATAATGCATTTTGAACCAATCCTTCATCTCCAAGATAAATTACTGCTCTAATGTCTTATAAATTGTGTCATAACTCAATGGTGTGCACAGAGATAGAGCAATAAGCACTTGGCAGAAGCATTTAGTGGAAAGCATTAACCCCATCTTACTTTGCTACAATTGCCAATTTCACTCTTCTTTTTTGTGCATTTTGAGTCTGGACCTTGGCTTCCTGTTGGAATTTCAGGTACACAATAAAATGAGGTTGAAAAGACTGACAAACAATGGCTAGAACAAATCTTCTCTGTACAGCGCCCACTCTTATTACTCTCAGTCGACAATGGCTGCTGATATGAATGTGTCAGTGGTGTTCCAATCTCAAGCAGGTAGAGCTGAGAGGGATGGGCCACACTGGGTGTCTTTCCAACTTTTGACAGTTCTTGTGCAGGCAAATCTGGGTTAGTGAACATCCAGAAGTCTTAAAGGAACAAAGATGCCACAGGAAGTGGCTCTGGGGTGCACCTCTCTGTGGAATGGGTGAGCACAGTCCCTTGTAACACTATCAAGATTGATGGACCAAGTAGACCCTGGAGCTGCAAGGACTCTTTGAACCATCTGGTGCATCCAACTTCTCCCCACCTGCTTGCCTTTTTGAGTCCACCTTGCATCCTGATCTTTTACACTCTGAGGATAGAGCATGTCCAGGATTACTTAATGTTCTGTATTATTATATATTAAACTTTGAAATAATTTCCCAAAGTTATATTGCTCACACACACATTCAATCACACATACTATTACACGCAAAAAGTGTGGCAGAGTAGAAATACCTCTTGAGCTAGAGTCAGAAGACTTCCACTTCAGTTCTCAGCCACCTATTACGAGCTGTGTTACTACAGGGAAGAGACATAGCCTCTCTGGGCTTGTTCCTCATTTGCTAATAGGAGAAATAACCTCTTGGGTTTGACTTGAGATTTAAATAGATTTTGTTTTCTACATAAACAAGCATTGCAACACTTTTCTGAAGGAAGTAGACTTGTATGGAGTAATGAGCCCTTTTTGGAAGTAAGGAAATCTGGTTTCAAGTTACTTACAAGGGTTTGACCTTGAAAAATTTCCTAAACTTTTTAAACTTTGATTTCCTCATCAATAAATGAAGACATAATATTTGAAGGTTAAATCAGATATATGTGAAAGTACTTTGGAAACTAAAAACAAGTAATGAGATATGCCTCAATATTACCACTATTCTATTGTAACTTGCAACACTGTCAATTTCATTTATATTCATTCACCAATAGTTTTTCAAAACATGCTTTGCCATTAGAGAAGGTAGAATATCTCAGGGGAATGTGGAGACTATTAAGTAAATATGAAGTGGTTCCTGAAATCATATAGTTATTTTTGCTTTGCCACATGTAAACATTGTAATTTAAGAGATTTCAACTAAATTTTGTTTTTATCATTAATCTATACTTAGGTTAAAACTGATAAACACTTGGCAGTTTCAGCCCTTTCCAGGATTCTTAGTTTCCTTCATAATTTATGTGGTATCTATCAAATAAAGTACACTTGACATCTGGCTCATGAAAGAGAAGTCCATTCATTGGAATTTCATGTTAAAAAAGCAAAAAACACACAAATAATGGTAGAATCTCCCATTCTCTTCTCCTATCCTTGAGTTGCACAAAACGTCTTGGAGATATAGGCACAAAGGCTTTGATTCAGAGCCAACAGACATAACTGAAAGAGTTCTCTGTAGGGAGTAAGCCATGTCTACCATATGCATTTACGCAGGGGAAGTGTGAAAAGCAGCATAGAGCCTCAGCTGGTGTGGTATAGGATATATCAAATATTCCAATCACAATGCCCCTGACTTTGCCCTGTAGGAATGTAGGATTTTAAAAGGCTCTGCTTCAGAAATATGGGAGAGTCAGACACTGGTCAACATTCAATTGCAACAGAGTCTGTTCTTCACTCCTTATTAGACCTTTTCTGAAATTTCTATCTTTGTTCAGTTTGCCAAATGGGTAGGTGACTCACCTGCTTCTTTATGCCATGTCCCCACCTACCCTGCCCCCAAACACATTCACCTTAAGGCTAACCTTAACCCCCACTATGTTTGTTACCACTGATCTTTAAATGTTTTATTCTTTCCCATGCACACTTCCCCTCCCACACAATTCTGGAGTATCTGACTGGTTGCTAAGGCTCATGAGTACATCTGGCAAATACTTATATCTAAATCCAGATATCCAATAGCTCCAGTTAAGAAAAAGGCACCATTGCAGTATGCAGATAATACAAGCAGAGATGTGGACCTGTGAAAAGTAACATTTCCCAAAATCACTTTTGTGTAGAAGCATGAATTGCTCCACCCACCTGGAATGCAGAGGTACCACATCTCTTTATTCCTCTAAACCAAACAAAACCAGTTCTAGTCTAATATCCTCATTTCCTGAGATCCACTCTTCCTCCCTGTGTTCGTAAGTCCCAGAAACCCTGGATCCTGTAAGTGGTCTTTCAGCCTGCGGTTGTCATGCCAGCTGTTGTTGGAGTATCTCTTCCCGGCTGCATGTGGCTGATGTCTTGAATATGGAATCCTTGCCAGAGCCCAGCAGGGTATAGCTCCATTCTGCCCACATTCATTCAAACCACGAGAGGATCAGGAGCTGTGACCACTTTTTCCCAGTCCTCACAATCCCATGTGGCTGCTTCTTCCCTCAGGCCCTGCCACTTTTCCTTCCTGAACTCCACAAGCACAAAATGTTTCATCTCTCCTTGGGCCAATCCAGCTTTATTCTCCTGACTGTTTCCAGGTCTTCTAACACAAATGACTATTCAGATTGACTCCCATCTGACCTGGCAATTTTTCATAGTCTTCACTCTGGGCCCACAAAAGCTATGAACCTGCTTCTACACGCAGAAGCTAAGCCTTAGAAATAAATACCAAGGGCATTAGGGGACAATTACCCTCTGAATAATCCACAAGGACCAGAAACGCAATATAAGTGAAGGCCCTCCAGTATTAGCCCCACAACAATGAGCTTTGAAGTCATTACTCACCTTCTGACAAGAAGAAAAAAGCTGAACACTCTGAAAAATCAATAACTTTTCTTTGAGCCATCAAAGATTGAGGTCAAATTACCCACCTCCAAAATCTGGAGAGACAAGTGAATACAGAGAATGTAACAGAGATCTGCTTTCCTGCAGCAGAAGCACCTGGAACCAGAAACAGGTAGAAACACAGAAACTGTAATGTTGATGAATTGCTGGAGACAGAGTCTGGATAAGCATGAAAATGAGAAACTCCAGGGGCTAAGTATTCAAGGATTTCTACACTTCCATGGATTTTACAATCAGGAACCCTACCAGGTTCTCAGGGTAAATAACCAAGAAAAATCTGTTGTTTTTCTGGTCGGGGTGGGGGAGGTGCAAGTAATCATTTTTAAATAAGACCACGGTTTTCTCTATAATAAAGGCCAACATAAAAGGAGAAATACCTTATAAGAGTAGTATCTGATCTGGGGGAAGAGAAATTACCCAACTCTAGATCACCCCTAGGCTTCCTGTCTCTCCTAAGGGGCAGGGGGACAAATAAAAAACACTTGAAAGTTCCCAGCCCAGGGCCACAGGCCCACTAAAAGACTGAGTTTAATCATAAGATTATAGAACTCGGGCGGGCCACGGTGCCTCAGCAGGCAAGAACGCTTGCCTGCCATGCCAGAGGACCCGGGTTCGGTTGCCGGTGCCTGCCCATGTAAAAAAAAAAAAAAAAAAAAGAACCCTTCCTTTCCCTGACATCTTACCACTGCAATAGGGCTCCAGGATCATAATAGTGGGTTACATCTGAAAGTACCGCAAAATACAAACTCAATTTAAGAATGAATTTTTAGGGAAAACCAATGACAATAAAGAAGACAAGAACAAGGACATTAGAGGAAAATATAATTTCTGACAACTACAACAAACTATAAGCACAGCTTAACTCCTAGACAGATTAAGAGGTGTACATTATACATAATTAGAATACCAGAAGAAGAAAGAGAGAACAGAATGGAAGAAATATTTGAAGTAATAATGGATAAGACTTTTCCAAAATTAATAACAGACACTAAACCACAGACCAAGGAATCTCAGAGAACACCAAAATATCTACATCCCGTAGATATTCAAACTGCACAAAACTAAAGCAAAGAACGTCTTCAAAAACTAGAGAAGAAAACACCTTACAAAAAGAAGGAGCAAATTATAGCACATTTCTCATCAGAAACCAAACAAGCAAGAAAAAAGTAGAGCAAAATATTTAGTGTCTTGAAAGAAACAAAACCACCAACCTAAAATTCTATATCCATTGAAATTATCCTTCAAAAGGAAAGGAGAAATAAAGACTTTCTCAGACAAACAAAAGCTGAGAGAATTCAATGCCAGCACACCTCCCCTACAATAAATGCTAAAAGAATTTCTGCTAAGAGAAGGAAAATGATATAGGGAGAAACTCGAATCTACGTAAAGAAAGGAAGAACATTAGAGAAAGAATAAATGATGGATAAATAAAATTGTTTACTTTTCCTGTTCTTAATCTTATTCTAACTTGTTTTAAGAAATAATAATAGCAAGGCATTAGGTGAATGTAGTATATGGATAAGTGAAATGATGACAGCAATATTACAAGGGACAGAAGGTAGAAATTAGGCAAATTCTGTTATAAGATACTTGTACTATTAATGAAGAAGTATGGTGTTATTTGAAAATGGACTTCGAATAGCTGTAAATGTACGTTGCAAACTCTAGAGTAACCACTAAATTAATTATAAAAGCAGTTCAACTGAGAGAAAATAAAACATTATGAAATGCTCACTTGAAACTAAGGAAAGCAAAAAAGAAAAGAAACAAAGAACAAGGACAAGAAATAGGAAGTGGTTACAAACATAGAAGATATTAATCCAACTGTTGTCAATGGTTATTTTATGTGAGAATGGCCTAAACACACCAAATAAAAGACAGTTATTGTCAGGTGGTTAAAAATAAGACTCAACCATACGTTTTCTATAAGAAACCCTCTTGAGATGTGAAGATGATGAATTAATAGTAAAGGGATGGAGAAAGATATACCATGCTAATACTACTCAAAAGAAACCTGGAGTAGCTATATCAACTTCACACAAAGAAGACTTAAGAACAAGAAAAATTATCTAGGATAAAGGAGAATCTTGTATAAAGATAAAGGAGTCAATTCTTAAAGAAGACACCCAATCCTTAAAGGGTATACAGATAACAACAGAAGGTTAAAATAAGCAAAGCAAATATTGATAGAACTGAAGGGATAAATTGAAGAGGCCACTCTTACAGCTGGTAACTTCAACACCCTTTCAGGAGCTGATAAATCCATCAGCAGAAAATAAGGGAGAATACAGCTGATCTGGACCATGCCACCAACTATTCCCTGACTTTTCCCTGTGCTGGCAAGCGGAGTAACTTGCACAGTACTTTAGGACAGGGTTTCCTTCTGTATCTAACTGATGAGCAATTCTACTTTTAAAGAAGGTGACAATAACAAGATAAGACCACTGATCCCTCCAAAAATGAAGACCAGCTGATCACTGGACTGTTAGGCCTCATGGACTTTTCACATGGGATGATGTTTTCACTGTGGCTTCAGATTTTGTTTCATAATTTTAGCATGACTTAGCAGCATTTGGATTTTTATAGTGCTGCATCTGCATCCTCAATGTTCACCATAATGAGTGTTTCCAGGGTACATAATTGCCTATAATTTTGAATGAAGAATCCTTTCCTTCCCTCTGAAATACTCATTAAATGGAGTTATTGCACTAAGCAGTAAATACTATTCAGAGCTTATAACATTATACCTCATTATCTAAGAGCAAAGACCATATTTAATGGCCAAAAAGACTCAAATAAATGAAAATTGGACAAAGGCTTAGGGATTTGGGGAAGCTCCAAGCAAGAGCCCTACCGCATTTGGAAAATGACATATTCAAAACTGAGCGTGGCCTTGGCTAGTCCAAGAGCATTAGGATACCCTGGAAATTGCAGCAAATTGCTTTGCTGAATGTTCAAGTCTTGTCCCTTTTGTAGGACAATTTTCCATTTCCCAGGACTTCTTCTTTCCCAACATGAGAGCCCGTCTGTCCTAAGGCCTCGGACATGGGGGTTGGCAGCATCTTGCCTTTCATTCTGTGAACTCAGCAGTCATTGCCTCTCTGTGCCTTCTGGAATTGCTCTAGAAAGAGTTAGGAGCTTTAGAGTCATTCAAGTGCCAGGTCTTTAATATGGCAATGTAACTTAATAATAACAGACTTTCAATTATTTTATTTTAAAAAGCAAAGAACTCTTTGGGGGAAGACACATTGGCCTGAGATGATCTCAATCAGTTTGAAATCTGTAGAGAAATCACCTGCTAAATTCTTTCACAGGAAAGAAAGAAATCACAGGCAATAGGCTCAGAGCCATGAGTGCATGATTGCTAAGGTCAGATATCAAAAATATATAAAAGTGGGTAATGGTGGCTCAGTGGCAGAGATCTCACATGCCATGTAAAAAATAAATAAATAAATAAATAAAATTTCAAAATGTGTAAAGACTTTATAAAAAACATTAAAATAAATGGTGACATTGTGAAAGAGATAAAGATCCTGGTTTTAGATATGCTTGCAAAAAGTTGAAAGATTCATAACATATTCCTTTGAAAACTTGTCAAAGTTTTAAAAAAATCTTTCCATTGGAAAAATGGAGCTCACCCAACATTTGGGATTATGCTGTATTTGGACATAAATGGTTAGGGCTCCTTCTTGGTGTCCACAGTCCCCAGGACATATCCAATCAGTACTGAATACATATATTTGTGGACTTCTCTTCCTAATGAGAATGGAAGAGTTAAGTTCCTCGATGCCAGAATAATAGCATAATCAAGGGCAGAACTGCACTTGTTCATTCTTTCATGCCTTCACTTGCATAATCATTCATTTCCTTGGTCATTCTTTCACCAGGCCCTTTAATAGTGCATGCATTCTCTCGATCTTTAACCAAAACTATGACCCGCATGCTAGGTGCTGGAGCTGGGTGTTGATTGTTCCGAGTGACTCAGGCAGACAAGATCCACATCGTTTGGAGTTTACATCCCTGTTTGAATGAACACACACACAAAAATTGAAAATCTAACCCCCACCAATTGCAAAAGTAAATAAACCAATGAAGAAAATAATTCTAAATTATAGTTAACCCTTTGCAAATAAAAATAGAGGACTGAAAAAATAATAGTGACAGTAGGGAGAGTGGGAGCTGGCCTCTCTATAGATGGCAGGTTTAGGGTGAAGCCAGAAGAGAGAAAGGGGGTTAGTAGTACAAAGAGCAGGAGAGCAGCATTTCAGGCAGGAGGAGCAGCACATGTCTGGTGGGAAAATAGTTGGATGTGTTGAGGAACTAAATGAGGGCCAGTGTGCAGGAGATAGTGGCCAGGGCATGGGAGCAGATGTGAAAGAGGCCAACAGGGCACCTTCAGGATCTAGAAGCTGCCACAGGATTAGGCATCTATGGACATTGTTCTGCATTGATTCTTGCATTATACCTGTTCATTTTTAGAACCACATCCTGAATTTTGAGAAAAAATTGAAAACATTTGAAGGCTCAGAGTCCAGCCTGCTGAGAGTATGAATTCAAATCCAGACCTTCTCAAAGCTTGTAGCACTCTCTGGCATAGCACAGGGTCGAAAAGTGGAGGATCTTGTAAAAGCTGGTTCCTATGATCCCAAATCCAAGCTTTTCATCCACCTAAATAAGTGTATAAATATTTTGGTGATGCTCTCCAACATGACAGATAATTCAAAGCAGGTCAAGGGCAAGGGCATATCTGGCTTTGGGGAAGAGCTTTCCTTGCCCTGCTCCAAGCACCACCAGACAGGCTTCACTGAGGGCTTCCTTGCATACTTTCTCTAGCCCAATTCTTTGGAGTATTTTTTCTTTCAATGACCAGTGCCTGAGAGAGACCTAGTCCTTTCTCACAGTGGGGAGCAGCATGGTTTTTCCTCTCCCCATTCTGAAGCATGGTGGGAACCAGAGTGAAGAAGGCACTGGGGACAAACATCCTTGTGGAATGGACTTGGCTTCAAGATTCCTCACCTCTTTTCACCACTGGAGTGAAAACCATCTAAGGCTGCAATTCAGTGCACATGCAGGCATAAATACGAGACCCAAGAGCCTATCCAGTCTGTGTTTAGATCCAGCTAGAAGCATAAAGGAGTCTTTGTGACTCACAGGCAGTTCAGTCCAGCTCAGTAGAGTTAAGGGCTCAGGACCTGGGTCTTAACTAAACAAAAGGTGTATATTCACCTAACTTTGTCCTCTCTGCAAACATGGACTTTGAGGAGTGTTTTATTTTATGTGGTAATTGTTGGGGTAGACAGGAGTGGTGAGGAGGAGGGATTGGTTAAATCCTACAGGTCTGCACCCAAGATTTTTCCTTGATACTTCATTCTCCTTTGTACACCATAGCCCATCTATTTCTGAATCCTATTACTTTTGTCTCTAAAATAACTCTTAAATATGCCCTCTTCCCACCACATCCAGGCTCCTTTGAGTTAATGCAGCAATTATTCCTTACTTAGATCATAGCACATTGCAGAGGGTGCATATTCCTCCTTCCATACACAAGCTTAAAACATTTCAGTTTTCCCATTCTCTCATCATTTTTAGTCTCAAATCCTTAATAAGAACTATAAGGTCAGGTATGATCAGCTTTTCTGCCAGCCCAGTCTCCATCACTGTGCAAGTCCTTGTCTCTGCAACCAGCCATGCTAGCCTCCAGAATGAAATACACACCACATTGTCTTTTACCACAGGACATTTGCACTTGTTGTCTCTTTTACTTGGAACTACCCCCCCCAACACACACACACACTCCATCATTCTAGGCAAACATTTCCACCCAGATTAATCCTACCCAACCTTAATTGCTCAATGGAAAGCTTAATTTCCTTGGGGAGTCCTGAAACCCACCTTGACCCAGTTTAGACAAGTTTCCTTCCTTCACATATACATGATGATTGGATTAATGTTTGTTTCCACTAGATTGGAAGCTCCATAGGGACAAGGGCCTCATCTGCCTTTTTCTACAGTGTGTCCCCATGGCTAAGGACTGTACCAAGCTCATGGTAAGAACACAGTAAAATATGTGTTGAATGAGTAAACAATGAAAATGAATTGGGAAGTTTGGAATTTTGAAGGATACTAATCTTTCCCCAACCCCACCTCAAGCTCGTTGACTAGCACAATAACCAGACTGACTAGTTGCCATGTATATGGTGGGTTGCAAGACATGTCCAAGGGATACAGGACTACTGAAATGGGCCTCAGCTCCTGGTCCTTGTCAGAACACTGAAGAAATCTAAAATTTATCAATGACTTGGTTGTAGAAGGTTCAGGTTTTTGTAGGCTTCTAAACATGCGGGAAAATTTTCTAAACAGTTCTGTTATGTGGATAGATCACTGCTCTCCTGGCCTGCTCTCAGTATTTACTTGTAAGGGGTAAGCTGGATTGATGGAAACTGGGCCAGCTGAGCTGTTCTGAGGAGCACATGTGGGAATTCTGGCAGCTGAGACCAGCCTACAGGTATTGTTGGCTCATGTGCCATATTTGGCAAGCTCTTTTTCCCCAATGCAGTTGGAAGAGATTGGGTTAGGAGTTTAGTTTTCAGGGAACTGAAACTACCTTGGGGTAGTTTAAATCAAAAGGGGAAACTTGTGCCACAGACTCCTAGGTCACTGTTGGGAACTTAATCACATCCTAACCCCCAGCTCTGTGGGTGTGAACTTATTTGTAAATAGGATCATCAAAGTTCTTATTAAGATGAGGCCAAATTGAATCAGCATGGGCCTTAGTTCTCTGTGACTGAGGTCCATATAAGCAAAGGAAATTTGGATATGGAAGCAGAAGCCAGAGGAAGAGAAAGATCAAGGAGGCAAAGATCAAGTCAGTACCAGGGAAGGTATGGCCTATTTTTTATTTTGGACTGACTTTAGACTTCTAGCCTCTAAAACTGTCAGAAGGTAAATTCCTGTTGCTTAAGCCAACCAGTTTATGGCATTTGTTATAGCAGCTCTGACGGACTAACACAGGCAGGAATGCAGCCATTTCTCACACTCATAAAGGACCTAAACCAAGCATCCAGCGCCATTCTCTAGAATCTCACTTGCTGTTTTTCGTCTTAGAGATCATGGCAGGCATGAGAAGTGACACTGTTACTCTCATTCAAAAGACCTGTCCAGACTGGCTGAGAACCTTAGTCCAATACCAAATACCCAGAACAAGACTCTGACTAGCCCAGCCATGGGACTGCTCCACTCAGAGTCCAATGAACCACAGCTGGGCTGGAGGTGATACAATGAAAGTCATAAACAAATCTGTTGAGTCACATCCATGGCTTATACTGAGGAGTTAATGGGCCAGTGCAAGCTGGGCAAACAAACCATGGTGTACCTACAGTATTATAAAAATCTTTGAGACAGAGGGACTGTATTTAAAAATTAATAGAATCAGGAATGGGAAACTCCAAATGAAGAACATTGCCTTCTTACTGCATACCATCTGGTTCATTTTATCTGATAGTATGGGTGCATTATTCATGGTACTATATTGGAAATCTGGGTGGTAAGAAATTACACCGTTTTCTGACAAATGCTAAATAGTCAGTGAATAATACATCATCATCATGGCTTTTTTATTAGTGACACTAGTGTGAAAGCTATCCCTCATTTCTTAATTTCCAAATAATCAAAACAAAGTACAAGTGAATTGAAAATCCATTTGTTTCACTGCTGGGAAATACTTGGAATGTGGAGAAGTGTGGCATGATGGCAGCAACTTACAAAAGGGTTTTTCACAAGTAAAGAACGTCCACCTTTGTTTTATGATCGCTCTCTCTACTATATGTGCCTTTAGATTTCATTTGCCTGGAAAAGATCATGGTCATCTACATCATCTTTCCATTGAGGATACCACAAGTCCTTAATTAAGAGAAACAACAGGAAAGTATCAGGAGCTCAAGAGAAACAGGAACTATCGTCAACTTAAGGCCATCATGGAGGATTGTGGCTGAGACTTTTCTAGAAGCTGGAGTGAAGCTGTGGAGTTACACTAACCTACATCGATGACGAATTAAATCTTGTTTACATGTGGCTTCTGCTGTTACAACAGCCCCTCAAGGTGGGTGTTAAATTGGAATGCTGGAACAGAGGGTAAGCACTGAGACATTTGATGCAAGATGTCATAACCAGATGTGCACTTAGGGACACTTTTTATTGCAGTGTGTGGGGAGTGGATTCAGTGACATATAAATGGAAGGCAGCATATTTATGTACCGTTAACCAAAAAAAGTTTTGACAACCCCTTGAAAAACAAAACACCAGACAAGATTAACTTATATTGAAAGACCAGAGTGGGCTTCCAGTAAAACTGAGACAGCAACACTGAATATTGAGATGAACAGGAAGATGACCAGGAAGTAATTTGAATTGTCCTGGAATTGTATTCCTGAGCCTTTTTAGGAGGAGCCCATTTCCTGTAAAAGCCCATCCTTATTTTGGCTTGAAGGAAAAGGATATGATCAGTATCCTCTTTGAAAAGTATGGTGAAAGGGCAGTCTCCCACTCCTTCACACTCTTTCCCTAGCTCAGCAAGAGACAGTGGGCTCCTCACAGCCTCTTCTCCTCCAGGCAGAAAATCTAGACAGTGGCTAATTCACTTACTTACCTTCAAGAAGAACCCTGGAACTTATGAAGATGATGTAAAAACTCTGGTTCTGATGCTCCTAAGAAGTAAATTGTAGAAGTTTTCCTCAATTCTCCCTTACAAGCAAGACAAACTTACTGCAGAAAAATCTTGGCAGAAAGTAGATAGAGAACATATTCTGTTGAGTCCAGATTCCCTGTGAGTGCTTCATTGAAGCCTTGTGGATTCATTATTCCTGTGGATTCATGCAAGTAATTTAGGATTGAAACTGCAGCTCTAATTTTTGTTCGTTTGTTCCACAGCTGATGGTCATTAACAAGAAGTAGTACTCGGCCAAACCATTTGTCCTTACCTTTGTCCTGTTGCCTTCAAGGACGTCCTACACATGGAAAGCATGCTTGAGAAGTAGGAATTAGCTCTGGGTGCAAGAATTATCTTCATGAAGGCCCATTTGTCCATTTTCCTATAATGCCAACTCTCTGATGCCTACTGTTGGTATTCTAAGGAAGACCAGACCCATCAGTTAAATTTCAAGACATTAATGGCCCAGAGCCCCTGCGGATCTGCTGACTTTTGTGGACAGAAGCCACTGGATAAATTTAGCCACATGCACGCTGGCCTCTACTGTAGTGAGTCAGGCTGGCCACATCAATTTCTTTTAGGTGAATTAGACTTTGACTTCCAACTTTGTGGTAGGAACATTTAATCCCCTAAATGAAAACAGTCCCTTCTGTGGCTATACATATATTCGAACCCAATGATTTCTAAGGAAATACACATTCACTGCTGAAGAATCCAAGTACTAAATTGAGTTAAAGGAAGTTGGAACCACAGCCTTGCCTTCAAATGTTGTGATGGTAAATATCCTCACAGAAGTGCCAACTCCCAGGTCCCCTGCAACAACTTCCTAGAAAACTGTAGCCCTAGAGAGATGCTGAATTCCTAGACAGGCATTCACGCTGCAGGGTGGGAGAGGAGCCTCATGGCTTTAAGGTCCATTTCTACAGTTCAGTTTCCTGACACCTACATGAAGATGCCAAACAGAAAATCTATGATTGTTCCCTTATAACTGGAGGGAATCCCAGATATGAACAGGCCTTGTAAAATGAAGCTCTGCAAGGAAGGGCTTCTGCCTATCTGCTGGGTAAGCTGAACTGGACACTAGGATCCCTATTATAATATTCAGGTGAGGGGAAAAATTAAACAAGTCACATATTCTTTAACTTGGAATAGTGTGAAATAATAATACTTTATTAAGCATCATTGCATCTGCTACCCTGTATTTCTTTAATTCCAATACATACCCCTTTTTCCCACATTCTTTATGTCCTTGAAATTGGGATGCAATTAATCATCAGAGTTTACATTTAATGTCATACTCATCTCTAGTGGAAAAAAATCACTATTAAATTGATTTTTTATCTTCCATGTGACAGGTTCAAATTAAGGAGATGTGCCACACACTTTTTACTCTAGGGTCAATTTAAAAGTAAATACAGGCAATAAACTACAAAGGATGAGTATAATGGGTTCTGTCAAGAGCATTCAGTTTTTCCTAGACAGAGGAATGTTCTCTACCCACAATCAGAATGCCTTTCTCTTATTTTTGGTACTGCTGGTTCTTCCCTCAGGAATCCCTCATATTTCCTGGTCCACTTGAGCCTTTCCTGGACTGTCACTTTTCTGTTTCAAAGTCCTTGTTATAGTTTTCAAAAACTCCTTTTTCTTTGTGACAAACAGTGACAATGCTAAAATTACATTAAGAAGAAACACACCGGCCCACGCCCTGCAGCAGCCGATCCACCCGCCCTCCTTCTCCCCTCTTTGTCCGCCGGCCTGCCACGCGGCACCCACGCCCCGCAGCAGCCGACCTGCCCGCCCTCCTTCTCCCCTCTTCCCCCTCCTGCTCCAGCAGCTCTCCAACCACCATGGTGCCCTCTTCCGACTTCACCGGCTCCTCCGCTACCAGCCACAACAGCCTTGCCACCCTCACATTTCCTCCTCCAGAACAGCTACTGGGGGAGTGGAGACAATACAGAGCAGCTCCTGGAGCCACGACGGAGATCAAAGGGACAGCATACCCCATCCTGGAACGGCTGACTGTCTGGGAGAACCAGCTCCGGTGAGAACACCGAGGGATGCGGGCTTTCCTGGGCAGGACGGCAAGCGGCCGGAGTCCCTCCCCTCCCTTCCTCCTTCCCAGGCCAGCTGGCAGAATTGGACAGGCGGTCCCATTGGGCCATGGCAGCTGGCGTCCCCACCACGCGAGGCCCCCCAGACCAACTGAAAGAGTTGGGTCGGAAATACCCAGACTGCGGAGAACGGTGACAAGGGGGTCCCTTCCAAACACGTGACTCCCCGGTCCGGCGGGCAACAGTGCACTCTCCCGGGCTGCGACAGCTGGCGCCCTTCCGCCACACTTGGCGCCCCGGGCCGACTAGGAAATTTGATCGGGCGCTCTCACGTGCTGCGGCGGCCGGCGACCCTCCCCGCGTTCGGACCCCCGGGCCGGCTAGCACTCTTCCAAGACGCTTCGGCTGCCAAACCTCCCCTACGGCAAGAGTTTTCCAGAGTTAAAGGACCCACAGCAACTTTTACTGGTGGATCCCGTAGACAAACGTGTGCCACGAGCGCCACCTACTGGGCAGGATAAGAAAAACAGAACCCAGAGATTTCACAGAAAAATCTTTCAACCTGTGGGGTCCAACACTCAGGGAAATCTGACTAAATGCCCAGACGCCAGCAGAAGATAACAGATCACGCTCAGAAAATTGAAAATATGGCCCAGTCAAAGGAACAAACCAACAGTTCAAATGAAATACAGGAGCTGAAACAACTAATGCTGAATATACGAACAGAAATGGAAAACCTCTTCAAAAACGAAATCGATAAATTGAGGGAGGACATGAAGAAGACATGGGCTGATCAAAAAGAAGAAATAGAGAAACTGAAAAAACAAATCACAGAGCTTATGGAAGTGAAGGATAAAGTAGAAAAGATGGAAAAAACAATGGATACCTACAATGATAGATTTAAAGAGACAGAAGCTACAATTAGTGATTTGGAGGATGGAACATCTGAATTCCAAAAAGAAACAGAAACTATCCGGAAAAGAATGGAAAAATTCGAACAGGGTATCAGGGAACTCAAGGACAATATGAACCGCACAAATATACGTGTTGTGTGTGTCCCAGAAGGAGAAGAGAAGGGAAAAGGAGGAGAAAAACTAATGGAAGAAATTATCAGTGAAAATTTCCCAACTCTTATGAAAGATCTAAGATTACAGATCCAAGAATTGCAGCACACCCCAAAGAGATTAGACCCAAATAGGCGTTCTCCAAGATACTTATTAGTTAGAATGTCAGAGGTCAAAGAGAAAGAGAGGATCTTGAAAGCGGTGAGGGAGAAGCAATCCATCACATACAAGGGAAACCCAATAAGACTATGTGTAGATTTCTCAGCAGAAACCATGGAAGCTAGAAGACAGTGAGATGATATATTTAAATTACTAAAAGAGAAAAACTGCCAACCAAGACTCCTATATCCAGCAAAATTGTCCTTCAAAAATGAGGGAGAAATTAAAACATTCTCAGACAAAAAGTCACTGAGAGAATTTGTGACCAAGAGACCAGCTCTGCAAGAAATACTAAAGGGAGCACTAGAGTCAGATACAAAAAGAAGAGAGCAATATGGAGAAGAGTGTAGAAAAGAAGGAAAGTCAGATATGATATATATAATACAAAAGGCAAAATGGTAGAGGAAAATATTATCCAAACAGTAATAACTCTAAATGTTAATGGACTGAATTCCCCAATCAAAAGACATAGACTGGCAGAATGGATTAAAAAACAGGATCCTTCTATATGCTGTCTACAGGAAACACATCTTAGACCCAAAGATAAATATAGGTTGAAAGTGAGAGGTTGGGAAAAGATATTTCATGCAAATAACAACCAGAAAAGAGCAGGAGTGGCTATACTAATATCCAACAAATTAGACTTCAAATGTAAAACAGTTAAAAGAGACAAAGAAGGACACTATATACTAATAAAAGGAACAATTAAACAAGAAGACATAACAATCATAAATATTTATGCACCGAACCAGAATGCCCCAAAATACGTGAGGAATACACTGCAAACACTGAAAAGGGAAATAGACACATATACCATAATAGTTGGAGACTTCAATTCACCACTCTCATCAATGGACAGAACATCTAGACAGAGGATCAATAAAGAAATAGAGAATCTGAATATTACTATAAATGAGCTAGACTTAACAGACATCTATAGGACATTACATCCCACAACAGCAGGATACACCTTTTTTTCAAGTGCTCATGGATCATTCTCAAAGATAGACCATATGCTGGGTCACAAAGCAAGTCTTAACAAATTTAAAAAGATTGAAATCATACACAACACTTTCTCGGATCATAAAGGAATGAAGCTGGGAATCAATAATAGGCAGAGTGCCAGAAAATTCACAAATACATGGAGGCTCAACAACACACTCTTAAACAACAAGTGGGTCAGAGAAGAAATTGCAAGAGAAATTAGTAAATACCTAGAGGCGAATGAAAATGAAAACACAACATATCAAAATTTATTGGACACAGCAAAGGCAGTGCTAAGAGGGAAATTTATTGCCCTAAATGCCTTTATCAGAAAAGAAGAAAAGGCAAAAATGCAGGAATTAACTGTCCACTTGGAAGAACTGGAGAAAGAACAGCAAACTAATCCCAAAGCAAGCAAAAGGAAAGAAATAACAAAGATTAGAGCAGAAATAAATGAAATTGAAAACATGAAAACAATAGAGAAAATCAATAAGACCAGAAGTTGGTTCTATGAGAAAATCAATAAGATTGATGGGCCCTTATCAAGATTGACAAAAAGAAGAAGAGAGAGGATGCAAATAAATAAGATCAGAAATGGAAGAGGAGACATAACTACTGACCTCACAGAAATAAAGGAGGTAATAACAGGATACTATGAACAACTTTACGCTAATAAATACAACAATTTAGATGAAATGGACGGGTTCCTGGAAAGACATGAACAACCAACTTTGACTCAACAAACCAATCACAAGTAAAGAGATTGAATTAGTCATTCAAAAGCTTCCTAAAAAGAAAAGTCCAGGACCAGACGGCTTCACATGTGAATTCTATCAAACATTCCAGAAAGAATTAGTACCAACTCTCCTCAAACTCTTCAAAAAAATTAAAGTGGAGGGAAAGCTACCTAATTCATTCTATGAAGCCAACATCACCCTCATACCAAAACCAGGCAAAGATATTACAAAAAAAGAAAACTACAGACCAATCTCTCTAATGAATATAGATGCAAAAATCCTCAATAAAATTCTAGCAAATCGTATCCAACAACACATTAAAAGAATTATACATCATGACCAAGTAGGATTCATCCCAGGTATGCAAGGATGGTTCAACATAAGAAAATCAATTAATGTAATACACCACATCAACAAATCAAAGCAGAAAAATCACATGATCATCTCAATTGATGCAGAGAAGGCATTCGACAAGATTCAACATCCTTTCCTGTTGAAAACACTTCAAAAGATAGGAATACAAGGGAACTTCCTTAAAATGATAGAGGGAATATATGAAAAACCCACAGCTAATATCATCCTCAATGGGGAAAAATTGAAAACTTTCCCCCTAAGATCAGGAACAAGACAAGGATGATCACTATCACCACTATTATTCAACATTGTGTTGGAAGTTCTAGCCAAAGCAATTAGACAAGAAAAAGAAATACAAGGCATCAAAATTGGAAAGGAAGAAGTAAAACTATCACTGTTTGCAGACGATATGATACTATACGTCGAAAACCCGGAAAAATCCACAACAAAACTACTAGAGCTAATAAATGAGTACAGCAAAGTAGCAGGCTACAAGATCAACATTCAAAAATCTGTAGCTTTTCTATACACTAGTAATGAACAAGCTGAGGGGGAAATCAAGAAACGAATCCCATTTACAATCGCAACTAAAAGAATAAAATACCTAGGAATAAATTTAACCAAAGAGACAAAAAACCTATATAAAGAAAACTCCAAAACCTGCTAAAAGAAATCACAGAAGACCTAAATAGATGGAAGGGCATACCGTGTTCATGAACTGGAAGACTAAATATAATTAAGATGTCAATCCTACCTAAAGTGATCTACAGATTCAATGCAATACCAATCAAAATCCCAACAACTTATTTTTCAGAAATAGAAAAACCAATAAGCAAATTTATCTGGAAGGGCAGGGTGCCCCGAATTGCTAAAAACATCTTGAGGAAAAAAAACGAAGCTGGAGGTCTCGCGATGCCGGACTTTAAGGCATATTATGAAGCCACAGTGGTCAAAACAGCATGGTATTGGCATAAAGATAGATATATCGACCAATGGAATTGAATAGAGTGCTCAGATATAGACCCTCTCATCTATGGACATTTGATCTTTGATAAGGCAGTCAAGCCAACTCACCTGGGACAGAGCAGTCTCTTCAATAAATGGTGTCTAGAGAACTGGATATCCATATGTAAAAGAATGAAAGAAGACCCGCATCTCACACCTTATACAAAAGTTAACTCAAAATGGATCAAAGATCTAAACATTAGGTCTAAGACTATAAAACAGTTAGAGGAAAATATAGGGAGATATCTTATGAATCTTACAACTGGAGGTGGTTTTATGGACCTTAAACCTAAAGCAAGAGCACTGAAGAAAGAAATAAATAAATGGGAGCTCCTCAAAATTAAACACTTTTGTGCATCAAAGAACTTCATCAAGAAAGTAGAAAGAGGGGCTTTCAGGCCAGCTGGCGAGCGCTGCCAGTCTCTAGTGGCGGCGTTCGGTGTGCGGGCCGCCTGCTGGGTGGGCTGAGGGCACTCTGAGGGAGACGGAGACGACAGGCAACCACGGCAACAGGTTTTCTACTTATAAAAGACAATGACTACTGATGAAGGTGCTAAGAACAGTGGAGGAAACCCAGCAAGAGCTGTTGCTGAACGGGGAGAGGATATTACCCCTAAAAATGACAGAGGAGTATTAAAGCTTGTCAAAAGAGTGGGGCATAGCGAGGAAACACCAATGATTGGAGACACAGTTTATGTCCACTACAATGGAAAGTTGTTGAATGGAAAGAAATTTGATTCCAGCTATGATAGGAATGAACCATTTGTCTTTGGTCTTGGCAAAGGTCAAGTCATCAAGGCATGGGACACTGGAGTGGCTACCATGAAGAAAGGCGAGGTCTGCCACTTACTTTGTAAACCAGAATATGCATATGGTTCAGCTGGCAGTGTCCCCAAAATTCCCTCAAATGCAACTCTCTTTTTTGAGGTTGAACTCCTTGATTTCAAAGGAGAGGATTTATTTGAAGATGGAGGAATTATCCGGAGAATCAAACAGAAAGGAGAGGGGTACTCAAATCCAAATGAAGGAGCAAAAGTAGAAATCCACCTCGAAGCCTACTGTGGTGGAAGGATGTTTGATTGCAGAGATGTGGTATTCATTGTTGGAGAAGGAGAAGACCACGATATTCCACTTGGAATTGACAGAGCCCTGGAGAGAATGCAATGGGAAGAACAATGTATTTTACATCTTAGACCACGATATGGTTTTGGAGAAGCAGGGAAGCCTAAATTTGGCATTGAACCTAATGCTGAGCTTACGTATGAAGTTACACTTAAGAGCTTCGAAAAGGCCAAAGAATCCTGGGAGATGGATACCAAAGAAAAATTGGAGAAGGTTGCCATTGTCAAAGAGAAGGGAACCATATACTTCAAGGGAGGCAAATATGTGCAGGCAGCGATTCAGTATGGGAAGATAGTATCCTGGTTAGAGATGGAATATGGTTTATCAGAAAAAGAATCCAAAGCTTCTGAATCATTTCTACTTGCTGCTTTTCTGAATCTGGCCATGTGCTACCTGAAGCTTCGAGAATACACCAAAGCTGTCGAGTGCTGTGATAAGGCCCTTGTGCTGGACAGCGCCAATGAGAAGGGCTTATACAGGAGGGGTGAAGCCCAGCTGCTCATGAACGAGTTTGATTCCGCCAGGGAGGACTTTGAGAAAGTGTTGGAAGTGAATCCTCAGAATAAAGCTGCAAGAATGCAGATCTCCACGTGCCAGAAAAAGGCTAGGGAGCACAACGAGAGGGACCGCAAAATATACGCCAACATGTTCAAGAAGTTTGCTGAGCAGGATGCAAAGGAAGAGGCCAGTAAAGCAACAGGCAAGAAAATTGTAGGAGTCAGTAATGAAAAAGAAACAAAAAGTCAAGCAATGGAAGAAGAAAAACCTGAAGATCACGTATGACACCACGCTTCGGAGGGAAGAGTCCTAATGAACTTGACCCCCTCCTTAATGGGCCTTCACCCAACTCAAGACTAAACAGTGTTTAATGTAAAGTTTGTTATAGTATATGTGATTCTGGAAGCAAATGGCAAAACCAGTAGCTTCCCCCCAAATCCACCATCCTGCTGCTGCCCAGTGTATTCATTGAGTGGGTGGCATGGGACCACTCCAGGTGGGACAAAACAAAGAAATGACTGTTGGTTTGGCAAGACTGAACCAACAGCTTAAGTCCAGCTCATTTCAGTTTATGTCATTTTCAATATCCAATTCAGGGTCCCTTGAGATAATCGTAACAAGTTGGGGTGTCTGTTTTGTTTCACATTTGGCAACATTTAATTGAACTTTGAAAGTACTGCAGAAAGCTGAGAAAACTGTTTAATGAATTTCTCCTTTCCTATAGTTAGGTGGGATGGAGAAAGGAAGGGACGAGTTTTGTATTTTAAATGACTGAAGTGCTACCAAATGCACTGAAGTGCATTTATAACCAACAGAATCCACAGTCGAGGGGTCTGCTATCCCTTCAGGTACAAGGTAGCAGCATAGACTTGAAAGCCAGACCCTCAGAGGCCACCTGCTTGCTGACTTTGCCTCTGTCCACACTCCCTTCTTAGAGCAGCCTCCTTGTGAGGATGGGTTTCCACCATGCCTAGCTTGTCCCTAGAGGAGGAATTCTGTCATCCCTGAAAGGCCCTTCAGCAGTGATAAAGAGCAGACAAGAGTTCCTGGATTAGCTCTCCCTATTTTGGATGAGGTTCTGCAATGCTGAAATGTGAACATAGCAATCAGAATTGTTCTTTTACCTCCTCTGTTCCTTCTAGGAAATAATATCGAGTATAGTACTGCCTCCTAGCATCGCTACTGTTCAGTTTCTTACTTCCACTCTAATCCTTGCTATTAAGAATTTAAGACTTTTAGACCTGGAGTGGATTTATTTACATCGCCATTTAGGATAGATGCAGCTTTGTCTTCTTTTTTTTTTTAAATGACTGGCTCATAAACATATATATGCTGGTTTATGGACTTCATTTACACTCCTATCATGCAAACAACTTTTGATTTTTTTTACTAATTTGCTTAATTTTTAAAAACAAAATCTGTGGAGTTGAAGAAAAAAAATTGGCTCCTTTTTGACTTTAAGAAAGGTTTTACTTACAGATTTGACATGTAATAGCTTTCTTTTCCTGTGCAGATCTAGCTTCTTTTCCAGTATGAGTTGTAAAAAACAACTGAATGTTTCAATTCTGCTTTCCATGTAGGTACATCTAGTCTAAAATCCCCAGTATTTGGGCATTAAATAGGGCAAGTCAAAATAAATATGAGCAGGTAACTGAATTTTAGGTAACTGAATTTTAGACTTTGTGGATTACATGAGAGAGACTGAGCATGGCTTTACATTCCTACAACCTAAGAATCGCTCATGGGAGTGCATTTGGCAACCCAAGAAACCATTCACTTAAACCTGGGACATCTCACTTTCCTCAATCTTAAAGTCACACTGGCAGTTATATTTTAGATTAGTTTTTGTTTTTATAGCTTTTTAGTAAAAACACTTTCACTATTAGGTTAGGATCCTCCCCCCCTTAAAAACCTAAAAATGAAGTTGTTTCTTTTTGTACCAGTTTTCTTCTCCACTGAACAAATGGAATTAAATTGTGAGTTTTTTCCTTTAATGATAACTAAAACCTTTCCCAAATTCTCATTTACTCTTTTGTCTTTTTTCATGAACTCTTTTAAAAACCCCAATCTCACATAGGAAATATGAAAAGCAAAAACTGATTTTGCTTATTTGCTTAACAGTTTAGTACTTATAGCTCTATTGTCTAGAGCATGATTCCAGTGAGGCCAAGATTAAGATTTGATCCCAAAAAAGGCCAGTTGGCTGTTTGTAGGCAACAAAAAAATTTTTCCAAAACTCAGATTATCCCACCTGTCTCCCACGTGTGTGTTGTGGGTCACGGGGAGGTGGGCAGGAGTTCGGGGTGAGGGGTGGGAATGGTTCTGAGTCAGTGCTTATGAGGCACCCACCACTGTGCAGAAGAAGAAAATCCATATTCTTGTATCAAGTTCAGTAGTCTTAAACAATTTGTATAGAAACCAGCAGATGTCTTTGAACCATCCTAAAGACTGCATATGCAGTAGTAACTCAACCATATGAAAACTTCAAAACATTTTTTGAAAAAAATTAGATGTACTTTTTGTGCCCCGTAAATAAATAAATTTTTAAAAAAAGTGAAAAAAAAAAAAAAGAAAGTAGAAAGACAGCCTACACAATGGGAGATAATATTTGGAAATGACATATCAGATAAAGGTCTAGTATCCAGAATATATAAAGAGATTGTTCAACTCAACAACAAAAAGACAGCCAACCCAATTACAAAATGGGAAAAAGACTTGAACAGACACCTCTCAGAAGAGGAAATACAAATGGCCAAAAGGCACATGAAGAGATGCTCAATGTCCCTGGCCATTAGAGAAATGCAAATCAAAACCACAATGAGATATCATCTCACACCCACCAGAATGGCCATTATCAACAAAACAGAAAATGACAAGTGCTGGAGAGGATGTGGAGAAAGAGGCACACTTGTCCACTGTTGGTGGGAATGTCAAATGGTGCAACCACTGTGGAAGGCAGTTTGGCGGTTCCTCAAAAAGCTGAATATAGAATTGCCATACGACCCAGCAATACCATTGCTAGGTATCTACTCAAAGGACTTAAGGGCAAAGACACAAACGGACATTTGCACACCAATGTTTATAGCAGCGTTTACAATTGCAAAGAGATGGAAACAGCCAAAATGTCCATCAACAGAAGAATGGCTAAATAAACTGTGGTATATACATACGATGGAATATTATGCAGCTTTAAGACAAGATAAACTTATGAAGCATGTAATAACATGGATGGACCTAGAGAATATTATGCTGAGTGAGTCCAGCCAAAAACTAAAGGACAAATACTGTATGGTCCCACTGATGTGAATGGACATTCGAGGATAAACTTGAAATATGTCATTGGTAACAGAGTCCAGCAGGAGTTAGAAACAGGGTAAGATAATGGGTAATTGGAGCTGAAGGGATACAGACTGTGCAACAGGACTAGATACAAAAACTCAAAAATGGACAGCACAATAATACCTAATTGTAAAGTAATCATATTAAAACACTGAATGAAGCTGCATCTGAGCTATAGGGTTTTTTTTGTTGTTGTTTTTTACTATTATTACTACTTTTATTTCTTTTCTCTATATTAACATTTTATACCTTTTTCTGTTGTGTTGCTAGTTCCTCTAAACCGATGCAAATGTACTAAGAAACGATGAACATGCATCTATGTGATGATGTTAAGAATTACTGAGTGCATATGTAGAATGGTATGATTTCTAAATGTTGTGTTAATTTCTTTTTTTTTTCTTTTTTTCTTTCTTTCCGTTAATAAAAAAATAAAAAATAATAAAAAAAAAGAAGAAACACACCACTTTTCAACTAATTTTTCTAGAGCTTTTCTCTTTCTTAATGCACTACAAAATGCCAGCTCCCTGTGAATAATTCTGGAATTTACCTTTTCGGTTGGATTACTTGGAGCTGAAGCCAATTGTCTAACCTGAGGGACCCTGGACTGACTTGGCTATGACCTGGCTATGGGTAATATATGTTGATGCTTTTTGATGCAAAGAGGCACTAACTGGCTGACCCCTGAGCTGAAAAGAAATTGTACGATGAGTAGGACTGTTTGTGCCACGTCACTTCCTGGGTGACATCACCAACTATCTTCATTACTGTGCTGGTTTGAAAGTATTATGTACCCCAGAGAAGCCATGTTTTAATTGTGATCCAATTTTATGGAGATAGCTATTTCTTTAAATCCTGATTCAGTGCCGTAGGTTGGAACTTTTGATTAGTTTATTTCCTCAGAGATGTGACACATCCATTTGTGGGTATGACCTTTTGATTAGATGGAGATGTGACTCCACACATTTCAGGTGAGTCTTGATTAGTTTACTGGAATCCTTTAAAATATTTTGGAGAGAAAAAAATGACAACCAAAAGAGAGAGAGTTGACACAGACGCCGACACTTGGAGAACAGACGTTTGGATGTGCTTGGAGCCTAGCAGATGTTGCCATGAGATGTTAAGCAAGCCAGGATCTGGAGAGAACCAAGGGAAGCCAAGAGATGAGAGCCAGCCCACAGGGAAGCAAAGTGAGGAACCCTCACAGGAACAGAAGCTGAAAGCAATGGGGCCCAGGAGCAAGGGACCAGCAAGGAACCAGTGTTCCTTCCCAGTTAACAGGTGTTTCAGATGCATTGGCCTTTCTTGAATTAAGGTATTTTTCTCTGAATGCCTTAGTTTGGACATTTTCACAGGCTTTTTTCAAGTGCAAAGGAATGAAATTCATGGCCATTTATTAATTCCACAAGGGTTGGAATGTCACATGCATAAGAGTTCTACAAGCATAACAGGAAAACATAGTCCTTCTAACATTAACTGGTGCCCTCTTCAGATTCCTTGATTAGCACAATATACTCAACTACCAACTGCTAGGTATATTGTCTGCTAACATCATAGCGTTCTGCTTTTCCTGAGCAGATTCCAGTGACCTGAGAGCCTCTTGGCAGGTGTATGACACCATGACCACAGTTTGAACATCCAGGAAAATAATCTATAGTGTGGGAAACTGAGCTGACTTATTACCCAAGTCCAAGCATCAGGCTTCTCTGGGAGACAGTTTTGCATTTCAAGATATAACACTTGATCTCAAAATAATATAAAGTATAACACTGCAAACTGTGTATATTGGTTCTAGTGCACAAATCAAATTAAAGAAATATAACATATTTCTTTAAAACAGAACTGGTCTCCCAAGTTACAAAAATTTAAAGGCATTTGATACCTGAAGCAATGCTTTACTACCCTAAAGCAGTAAAGATGTACTGTACCATCTCTATCAATCTCTGTTCCCCTACCTCCATTCCTTTCTCAAAATGAACTCTGGAGTACAGTAGACACTCAGTATATTAGATTAATTGAGAAATGAACACATAGAAGATGGGCTGGCAGTAACCATAGAAGTGACTGACTCATGGAAATGAATGGATGGAAGAAAGAAAAAAAAGGATGGATGGGTTGATGAATGAATGGGTAAATGAATGGGAAGAGAAAAAGAGAGACTAAGAGACAGTCAGGCATAAATTGATTTATATAAAGGAGAAAAGAAATATGTATTTGCCACTATAGGTAAAGCCTTCCTGATAGTGAAGCCAACACACACAAACACACAGACACACAGAAAGCAGAGATGAGAGAACTGTCTGAAGATATCTCATGTCCCCCTAAATCCACTATAATTTAGTAGAAACAAAAAAAACCTAAATATCAGGAACAGAGTTTACTCCACAGCTACATAAACCTACATAGGTTTAATGTGCTTCCCTGGCTTTCTCCTTGATCACGTGGGTGACTAGGCAAAGAAATTTCTTATCCCACTGTTACCGGTTGAATGAACTGATATTTGACATAGCATACGGTGCTGTCGAATCAAGTTTTATTCACTCTTCTTTCGTTAGGTTCCAGAGATTTGATTTAATTTTATTCTAAATTGGTGTGATCCATAGCCAATTAACTTAAAATCTCCTTTCCACTGTCAGATGTTATCTGCATTTACTAATGATTTCCATGTACAGAAAACCTAATGATTATAAAATGACTAATAACATAAAAGTTTTTCAATTGATTTCTTGCCTTAAAAAATAAGTCTATCATTTCTATTCTTTTTCTTTTCTATTCCTATTTAAGGTTTTAGCCTAAAGCTATTTATTTTCTTAATTTTTAAATAGAACCCAATGACTGCACAATCTTTTCTTTGTTTAAATCAGTTCTTTCATAAATTACAATAAAGAACAACCACAAAACAAAAGGGCCGAAACACGGTAGGGTATGGAAAAAAGAGAAACCAATTTTTACTTTTTCAGGCCAATTTACATCAAACAAATGTAGCAGAAAATAAGCCCTTGAATAAGTGATGCTTGCCTATGTGCTTTCTAGCTCTAAGCCCATAGAAAATGTGATTTCTTATATAAGCCAATATGCACCTCGAAGTCTGGTTACTGAATTTTATGTGCTGACCTACTTATTAATTGCTTTATTGTGGGTTCAACACAGATAGTTTCTTGATCTGGCTCTTTATTTTACTTTAATGCCTTTCTAAAATCCACACTTTCCTCCCCATCACTCTACACCCACCCCAAGTAGCCGTACATATCAGCCCTGTGAGAAATGAGAATGTCTAATTATAGCCCTAGAAAGTGGTTGGCAGTGAGTTATAAGCAACCCTGCAATGTGGTTTCAGTGGTACAAGAAGACTCGAAGCTGACGCCAACTTTTTTATTTGTATCTAAAATTTCAAAAGAGTGAAAAGAAAGAAATTATCAACATTGATGTGGGAAAAGGCAGGGTGACAGTCTCTGAGTTTTCTTTTTTTCCTCATAATTTCCACTCTAGGTACAGGCAATTGAGTTAATCAAAAGGGTGTTGCCCTTCTCTTGCATTGATTGATTGATTGATTGATTGATTGATTTCCATCTTATCCCTACTCTCACTACTATTCCCCTTCTCCAATAGGCATATATGCTAACATGTTTAATAAATTGTCCTTGTATTTGTTCAAGAAATATGTAAAAATAAGAGAAGTTGCAAAAAAGTTGCAACAGAGGATTCCCACATACACCACACTCAGTTTCCCCTTTTGCTCACCTCTTCTATTAGTCGGGTACATTTGGTAAAACTAATGAACTGATAACAGTGCATTGTTGTTAGCTAAACTCTGTGCTTTATTTGATTTCATTAGCACTTTCCTATTGTCCTTTTTCTGTTCCAGAATCCCATCCAGGGCCCCACATGGCAGTTAGTCATCATGTCTCCTTAGCCTGTTCTGGTTGATGACATTTTCTCAGACTTTCCCTGTTCTTAATGACCTTGGGAGTACTGATGAGCAGTGATTAGGCATTTTATACAATGTTCTTCAATGTGGGCATGTTCCAGTTTGCTAGCTGCCAGAATGCAACACACCAGAGATAGATTGGTTTTTAATAAAAGGAGATTTATTTAGTTAATGTATAGTTCTTCAGAGGAAAGGCAGCTAACTTTCAATGAAGTTTCTTTCTTAGGCAGGAAAGGCACAGGGTGATCTCTGCTGGCCTTCTCTCCGGGCCTCTGGGTTCCAACAACTTTACCCGGGGTGATTCCTTTCTGCATCTCCAAAGGCCTGGGCTGAGCTGCGAGTGCTGAGATGAGATATGCTGAGCTGCTTGGGCTGTGCTATGTTGTGCTTTCTCATTTAAGCACCAGCCAATTAAATCAAACATCATTTATTGCAACAGGCATGCCTCCTAGCCATCTGCAGATGTAATGAGCAACAGATGAGGTTCACGTGTGTTCTAGTTTGCGAGCTGCCAGAACGCAATATACAAGAAACAGAATGGCTTTTAAAAAGGGGGATTTAATAAGTTGCTAGTTTACAGTTCTAAGGCTGAGAAAATGTCCCAGTTAAAACAAGTCTACAGAGTTGTCCAATCTAAGGCATCCAGGGAAAGATACCTTGGTTCAAAAAGGCCGATGATATTCAGGGTTTCTCTCTCATCTGGAAAGGCACATGGTGAACACAGTCACAGGTTCTCTCTCAGCTGGAAGGGCACATGGCGAACATGGCATCATCTGCTAGCTTTCTCTCCTGGCTTTCTATTTCATGAAGCTCTGCGGGAAGCGTTTTCCTTCTTCATCTCCAAAGGTCAATGGTTTGTGGACTCTGCTTCTCATGGGTATGTTGTTCTGCTCTGCTCTCTCTGAATCGCTCATTCTCCAAAAGAGTTCCTCTTTTATAGGACTCCAATAAACCAATCAAGACCCACCCAAATCAGTGGAGACATATTGTCACCTAATCCAGCTTAACAACCACTCTTGACTAAATCACATCATCCAGGGAGATGATCTGATTACAGTTTCAAACATACAGTATTGAATAGGGATTATTTTACCTTTACGAAATGGAATTTTGATTAAAACATGGCTTTTCTAGGGGGCATACTTCCTTTCAAACCAGCACAATGTGCCATTGGCTCATGTTCACAGCAGCAGAACTAGGAGCCTTCACCTGGCCAAGTTGACATCTGAACCTAACTACCATATGTCTACCCCTTGTCAACTTGGCAACTATATGCATCACCTTAAATGATATTAAAGTGGCACAAATTCTCTTCTGGCTGTGGACCTATGAGTCTCAAAACAAGTTATCTGGTGCCAATATGCAAAGGAGGGACAGTTACAGGATCCATAGGGATAAATTGGAAGGAGCACAGGAGTCACAAGACCCAAGCAGTTCTGAAAACCTGCAGGGCAAACACCATTGGATTTCAAAGTCTAAAAGTCATTTATCCTTCAGCTTTAGAAAGTGACAGTCCCACCCTTTCCAAGGGTCTTTGCAGTGGCCCGCCTCATTCTGAATCAACCTTGGGGGACACTGAGGAGACCATCTTTTTCTCAGCTCCACCCTCTCCAGGCATCAGGGCCACACCTGGGCTCTCTGCCATTTCCGGGATACATGCTCAACCCTTCCATGTGATAGCAGCTAGGCTCTCCCCAGTACCCAAGGAGCGTGCTATACCTTTTCCAAGGCCTGAGGTGGCACGACTCTTCTACTGCAACGAGATGGGAGACTCACCCTCTCAATCTATATGGGTGGGTCCACTCTCCTGGCTGAAGTTTCTTGGCTTCAGACCTGAGCTTCCATGGGTCTCACTCTGCAAACTCCAATTTGTCCCTTTTGTTTCCCCCTCTGTCCATATTGGCAGTAGTTCCATTTACACCAATAGTCTCATCAAGTACTCCAGAATGTCGCCATCATTCTCTTTTCAGTTCCTCCAAAATCTTCCACTTATCCATCAAAAAAACCATTCCAGCATATCTCGTATTTGCAAAATGCAGCAGCACCCCACTCCTGGTACCAAAATCTGTTCTAGTTTGCTAGCTGCCAGAATGCAACACACCAGAGACAGATTGGCTTTTAATAAAAGGGGATTTATTTAGTTCTTAGATAACATATAGTTCTTCAGAAGAAAGGCAACTAACTTTCAACTGAGGTTCTTTCTTACATGGGAAGGCACAGAGTGATCTCTGCAGGCCTTCAATTTGGGCCTCTTTCCCCGGGGCAATTTCTTTCTGCATCTCCAAAGGCCTGGGCTGAGTTGCGAGTGCTGAGATGAGGTATGCTGAGCTGCTTGGACTGTGCTACATTGAACTCTCTCATTTAAGCACCAGACAATTTAATCAGACATCATTCATTGCAGCAGGCATGCCTCCTAGCCTACTGCAAATGTAATGAGCAACAGATGAGGTTCACGTACCATTGGCTCATGTCCACAGCAACAGAACTAGGCACCTTCACCTGGCCAAGTTGACACCTGAACCTAACAACCACAGGGCTTGTCTGCAGTTTGTCTCATAGTTAGACTAGGGTTAAGAGCTTTGGGGAGGAAGATCACAGAGATGAAGTGTCATTGTCATATTTAGGATACATGCCACCACCATGACTTTTCACTGATGACTTTACAAATACAATCACAGTAATGCAAAGATGAAGATTTACATAGCACCTACAATATTTGTTCCTGGTCCTGGCAACAGACTGGAGTTGATTTTTATACCTTCTTTTTTCCACTGCCCATTGGATTTTCCTTTTTCTCTCAGTCAGCATCTCAGTTTCTGGTGGTAATTTGACTTGTGTGGTGACCCAAACTTTTATTCTTAGGAATATGAGAGATTAATATTTCAGTTTCTCTTGGGTTGCAATAATTTTCTCTTTGCTTTTGCTATTAGATATGGGAGCACAAAGAGATTCCTCCAGAAAATTCCTTGAGCTGCAGGTTTACCCTTCCCCATCAAGAAGCAACAACCCAATTCTTGTTGATAATCCAGATCAACCACCCAACCCATAAAGGGAACCACCAGTTTCTTCATTGATTCAGTGCCAAGAAAAGACCCAAATGGCAATTTCACTTTCCAATTCAATGGATCCTTGTGTTTCCCGGCGAAAGTATCCCTCCCTTGGGAAATTCAGAGAACCAAAGTTTCTGGCTTAAAGCAAGAATTCTATGAGTAGATCATTTGCACTAATAATGAAGGATTCATTCCTGTTTCCATTCCTTGATTCCTAAACATGAATTCTGGCGATGAGAGAAAAGTGTTATAGATTGGTCCCTGGTCCAGAACACACAGGTTTCTTGCAGAATACTTTAGCCCTCAAGGAATTTTTTTTCATGTAGCTGTTGCTATAATGGAATCTGCTATAGATCAGTCCACAATTCTATCCAACTCACTTATTTGAGGTGAGTATCTGGATATGATGATGCCTGTAGGGACTGTTACCTTGTAAAGTGGGTTCCTTTATCTGAGGTACCTCTGGTGTCCAGTGACAGTGATCAAGGTATTCTTTAAATCCACAAATGGTAATGCTGGCAATAGCATGATGAGCAAGGGAGGCAAATCCATGCCCCAAATAAGTGTGTATTTCCAGTAAGGAAAAGTCATTGCCCTACCATGTCAAAAGAGATCTCTGTTAATCAGGATCCTAGTAGGAAATAGATGGCATCCACAAGGGTTAATTGAGGAGAATTTAAGGACTATTTACATAGGACCTTTTAGGGGTTTGGAAAATCAACAGGGAGTAATGAACTAGCCTGGGGCTGGGTTCAGTTGTTGAGCTATTCCCAGTCCAAGACGTGAAGGGAAAATAAGAGGGAACAATTGTAGACTGGAGAATGTGCTCAACAAAGAAAGTAATTCCGCAGGAGCATTGGTATTCCATAGAGGTGACCCTGGAAAGAAGGACCTGGAGAAGTGAAAGCCTCCACTTCACTCTTCTGACTTCAGCCTATGACCTCTAACCCCTTGCTTGTGTTCACCATTGATGAAAACTCCCCAGAAGTCTGCCATCAAAGGAGCTTTCTGATGGGGTCTCCCAGCCTCCTGGGGGCTTATTGATATAGCTCCAGAGGTCAGCCTTCTGGGCACAAGCAGAGTGGTGACTGAGTCTGGAGATGTAAACAGAAATGATCTTTTTAACACTTTTCTCTGGACAGCATCCAGTCTATTATTTTTCCAGGTGAAAACCATTAACACAGGAGACACACAAATTTCCATCATTCACCTATCATCAGGTATTATGTTAATAGGATCACTCTCCCTTCTGAAAGTTAAATGTTAACTATCACTAATATTTTCATAAGATAGCAGATTGAAAAGGATGAAAGAAATAATAAATAACATAAAACATCGCTCCTACAGTTCCCCCTGAGGTAGTTCCCCATAGTCCTGAGGTCAATGATGATACCAAAGGAGATAAATTCAGTTACTCCTGCAAGACAAGAAGATGAGTGCATAGAAGTGAAATGTTTCCTTCTCCATACTAGGAATGTGCAGGTGGATGGTGAAGAGCCATAGATAGATCTGCACGCTTCAATGAGCCACAAAATTTATGCCCAAAGCCAAGAAGCTTCATGAGACAAAAATCATTTCTAAATTGAGCCTGGGAAGAAGCCTCTTGAAATTAGTCATGCCAGGACCATGGCGAATCATGCTTTCCAAGTCAAATGTGAAGGCTGGTAATGAAGTCTATTCACTGTTAACTTGTGAATCTGGTTAGAGTATATCATGGCTACCCCTAGCCATGCATAGAGTAGACCCATGATAGTGCTCTCACCATTTGCACATCATTCAGTATGGACACCTTGGAAGAGCAGTGAGTGGGAACATAGAGTGGACACCCCTAACTACCAGTTGTGGTAAAGACTCAGAGATAATTGGAAACCTCACGGGGCCACATTAAACCTTTGAGTCACATTCAGTTCAGAGCTGGGTAGAATTTTCTATGAAGTGAATTAGGCTACTGACCCTAAAATGAGACGTTGAACATGAAAGGGAGGGATTGGAATGTTATCTTCAAATGTCTCCCCCCCCCCCTTATCCCTCAATGCCCCCATTCTGTGATACAGCCCTCATATGAGTAGTGACCTCATTCCTTGAGGGAGGAGACCTGATAATAGATGACCTAACATGTTCAGAGTTAAGAATCTCCCCAATTAGCCTAGTGAATAGACTTCATCACCAGGTTCTCCAACTTGGGGGAGATTCTCAGCAGGAAGAGAGGTTGAGGATTAAGTTCAAATGGCCAGGATTGGAATTGAGGTTGATGGAATGCCTAAGAGGCTAAGAGGTTCAGGTATTAATCAGTACCCTACAAACCAATGGCTTTGGACAATTAAAGAAGCCTTTATTCATCAAAGAGTCTGTAGAAAATGTGTGCAGCCAAGGGACTGAGGCTGAAGGCCTTGGTAGAGAAAGCACTAACCAGAGGATTGTTCCATTCAAAAAATGCATGCCAATGCCACTTACACCAGGTAAGAACTGAAGCTGCTCCAAGCCTGAGCCCTCTGTCCTAAACCTAAGAAGATAAAATCTGATCCTTCTCTGTTCACCTTATTTTTGTTTTTAAAGCTAGTCAAGGAAGTAGGGAAAGAAAGAAACCAGGTATCTACAGCAAGAGTAAGGAAAAGCAAATTTTAGAAGTAGTGATAATATTTAAGTCCTAGTAGCTAGTGCCAATGTGGAGATAACAAATCAGATGGGAACTGCGATGGAAGCTTCCAGACCTTAGAATAGCAGTATTCAGGAGAACTCTTTAACAAGCTTCTATTAGTTTACATGGGTATTGTAACAATAGTCACAAACTTGGTGGCTTAAAACAACACAAATAACAGTTTTGTAGTTCATAAATTCAAAATGGGTCTCACTAGAACAAAATTAAGGCATTGGCAGGGCTGCATTTCTTTTTGGAGACTCTAAGGGAGAATCTGTTTCCTTGTCCCTTCTAGCTTCTAGAGGCTGCCCACATTTAATGGGCCCTTCTTCCATTTCCAAAGCTGACTCCATCTCCAGCAACAGTGGGCTGAGTTCTTCTCATATTGCATTACGCTGTCCTCCACTGCTGTCTCCTCATTCCACTTTGTAGGACCCTTGTGACTACATTGGGCCCACATGGATAATCCAAGATAATCTCCATATTTTAAGGCCAGCAGATTAGCAGTCTTAATTCCATCTGCTGCTTTAATTCCCTTTGCCATTAACATGGCACATTTAAAGTTTCTGGGGACTAAGATGTGGACATATTTGGGGGCCATTATTCTACTTATCATAAACCCTTTATGAATCAAGTCTTAAGTCAAGGCAACCTCAGTACACCCTCCAACAAAACAACAACAAAAATGGGCTCCACCTTGATTTATTATCACGAAGAAGGGAATATAAAGTATATGAAAAGGCTGCGACAATAAAAGAAAATGAGAAAGTAGCAAGGCAGCTGAATTTCCCTGGCTTTACCACCATAGGTCCACATCAAGCTGCCCACCCGCATTCTATTTTCCTCTCAGTGTTACATGGACCCCTAAGTGGAGTGGTCATGGAAAATAGAAGGCTTGGAATTCAGGGTGGTGAGTCACAAGTGACCAATGTGTTCCCATCAACTAACGGTAGAGAGCTTGACCTGAAATGGAGACAGGATGGGCTGGGCTAATTTGGCAAAAGGACCAAAGTCCACCCAAACTGTGTCTGTGTGATTGTTTCCAAGGGATAGTTGAGGACAGCAAGGAGGAGGATGGCATTATGAGGGCAGGTATAGAAACAAGAACCAGGGAATGCCATAGCTGACTGAGACAAGTTCCATCACCTTGGTTATTATAACAGGTTGGGTTCCCACAGAAATGAATGCTGAGACAAATATTTTAGCATTAAAATTTTATGTCAAAGGTGATTTGGGGAAGCACTGTTAGGGGAGTGGAACTTACGACATGGAAGGGAAAACAACCAGCACAGACAACACTAATGAACAGGTTACCTTTGTCTGGAACTGGGACTAATCCAGTGGCAACCTCTTGGATATTGTGTAGAACGTGACTCAGAGTTGTCCCATCTGAGGGTAGGGAAAGCTGTAGAATTTACCCACTGACATCTACATATCATTGGTAGAAATCTGTTCCCTGGTTTTAACTTCCCATCACTCTGACATGCCTGTAAGCATGCTGAGCATGCCTCTTTGCCAGAGTAAGTTCTCAGAAAGAGAGTAGCAAGGGTTTATGGCATAGAGCCCTATGCGTGAATGGTAAGTGTTAAATGGATACGTCATCAAAAGGATGACAACAACATCTGCTACAAGGGTTGAAGAAAGAAGGAAGGCACAGTGAAAATCCCCAGGCAAGAGAAGGTTTTAAACAAGAAGAATCAAGGGTTCCTGGAAAGAGGGGATGGATATGTCTTCAAGGATCTTTATAGAATGGTAAGCAACATGCAAATATGAATACCTGAATCATATTACATTTGCTTCCAATGAACAGATACAACAAAGAACACTGTCATTCCTGTCTAGGGTAGTAGCTATGGAACTTCCCCCCCCAAAAGACTGAATCTGAGAGTTTCTATTTTGATGACTTCTCAATAGTGAATAGTAGAATGAGAAATGGCAAAATGAGAAATTCCAAGGATGTAACCCCACACAAACCAGGACAAAGACCAGTCAAATTCTTCATCAAGTGAGACAAGCCTTATAGTGTCTACCAAGTGAATACCTGTTCATAAATATTACCCCAAATTCCTTGAGGTCTTGTGAACTAACCATCCTGTGGCTTTCTGTACACACTTTTGTAAAAAAACAATTGTGTGATTTAGCAACCTGGAAAATTCCTTTGTAAATTTCCTATAAAACCCTCTAAGATATTTGAAAACTTCTTTGAATTGGTGGATTGAGATCAGGTTATGATAATGGGCATCAGTTGTCCTGTGGTTTTCCTCTTCCTTGATAGAAGTGTTCAAGCTTCCAAATGAAAATCCTGCTTGAAGGTGCTACAAAGTTTGTACTTGTGGTAGTTAGATTCAGTTGTCAACTGGGCCAGGTGAAGGCACCTAGATCTGTTGCTGTGGACATGAGTCAATGGTACATGAACCTCATCTGTTGCTGATTACATCTGTAGTCAGCTAGGAGACGTGCCTGCTGCAATAAATGATGTTTGACTTAATTGGCTGGTGCTTAAATGAGAGAGTGCAACATAGCACAGCCCAAGCAGCTTGGCATACCTCATCTCAGCACTTGCAGCTTAGCCCAGGTCTTTGGAGATGCAGAAAGGGATGACCATGGGGAAAGTTTTTGGAACCCAGAGGCCTGGAGAGAAGGCCAGCAGAGATTACCCTGAGCCTTCCCACATAAGAAAGAACCTCAGATGAAAGTTAGCTGCCTTTCCTCTGAAGAACTAATGAAATAAATATTTTATTAAAAGCCAATCTGTCTCTGGTGTGTTGCATTCCGGCAGCTAGTAAACTAGAACAGTACTCTAGAAATACTCTTTTGTAAAGCTGTAGAAACCCCTCAGACATTTTGAATTCCCTATGATTGGCTTGAGACCATTGTTGATAGTAGATAGAGTTTCAAGGTCAGCCTTCTGTTCAGGCTGGTATATGTGTGTCCAATATACCAACTGAGGTTTAGGAGAATTGTCACATGTCCTTTGTCCTGCATTGCTCAATTCGAAGGCAACTTTTATTCTATTCCTAGTGCTTTTTGCACTAGGAAATGGCAAAATGGGAGTACCTTTTGTTATGCATAGTAGATCCCCAAGCACATCTGATAATATGATGTTTCAGGACTGCGGCTTTGAGACACATTATATCACACCAATATCTGATGTTAGAGATTGAGTTTAACCATGTGGGCATTGATTCCATCAATCATGCCTGTGTAATAAAACTCCAGTACAAACTCTTGGGGCACTGGCATTCCAATGAGTTTCCGTGATTGACAGTACATATTGATGTGCTGGGAGGGTGATGCATTTGACTCCATGGGAAGAGAGCCACAGAAGCTTCACATAGGACCCTCCCAGCTCTACTCTATGTTTCTCTTCTTATTTCTATCTTTTCTACAAGAATAAAACTATGATAGTAAGTATAGCACTTTCCCTGAGTTCCATGAGTCAGTCTAGTGAATTGTGAACCTAAGAGGACTGAATTTGTGGCCAATTGGTCAAAAGTGTAGGTGGCCTGGGAACCTCCAAACTTGGAACCAGTGTCTGACATGAGAACCGTTTTGTGAAGATTGTGCCCTTAAGCTTTAGAGGTCAGTTTAATTCTGGGTTTCAGAATTGTGTAATAGTTTCTATCTGAAGTTGTTGAAGTCATTTGCAATGACTCTGCCAAGGGCTTCATTACCTACATGGAAACTATTTTGTGCCTAGCAAAAGTAATGGGGACCAAAACTATTTATCTGCTGGGATAGATCTAAGCATGTGATTCAGTGTCATAATCAAAGTTTAGAAGTTCTGGGTATTGTTGACCAGTTGAATAAGCTTGGCCATGGTATGTATTTCTATTGCTCTCAGTACCAAGTCAGTTGCTGTAGGTCACTAGATATGACTGCATTAACTGAATGTTCAGTCTTCATCAGAAATCATATCTCAGCAACATAATGTGGGTCACCTGCACATGGACACACCCTTATGCAGGTTGCTGAGACTACTCTCCAGCAGGTTGAGGAAATTTGGGACTCAGCAGGGTGTGCCCCTGAGAAAGGCTGCTCTACACTTCTCCCTCCTGAAGGAGTGCCCCAAGGAGGTCTCAAACATTTAGTACTGAGGAAATCTTCTATCTTCCTTTAATCTTGGGCTGACCCTGAGCTAGGAGAGGTGATAAAACAGAAGGGCCAAGGGCTCCTGACTAAAAAACCCAGAATCATCCCTAACACCTCAAAATTTTATGGCACTATTGAATCTAACTGGAACTCATTATATGCCAGTACAAGATTGGCAGAACAGTTGTGTTGCTACCAAAGTACACATCCTGGTTTTGAGAGTTTACTGCAAATACATCTATTATCTGCTGGCAGAGCTTCAGAATAAATCCAGGTTTCTACCAATGATGGATGAAAATCATCTTCCAATAAAATGGCAAAAATGCTGGAGAAAATATCTTAGAACACATTTTTAAATGCATGGTGGCTCTGATGCCAGCAATGAAACAAAAAACAGGATTCCCAGGAGATCAAAAAGCACTAAAGCCATTAGCTAACATGGAGTTTCTACTTTTTCACAGGAAGCTAGACCTATTATGTTAATAGCAGCAAGTGTTGGACCTTGGAGGATGAAGCTCAAAGAGGGGAGAGTTGCCTTGCCAGATACAAAAATATTATAAAGCTATGATAATTAGAGTGTGGTATCAGCACAGAGGAAGACAAACCAATGAACAACATGGAAGGCTGAGAATCTGATATATCCATAGATATATCCATGGCCCAATGGGATAATTGGGTTTCCATATGGAGAGCAAACATATCTACTTACAGAAGTCACATCATGCAACTCAGTGGATCAAACCATAAATATAAGAGTCAGAATCCTAATGCTTCTAAAGCACTGACAAGTGTATCCTTGGGACTTCAAGATCAGGAGGGCTATCTTCAATAAAACACAAACCTCAAAGAAAACAGGGATGCATTCAAAATCAAACAAAAGCAGCATCAAACAAGCTCTCAACAAAAATTGAGAACTTCTCTTCATTCAAAAACCTCATAAAGAAAATGAAAAGATGAGTACCACATATATAAATGGCAATGAATTCAAACTGAGGAAAGAAGGTGAACTCTCACAGCCCAGAAAAGAAAATGAAAATAGCTTCAATGGGACAAACTCAAAGTGTGTGATGGGCATTTCACATTGAGGAAACCAAACAGTCAAGAAACATAAAATTCTGCTCAATCTCATTATTACCAGAGAAATATGAGACTAAACTTCACCACACACACATACTGGTTGGCAAAAGATAAAACATTTGACCACACCAAGTGTTCAAAAAGACTGTGGAGCAAAATAGGACAAGTTTAACTGCCGGTTTGAGTAAAAATTACAAAAACGCAGCACTACTAGTTAAGTAAAGCTGCACATCCCTTCCTGTTCAGCAGTTTAAAGATCTGGTCATAAAATCTGATGAAGCTTTGTCCATTTGTACAGGATGGGTGTTCAGGGAGGCTTATGGTGGCATGTTTAAATGGCAAAACCATAGTCACAACCCACACATCCATCAAGTTCCGAAAATGGACAGCTAACATAGGATGGTGCTTACCTCTGAGTGGGAGGCAGGGGAACACGTGGTGGCTTCAGCGATATGGCTAATGATCTATTTCTTTTTTTATTATTATTACTTTTAAAAAAATTAGAAAGTAGTTGGTTTGCAGGAAATACCACCCCCTTCATGCACAATTTTCCCTATTAACACTTTGCTTTAATGTGGTAACCTTTTTACAAGCAACGAAACAATACTATTACCATCATTCTATTAATTATAGTCTGTAGTTTACATGAGGGGTCACTATACAATAAGAAGAAACAGGTAATAAGAAATAGATCCCTAATAAGATACTAAAAATAGATCACTGATTATTGGTTTCTTAAACTGGGTGGGAGGAATGTGGGTTTTCATTTTAGGTCTATGCTTTGGAACACATATATACCTATTGCCACTGTGTCTATCAAATATTCCATAGTTTGAAAAATCCTGTAAATAGATTTAATCCAGGTTCATCATTTGGAGACTTGGGATACCAACAATCAGAGATCGTCAAACCTCAGAGTGAGCGTTGTCTTTTACTAAAGATAGAAAGCTCCCCAAGCATTTCCCGCTGGAGTCATTGTCTTCATACTGAGTGCTGGAGCCCAGGTCAGCTCTTATTTTGACTGCTCAATGCCCACAGTCCACAGGCTCACCTCACCCAGAGTCAGAGGCATGTACAAGGCCTGGATGCTTCTCAGCTCAGGCATATTTGCTAGAATGCATCAGACTGCATATGGTGTGTTGAGGACTGTGTTAACCCTTTGGCAAATAGTCTAGAACTGTTCCCTGGCACAATTCACAGGAACCTACCCCCCAGGAAACTCTCTGAACTCCATTTAGAAGGCTGAGGGCATGTTCCTTGAGCAGATAGGAAAGTGACATCGGCATCTCTCTAGTACCTCCAGCTTGTCACCTCTGTGGGGGTCCTCCATGATCCCCAGGAGATGCCCAGGCGTGGAAAAGGAGGTGAAGCGTCCACCAGCAGCCAGCGTCCCCGGTCTGACCCTTCAGTGAGCCTTCACCCACATTCTCACTGCTTTCTCTGTCCAGAAATTCCTCCTCAAGAGAAAGGTTAAAGACAGAGGTCTTCTGTCATTATACTAGAGCTTCTCTGAGATTGTGTTTCATTCGTGGAGACAAAAGGTTTAGAGAGAGAAAATGTGATGGGATTATATTGGTATGCTCTTCCCACAAATCCTCAATCTATTTTTTTTTTTTTTTACTTTTACCCCAAGAATCTCCCAATCCCTGTCCACCTGCAACACACACACACACACACACACACACAAACACACACATGGAGACTACAAAAATAGGTATAAATCACCCACCCAGAAAAGGGAAAATAAAAGATTCTAGACATAAGTTAAAATTAAGTTGAAATAGAGATCCCAAAGCCAAAGTCCTTAAGCCTGAGCCATCCTCATCCGATGTCTTCAAGTCCATGCTATCTGATTAAAGCCCAAGATCCGTAAAAGAGTTTATGAGACCCCTCAAGCTCTGGCTTTTGTCCTCCCTTGTCTTTCCTTTCCTTCACTTTTCTCTCGCTGCAGTTTCCTTAAACAGATCCCCCAAAGGGAGACCTAGAACTCTTTCCTTCCAATCCCCACTCCAGCAAACCCTCCACCTTACCCCCACCACCCAACACAGATAGCTTTGGTTTTCTTTTCACTGTTCATTTGTCCTCAGGACCCCCCTCCCTGAGAACTAGGTACCTCCTGACTGAGTTACACACCCTCAGCCTATTCTCTCAGGCTGTGTTTTCTGACCTCTGTGTGGTCACACATGTTGTTACCCACACAACTCTTAGGGAGGGCCATTGGCTTCCAAGGCTGTTGAGAAGAGAAGTTGGACAGTTGCAACCTGGCCCTTTGCCAGATAAGAAGCTTAGACTCTAGCTCCCAGTTGCTTTCCCCTCAGAGCACCTTTCCAAGACTCCCAGGAACCGAGGATAAGGGACAGTGGAGGGCCCTTTCTGAGTGGCACACACATGCGGCGTTCTGGGAAGTGGACCTGCAGCATTCAGCAACACCCCGTTCATTCCTGCCCAGCAAAGTGGGCTCTGAGGCCACCACAGCCCTTACCTCCTCAGAATTTCTTGAGTGTAAAACACTGACACTAAACATGTGGAATATCTCTTGGGGGAAATTGTCTCTAACCCTCTGAAAAATGAAGCAAAACAAAAACATATCATAAAAACAAAAATTCGTGGTAAGGAATCAGTTCTTCTGGGCTTCCATCTTTAAAATGCCTAAATTGGTTGGCAGCAGAGATGAAACCAGGCATTTCTGAAATCTTGGATATCTCATGCCTTGGTCGGCAGTTCTGGTGCACACAGCCCTTTCGTTCATGCTACCCTACCTGCCCTGCGCCCCCTGCTGTCCTGCAGGGTTGAGCAGTCTGCTCTGGAGTTGTCCATCCACACATCCTTTTGTATGTGTTAACTCTTGCAATAACCAACTTTTCGTAACATTCATGAATTTTTTTTTTCTGAACAAAATAGCTCCTGTTTCTTTGGCCATTCTTTATGTGATAAGTTTCTCATTTTTGCTCACCCGATTATTTTGTTAGCATGTTTCTTAAAGGGTGAAATCCTCCATTCCCCTGACTTTTGATCCTGCCTGGGTGGGACAAACTCGTTTGGACAATTACCTTCCACGGGCAGGATTGTCCTTCCTCGGAAGATGTGCAGTAACCTTAAGGCCTGCAGAGTGACCCACAGACTGCTCTTCTACACTAACCCCCCTCATTCTTTACCTGTGCAACTGATTTCAGATTTTTAAAATGCAGGACAGCTATTTATCCCTGTTTGATGTCATTTTTGGTTTAAACTACTTTTTCTGTTGTAAGGAAATCATTACAGCTTTGAATCTGCCTTTGATGATATTTTCTGTCTTTCCAACTATTGAAGAAACTTTTTAGAAAAGGTGCATCTTGAAATACTAAAAGTAACCATGTAACGCGCCCCCCCCCCCAAAAAAATGGCCATCCTGGTTACCTGTTTATATACAGCTAAGGAAACAGAGACAAAGGAACAAGTCATCAGTGCCCTTCTTTTTGTAACTAAATATTGCCAAGCCAAGCTTTAAAAATAATGTAGGTATCACCTATACCAAGCTTTATGAAAAGATCAATATCCCCAAAATGACTCACCCTTTTTGTGACTTGGCCTCACATGTCTGCAGAGTCTTGGTGGCAGCAGTGTTGATGTCTTGCACACTTTAACACTCCTCTGGCTGAATTCCTGTCACTGGGGCAAAGAGACGACCAATCCTTGTCCGCTCAGTTCCAAAACTCCCTGTATTGTCTCCACCTGCTCTCATGTGTTTCATATCATTCAAGGACATTCAGTTCTGCTCTAGAAAATAGGAGAGACAGACAGATAAGGAGGACAAATAAGTCAAGGTGCAGAGGCAGGTCACCTGTGGGTCAGGAAGACGCTGGTCTATCAATTTGTTGTGTGCCACTGAACAAGGATGGAAGGCACCCAGCAATCATGAGGCTCTGAGGTCAGCCACCGGTAGGGAGGATTCAGATTCATGTGCCCCCTATCCAGAGAAGTCACAGCTGCTTGCAGGTCCATGGACAGGCACACTTGCCGACCATATCTCAGGCTACAGGCATCTTCCATCTCTGAATCCTGTCTCCAGCTGTCACCCTTACCCCACTGGCAGGAATGGAAGGTTGCTGCAGATATTGAAGCATAGGCTTCAGAGAATGCGGTCCCCCCAGCCACTGGCACCCTGTTTAAGCACATAAGTGACCCCATCTCTTTCCTCTTGATTCTCACTGCAGTTTTAAAACCCCTTCTGCCTTATGACCTCTGGGATAGCTACTTGGAAGTTACTTAGAGGCGCCATCGCATCAAGGTGATTCCCACAGGACACAAGCTACTCACATGGCCTCTGGGTTACAGGGCCTGTTAGCAGCCATCGGATCCCAGGATTCACATACCTTATTTTATTATGCCTCATTTTATTGTGTAAGTACATTGGCACCATTTTTCCAACAGCATGTGCCCTCTTTTTGTCTCTGTGTCACATTTTAATTAAGGTATGTACATTGTTTTTTTAGGCATAATGATAATGTACATGTAAGCAACTACCATATAGCACTGGGAAACCAAAAGAAATCATGTTCAATTTCTTCTGATTTGGGCATTCTAGGATGGCAGTATTTCTAGATGACATGTTAGTATAAATACGAAGCTTTCATCAAGCTGTCCTGGTGTTGGGAGAATCATTTGAATTCAACATGAACATGTCAGCCCTTGTGGGAATCTGATGAAACACAAACAGGGAACCTAAAGGCAAAAGTCTAAGCAGGAGGACTCTGTGATGGGAATGAGATTTCACATGTTTGACTTGAGGAGTTTTCACACCATGAGCATACCAGCATAATCAGAACCCAGAAAGAGAAACAAAATATTAGTAGCACACAGAAGCCTGTCTAATGCTCCCTTCAAACTTCTACTCCCTCAGGGCAACCTCTACTTTTACTTTTTGCAACTTGTTTTAGTCTGCCATTTTCTGTATTTTATGCAAATAGTATCAAACAGAATATGTCCTTCTGTGTTTGGCTTCTTTCATTCAACATTATTTCCGTGAGATTCATCCATGTAGTTATATAGAGTTGAAATTTCATTCATTATCATTGCTGTGTAGTTTTCTATTATGTGAATATACCACCATTTATATATCCATTTTGCTGAAGAAAAATATTTGGGTTTCCAGGTTGGGGTATCTTCACTAGTATAAGCCCTTACTTCTAGGGCATATGTCTAGGAGGAGAATTTCTGGATTATAGGGCAGGTTTCTGATCAGTTAAACCTGATTCCACCAAATGGTTTTCCCAAGCAAGTCACACCCGTTTATAGTTCCACAGTGACTCTTCCCCGACACTGCTCCCTCGGCTCCCTCATTCACAAGCCTCAACAGCAGGTCTCAACGTTCTCATCAGGGAAAGAGTGAAAAATAGATTGAGGATGAAATGAAGTGATTCCTATGAAAAGACAAGATCTGTGGCAGGCACAGGGCAAACTGAGCACATGCGTCCTACTGTGTATCAGCATATCAGCTTACATTCTGTTTTGGTTTGCTAAGTTGCTGAAATCACTATACCAGAAATGGGCTAGCTTTTAACAATGGGGTTTTATTAAGTTACAAATTACAATTCTTATCAAAATAAGATATAAAGGCTTATCAAAATCAATTACAGGCTTGGGTTGTCCTAAGGCAAAATTCTTCTCTGGCTGTGGACCTGTGGAACTTAGAACAGGTCATCTGCTTCCAGTATACAAAGGAAGGGCAGCAATAGGATAAATGTCCCCATTTCTATAGGGAGAAATTGGAAGGAAAGTAGGGGTTAAAAGTCCCAAACCTTCAAGGTAAATTCCATTAGATTTCAAAGTCTAAGACTCATTTATATAATGATGTTTTATTCTTAGGGCTTGAAAGAGTGGCAGTCCCACCCTCTCCAAGGGTTTACACAGTGGCTGTATTTTCTCCAAATGCTGGGACGAACATTACAACATATCCAAGCATTAGGGAGACCACCTTGTTCTCAGTCTCACCCTCTCCAAGCATCTGGACAGAATCAAGACTCTCTGTCATCTCCGGGGCACAGACTCAACCCCTTCAGAACAGTGGGGTGGCAGCCAGGCTGTCCCCAAACCCCCAGGAAAGGTGCTCTACCCATTCTGAAGCCTGGGGCAGGAAAACTCTTCTTAATCAGTGGAATGGAAAATCCACCTTCTGTCAACTCTGGGGTGAACCCACCCTTTCCATGTGTATGTATGTGCCTGCTCTCCCAGTCTGAGCTGTCTTAGCTCCAGACCTTAGCTTCCATGGTGCTGACTTTGAAGTCATTTTTTCTTCAACTTGTCCCTTTCAGCCTACACTGGCAGTGGTTCTGTTTATATAGATCCTGCAACAAACTAATTGGTTTTCCATATAACATACAGGGGTCACAACCCTCAGACAATAGGATTTTCCAAAACTCTTTTTTTGATGACTCCATTTCCAATAATCTTGGCTTGTGCTGAAATGACTGACTGGTTCTTGTTTGGGTAAATCCTCATAAGGGGGACTGTTCTCTGGAGACTCATTTTCCAAAGTCCAGAATTTTCCAAAGTATGGAAACTGTCTGGTTTCTTTGTACCCAACAGTTTAGTTCTCAGCTTATCCCTTTCCTCTTGCATTTTACTATAGGCTGCATTTTTCACATTAAGCTTAGAAATTTCCGCAGCTAGATATCCTAGCTCTTTGCTTTCAAATTCTCCCTTCTATCCAACACCAGTACTCAATTTTGACTAGTTCTCTGCCCCTTTAAAACAAGGGTGATCTTCCTTCCAGTTTGCAATGACACATTCATCATTTCTGTCTAAGTCCTCATTTAAAGTATCTTCAGAGTCCATATACAATCTCTTTAAAGAAATCTTGGTCTTTTCTATAAAGTTCCTCACAATTTTCCCAGAATCTTCTCCTTATCCATTTGAAAAGCCATTCTAACATGTTTAGTAATTGGAAACTCAGCAGCACCCCATCTATCTGGTACCAAAATCTATTTCAGTTTGCTAACTCTGCCAAAATGCAATGTACCAGAAATGGGTTGGTTTTTTAAAATGGGGATTTATTAAGTTACAAGTTAAAATTTAAAGGCCATGGAAATGTCCAAATTAAGGCATTAATAAGAGGATACAATACACATGATGGAATATTATGCAGCTGTAAGACATAATAAAGTTATGAAGCATGTAACAATACAGATGGACCTTGAGGACATTATGCTGAGTGAGATGAGCCAGAAACAAAAGGCAAATGCTGTATGGTGTCACTGATATGAACTGACATTAATGAATGAACTTGGAGAATTTCAGTTAAGAACAGAGGCCATAAGGAGATAAAAATAGGGTAGGTTTTGGGTAATTGGAGCTGAAAGAATACAGATTGTGCAACAGGACTGATTGTAAAAATTCAGAAATGGATAGCACAATACTACCTAATTGTAGCACAATAGTGTTAGTACACTGAATGAAGCTGAATGTGAGAACAATAGAGCAAGGATATGGCTGGAGGCACAAATGAAACCAGAAGGAAAAATAGACAATAAAGAATGAGATGGTATAATCTAAGAATGTCTAGAGTGTACAATGATAGTGACTAAATGTATACCTAGAGTGTACAGTGGTAGTGACCAAATGTATAAATTAAAAAAATGTTTTTGCATGACAAAGGAATGTCGATATTGCAGGGTGTTGAAAATCGATGGTCATTTATATTTTAAAACTTTAACTTATGTGTGAGACTAAAGCAAAAAATGTTTATCCGGTACAAAATTTGTGTTTTGACTAGTGCATTTCCTAATTTAACTTACACAGACAGTTTAATTGAACACCATAAGTATATGGAAACTTGAACAAGGCATGAGATTTTGTAGGTTTGTCCAGAGTGATGCTCCAATAAATCCCAGAGTGATTTGAGCAGTGAATAAAAAAGTATTTGCAAAGTCCCCTTGGGGGAACAGTGACATAGGTTGAAAATTCAACTTCCCTATTTGGAGAATTCCTGATATTCTCTCAAACAGTGAGGACAACCACATCAATAGGCCGAGCCCCTCAATCTTGGGGTTTGTTCATATGAAATGTATACCTACAAAAGATAGACTAAGCTTACTTAAAATTAGGCCTAAAAGTTACTCCAGAGAACCTCTTTTGTTGCTCAGATGTGGCTTATCTCTCTCTCAGCCAGCATGGCAAGCAAACTCTCCACCCTCCCCACCTCTATGTGGAACATGACTCTCAAGGGTGTTAACTTCCCTGGCAATGTGGGTCAGAAATCCTAGAATGAGCTGGGACTCAGCATCAAGGGATTGAAAAAACCTTCTTGACCAAAGAGGGGAAGAAATAAATGAGACAAAATAAAGTGTCAGTGGCTGAGAGATTTCAAACAGAGTCAAGAAGTTATCCTGGAGGTTATTCCTACACATTTTATAGATAATCCCTTTTTAGTTTAAGGTGTATTCGTGAGACTAGAGGGAAGTGCCTGAAACTGTAGAGCTGTGTTCCAGTAGCCCTGTTTGTTGAAGATGATTGTATAATGATAGTCACATGAGTGACTATGCGATTGTAAAAACCTTGTGTCTGATGCTCCTTTTATCTACGATATCGACAGATGAGTAAAATATATGGATTAAAAATAAATAAATAATGGGGGAACAAATGTTAAAATAAATTGAGTAGTTTGAAATACTAGTGAACAATGAAATGGAGTGGTAAGGTGTATAGAAAAAAATAGGGGGAACAAAGATTAAAATATATTGAGTAGATGGAAATACTAGCGGTCAATGAGAGGAAGGGGTAAAGGGTATGGTATGCCTGAGCTTTTTCTTTTTTCTTTTTCTTTTTTTCTGGAATTCTGCAAATGTTCTAAAAAATGATCATGGTGATGAATATACTACTATATGATGGTATTGCAAGCTGCTGATTGTAAACCATGTACGAACTATTTGTATGCTGACAATGTTCATTTTTTTTGTTGTTTTGGTTTGATAATAAAAAAGAAAGAAAAGGAAAGCTATGAAATTGCCATCCCACAAAACACTGAAGGGCTTATTGCTTGAAAAATCCTGAAAGAAAAATTTTTACCTCCCCAAAACACCAAGAGGATACATTCACTGAAGAAAGGATGATGGTATTCAGTGTTCCTCTGTCACATAGGAAGTCACATGGTGATGTATGTCTGCTTGTCCTTCTCTCAAAAATGTCTCTGGGGCTGTGCAAAGGGGTGGCTCAGTGGCAGAATTCCCACTTGCCATGCTGGAGATGCAGATTCTGTTTCTGGTGCCTGCCCATGCAAAAGAAAAACAAAATGTCTCTGGGCTTCTGTGGGTCCTTGCTTGTTTTTCCCAGGGCGTTTCTATCTAAGTTGTTGCTCTTTCCCTGAGCTCTCTTAAAGGATTCCAGTAAAGGATCAATATGAACCTTGAATTAGATGGGTCACATCTCCATGGAAACAACCTAATCAGGAGGTCCCTTTCCATAACAGATCTGTCCCTACAAGAATGGATTAAAAGAACATTGTCTTTTCTGGGGGTACATAATAGACTCAAACCAGCATATCTATTAAATAGCTACAGCCAGAGATTTGTCTTTATCAAAATTGAAGAGATTACACTTCTGGATACCATTTCCTTCCTTCCCTACTTAAAAGAATCCTTCACATTCCTTGCCAAAGACACAACAATTCCACTTGCAGCTTTTTGAAAATGATAAGCTATCAGTCTTAGGTGTTTTGTTTTATAGGTGGTAATTGCCTTAGCCATATAATGTATTGCAGTGTAAAGCCCTTTTTGATAGGTATGGGACATCTCTCCTCTTCTCTTCCTGGTTTTCAATGCAATGTATTAGTTGCTAAAATGACCACCTCCCCATTGGCTGGGCTTTGTGAATGAAAGAAGTTGAACTAAAAAGAGTACAAGGGAAAATAAGAAAACTGAGGATTCTATATAAATAGAATTTCTCCACTAAAGCACAATTCCAAATTTTGGAAATGTGTGGTCAGTATTAAAGACATGGATTAGGATTTTAGTGGGACAATTTGAAATTACCTAAAGTAAAGCAATCCAAATATTGTCATTGGTTTGCTTTTTGATGTGTGACATTTCATTTTTCAGTGGTCTTCTAAAATAATTGAGACTGGTTGATAGAAAAAATATCCCTGGATTTTTATATCAGATATTTCAGAAGCAGAGGTGTGAAGGACCTTTTGCCATAATCTATAGATATTATTGATTTCTCAGTCACTGCAAAATTCAAAGAATATTTTCCACATTGCAAATTTGGAAATATTTGTGTCTAGATAAAGAGGACTTTCACAGGAATGATAAGCACACACTAATCTAAGAGTGGAGTCGACTTCATTCTCCATGCCTCCTGCTAGCTGTGTATATTCACCTTCTTTCTTTCCTTAATTGTAGCAGTATGGTGTCCTGGTTAACTGCTTTTGCTGATTAAATTACACATGGTAAATGAACATATATTAAATTCATTTAAATTTCATATTAAAGACTCAGCTACAGAAAATTTAATGCTTCCTTGATGATCCAGAGATTTTCCTAAGACCAACAATTATGCAAATGGGTTTCCAAAATGTTTGGTTATTTGAATTGATGACTTGAACTCTGAATAAGTTGTTTTTGGTTGATGGATCATGGAATAACTATAGATAACCTATTGTTCCAACTTGCTGCTCCTGAAAAATTGTGCGTTATTTATAAGTTGCCTTTAATTACATGCTTTTTTGAAGATTCACAACATCTCTCCTTTCAGTTTTCCAAAATAATTATCAGTGAAGGACTTGATGCATATTTATGGTAAGGCATAATATCATTATGATTTAATCTTGCAGGAAAACAGCAGTCGAAGCAAATGAAACATTTTTGGAATCTGCATCTTGGGAGTCAAATTCCTTCCTGTGTCGGTCCTGTCGGTAGGTTCTTTGATCCTGACATTATAATCAAACCTATTGGATCCTTGACCTTTCCAAATTAATGAGGGCTTATATGCCATGACTTTCAGTTTTTCACTCCTTGATTGGAGCCCATCTATATCTTTAACTTCATTTCCTCAACTAGAGTTTCAAATGAAACACGTTTTAAAAATATGCTTATCATCAGTTCACAAGGTGCTAGAGTCTCCAGCTTTACCCCCAGTGCTGTGTGTCTTGGGCACATTGCTCACTGTCCAGTCATTTCTGCCTTAAAGGGCTGTCTGGGGAATTAAAGAATGATTCTTGCATAGTTCTTAGTTTATCAGTGCTATTTTTCATCCATGTTAAGGAGTCTTGGATTGGCTTCTTAAGATGTAGACCCTGAGACAAGAATGTGAGAGCAATCAGTTCATTTGGAAGGTGATTCAGGAAGCACCAGTGGGAAAGTGAGACAGAACAGGGAAGGAAGTCTACAATCTTTGTTAATAAACAGGTTCCATCTGTGGTCAACGGGACTCAGTCCTAACAGCATTTCTTCTAAGGTTTGTTTTTTCTTCTCTAACTTCTATCATCATGGGTAGAGAGCTGCACTCTCGGGTGTAGCTCTCCTGCACTTTTGAGATGACCCATACCTGAAGACTGAGCACATTTATGGGCTAGGCACACTTAAGCAAGCCTTCAGGCAAAGCCACAGCTGTCCATAGCAGGAAGCAGTGAGTAAGCATGGGAAGGTAAGTCCAGGACAGTGGCCCTCAATGTGAGTGTGCACCAGAATTACCTGGAGAGATCATTAGCATACAGACTACTGGGTCTCCACCCAAAGGTTCTGATCCTTTGGTCTGGGATAGGGCTGAGAGTTTGCGTCTCAAACCAGTTCCTGCATGACATTGATGCTACTGGACCAGAGACCAATTCTGGAGAACCACTGGCTCAGTAGATAAATGCAGGGCTGCTTTGTGCTACAGATAGCTTACTAGTAAAATCTTCAGAGTTATTAGTCTGTGTTGTAGATAGTGGATAAAACCCAGAAAGGAGAGAGATGATGGAGCAAGAGGAAATGGGAAGTGAAATAATGCTGTTTTTCTTTCCTCTCTTCTTGCAGAGAATATAATCCAATGGATGAGCTATAAGCTTCTATTCCTAAGTATCAAATTCATTTATAATGGAAAAAAATGATCCAGTTTTTGAAATTCATGGTGGACATGGTGGTTCTTAATCTTTTACTATAACCACGTTTGGTAGTTTGAAGCTGAACGGACCCCAGAAAATTATGTTCTTAAAGCTAATTCATTCCTATAGGTGTAAACTGTTGTGGGTGAGACCTTTTGATTAGGTTACTTCAGTTAAGGCATGCCCCAAGTGGATCTTAATCCACTTATTGAAGTCCTTTATAAATGAGATGAATAGTGAGCTCTCAGAGGGAAAGTCACTGAAGGAAAGAGAAAGCCATGGAACCAGGAAGCTGAAAGCAATGAAACCTGGACTAGCAGGGAGAGAGATAAGCAGAGGCTGTCATATGCCTTACCACATGGCAGAGAATCTAGGATCACTGGCAGTCATCTTCTGGGAGAAAGTATCATTTGATGATGCCTTTATCTGGGCTTTTTCAAGGCCTCAGAACTGTAAGCTTGTAAGCTAATAAACCCCATTGTTAAAAGCCAGCCCTTTTCCAGTCTACTGCATTTCAGCAGCTGAGGAGACTAAAACACCAGGGTGTGGGGAACAATGGCACCAAGTGTGACGTATGCCCATGGAGTGCCTAGATTTTGATAGAAAGCTCTCAAATTTTGTGACCCAGTAATCATTTGTAATCACCATGGTAAAATGCAAGAACATCATAATACGTACTTCAGCAGGAAAAGGAAATTGGTTCATGTTTATTTACAATCCTAGTAATTCCACTTTTTCTGCCCATTCAAAGTGTCCTGAGAATTCAGATAGGCTCTACAATTTCTCCGAGGGTCTTTAATGTTAACCCAACTCTCTATGATGAGTTGTGTAGCCCCACAGCACAGAACCCAGCAACATCCTTGGCTCATGCTGTGTGAGCTTTTGGAGTCTATTGGGGTCCTGGGTGCTGTACTCTCTTGATCAGGTGTGCACAGGTACAAGTACAGATGCTTCCAGCATGTGTCAGGTGAGTTGGCTTCCTGGACTGCTTTAGCCTCCTGTGTAAGGGAGGGGGCCAGCTGGGTTTCAAAAATCTCCCTCACTCCTTTCTACAAGAGACCCACAACACGCTTTCTGTCTCTGGTCTCTATATCTCTTGAACCTACACTTGGAAGAGAGTAATGCTGTTATAATGATATCTCAAATTAGCTCTAATTTTAAACAAGGAAATAATTCTCCAGCATTGACACTTCTTGTATTAGTAGCAAATTGCATTTGGCTCATTTCCCATCTGATTGTGATGCACAGGTGGGTAGTGGGATCCATGCCAGGGACTGCTGGTAAGACTACTGCCAGAGCAAGTTTGCCAGTGATAATGGTTCAGCACTCTACTTAGTTACATGAATCTGAGTTGTTAATATGGCATGTTAAAGGCATAAAAAGGCTAAAGATTAGATTGCCTAATCTCTTTAGGAGAACAATGAGAAATCAGAGGTCCTGAGGCATAAGGCCAAGATCCCAAAGCAGATTAGCAGGGAGCTGCAATGGAAACCTGGATTCCAAGCTCCAGCATCCATCCAGTAGAGACATCTTAGACTCATATTTGACTTTTCTCTCCCTTTCGTCCCCTACAAACAGTTGTCCCAATGTCCTTCCACTCTGCCTTTTATAAATTCTTTCTTCTTCAGTTCTCCCAGGATGTCACTGCCTTTCAGAGAGGGCAAATCTACTGACTCTTGGATTGTTCCTTCAGCAGCTACCTGGTGGTCTTGCTGATGTTTGTCTTTATCTCATTCAACCCCCCATGCATTCTACCTCGAAAGTAAACTTACCATGTTATTACTATTTATTTTTCTTTCATAAAGTGAGGCCACCCTCAGTTCTAGGGGCAGTCAATTAAAAAGCAATTCCAATACAAGTTGATAGAAAGGTAGGTGAATAGATAGAATGAGATGGCCAATGTGGCACAATGTTGAGCTTTGGTGGACCTGGGTATCTGGAGGGTGGTATGTTGGAGTTCTCTGTACAGTTTTGCATTATTTTTCTGACTGCCCTGTAAGTTTGAAATGATTTCAAAACAAAAAGTTAAAAAATGTATGTAGGAGCAATTCTATATAAGACAACTCTCAGTACCTTCATTTGTAGATGTTATGATGACTAGAGATCAAGAAAAAATGATAAAATTCCTGCAAGAGCAGCAGATATTTTTCTGGAACAGCACTGTCAGTAGAGGAAATAGACACTAACTTGAAGCCTCGACATCACAGTAGGATTTCAGTGGAGTGGAGTGTCACATTATTTTATGGCATGAGAATCAGGTGTTAGCCTGAGCCAGGAACCATTTAGTTGAAAACATTTCAAGACCAAACCATGAAGCAAAGGAAGCCTCTAAATGTACAGAGCAGAATCCATGAAGGCTCACTGCTTTTTCTGTCCTTGACCTCACCTTTATCATCCCCAGCTTTGCTTCCAGTTTCTGTTTTGTTCCTCACACACTGCCCCTCTGATTTCTGCACAGTACGAACACCTTAATCTGAGTTAATTGATTTATAATTTGAATTATGAGCTCTGCACAGGTGTCCTAACAGGCCTAATAAGACTCTCCCCTTCTGAGACTTCTCTGTCAGCAATTTGCAGGAACCCTCACAATCTTCCAGTTACTTCCATTTTAGTCTCTTCCCTGATTGATCTATGAAGATAAACTCAATTGTTTCCTTTCTGTAACTGGGAGCAGTTGCCTTTGTAACTTGCTCTGCCAGGGGAGGTGGAGCCAGGTAGAGACAAAGTAGTCTGGGTCTTGGGACAACCAGCACCCAGAAAAATGTCTTTGTCATTCATTAGATCATCTGGATCTATTTCCAGAGCGAACCCCTGACTCAGAGGAGTCAAAGTTAACTGAGCCACACCCTGTTTCTTGGTCTCCTCCCCGTGTCCTCCAATTTTCTGCTAAGGTCATCACCCTGACTGCCTTCATTCGCCTGACGCAATTTATGATTTACAATACACCGTTAAATAAGTTAAGTGTCAAAACTATGTCTTTATTCAGTAGTGCAATTATTCATCTGAGCTTAGGATGAGCTCAGAGCTGCACACTGCAAATGTATTTCTGTTGTCTAAGTAACTGCCATTTATTTAAAATTGCTAATAGATCCAGACATTGTACTCCATTTGGGGTGGTGTGGGGGGGCAGCAGGAGAAAATAAATATGAATACAATCTCTCTGGGTCCTCAAGGAAGTCACTCAATGGCAGGACAAAGAGATATACTTTAATATTCATACTATAGTACAGTGTTGCTGTAATAGAGTTTTGCACAATCTTTTTGAGGGGCAGGGTTATGTACTCAAATGCTATTCATTAAATAAGAATTATCAGAAAATTAAGTGATAATCATAAGAATAAGAATAAACAGGAATAAGAATTAAATAAAAATCATCAGAAAATACAGGAAATAAATTTCAGTATGAAAACAAGTAATTTTTATAAGTTCTTTTCACTTTAATTGAACACATGTAACGCAAAAAAACTTCATGTGATTCTTTGATAAAAAGAAAAAAATTTAATAATCATCAACAGCATGTATAGCAACAGTTCAGAATACAAATACAGTGTGTTTTAGGTTGATTCCAGAATAATTGCTTTAAGAATCAAAGGAATGTGGGAAACATATCAGGGAGTCTACGTCTTGGATCTCACACTGCATTTAGCAATGAATAAGCATTTTAGTTTGGAATAATTGTAAACATAGAAAAATTGTAAAAGCAGTACAGAGAGTTCTCATAATCCTAATGTATGAGAAGGTTCTATTTTAACATCTTACATTTAACATGGTACGATTGTCAAAACTAATCAATTAACTTTGGTACACTAACTAAATTCTGGACTTTATTCCAACTTCACCAGGTTTTCCACTGATAAATTTTTTTCCTAATCCAGGAATAAAACTAGGATTTCCATTGCAACGAGTCAGCATATCTCCTTAGTCTATGACAATTTCTCAGCCTTTCCTTGTTGGTCATGACCCTGACAATTCTGAGGAACATTGGTCAAGTATTTTATAGACTGTTCCTCCTTTTGTTGTTCTCATGATTATTCTGGGATTATAGGTTTTGAGGAAGAATATTGCAGGGTGGAATGCTCTCATCACATCGTTTCACCGGGTACTTGGTATTTATCATTCGGGCTGTTAACCTTTATCATTTGGTTACATGTCCTTCCACCGTGGAGTTGCTCTTTTTCTCTTTTCATGCTCTATTCTTTGGAAGTGAGTAATCAAGTCCAGCTCACATTCAAGTGGAGGGAGGGGATCAAGCCCTACTTCCTGGAGAGGAAAATGTCTACATCTATTATTTGGAATTCTTTTGTAAGGAAGGTGTGTCTCTTCTCCCCATTTATGCATGTAGTCACCATTTATTTATGGACTTATGAGTTTATATCATATTTTGGGCTATAGTCCAGCTATATGGTATTTGTAAAATTTTATCATAACAGGAATGGGAAGATATTTACTCTGCTTGTCGGGGAGTCAGGTAGCTTCTATGTCTTAAGGGCAGTAGTGTCAAAAAGTTGGAGCAAGAAGAACATTAATTCCAGCTAAGAGGACACGTGCCTTATGACTTAAGCTGGCTTTGTAATTTGGCTTGATTTTGGTACTCCTTTTTGAGATCTTGAGCCTCCTTTTTGGTGTGGATCTATTGTTAAAGAACACTCAGATGTATCGCTTATGTCTTGTTCTACATTTAGTGGTTATTTACATAAAGTAGAATTGGAACAGGTGAGAGACATGGCTTCCGAGAAGGTTGGTTGACTTTCCTGAAGTCTCCTCAAAGTAGTTGGGGATGGAGCTGCAGGGATGCCTAGGTGATGTGAAGTCTTCTCTGATACAGCCCTACCAAGGATTGACTGGGGCCCCCCACAAGAGACATGTTCTTCCTTAGTCAGCTTTTCTGGGGGTGTGAACCCATTTGTAAATGGAGCCTTTTGAAGATGTTATTATTAGTTAAAGTAGTGCCAAATTGAGTAAGAGTGGGTCTTCATCTGTGTTCTTGGAAGCTTTATAAAGAGAAGAAACTCAAATGCAGTCAGAGAAAGCCACAGCAAGAAGCCAGAAGTCAGCAGAAGCCAGAAGAGCAGAGAGAAGAAGAGAGAGAGAGCACCATGTGACAGAGGCAGAGATGCAAAGCCAAGGAACCCCAAGGACTGCAGCAAGCCAGCATCACAACACTACGGACTTCAAGGGAAAAGCATGGCCTTGCAATGCCTTGATTTTGGACTTCAAACCTTCAAAGCTGTGAGTCAATAAGTGTTTATTGTTTAAACCAGCCCATTGTGTGGTGTCCATCATAACAGCCCCAGCAAACGAAGACAACCTGGATTCCCTTTGTTGAGTGCCTGCCACCACACTCTCTGCCTGTTTCAGTGTTGCATAGTCCAGCATCTTCCCAGTGCTCTAATCAACAGCCAGCAGGTGCATGTACTCCACTCACACTCCAGGAAGGTATCTTGGACTCCCCTTTAAACCTACTTTATTCTTCACTCCTGATATTTACATGTCCAGTTGGCTTGTCTTTCAAAGGGCCATCTGAATCACCCTGTGTGGCTCATACCCTCTGGTCCTACATGGTTGTGCATGGGTGTGTGCACACACGTGTATGTGTGTGTATGTGTGTGTGTGCACATTCATACCTGTCTGACTGTTGCTCAGCATCCTTAAAATCAATAACTGAACTCATTTCCCTAAAGTCTTGCCCCCCTTCTAGTATTCTCTATCATGGTCAATAATGCCCTCATTTACTTGGTTTCCCAACCAAGAAACCTAAGCGATGTTTTTTTACTGGTCTCTTAACACTTTCTCTCAAATTCTATACCAGGAAATCCTGCTAATTCTATTTTTCAAGCATTGCTCAAGTCCATCCCTACCTCTCCATCATCATGACCCCAGTAAATCCCCCACTGTCTTTTGTTTGCATTCTTGTATTGGGTCCTAACTTAAAGGTCTCCAGCTTTTCCAACCAACCCTCATCCTATTTCACTCCATACTTCAGAGCATAGATTCTAGGTGAACTAAATCCCAAGTCCCACTCATCTGCTTAAAAACAAGTGATGGCTCCCTGCTACCTATTAGAATGAGGAATATAGTAAACTGTCCTCTGCTTCCTAGCCTGAGGACCTCCACACACATTTTCCCTTTTGCTGTTTCCTCCACAAAACTTAAATTCCTCCATACTCAACTATTTAACAATCTTTTAAAACACCCTCTCTCGCTCTGCCTCTATTTACTTTGCTCTACCCGAATTCTTTTCCACTTGCCAACCAGCAGCATCGACATCACCTGGGAATTTGTTAGAAAAACAAACTCCAGAGCCCCACCCCAAGCCCACTGAGTCAGAATGCACATTTTAACAAGGTCTCCAGGCAATTCACATGGGAGCTGAAGCTGGAGGGGCACTGCGCTAAGACATCTCCTCATTATCTTCCCCCTGTGGCAACTTCTCTGATGCACCTCCTCTGTGCTGCCTGCTTGCCACGATGTTGCATAGTAATCATTTCTTGATGATTACTCTTGATGAGCTCTTGAAGGGAGAAGGAGCATATCATGTACATCTTCATATCCCCAGAGCCTAGCGAAAGGTACACTGTCTCTCATCCCATAAACAGTGCAAAGTGAGTTCCCACAGAGCCAGTTCACAGTAAGGAATGAGTAGAAACATTACCAATCGCCTCTGTAACTGGGGGTAGGGCAGGAGTTCAGGTTTCTGGTAAAACATAATGAGCTCAGCTGCTGGAGAGCTAACACGGAAAAGAAGCTAATTTTATGGTATTTCATTTAAGGAAAGAAACTAGACATTCTACAATCCGTGAAAACAGCAGGTTTTTTTCACCAAATGTTGCCAAGACAGCAGTGGCTATTTCTGTGTTTGCTGTGACCTTACTCATAGCCAGGGCCACCCTGGTAATGTAGCCAGCAGGTCCAGAATGAGAAGCATCCCCTCTTACTCTTCAACTCTTCCAGGGTGTGCTCTATGCTGCTACCTGCTGTCCAGACTCCCAGTCACCCCAGGTATCCAGGGGAATTGCTGTCCTCAGGAAGCTCAGGCAACTTGGAACAATGGAGCATCTCTGTCAAGGTGCAACTCCAGGGTGGGCCACGGTGGCTCAGCAGGTAAAAGTTCTCACCTGCCATGCCTGAGACCCAGGTTTGATTCCTGGTGCGTGCCAGTGCAAAAAACCTCAAAATGATTAAAAAAAGATGCAGCTCTACCATCTCTTACTCCTACCACCTAGAAAGAGTCATCTAGACACTCCTCTAAGTGCCCTTGTTTTCTTTGATGGTGTTGTATGGGCCACAGTAATAGATATATAGATCCAGGAGAGAAGCCAAACATTCTCATTTTCATTCAAAATTATGGAAAGTTCAAGAAAGTTTCAGAAAGTCATTATGGTAGAAAGAGTGCATGTACCCTAAGGTTTTATAGTTTCTGTAGATTATAAAATATGCCCCTTTGAAGATGTATTATCAGTGAAGGTGAGGACTCATTTGTGAATAGATCTTCTAAGATCTTATTTAGAAGTGCCCAACTAATGGGGGTGGGCCTTAATCTGTATTACTGGGGTCTTTTATAAGCAGAGAAAGCCACAGGAGGAGATCAAGGCATTGCCATGGGACAAGAGGCACGTTGCAAGCCCAGGAATCCCAAGGATTGCAGCAAGTCGACATCAGAATCCTATACACTTCCAGGAGAGAGCATGGCCTTATTGACAGCTCAATTTTGGGCTTCTAGCCCTCAACACTGTAAAAGAGTAAATGTTTGTTGTCTAAGCTAACTCACTGTGCAGTATTTATCATACCAACCTAGCAAGCTAAGATATCCATTGTGAGGGTGACAGCAGCGGGTCCCTAAAATCAAGGCACCAGAGAAACAACAGCACTCCGCTACTATCTGCTCAGCACAAGCTCACCTGGATATGATGACCCACTTAGGTAAACAGTTTCTGGTTCTCTCGAAGCCTCCAAACAGGGACCTCCATTTTCAGACTTTGGGGAGTGGTAGAATGGAATATAACAGGGAAAAGAGAAAAAAAGCACTAGCTATTTAATTATGAGCCAGGGCAGGGGTGGAACAGTTAAAAAATGGGGAAAACATGATGATTTTGACTGTGAAAAGTTAAAATGAATTAAATTTAAACACTTAAGAGAAAAAAAAGATCTATAAATTCTGGACAACTATATAAGGCAATATTTTGTTCTGGGTTGTTTTAAGACCCATTGTTATCCAGTTCCCCATAACAAACCTCAAAATAAAGGATGCTGACATTTCTTAGCGGGCGCTGATGAAGTGAGTCTAACCACAATGACATTTTACAGCAGCACAACCGTGAATCAGTCTTTTCTCTAAGGACTTAATTAAAGTCACTATAAGAGCCTCTAATGTTCCCCCTATATTTATCATTTGGAAATAAAACTGTTTACTTACTATTCATGTCAAGGAATAGATTAAGATGATAAAGAAAACGATGTCTTAACAAATGCAATTTACTTGTCAAATGGAGGCATTTCATCGTTTTATTTAGCCTTCCTCTATAGGGAAGTGTGGCATCGGTGCTTTGCAAACTATAGGAGACTGGGGGCAGCCAAAAGTGAGTGTTTGGGGACCAGTGAGATCTAATCATTGTGGTTGATTAGGAGCTTCCATTCCAGCTCTTCTCAGCACCATGGAAGAAAAATAAATCTTTCCTCACATTGCCTAATTTAAAGAACTTTTGAGTATATTAATATAGTAAAGGCAACACTGACAAGAAATTGAGAACAATAGTATAGTGAACCAGTGCAGGCATGTGAAATCTATAGATTACAGATTACATTTCTTAAATTAAGGCATAGAGGTTTAGGTATAATATATTAATAATATCGGCAGCCACTAGACAAACTAAAAATATACTATAAATCTCCCAAATTACCAGAAAGCAAACATATATAGACTGCAAACACTATAAAAGAAAGGAAAAGAAATGGAAGGGAAGGGAATGAAAGGAAATTTCTATAGTAAAGGGGGGAAATAAAGAATATATGGAAAATAAACAAAAATTTCCAAGTTAAGCTGGTAACATGGAAAAGATAAAATTTACAATGTGATTTTTCCATTTGGATGAAATAACACAAAAGTAGATAAGATACACGTACTTATTGGAAGAAGAAAGACTTAGCAGCATGAGGTACATAAAAGAGATACAATTAAAACAAGGATGGGCAAAGATTTACCAGGTAAATACTTATGAAAAGAAAGCTAGAGGGCACAATAATAATATTAGGCAAGAGTAAAGTTAAATCAGAAAATGATTTTTAAAAGGACAGAAAGAGATAAATAACATCATGATCCAATTCACATTGATAATGTGATTGCATTTTATGCACCAAATATCAAAGGGGAATAAAATCCAGAAACCATAAACATCAGGCACTTGAAGAATAAATCAACAAAAGGAAACAGAAGTAGTATGAAACTAACTCATCTCTGTGAAATCAAGAATGATGGAGTGCATACGAATTCACAAACTAGTAAGAAAGTAAATCAGTAGTTCTGGGACTTGAGTGAGCTTCCGAATCCCCAGAGCACTTGCTAAACTATGGCTTGCAGGACCCCACCCCAGAGTTTCATTTGCTCCAGGTAGATGTCAAGAATTTGCAGCTAAGGAGTTCCCAGGTAATGCTGCTGATGCTGCTGGTCCTGGGACAGTACTTTGATAGCCTGCTGTGGAAGATGAAAACTTAAAAATTGCGAAACATAACTGACAGGTATATATGTTAGAATATGTCTCTGATAACAGAAAGCAAACAATTTGCCAAATTAATTTGACTATTTATTAGGCCACAGAAAAATCCTGAGTAAATGAAAAGAAGTGTAAATAGTTCAGAATCCAGTTCTGACCTCAATGCAAAGAAGCTGGAAACTGACAAACCCCATCTTCTGGAAATTTAAAAACTTTATTTTAAAAATTCTTGAGTCAAAGCAAAGATTGAAACTGCAAGTTTTGGATATTGCTAAAATTGCTCACAGAGAATTTATGGCCTGAAATGCCCAAATAAATAGAATATAGAAAAAGGATTAACATCCACATCTAACCAAAGAATATAGGACATATGTGAAGATAGCATGTGTGAGTAAAAATATGTAATATATAATTTATAATATCGTTTTTCAAGGCAGGAACTAGACTCTGCACTTTTCTATGCTTTCTGAATTTTTTAACCATCCGTGTGTGTTAGTTTTTAAAAATCATGTCAAACAGCCTCATTTGGGTGGTGAAATTGAACTTGTTCTTTTTGCTTTCATTTTTCTTTCAATGTCCCTGCCCTAAATGTCAATTTTTATAACTAAAGGATAGATCTTATACTTCTGACTAACTTTTATAATTTGATTCTGAAGAAAAAGAAAATATTGGAAGCCTCTGAGTAATTCAATATTTTTAGTTCATGTGAACAAAATGGGTGTAATTCTTACGGTTAATCTGATCAGGGACTGAGAGAGGGAGGGTTTTCCTTGAAGTCAGCACCACCTCCAACCTTTCCCCAGGCGTTTCTTTCCAGGGCAGACTGCCATCTTGCTGCCTCATCTTACTGGATCTTAAATTGGCTTCTCAAGGTAACAACTAACTCCCAAGAGCCAGCTTGCTGGGCATCTTATTTGCTGGTTTTGGCTCAGGATAACATTTCAAAATGTTAATAACCAATAAGTCAAACACAAAAGGAAAAATTGAATGTGATTTCAATTATATAAAGTAAGTACAATGTGAAAATTCATAAAGACTGAAAGTAGACTACAGAGGGGCAGAGTGGAGAGTTAATTTTTAATGGGAACAAAGTTTCTGTTTGGAGTGATGGAGTTTCCGTAATGGACAGCATGGATGGTAGCACAATATTGTTGAAAGAATTGACAGTGCTGAATTATTTATTTAAAAGTGGTTAAAGTGGAAAACTATAGTGTATATAAGTTACCAGTAAAAAAACTGCTCTCTTGAAAAAAATGTTAAGAATTTACTGCATGCAGTGGAGATGGACAAATAAAAAAGACACAGTGAGAGAGAGAGAGAAAAGAAACTTTAATTTTGGAAGAGAGAAAGAAAGGAAGAGGGGGTGGGCTTGAGTTGTGGTTCCAAATCACCGGGGACTCTGCCCAAGAGGGCCCAAAGGGGAGCTTGACGCAACCACGAGCTGCCTGTGGCCCCACAGTGCAAGCAGCAAGCTCTGGGGCTCAAGAAGAAGCAGCATGCCTCAATCTACACAGCTAGGAAGGGAAGGAAATGTTGACTCCAAGCCTGTCTATCTCCAAAACACAGGCAGGTTTCGGTTCATGATGGGGGGAAAAGCAGGGAGAGGACTCCCTGTCTGCCTTGCCGGCGTTTTCTCTCCATGCTCTGACTCTCCCCTGCCACTGACATGCTGAGAATTGCCTCTCTTTCTGTGCTCATTATTATTAGTATTAATTTTTGTATTGATCCTGCATTTGGCAATGTGCCCAGTGCTTTGCACACATCCTCTTGCTGAGAAGCCCTGTGAAGGACGCCTTCATTGTCCCCTCTTATGGATGAGACGCATGACATCAGCGAGGCCAGTCTCGGTGCTCCAGCTAACACAGTGAGTGCTGCAGGGACTTGGTCCTTATCTGTTTTGATTCCAACAACTGTGTTTTAAAAAGTTACGTGAAGGGCTACACCAGGAGTCTCATCCTCTCCCTCCCTCTTCCCATCTCCTTTTCCTTTTCATCTACTGACCTTCTTTCCTTAGCCATTTGCCTCTCTCTCCCAGCGATGCACTTTGGGTCTGGCCAGTCCCCACCACATTTCTTTCCGAGGAGACAGTCAAGTTTATAGAAGCCTCAATCGAAACAGCCTCCCATCGCCACATTCCACCATCTGCTTAAACAGCTTCTTCCTCTTCACATTTTGTTCTAGAAGGGAGGGCTGAGGCTGTCATCAGAGAAAAGCCAGCCGCTCACAGCCATAGTGTCCCACATGCTGGAGTGTCCTCAGATGGCCTGCCATGCCTCAAGTTCTAGTTCTCAGACTCAAAAAATGGCAGTTCCCAGGCCATAGACAAGTCTCACTAGCTCTTCCCAATTCTGTAATCCAGAAATCATCTGCCTTCAAGGTGCTTTGCAACTTTTGATGTTGATTTGATAACTCCCAGAGTTTGGAAGCTGCCTGGCTGCCATCTTTGTCTGCCTGTACTGCTGATCAGAAGGCAACTGCAAGAGATCAAGGAATCTAATCCAGCGCCTGATGTCAGCACTCTCAGAGAATCCAGTGAGGTGTGGAGCGGTCTCCAGGAGAGCCCTCTTGCTGGACATTCTGATAGCTTACCAATGCTTACTCAGTAGACGCTGTTGGATTCATCATTAAGTCTGGAGATTCTCTAGATTCTAAGAAGATGGCTATGCTCCAGAAACTGAAATACCTAAACAATGATTTGAAGGGCCCAGAAGCATTCCATTAACTTCCAACTATTTCTCAAGTGTTTTTCCACTGAACAAAACCCCAAACACATTTTGTAAAATCCTTTCCCTCTACAAATGTTAAACTTGCACGTCAAACTAAGAGAAATAATCTCCATATGAGTCTGATTCATTCACACTTAACTAATGTGAAGCCTGGAAAATAGAAAATTGAAGGTTAAGAAGCCCCAATTTGGAAGTGCCCTGAGGATTTCTCCTATTAATCTATATTGTTCATCCTAAGAAGAGGAAGAGGAAGAGTGGACACTGGATTCCTTGCCTATCTCAACATCTTTTATTGGCCAGACCCCTACCTCTTTCCATCACCAACAATGCACAGATAATGACCAAAAGGCAGGGGTAGTGAATAGGGTGGTCTTTGGGTCAGCAAGTCCTCTCTTCTTAACCCTTTAAGAATGGCTCTCAAACCTTCCTTGCTTTTCCACCCACCACAATCTCTAGGTAAGGAATTTTAACTTTTATCACCCTAACTGTATCAGCAACTAACTGGTATTCTTACCCCTTTTTAATTCATCCTCCCATACTCTCTCTTCATTTCTGAATGTTATTGATAATTATGGTTTTTTTTGGTTTGTTAAATCTGCTGGAATACAATACCAGCAATGGAGCAGTTTTATAAAGGGAATTTATTACATTATGAGTTTACAGTTCCAATGCCAGAAAAAATGTCCAAACTAAGGCATCCAGGAAAACACACCTTGATTCAAGAAAGGCCAATGTTTGTCATGTGGGAAGGCATGTAGCTGGCATCTGCTGGTCCTTATTCCAAATTCTGTTGCTTCCAGCCAGTGATTTTCTCTCTGAGTGTCTATGGGCTTTCACTTAGCTCCTCAGGGACACAATTCTGGGTTATGGCTTGCTTAGCATATCATGGGAGAGCACATGGTGACATCTGCTGAGCTTTGCCCATGTCTAGGCATCTGCTCTTTCTGTTGGCACTCCGAGCAACTCCAAACATCCATGCCTCTATCAGCTCTGAAGAAATTGTTCTCCAAGTGTTTGTATTTGAAGTTTCTCCAAAATGTCTCCCCCTTTAAAGGACTGTATTAACTAATCAAGACGTAGGTGGAGTCACATCTTCACCTAATAAAAGGCCATACCCACAATGGGGTGTGTCACATCTGTGTGGAAGTAATCTAACCTAAGGGTCACACTCACAACTGAGTGTGTCATATCTCCATGGAAAGAAGCCAATCAAAATTTCCCATCCTAAACCATAGGTCTGGCCCCACAAGATTGGATCAGGATTAAAACATGGTTTTTTGGGGTACTTTTTGGGGTACAATTTGAACAAAATTGGTTCAAGTATTATTGCTGTGTTCAAGAACAATTTATGACCTCATTACCACCTGCAAACATTATAGACTATGCATAATTTTGCAATGTTATTTCAAATACCTCCTTCTACACATCTCTTGGGCAGCCATAGCAACCTGGCTCTTTTTAAAACATACTCTTACATGCCACTTATGATCTCTTCTTCTCACTGGTATCTTTAAAATTATATATTTTAAAGTACCATTTAAATAACACCTCCTCTGTGAAACTATTTTTTATTTATATTTTTAAATAAGTTTAGAATTATTGAAAAGATGCAAAAATAGTACAGATAGTCTCTGTATGTCCTTCCATCAGTCTACCTTAATTCAAAAATCTCATATAACCATAGTTCAATGCTCAATACAAAAAAAATAAACATTAATTGAATACTTTTAACTAAATCAATGCCTTATTTGAATTTCACTAGATTTTTTCAAAATGTCTTTTTTTCTGTTCTGGGAAGTAATTCAGGATCCCACTTTGCGTTTAATTGCTATGTTACTTTTGTCTCCTGCATACTGTGATGGTTTCTCAGTCCTTCTTTCATGACCTCAACTCTTTGGTTGGGTATTGATTAGTTGTTTTATAGAATATCCTGAAGTCTAGGTTTGTCTGAGTTATGTGAAGCTGCCTTTGATTCTCCCCACATTGGATATAATTAGTTCTTCACTGTGTTCCCAGGGCACTCACTTCCTCCTTGTGGATGGACTGACCACTGGACACACTGGCTCCTACAATACCATTGAGAAGAAAGGCTGTATTTTATTCACTGGGCCTCCGTAGTGCGTATATTACCTAGATATGCAATGTATGTACATCAAATCAAATCATGAATGAATGAATGAATGAATGGATATATGAATGAATAATAAACAGAAACAAAGGAAGAGTCAAAACTTTAGGCAATTAAAAATGCACTTTCCAACAAGAAACATTAGGGCTGAAAGATACAACTGAAGGAAGGCCTGGAAGGCCTGATAAGAGGCTGCCTTGAAATAACCTCTCTCAGAAAAATCAAATACCCAGAGGAGAGATCTCATTCAATGTAAATAAATAGATTCCCCATTAATTGAGGTGCTCTTCACTAAGAGCAGAATAAGGTCTTGGGTGGGACCTTTAAGTGCTCTTCATTTTACCACCTTGAGCTTCTATTTGCCAACAGGCTTCCTCAAGGTAAAGACACAGCACCCTATAAATTGGTATTTCCCGGGAGAAGCAGGCCTTTCAGCAGGCATCCCGCTGACTTCTTGTAAGTAGTCTATGATGTGCAAAGGACTGGAAATGTACAGACATTTCAGAAAGGCTGAACTCTTCACTCAACTGCCAACAAATGGCATGCGATCAGCATTTCTCATTGGAAAGTGGCGTCCTTAAATTTCTATTTCGCAGGTAAGAATTTATGCAGAGAGAAAAATGAGTCATTATTAGAATGACCTATTGATAGAATGTGAGTTATCTACTCAATAAATATTTATTGAGGATTGACATGTACCAGATGACTGTGGAAAGAGCAGAGAGTCACCAGGGAATTGGGGCCGTGATACATTTCTGGAATCAGGTTTACTTAGGAAGATGTGTTTCATAATTCCCAGCACACCTCAATTCTCAGAGATTACTTTTTAAGCCCAAACTCTTTGTGCTTTCCTTCTTGAACAAAGCCTCAGGAATGGTCATGAACATCTGCAGCAGCTAGACTAAAACACACTTCACCCTCATTTTCTTTCAGGTTCTCTAAGCTCTCCCCCACATCATGTCAGGCTGGAGACATGACAGTTTAGCTCTTTGTGTGAACATGTACACAGGATTAGGATTTACTTGTGTACCTTGTCTTTTAGGGAGCTTGGCTTTAGCAATGGCTGTTGAAGGCACCACCCATCTATTATGTCATTCAATTTCTTTGAAAGATCCAAGGGAAACATACCTCTAAGAATGTAAAGCTAAGGAAAAAGATCGTGTTTCCTGATAAAATACACTGATTTCTTCTAACATAATTAAACTAGGCAACTCATTTTTCCTTTTCTTCATTGACTCTTATGGGATTTAGATCTTATGGGATTTGGAGTTACATTTTAGGCTTGAATGGAACAACTGACCAATTGACATTAGCATCCATTTCTTGGTATGGTTATCATCGCCATTACCCTTTCCCCAATCATCACCACAGAAAGTAAAGGATAAAAGGATAATGGTATTATTGCCCCCTTCCTTTTGTTTGTTTTTGGTAAATTGCTTTTCTTTTCTGGAAGTAGGTAATACAGACAGATAGGTAGATTATAGACAGATGATAGATATAGATAGATACAGATAAATGAATAGATGGATAGATGAATAGACAGATAGATACTTTGAATTAATCATGGAGTTAGGAAGAAATGAAGAATCAACTACCTAGTTAACTTTTGAAAACAATGAATATTGTTGACAGAATACAGAGTATCTGGAAAATCTGTTTCCAAAGGATGTTAGCAAACCAGCATGCTCTGAACTCAGATGAGAATTGCTCTGTAAACTTTTATCTGCTGTAGAAGCTGGAAGGGATTTTACAAATTATTACTTGTGTTTGCAGATCAATAAAATTCTTATAGAAGGGACTGTGTAAAACATTCAGCTGAAGAAACATTCTCACTAAAACAGTCGAGTGAGAAAAAAGTGTAAATTCATAATTTTACCCAGCAAAAGTAGTAATCTATTCAGGACTTAGGAATTTCACAGCTTGTTAGCATGATTCTACATCATCAAGAAGTAATAGAAAGGATGATAGATGAAAAGAAGGTTCAGAGACTAACAATGATGTTACTTTATACTCATGTTTACTGAAACCAAACTGAATGTTCAGGCTTATAAACTAAGTCCCACTTTATCTAAACTCTGATGAGATCAGAAGTACAAGGAAGTTTTGCTGCCTGAAGAAGTTGCAAAACTTTCAAATGTCATATTCTCAGAAATCAGTCATCCAGCTATTAGTAGAGAATAGTTTTATTATCTGGTTTGAGACCCACAGATAATTCAAACCTAGATAAAGTCCTTGAGTCTTCACATGTGGTGGAATTTTTACTTGAGTTTGTACCCTATAAAGATGGTGTAGATGGCCTGCCCCATGGCAAAGACCTGGAGTAATAGGAAAATGTCCATAATCATGATTCAAACATCCTTATTTACAAAGTAACAGAGTGAGCCTATGAGATATACAGGAGCCAGTTTCATTTTCCTCCAGATTTCTTCAAGATGTTTTTTTTTAATCTGTTTCTATATGAACCGTGTAGGGTATAGACGTGTTGAATACCTCAGTCTTGTAGAGGACCTGGTTGCTTCCCTGACTGTGCTGGGAGTGCTACGATCAGTTCACTATTGAACATATTTACATTATATTTGCTATATATGCTGCTGCTGTGATTTCTGATAAATACCCATTGTCATGTTGAGGATGGTCCTCTGATTTCTGAGATGTACTGTAAGAAACAGAGATTGAATCTATCAAATGCTTTTTCAAAATTCTTCTTAAAAAATTTCCTTTCTCCTCTTGATGAATTGCAGTAATGAATTTAAAAGAATGTTGAACCTGATTTTCCTTCTGGAAAGAAACCCTATTTGTTAAGACTATTTTTCTTTTAATATGCTGTTAGATTTGATGTGTTAATATGTTATTATTTTTGCCTTTGTATTCGTGTGTGAAATTGGCTTAGAGTTTTCATTTTGGGGGGGGATTACTTCGTTCAAGTTTCACTATCAGTTTATGTTCTCCTAAAATGAATAGCTTGGGAGGAATACATTATTTTAAAAAATTATCTTTATTAAATAAAGAAAGTATCTACACAGTATTTATTTCTTGAAAATGAGGTAAAACTTTTCTATAAAACCATCTGGGCAGCGAGCCTTTTGAAGGGATAGCTTTTGACAAACTTTTCAGTTTCTACTGTGGTTACTGATCTATTCAACTTTTTAACCTCATCTTGGGTAAATTTGGGGAATTTGTGGCTTTTTAAAGAAACATAAAACTCATCTAGATTTTAAAATGTCTGGATGAAAGTAATACAAAAGAGTGTTTAATGAAAGAAAAAGCTTTAAATCTGCTTTTTTTTCCCTTGTTCATGTTGCACATTGTGGCTCTTTATATTTTTCTGGAAGAGATGTGCAAGAGATTGATTTCTTTATTGGCCTTTTCCTGGAAACAGCACCTGGTTTTGTTTATCAGTTCTACTGTTTGCTTATGTAGATATTTTTGTTTGGTTTCCAATTAGTTAATGACTGCTTTGGTGTTTATAAACTCCTTCCTCTAACTTCCTTTGGTTCATTTGGTTGTACATTTTCTGCATTCTTGAGTAACTTTTAGTTAATGTATTCTCAAGCATTCTTCCTCATTAAAAAAAACATTTAAAGCTATGATTTTACTTATAGTATAATTTTAGACCAATATAGAGAGTTGCTCTTGCCTTTAACTTCTGAAAAGACTTATAATTTCCACTTTGACCAAAGGAATATTTTTGAATCATTTTTATTTTTACTTACAGATGGTTAGATTGGCAGTAATGGAAGAGCACAGGGAAAGTGTTGCTTTTAATTTCTAGTTTAGTTGAATCATAATTAGGAATACAAACTCAAATATTTCTGCATTTTGGACTATTGATCTTTCCTTTGGTTCTAACACATGACCCATTTTTGCTAATGTTCCATGTGTATTCAAAAAATGTATATTCTCCAGTAGGCAAAATACTAAATATAGCTATTAGACAAAGTGTACTAATCGAGGGCTCAAAACGCTCTACATTTTTATTTATTTTATCAATTTATTTCATCACATCTGAAAGAAATCTGTTAATCAATCCCTCTGCCAGGATCATGCTTTAGGAGGTCCCTATCAGTCATTGCTGAAGATATTTCCCTGACATTTGTATACATACATATACACAAACATTCATGAATATTCCATCTTCTCCACAGATTTTACCTTTTCTAACGCAAAATGCCCTCTTTGACTTTAAATGGACTTCATTAGATATCACCACTGACAGTACTGCTTTTTCTGGCATTTTCTTTGTTCGTTCTTTCATTTTCTCTTGCTCAAGTTCCAATTTTTTTTTTCTTTCTGTTTTTTGTTTAAACAGTTTAGTGCCTAAGAAGGTGGGTTGTGGAATCTGATGATCTGATTTTTATCCTGGCGCCACCAGTCTGTTACTCATTGGACTGTTTGTCTCCTGGTTGCAGTAGTGAATGCTAAAATGCGTGGTAAAATGCCTGGCGTGTAGTTTTAGCACCCAATAAATTTTACCTGTGGCTCTTCTTATATTACCATTTTATTTTATGTTATAAATAGTGAAGCATTTCTCTTATAGAGAGTGAAGCATTAGATTTTGCTTTTTAACTCCAATATGAGTATTTGTACATTTTAATAGGGTGATCTAAATCCATCCATATTGATTTCCATTATCAGTATTTGGTATCTTCAGCTTCTTTTATTATTTTTTGCTCACTCTCATTTCATACTATTTCATTTTTTTTCTTCCCCTGACTTTTGTTGGATTCACAACTTTTCTTTCATTCTATTGACGCATTACATCTATGAACTGTGTATTTGTTGGGACAGAGCTCCATGGGCCATCTCTTTGCAGGGATGTGAAGTGTGTTTAACAGGCAAGTTCTCTAGGCATTTTGGGTGCCCAGCACTGGGCAAGGTGTGAAGGGACACAAATCAAGCACTCAGACATGGCTCCTGCCCTCAAGCAGCTTACAATCCAGTTGAGAGATTAGAAAAATAGAAAATGCAGCAAATAATGAAATGTGAACTGGGTTTTCCTTAGCTGCTCTGGAATTCAGAAGAAAGACAGAGTTGCAGCAGCTGTGCTGCCCAAGGGGATCCCAGAAGGCCATGAGGATTTTCACAGCCCTTATATCTGCCGTTAGAGTCTGGGCACCTGCACTATGGGACATGTATAAACTTAAGAAGAGATTCTTCTCCCTGACTGACAGGGTTGGTGCTCCTCTTTCCCATCTTCCACAGGCAGAGCTATAGCACTGAGCAGCCATTTCTAGGAGGGGATAAAGCAGATCCCATCATTTAATACAAGAACAGAAGAACACTCAAAACTGTACTTTAAGGGAACGTGGAGCAAATACATAAACAAAGACTTAATCTTCTGACAAAATGTAGGCAGATTGCCCTTCTCCACCCCAGAAAAATTCCAAGAGGTACTGGAGTGGGACCAGAAGTGGGTGGGCCCCAAAGTATGGGAAAGCAACATGAGAGGAAAGAGACATTGTGGGAGGCAGGCAATTTTCTTAACAACAGGGCGAAAATTATTTTTTTATTTTTTCCCTATATCCTTAATGAAGATGAAGAGAAATTGATACAAGAACATAAGCACTATATTCATATTTGTGTTGAGATAACACTTGAGAAGATATGTGAAATCCTTATTTCATAGCGTTGCTCGAATATTGTCATCAGATACATTTGAAGCCCACACATAATTCCAAGCCAGAGAACTTCTTCCAACTATGGCTGTAGCAGACTTCTAGGCCAAAAAAGAATCATCCTCCACTTAAATTGTCAATATTCAAATGCCTCAAACGGATAAAGCCACTTAAGATTCCCAAGCATATTGATTTTTATCAGGGCTGATGTGTAGGAATTATCTGACACAACTGTTGGAGATATTTGTCTTAGATTCTTGAATAACTTTTGTTGGGCTGTGCAGGCATCTCATCAGATAGAGCATTTCCTATACTCCTGTGTACTGTAAAATTTCCAATGATTTCTGCTTCTCAGAAAACTTCTTACTTTTGGTACTATCTCTAAGGATATCAACAGAAATCTGGCTCACTTTTAAAGAGGGACTATTCTATTTTTGGCACTCTTCTTCCTTTTGGAAAGCAGCTCTTTTATAAGCGTTCTCTCTCCCATTGCCCTTATACAGAAATTTTCCAGAAGGTCCAATTTATTAGATCACCCAGAAGTTCAGGCTACATGGAGATGAGTGGTTTTGCCTTCTCCTTGGTAAATACTTCATAACTCTTCACTTTCTGCAGCACCTCACACATTCACAATGAGAGTTCAAGTATGTCCCAGCCTGCTTGTTTTCCTGCCTCAGTTGGGATATTTGCCCTAATGGGAGGATTTGCTCGCTGCCTTTAAATTGAGTTCCTGCAGAAGTTAACCTAAGACAAGGATGTAAGAGCAAAGCAGTGAATTTGGGAGGTGACCCCAGGAAACACCAGCAGGGGAGTGGAGAAGTGACTGAGAGAGGAGAGGATGCTAATAAAAGATGTACTATTGGGCAGTTACTGCTGTAGGCCACTTGGGAGAGTAGGTTGAACACTCCTCGAGATGTCTTGTCCATAGAAGCATTATCTATCCAGCACAGGAACACTGGACTCTTCAGCCACCAGCTCCTCTCGGTCACTCAACAAGGACTTCTCTTGGGGAATATTAACTCTCCAGCCTTTCTGGTCACCCCATGGGCAGAGTGAATGAAGGCCACTAGAGACAACCTTTATGCCAAGAGCAGCCAGTACCTGCAGTTGGCATCCTTAGTTTCTGGTCTGCTCAGATGTGATGAGTGAGGGAGGTAAGGGTGGGGGTACCACATCTGCGACTCCCCCTCTTTACTGCCTTCTCTCCAGTGGGAACCGCAAGATTCTAACTTTTCTCTGCAATTCTTAACTTAAATACTCTGAGAGGTTCTAGGAGCAAAAGAGATTATGATTTTGGTGATAAATAGCCTTCTTGTCTGGGGTCCTTTTCTGTTCCAAAGACATTTCCAAGAGAACCTGTTGTTATTCAAGGAGAAGGGACACTTTCTTCCCCTGACCTTAAGGTGTGGCTCTGCACACAAATGAATCAATCCATTGTTTATGTGACAACATTTCTCACAATAATAGGATATTCATGTGTGTGACAAGCACAGACTGTTCCAAGCATGTGATATTACTGAAGCAGCAACAAGTAAAGGCAGGATTGTTCTGTATCAGAAATACTATTTAATTTTCTGCCCAACACATTTGATATATATAAGAGTGTTTGACCTACTGATTAACATTTGGGGAAGTATTTTCATTTGATGGAACAACTCATCTCCCTTTTCAACTCTGATACCATGCTGGAAATGTTTCCATTATTTAGAAATTTGTGTATATTTAACTTATCTGTGGAGGAGGGAGGACTGGGAAGACATTTATAAGTAGCAGGAAGTGTTTTCTGTCTGCTGCCATTTATCTAAGCACAATGGAAGCCTTTCAGGGTTATCTGATATTCTGTGGCAACATAAAGTGATTGATCTAAGTAGTGAGTTGGAAAGATATTTCCAGTTAAGAAACGATTGCAATTTACAGATATTGTGAAAACAAGTTATACTGGCATAAGAGTTCAATATATTACATTGAACATTTGTCTTTGTTTTCTAAAAAAGAAATATTTACTTATCACTCCCTGGCAGGCTTTGGCATCAGAGGGCGAAATGCAAGTTTAAACTTCTTTCCAATTCTTTCTCCATAGCCTTATGCTAACTCCTCTCTCCCTTGAATCCTCTGAACTAGGGAGGCCCAGAGGTATTTGATTCTAACTGTGGTTGAAGTTTGATTCTAACTTTGGTTGCCAGTGCCATTTTGTCCATTTCTTTGCATGGTGAACAGGAAAACGATAACAAATGTATCAGCTTCTGCAGAGGGAATGGAGAGCATGAGCTGCTTGGCCCTACCTCCTCTTCCCAGCATTACAGCAGGAACTTCTAATGTATCTTGGCATTTGTATTCCATAAGCCTGGGACACCAGCTCAGGATTCTTCTTGCAGAGTGATCCAGGTCTTCAAGCTGACACCTAGCCAATCTTCCAGGACTGCACATGTCCCGGATCAACAAGTAATAGCACACAAACAAGTGCCAAATCCCGTGCCATTCATAACTGTGCTGCCCTCCAGAATCAAAATCAAACCTTGCATGTTGCCTGTGGTGAACTGTGTGGACAGCCTCCAGTGCATGGGCACTGAAGGAAAGGTTTTTATGGAAGACAACCCCATCATCGAGCAAATACTTAATGAAGGCCTGACTCATCCCAGAGCATGCACCTGCTCCAAGAAATGGAAGACCACAAGAGGGATGATGTTAGATGCCCCAGGAGGCAGGTCATTTGGTCCTGAGGAGCCACCTGGAGCCACCTATGAGGACAGTGGGCAGCTCAGGGAGAGGCGTGCCATTGGGAAGAGTAAGGTGCCACTGTGAAGGGAGCTATTGGGAAGAAGGGTAGCAAGAGAAAGGAGGAAGTCAATCTGAAGGGGGGGCCCACGGTGACTAAGGGGAGCCATTGTAAGGTGGAGAGAGAGCCAGGAGAAGAAGGGATGAGCCCTGATGGAAAGGAAAGACTACTTTGAGGCTTGGGGAGCCACCCACGGTTTAAACAAAGGAGTGAGGAGGCCTGGCTTCCATTTCAACAGGCCATGAATGAAAAAGGGCTTGGAAGGCTTGAGGGTGGAAGTAGGGAGGTTACTCAGAAGGTTGATGTAGATGAGAGAAGGTCAGTTAGGGTGGCAAAAACGTGGTAGAGTCCTGTGTACATTTTGAAGACAGACCCAACAAAGAAAATCAGGGGGGAAAAAAAGAAGTGATTTCCTGTCACAGTAGTAATTGATTCAGGCAAGCATTATCAATGGATTCTAAAACCAGTAGGTAAAATTTTGATGAGCAACAGGATCTTTACAAGATCTTCAGATGTTTCCCCATAAGATATTTATTAACACAAAGGGAAATGGGGCAAACTTGATAGACAGCACATTAGCCAAGTGATGAGGGTCAACATGCCCAGAAATGGGACATTTACCTCAATTGACATGATGCACTGGGAAGGACAAGACGATAACTCAATTGTACTCTTGACCATAATGCATAACCTCGATCTGAACGTGAGGAAACAGAAAACAAACCCAAATTCAAGGGTATTCTACAAAATACCTGCCCTGTATTTAAAATTGAAAGATAATAAAAAACACATAAGAACTGTTTCAGATTAGAGACTAAAGTGTCCTGTAAAATTATGAATCTTTTTTTTTTCTTTTACTGTAAAGAACATTAGTGGGACAATTGGCAAAATTTAAATTAGGTCTATAAGTTAGAAGTAGTATGGTACCTATGTGATGGCCCAATTTTGATAATTGTACTATGGTTAAGTAACAGAATGTCCTTGTTTGTAGTAAATAAACCCTTCAGTATGTAAGGATAAAAGAAAAGAAAATTAGATATCATTTCTATGACTTGTTTCCAAATGACTCAGAATAAATACTAAAAATATGTATATATATAGAGAGAGAGAATGATAAAACAAAAGTTGACTTTTGGGAATCTGGGTAAAGGGTGTACAAGAAATCATCACATTATTATTGCAACTTTTCTGTAAGTCTAAGATTATTTCCAGATGAAAGAGCACCATGTACATGTAATTGTTCCCAGAAATTTGGGGACTTTCCAGTGTTCTTCATATCTCCAATCAAGTCTCACTTATGGCTCAATTTTAACAGATGTCATATTAAAGACATTTCCAAATCCTTAAAACAGATAACCAGAAGGAGCTTCTTTTATTTAATAAATGCTTTTCTGAAAAATTATAAATCTTTTCATTGGTATTAACTTCATTAGGTAGTGTTTTATTTTCCCTTGCATTATCTTTTGGTATAGGAACTCCTTTCAAATGGAATTTAAAAAACTGCTTTTGCATAAAGCTCCAGCCAGAAGCCAGGAAGTTCTACACCCAAGGAGGCCTCTGATATCTTATGGGTTCTCAGTGTCCCTGGAATACTGTTTAAAAAGCTCCCCACCAGAGAACCCAGGAGAAAATTGTTTCTCTAAAGGGAATGCTCCCTTCCTCTTCAACCTTTTAAGGAAAAATCAACGGATTTTTACCTTTTAACTTGTCTTAAATCAAGCTACTTACCCCACGGTGTTTTCAAATAGGAAACGACTAAACCAGGATTCTCACTGGCATGGGAACCTCTAATGCCCCACAAAATTGTTCAAGAGAAACTGTTGCACAAATAAGAAGGAATCAACTGTTATATTCCAGACCATGCAGAAGCAATAAAAAGACGTGTCAAAAGCTCTACAAAGATGTCATCTAACTGTGAACTATAAAAGGAGGGAGAGGACTTAGCCCAGAGCCTGGAGATGGAAGTGGGTGAGGCCTGAGAACTCTGCAGTTCACTGCCTGAAGGCTCATGAGTTTATTGTCTTTTGACTTTGGGAGATGGCAGCAGAAGAAAGTACCAACAGGTTCTGACACTCCAGTTCAGCAAGCAGCACTCCGTGTGCCCTGCTCAAGCCTCCTCCTTGGACATCATTTTTCTCGTCTTCACAAGGGTTTTATTTTGGTCAAGGTACCGTTCAGGTCCAAGAACCAACTCAAACTGGCTCGAACCAAGTGGGATTCTGGGAAGGGGAATGATGGTGGTGCAGCTCTAACTCTCTCCGGCTCCCACTATAAGAGCAGACAGTGCAGAATTTGCCACAGGTGACAAAAAATCTCTTCAAGTCTGAATCTGTAAGCTGATGAGGACAAACAAGCAATGTCTACAAGTCTTGGATGATGTGAGCATCTGTGCAGGAGAAAACAGGGAAGAAACAAGGCATCTGATAGAGGAAATCCATAGGAACCAGCAAACTTTCACATACCATGCCAGGCACTGGGGATGAAGGTCACCCCAGCAGAAAGCAGGGTCACCAACAACGGTGAAGACAGTGGTGCATGGTGGCAGTAAAAAGTAGGTCCACTTTTATCCCTGCGGTTATCATTTCTAGTTCTTTATAGACAATGTCATAGGCAATGGGGACGGTCAGAGCACAGCCTGAAGCCTTTCTCTGTGACCCACAAATGAACCCTGCGCTCGGGCATGTGTTAACCTGGCTCCTAGGATGGGAGGATAAATGCCAGCTGATTCCTTTCTTGGGGTGCCTTGAGTCAAAACCCATTTCCTAGTAGCCTGTGGCACATTCCTTCCCCTTTTGCCTTAAGCACAGGTAAACATTCACTGGAGACAGTCTGGCTGAAGTATGTAAATTTTATGGCACCCAGCTCACCTCCCTTCCCCCACTGGGCAGTCTGTTCCCACCCTCCCACACAAGCACAAGAAGGATGCTGCATGCGGACATCTCCCTGTTTCAGGCATGGATCGACACCCACCGGCCATGAGAACCAATGTCTACTCATGCAGCTGACCCTGCTCCATCCCTCTCTCTGTGAGTAAATGTTGTCTCATCAGTGCCTGTGTAAGTTCTGCCTTTGCTGGTGACCCCCACACCTGCAAATCAGGGTAAGGGTTGGGATCCCAGGTCTGCTGTTTTAGGTGGCAGGCACTGGTGTGCCCCTTGCTGTCCTCAGATAATCAAACCCTCCCCTGGTGGTGGCAGCATGTGCCCCTCCTTCTGATGGATCGATGATGTCCGCTCTTCCTGCCCCCACACTAACAGCAGCTAGTACCATAACAAGAAAGATAACCAGATCGGACGGTGGTGCAATGGTGGCTCAGTGGCAGAATTTTCGCCTGTCATGCTGGAGACCCAGGTTCACTTCCTGGTGCCTGCTCATGCAAAATAATAATCATAATAAAAAAAACAACAGGACCTGTGTGTCTCCTGTTGGAGGATCACCATACCACTTAGCATATTGCCAGAGACTTTGGATTTGAGTCTGAGCTAATTGCAGATCCAGCTGCCAAGTTGTGGGAAATGCTGAGGACAGAGGGACAAGCCAGGCTAGGCCATGAGAATGCAACAAGACCATCCAGCCTGGAGACGATACAGCCACATTTTTGTTTGTTTAACCATAAACCGCAAAGAAAATAAAAGAATGGAGGTGTATCAAAATAATAAAGAAGACTAAAATTACAAAGTAAATTTAGAACCGTGTGCAATATTGAAATACATGTCCAGGTATGTGCATTATTGTCATAAAACTATGAAGAAATACAAGGAAGTGACTACTATGAAAGTTGAGATGGTAGTTACTTTGGGGGGTGGTGGTTGGGATAAGGACTCCTGACCTGGCTGACCTGGCTGACACAGTTCTGTTTCCTGGCCTGTGTGGTTTCAAATGTGCCTCATAATATTCATTCAGCTGTACATTTTCTCTTGAACAAAGGGGAAAGTTACCAGTGTCAACAACAGAAGGCAATATAGGCAGCTTCATGTGGGGCTTCATATAACTGCTCTTAAGATGTCACCTAGAGCTGGTTTTCTTTAGCTTTGGCTGCGCTCTCTATGGCTTGTGTTAGGCTCTTACCTCATGGTGGTAAAATGGTTGCAGCTGCCTTAGCCCACATCTCCTCATACCATCCAGTGCAAAGAAGAGAAAAATATTCTTTCAGTAGTTCCAGAAGTCGTGGAATCACTCTCACTGGTCCAGGCAGGGTCATGTAGCCATCCCATCTCTGAATCACTACCACTATCTTAAGCCAATCAAATCCCAAGGGTAATGCCAACCTCACCCACAATTTATTACTGAACTTTGCAGAGGAAAATAGGGACATTGTTGATGAAAGACAAGGGAATGGATACTGGGGCAGCACCCCAAAATGATGCCTACTACACACTCCAACCTTAAATTTCCCAACTTAAGCCATTCAGTAGAGGGACCAGTGGGGAAGGTGGAAAGTCCTAGAGAAGTGATTAAAGAAAATGCCTGCTGTCATCTTTAAAGAGCAGTCTTAGAAAGGAAGTGGTCCACAGCTGGCCTCTGGGGTTCTCTCCTGCCCTCTCTTCAAGAGGTCCTGTTCACCTGTGCAATGACTCCAAGTATGTTAATTAGCTTGATTTGTACTTGCCACCATGTGCCATACTCTGTGCTAGTGACTGTAGATGTATGTGTCAGCTCTTCAGACCCTCACACTCACACCATGAGGTGGGAGGTGCATTGGCCTTAGATAAGGAATACAGGAGCTTCTACAGATGTACTGATGGGCTCTGGGCCAAGTGAAAAATTTGTATGTAACATCCTGACTGTTGGCAATCCTTGGAATTCCTTGGCTTTCATCTCTGCCTCATGCCACATGGTGATGTCCTCTCCTTTCTTGGGTCTGCTTTTCTCAGTTCTTGCTGACCCCCTCCTTCTGGTTCCTTCCTATGATTATCTCTTTATAAACCTCAAGTGATCTGGATTAAGACCCACCTTAAGGCATTCAGTTGACCCACACCTTAGGTAAAAAAAAAATCTTCAAGAGGTCCTGTTTACAATGTGTTCTCACCTACAGCAGTACATATGAAGATTAAGAACATGTCTAAACTGGGGTACATAACTCAATTGACCCCAAGGGATGTTAAGGAAGGCAAGTTCAAGCATCAGCAAGTATTTAGTGTAGACCCAACCTGCACTCACACCTCTCTCCAAAATATGAACTTTCCTTTGAGAGTCCTGAACTTCCAGGGCTGCTGAACCCCCCGGAGCCTGTGCTCAGCTCTAGCTCAGCCCCTGGATCTGGAGTTCTACCCTTCTTTGTACCAAGGACTCTTTGCCAGGGTAGTGACACCTACAGACCACTTTTCAGAATAATGCTTTTAAATGTATAAAACACATGAGATCACAAAGGAAGCCCATTATATTAAAACACACTTATCAAAATATTTTTCAAAAACACTTGTGATGTAATGACAATGTTCTTTGGTAATACATTAAGAAAACCATTAAGATCCAGTAGTGGATCTAATAATAACCATGATTTCAAAGTACTGATGAGTGTGCAGGATATTTCGAAGCATCTGTGTTTTAGTTTGCTGGAGCTGCCAAAATGCAGATACCGTACAATGGGATGGCTTTAATAATGGGGATTTATTCACTTACAAATTTGCAGTTCTGAGGCAGTGACAATGCCCAAACCTAGGCCTCATCAAGAGTTGCTTTCTTCCAAAAGACATCTGCCAGCAATCCTGGACCCCTTTGTCACCTGGCAAGGCAAGTGGCAGTGTCTGCTGGTCTGTCCCTTCTCTTCTGGGTTTAATTGCTTCCCATTTCGTGCTTCCATGGCTTTCTATGTGTCTGAATTTCATTCTCTTATAAGACTTTGCAGGAGGAGGATTAAGACCCACCCTGAATGAGGTGGGACACATCTTAAGATCTTACTCACCAAGATCCTACTTACAGTGGGCCCACACCCAGGGAAACCGATTAAATTTAAGAACACAGTTTTGTGGTGTCCACACAGTTCCAAACCCTCACAGTATGTAATGATGACAGTGTAATATAAAAATAACTGTGACCTGCCATGCGGGAGACCCAGGTTGGATTCCCGGTCCATGCACCTCCAAAAAAGCAAACAAGCAAAACAAACAAACAAAAACCAGCCAAACAAAAATTCAACAAATGGTGCTGCAATAACAGGATCTTCACATGGAAAAATAATGAAATAGGACCCCGCCATATATCATACCTAAAAAAAAAAGGTGTGGTTTTACAATGACAAAAAGCACAGATTTTGCTAGTACTACTAGGGTCTCTTGCCGGCATTCATTGCGAAAACACACGCTAAGTTTTCAAATCTGTGAGAGAAGAGGTCTCTGTTTTTCTTCCCATCCTAGTTCATGGGACCTGGAAATTAAAACCCTGCCTCTGAGGGCAGCAAGCCACCACAATAGTATTCCTGGGGGGAAATAATACAGACTAGGCTTATAGGGAACTTCACTATGAAAAGTTACTTAAAAGATAAGAAGCACAGCAAGGAAGAAATCTGTGCCATTGAAAGCTCATGTTTTTTTTTTCAGTTTTCTTTCCTAACATGATAACTTCCTCCTCCCCAAGGGAAAAGGGTGAGCCCAACATGCCAATTTGCATTTCTTCCAGTTCGCCCTGGAGAGTAGAGGCCACTGTCAAATCCATGATGGGGAAAATGTTTTTGTTGGTTTAACCAGAGGGTAGAAATTTTATATTCTCATTTAGATCATAATGAAAAGCATCCAAAAAAGATCCTTTGAGAGGCTCTAATTCACATACATATGTATGACAAGAAGAAATCACATTTTTCAGAGAACTCATTTTTCCAATTCCAGCCCAAATTTCTCTGATGCACTTTGAAAATAAAAATGAGCTTTTCTGGCATCTTGTAATTTTCCCTGGATAGAGGAACCACTTTAGTTTTGTGGTAAGCTCTGTTCCCAGCTGAGTCCTGGTGACATTTTATGATCTGGAATGAGGCATTCAATTATTTTATTACTTTAGAACTCAGGTTCACTTGACAATGGGTGGAGGATGAAGGAGCAGCAATTTATGAGTCAGGGTCAGGCTGGAAAATGAACACATCCTTCCCCTTTAAAATGTTTTTGAACCCTCATCTCCTGCTGAGAGTAAATGCAGTGGCTGTGACTGCAGAGACTGCAAACAATTCCACAAGACTTTTCTGCCACGTCTGTCCCAGCCCAGCCTCAAAGTGAATGGTGCCTCCATCATCCAAGCAGCTTTGGGAGTGAAAAAGGAAACCTGGGCCATGTATTATCAAAAATCTGCAAAGAATATCCACTAAGTTCATATCCTTCATGAATACCCTATTGGGGATTGACTCATGTGCCCCATAAAGACATGTTCAAATCTTCACCTGGGTTCACATTTTTAAATAGGATCTTTGAGGATATTATTATAGGGTAGATATGGACTCATTTGTGAATAGGATCCTCAAAGATTCCCTTTAGAGAAAACCAAATTGAATCAGGGTGGGCCTTCATCTGTATGACTGGAGGCCTTATAAATAAAGGAAATTTGGATGCAGTCAGTCAGTAGAATCCAGAAGTCAGAGAAAGCCCCAGGAGGAGACCAAGGACATCGCCATGGCATGGATACAGGGATGCAAGCCAAGGAACCCCAGGGATTGGGGCAAGCCAGCAGCAAAATGCTGCAGACCCCAGGAGAAAGCAAACCCTGCCAATACCTTGGTGTTGGACTTCTAGCCTTCAAAACAATAAGACAATAAATTCCTGTTTTGCAAGCCAACCGCTGTGTGGTGTTATTCATACTGACCTGGCAAAATAAGGCATACACATTTTACTGTGAAAGTTGTCCTTCTGTCTACTTTATGCTGTAAACTACCAAAAGTATTTACATTTATTCAAAATGAAAAAAATCTTAATTCCTCTTTTTGGATAATATATTTGTTTTAAATGTGTTTTGTTTTAAATAATAAACTCATAAAGAAGAAAATAAACATAACTTGAAATCCCTCAACTCAAAGATATTATCATCTGGCGAACTAACGTTTTTCTAGACATCTCTCTACACATGTATATATCTGTATGTGTTTACAGATAAAATTTCATGCGAAAGTTTATGCCTTGAACAAGGTCTTTACCTTATTTTATCTATTTTTTCAACTTAAAATCATTCCTGGTTAACAAATATAGATGGTATAGCTGTAAAATAATATAGCTAAACAAGCTCCTTTTCCGTTGACAGATATTTAAATTTGTTTCCAGTTTTTCACTAGTATAAACTCTGATGCTTCTATGAGAAGTGTTTAGAAATGGAAATGAATAAGAGCCCATTTCCCTCTGGAGGGCCCTTTTCACTCCCACCAACCCTCAATGCTGGTGCTGACTGCTCCTCTCCCACCCCAGCTACGAGTCTTATTAATCCTTGTGATATTACTGATCAGACACTCTAAATTCCTTATTGTTTTGATTTACATCTATTTGATGCAAAGAGGTTGAACATCTTTCTGCAGATTTATTGGCTAGCCAGGCAACTTAAAAAATAAAAGCACACAAAATTACCCTTTTAAGGAAAGCGCTTCGTAAGCTCTCAATAGTGATCTACTGTAGAATCTTGAATAATAAGCTATGAACTAAAATCTTAAATTTTTCCAAGACGTCAAATTATTTCAAGTCAGGAATAACATTATCCCTTTACCCACTCAACATTGTCTTTATTAAATGACTAACCCTCTTGTTCCATTTCAAACCTCAAAAATGGAAAGTGCCTGTGCTTCCTTCTATTTGTGGAGAACTGAACTTTAGTGTCATTCTCAGCTGGATGGGAAACTTGACCGCACCTTAGTTAACTCTCTTCAAGTTGCTTTTTTCCCTTTTTGTCTAGAAATATTACTTATATTCTTAAAAATGGGCTTTTAGAAAGGACTAAATATTATCATTCTCATTTTGCACATGGAAATGGAAAGAAGTTATGTTACTTGTCCAAAGAAAAAACTATGTGGATACCTTATGTAGTGCCAGATGATTTTCAAAATCCTAGCGTATCCATTTTCTCATATTGTTCTCCTTCCAGAGAAGAATGGGGAGGGTTGATGTTCCCATTTCCTAAAGGAGGAAATGATAGAACAGAAGATCGAATGACTGGCTGAGGTCTGACATGTAAATGGTAGACCTGGGTTGGCGCACAGCCGTTCTCATTACCTATCTGGTATTCTTCCCACTCTTCTCTCTTATAAACAAAACCAAAGGCACCCATAATCACTTCTGTTACCAACTGCAACTTAGACCCAAAGCTAACCATGGCACAATCACAGCAAACCCCACAGACAACACCTATCCAAACCACAGTCTGTGCGCAGGCTTTGGACACTCCAGTTTTGACCCAGGACTTCTCTGAGTTCTTCATTTCACCAAAGCATCCTATGAAATCCAGCCATGTTTCATTCTTGAGAACCAAGATGAAAGAGTGTTTATATTCCAAACATTTATTCTTGCCATGGGTAGGCATGAAGCTGTGTTATCTCTCTCTCTCCCCCATACTACCCATGTAGTTGTGCAATTAATATAATCTTGTCTTCTTATGGTCCTATTAGCCAGCCTCCTTACTTAATAGAGACACGTTTGACACCAGAAATTAGTCACATAATCATCTGTCTACATTCTATCAATAAATGTGTACCTATAGACAATGTTCTAAATATAAGGAACTCATGGAAACACAAAGTGCACCTTTTCCTCAAAGCGCTCACAACCTAGGCAGGAAGAAAAGTCATCAACTGAAAAAGCCGCCACTGCACTGCATGAACCTTCAGATTCAGCAGGAGCACGTGATGCAGAGATGCATTGGAAAAGGCTTCCAGGAAGAAAAAAAATCTTATCTGAGCTTCAATTCAGAGCTGGAATCTGTGCTGGGAGCTTTATGAATATCCTCAGTCAATTGATTCTCACAACTATCTTGTGAGTGCGTAATACTGCCCTGCTTTAGTAGAAGTGCTAGTTTGGAGCCATGTACCCCAGAAAAGCCTATGATCGTTCAATCCATCCTTGTGGATGAGGACCTGTTGTCAGTGGGACCTTTGGGTTAGATTATTTCAATTGAGTTGTTACCCACCCATTCAAGATGGGTCTTAATCCTTTTATTGGAGCCCTTTATAAGAGGATAAAAGACAGAAAAAGCTGAAAAAGCCTAGAGAGAACTGTGTGGAGAAGCTAAGAGAGCATGCACAGTAGCTCGGAGAGGAAGTCACTAGAACCAGAAGCTGAAAGCAATGAAACCTGGGAGTAAAGGTGACATGTGCTTTCTCACATGACAGAGGTGTCCCACATGCCAGCAGCTTATCTTCAGAGTCCACGTATCATCCTGTTGCTGCCTTAATTGTGATGTTTTCATGGCCTAAGAACTTTAAATTGTAAGTTAGTAAAGTCCCATTGTAAAAGCGAATCCATTTCTGGTATATTGCATTCCAGCAGCTTTTAAAAACCGAAACAGCAGAGAGGCAAAGTAAAGTTTTGGGGACAAAAGTAACTTGCATTGGGATTTGAACAATGCTTAAGTTTTAGTTTCAGATTGGAGAAGATGGGAAGACATAACTCTGACCTTGTAGAAGGGTGGGGGTCAAGGAGAAATTCATCCCTCAGTGCCCTCCGGCTCTGTAGGAAGGAGTGACCACACCATGTCAACTGGAAAACAAGAGGGAACTCAGTCTATTACCTCTCTGTCCATGTTGGATTAAATTTAGGAATTATTACATAAAGGAATTATGACAAGTCAAAATCCAAGAATAAAACAATATTGAGTGATGTATGGGTGGGAGGGAAAAAAGTTAAAAATAGCAGGCACATGAAAATACTCAGCTGAATAAAATAGCCAAATGTACCCAAGTCGATGAGGACATGGTGTTTCAGAGTTGTCCAACAGAACTTTCTTAGATGATGGAAGAGTTCCTTATCTGCATAGTCCAGTGTGGTGAATAGTAGCCACGTATTGTACTAAGTGTCTTCTGAGCACTTTTGACAGATGAATAGTATAATTAGAAAACTTAGATTTATTTACCAACAAACATTTAAATTTGAGTTGTCACATGTGGCTGGTGGCTGCTTTATTGGGCAGTACAGAGAAATCTAGATCTCTTCTCCCATAGAGAAAAGCACATGGTTTAGCTAACAAAGTAGCAGCCTGGGAAGTCAGTCTTGGGAAAGTTGATGCTTTTGAAAGGCTTAATGGCAGGAAAAGTCATTTGATGACAAGGGCTGGGGCATCACGTTAGAGCTCACATAAGATGTGAGGCCAAGAAGAAGAGGAAGGAAGGTAGTTCTGGTTGCATGTAACAGAGAAGAGGCTCTCAACTTCTTTTTCATCAATTCCTCTCACTTTAAAAATAAGAAAATAAAGGCCCAGATAGACCCAGTCAGATGAACTCATCAGAGTCCAGGCCTACAGCTTTACCTTCTGATTTTAAAATCAAATGGCTCACAACTGTCCTTCAACACCTTGGCTTAAATACAGACAGGCACTTTAAATTATTAGTTGAAGAAGTAATTAAGTTAGATAAAGGAAAGGATTTCTAACTGCAGAGGCCCTAGGGCTGCTGGAATCCACTGCCCTGAGACCTGAGGTTGATCAGTGTCTTGTCCCCATTCCCTGGTGTCTACTACAGGAACACCGGGTGGACACCCCCTGGCAGGAGCCCTGGGAGGGGTAATTATTTCATGTGGAACATTTTGGCTCTCTGCAGGACTCAAACAAGGCAAATCTGAGGCGAATCTACTGTAACAGCCAGGTCCAGAAACTCTAGAGCAGTGGTCCTCAACTGGGGTGATTTTGACCCCCATGGGACAGTTCTGGTTGTCACAACTGGGTGGAAAGGGTGCTACTGGCATCTGGTGGGTAGAGGCCAGGGATGCTGCTAAAGGAACCCTACAATGCATAGGATAGTGCCCAACCACAAAGAACTATCCAGACTATAGTACCCTGCTCTGGAGTGATATGAGTGAATGAAACTTAAATTCCTGTGCTGGCATGCTGTGCCATGTGAAATACGACAAGTATTTGTAATCTGACAAGGAAATTGATGGGTTTGAGGGTGCTTCACATTCTTCCACCATCTCCTGTCTCCCCTTCTGTTATCTAAAGGGGCCCAAAGAGACCTGAAATAGAGGATACTATGCTGTGATCAATTATGGCAAGTGATGGCATCCATGTGAGAGAAATACGCATGGGATGAATGTGAAACTCAGTCCACAACATGGGCATGCAAGGAATCATACTGTAATCTCTTCTTTACATTCAACTCAATACAGACACGGAGACAGGTACAGAAAACTCTTTCAAGATAGGTTTCAGTAAAGGGGACACAGTGAAAAGGACCTCTAGCTACAGGGGATACGGGCTTAAGAAGGTGTTAAAGGGTAATGATTTTAAAAGTTAAAACAATGACTTAGCTAAACATAAAATAAACACATATAAAGCATTTTATTTAATTTATTAAATAATGGAGGAACTAGTAAAATGATATACCTGGTTCCAAGGAGAATCCAACTTACCTCACTGAATCAGCAATGCTGAAATGAATTTGCACATAGATGTAAAACTGGATTTTTCCACTGGAGAGAAATAAAGACACTTGTCCTTCCAGAACACAGATTTGCACATCTTATCGGTAAGTATCATGTTCATTGATATCAGAAAGCTGTAAAATAGTTGTAAAATAGCTCAATGTCAATGGAAGCTGCAGAGACCCCAGAGACTCAAATAACCAGAATGGGTATGTTTAGACAATGCTTTATTTTCCACCAAAGCCACTTAATAAGGTTTTAGTCCTTTTCAAAGTCCTTCACAGTGATCCTATAGAAGCTTTTGTTGTTGTCATTTATGAAGAAAGAGAAGATGTCATGTTTTTATGTTGATAGAAATGGTGGGGAAAATTTGATGATTCAACAGGGAAAAGGAGAATTGCAAGAACAAACTTCTTGAATTAATGAGAAGGATGTAATATCTGGTGAGGATATTACAGGGCTGACCTTAGACAGAAGAAGGGAACCATCATGTGAATTAGGAGAGAAGTCAGAGTGCATGGGCCAGATGCAGGCAGTCGGTTCTTATGGTGTGGGAAAGGTGATGTAATTTACCTTCAATATCATCTACTTCCTCAGGGAAATAAGAAGTGAAGAAATAGACTGAGAGTGAAGTGGGTGCACTGTTTACTGAGGTTTAAAAACATTGAGAGGATGTTAGATGGTCATCCCTGTGAGCCAGAGGACAGAGTTGGATATGTGGTATAACAGATGGGAGGTGGTGAAGTCCAAATGAGCTTTACGAAAATTACTTTGAAATGGGACTAACCTTATTGGTGGAGGTATAGGTGCATAGGTCAATGGTGTAGAATAGAGAACCCAGAAGTACACCCACACACATCTGCCACATTGATTTTGACAAACGAACAAAAGCAATTCAATAGAAGAAAGAGAGGTTTTTCAACAAATGGTGCTCGAACACTAGGACATCCATAGGAAAATGGAATCTCAAGCTAATCTCACACCCTACACAAAAATTAACTCAAAATGAACTTCAGACTCAAATGTAAAACATAAAACTACAAAGCCATTAGGATAAAACAGGAGAAAATCTTCAGGACTAACTAATAGGCAAAGCATTCTTAGACTTAGCACCAAAAGCACAACCTTAACAGAAAACTTTGATAAAACAGACTTGTTCACTTTTTCTAAGCCCAAATTTGCAAGTGAGATCATTGTCCTCTCCCCTGCATGGGACATGATATCCAGGGATGAGTCTGGCCCTGGCACTGTGGGGCCAACAATGCCATTCTGACTAAAAGGAGGAAAAGGAGTGTAACAAATAAGATATCAGTGGCTGCGAGAGTTCAAGTAGAGATGAGAGGCTATTCTGGAGGGCACTCTTATGCAAACTTCAGTTAGATATTGCTACATACCATAACTTGCCAATCCTCAAACTAAACCATTCCAAACTAAACCATTCCAATCCTAAAGAATACCTAGGGCAATATTTAGGACTCTACAGAGATTTTATGCACTAAGGTAACTTTCCAGGATCCTACAACCTCCAGATGGGTCCCTGGTCCAGATAAGTCCTGAAACCTAGAGGGCCCAGCCTCTCCAGAACATCAGCTAGTTCCACTCCCTACTCCATATTATTGACAGCCCCTTCCAACATGAAAAAGTTAGGATGGGCATAGCCCAATATCCCTAAAGAGTGAGCTAGAAATATCAAAGGTGATAGTGGAGTTATACAGAGAAGGTAGGGTTTAACAACCAAGTATGATTGCTGAATCATTATATTGATATTTCTTTTAGTCTCCAGTATCTTAGAGCAGCTAGAAGTAGAAATCTAAAATTGTAGAATTGTAACCCATACCAAACTCTGAAATTTGTTCTTCAACTAATTGTGGAACTGTACTTTGAAATTTATTACTTTTTTGGTATATATTATTTTTCACAAAACAGAAGTAAAAGTTGATTGATGTGATGATAAAAAATATTTATTCCTTCTAGCCTCCAATATTCTGGAGTAGCTAGAAGGAAAAATCTGAGACAATGGTAGGGTAGCCCATGACAAGCTCTGGGATCTCTCCTACTACTTGTTGAAGAGTACTTTAAAAACTACTGCTAGGCATTACAACAGTGGCTCAGTGGCAGAATTCTCACCTGCTGTGCCAGAGACCTGGGTTCAATTTCTGGTGCTTGCCCATGTAAAAAAGCAAACAAAAAACCCCCACAAAACTATTGCTTTTCTCTATCTGTGTTTTGTATATATGTTATATTATATGTGCCATTTTGAAAGGATGTATTTATCTTAGAAAAGCCATGTTTTAATCCTAATCCTATTTAGTAAAGGCAACCATTTCTTCTAATCCTTATTCAGTACTATATGCTGGAAACTGTAATTAGATTATCTTAATCTAACGTGACTCAATCAAGAGAGGTTGTTAAACTGGATAAGATGGAGACATATCTCTACCCATTCTAGGTGGGTCTTGGTTAGTTTACTGGAATCCTATAAAAGAGGAAACATTTTGGAGAAAGCAGGAGATTCAGAGAGAGCAGAGAAGAACAACGTAGCCACGAGAAGCAGGGTCCACCAGCCAGTGACCACCAGCCAGCGACCTTTGGAGATGGAGAAGGAAAACACTTCCCAGGGAGCTTCACGAAACAGGAAGCCAGGACAGAAAGCTACCAGACGACCCCATGCTCACCATGTGCCCTTCCAGATGAAAGAGAAACCTTGACTGTGTTCGCCATGTGCCTTCTCACTTGAGAGAGAAACTTCATTGGCCTTCTTGAACCAAGGTATCTTTCCCTGGATGCCTTAGATTGGACATTTCTATAGATTTGTTTTAATTGGGACATTTTCTTGGCCTTAGAACTGTAAACTAGCAGCTGATTAAATCCCCCCTTTTAAAAAGCCGTTCTGTTTCTGGTATATTGCATTCCAGCAACAGCAGCAAGAACATTATACAATTAAAAAAGCAAAAAAAAAAAAAAAAAAGACGTTCAAAGTTAAAAACTCTTGCTCTGTGAAAGATCCTGTTAGGAAGAGGAAAAGACATGCTACAGGATGGGAGGAAATTTTTGAAAACCACATATCCAATAAAGGACTAGTATCTAGAATGTATGAAAAGCTCTTGAAACTCAATAGAATAAAAGCAAATGATCCAATTAGAACATGGAAAAAAGACATGAAGTGACATTTCACCAAAGAGGATATACAGATGGCAAATAGGTACATGAAAAGATATTCAACATCATTAGCTATTAGGGAAAACACAATGAGACACCATTACAGACCTCTCAGAATGGCTGAAATAAAACATGATGATGATACCAAGTAGTGACAAAGATGTGGAGAAACTGATTATCTTACATTGCTGATGGGGACATAAAATGGTAAAATCTTTCTGGAAAACAGTTGGTGATTTCTTTACAAATGAAACAAACAACTCTCATATGACCCAGCATTGCAGTCCTGGACATTTATCCCAGAGGAATGAAGAGTAAAAACCTGTTCATAGATATTTATAGCAGCTTTAATTGTAATAACCAGAAACTAGAAATGACTCATATTTCCTTCAACAGGTGAATGTTTAAACTGTGTGTGGTACATCCATAGCATAGAATTCTACTCATCAATAAAAAGGAACAAAATATTGATACACACAACAAAGTAAATGAATTTCCAGAGAATGGTGCTGAGTGGAAAAAACAAATATCAAAAGATTTCGTGTTGTATGATTCCATTTATATAAAATTCTTGAAATTGCAAAGGTATAGAAATGGAGAACAGATTACTGTTACTGGAGGCTAAGGAGGGGATGGGCTGGGAAAAAAGTGGGTGGGCCTATAAAAGAGCAACAGGAGAGATGATTGTGGTGATGGAAATGTTCTGTATCTTGACCACATCAATGTTAATATCTTGATTTTGATATTGTTTTATGGTTTTGAAGATGTTACCATCATGAAAATTGGAGAAAGTGTACACAGCTCTCTCCATACTATTTCAAGGTGGAGATTTCATTGGATGGTGGGCAAAGAATGACATCCAGCCAGACCTCAGGGCCGTGGAATTAGGATAAGGAAGGCCACCATTTGAGATCTAGGCAGCTTCTCTCACTCTCAGCCATCTGGCATCTGTTTCTTTGTTCACTGTGACACTTCCTTTCTTCTTACATCTTCTCTTCTCCAGACCAGCTTTCTCCACTCTCCACAGCAATGTCACACTAATGGTCTAGGAGGCCACACAGCTGAGCTAATTCATTCAATCTCTTGTTGTCCTAACTACAAAATCCCAGGAGATGAACTTCATTAGGCTGACTGGTGTTAATCAGTTCTATTGGGTGGCAGTGTGGTGTACTTCTCATTGGAGTGGGAGATGCAGGATAGGGACAGAGAGGTGGAAGAGCAAAGCAAGAGTGGATTTCAGGCAAATCTTGCAGAGAGCAGCCTCATCCGGAACCCACCAGGGAACTCAGAGGGCAATGTGTCCCAACCTGAGGCTTTCACATTTCTGCATCCATAGTCATTGTCCAGGGCTATCCTGGGGGAGAACCAAGCTCCAGGTTCTTCTGGGTCTCTGCTAGGTGGATGTGATCAGATGGCTCCAGTAGCTCAGAGCTGACCACTGGAGAGCAGTCACCGGAGTGGTGCGAAGCCCTCTAAAGCCATTACAGAAATGGTAAAGGGACCCTCAGGGAATCTGGGCAGAGCATAGGTGTTATCCACTGGGGGTTGGAGTTACAGAGTAGAAATCACATGGTACAACTCAGGAACTAACCCACCATGTTAGGTTGATTCAAGTCATATAACAAAAGTCCTATTCTTAATCTTAATTTGCATTCCTGCGAGTATAAACCCAGCATAAATAGGACCATTCAAAGATGCTATTTTTGGTTAAGATGTGGTCTAACTGAATCAGAGTGTGTCTTAATTTGCATTACTGGGGCTCTTATCAAGAAAAGGAAACAAGCTGGAAGTCAGAAGTCAGAGAAAGCCACAGGGAGGAACCAGAAGTCAGCAGACACTGGAAGAGCAGACATAGGGAGAGAGAGAGAGATCTCTATGTGTTGGCAGCAGAGATGCAAGCCAGGGAACCCCAGATTGTGGCCAGCCAGCACCAGAGTGCTACAGACTTTGGAGAGGAAGTATGGCCTTGTCCACCTTGAATTTGGATTTCTAGATTCCAAAACCTTGAGCCAATAAATGCTTGCAATTTAAGCCAACCCATTGTGTGGTTTTTGTCACAGCAGCCAGGAAAACTAAGATATCCACCCACTTTGTTGCTGAAGGCAGTTCCAAGCAATGGATGCTGCGTGTGGAGAGGCAGGTTTCTGAGAAGAGGATGAAACTTGCATCCAAATCCTGAAATATACTATGAGTGCCACTTCATGGTCTGCGGCCTCCCATCACAGTTTAACCTTATGAAAAGTCAGAGTTGAAGACTGTTTAAACTTTGCATTAAAATGCCAACCCCACTATCTTCCATTTCAGTTTTGAATTCCCACTGGTTTTAAGGATGCAGTGTATTTAAAAGTCACCTATTAAAACCACAAAAGACTCCAGGAGCTGCAACACTTGTTAACGAACACCTGAACTTTGTTGGTTTGGTTTGGGCTGTTGGAAAAGAGGGTCAGCCTCCTAGGATGGGGTGGGGCAGTGATGGGATGGAGGTGGCAGAGAACATTGAGACAGGCACCTAGAGATACTTGCATTAGTTATGCATGGGGTTTTCAGAGATGTTGGGAAGATCAACACACACATACACACACAAATGAAGACATTTTTTCTTGAAGCTCTTTCTGTTTCTGAAATGGGAGTGCAATTTGGGAGATATTATTACCCCAAAAAAACTTGTAATTCCTCCTGTGTCTGATTTCTATAAGCCTTAAAGGATTCTCATAAACCCTGCAGGGGAATGGTGATATTGAGAGGATAAGAAATTTCAGCCATCTGCCCAAAGCCCAAGTGGCCCCCTACCCCCTTACCCTTTGCACTTGACTTGGAAATATTTTCTCATCTCTAGTTTGGGTTACTTGGCTCCTAGACCTGCCTAACCATGTGGAAATCCCCCAGCTGATAGCTGTGTCTGTGGGAATCACTGTAGCCCTCTTTCCCAGGCAGTAAAATCATTTACCAACTCTTGCATCCTTCTTCTCACTCTGGAGGGCACGAAGATGAGATACTAGAAGAGTAGGAACACAATTCACACATTACTGATCTTTATTTGCTGTACATCTTCTCAACCGGCTATGATCTCCATTTTCACTAATGGCTGCAGGGCCAGGCTTAAAGTCATGTATCATAGCTAATAGTTTCTTCAAATTCAAAACCATATCCCAGGTTAATTCAGCCTCTCTTTGGTTAAACTAGAGGTTTTCCAACTTAATGAGCACCAGAATCACCCAGAGGGCTGGTTAAAGCACAAATGGCCTAGAGTTTCTGATTTGGTGGGTCTGAGTAGGCCCTGAGAATTGGCTTCCAGCTCGTGCTGCAGCTGCTGGTCTGAGACCACTCTGAGAACAACTGGGCTATAGAGTCAATTCATTGTGAGTTCCAACCAGGGCTCTTCCTCCCTCTACTCCTTCTCTTTCTACTTCCTAAGGCAACATCAGGGTGTAACAGGAAGCTCCTGTCTCACCTCCCACCTGTCTTTGTCCCTCCCCCTACCTTTCCCTCTTCTGTCTCTTCTCTCTCCTCCTCTCCCTCCTCCTTCTCTTCTCCCTCCCTTCCCTCCCCTCCTCCCCACTATCACCCTCTCCCCCTCTTGGGATTTCCTCTGGAAATTGGTAGTATCTCTTCCTTCCTTTTCCTGCCAGTTGGGAACGTCCTTTAACTCACTGCAGCTATTCTAAAACTTACGCTCTGAGCCCTTGCGTCTGCCTCAGGAAACTTTACTTAATAAAAAAAAAAAGCCTAAGTTTTGAGACTCATGACACTGTGCATGCACAATCCCACTTTAGGTGTCTATGCTGAGCACAGCATTTTCTTTGCGAATTAGAACAACCAACCTAACTGGATCCTCTGTCTGAAACAGGGAATTGCACACATCAGGAAGTGCAGAAGGAGACACATGGACAGAGTTGCAGATGCCTAGCGCCCTGTAGTACCCACCTCCGAGAGGAGAAACCAATGTAAACGCTGTCCTTTATGGGGAACTGTGTGGCGTGGGGGACATGCGGGGTGGTAAGAAGACAGGACTTCCAGTCCTGCTGCTGCCTCCAAGCACCACAGGGTGTGGACAAACCCCACCTTTTCTGATAGGTAAAATGGAAACAATGCATAAACTCCTTCTACAGTCTAGCTGTGGGGATTAAATGGGATCTTTGTAGAAGCACTGGGTGGAGTGCTCTTTATACATTCTCACCTCAGTGGACCTGGGGAGATAGAACCCCATTTCTGGTACCGTTTGGAAATCACCCAAAGGCTCTCAACCCTCCATGCCCCATGGATGTACATCTTGGTGTAAACAACTACTGTGTGTGTGTGTGTGGCTGAACTTTGTATTTTTTGGTTGGAAATCTTTCTTGAATTACTAATCATAAAGACTATTATCTTGCGGTCTTAGTTCATAACTGAAAGAAATTTTCATGGACTAAGATCTTCACTTAGTGTTTCAATGTAAAGTTGCTTTCTTAAACCGTTCAGTACACTTTAAAGACTTTATTACATTTTTTAAAAGGGCCATATTTATAGTCACAATAAATGCACATGAGAAAACAAAAGAATAATGTATACTAGCCAGCCTTCTTTGCATATGAGCTGTGACATTGACCGTCACCTCATGGTCAGTTTCCACCTCGCCATATATTACCAGCAGAGACCATAATGTAAGATCTGAAGGAGATAATGGCAGTATGAAAGGGAAAATTTCTGCTTTGTCCCAATGATGTCAATTGTTAATTCCAGCTATAGGCATTTATTTATTTATTTATTTATTTATTTATTTATTTATTTATTTATTTATTTTTGTGTAGGCAGGCTCCCGGGCATCTCACCAGGGTCTCCAGCATGGCAGGCAAAAATTCTGCCATTGAGCTACCATTGCACTGCCCTAGGCTTTTATTTTTCAAAGGCAAAAGATTTTCCAGCATGTACAGTTGACAGAGACCCTAGAAATGGGTATAGTAACCTGTTCACGGCAGATTGTCACAGGATGCTGTATTAACTTCTTGGGACTGCTGCAAGGTATCAGTACAAACTGGGAGGCTTAAAACAATGGAAAATTGTCCTCTCACAGCTCTGGAGAATGTCAAGGCATCCGCAGGGCCCTGCTCCTCTGAAAGCGCTGGGAGAGAGCCCTTTGTGGCCTCTTCCTAGTTTCTGGAGGTTGCCGGCAAGTTTTAGCATTTCTTGGCTTGTGGCTGCATCACTTAAATCTCGGCCTCTATCTTCACACAGCCTCTTCCCTGTGCATCTCTTCTGTGCAATCTGATAAGGGCATCATTGGATTGAGGGCCATCCTAAGCCATGTAACCTCATCTTGATTTGATTACATCAGCAAAGACCTTATTTCAAATAAGGTCATATTCATAGTTACCAGGGTAGGGCTTCAGCATATCTTTTTTGTGTGACACATCTAGATACTGAATGTTCAGTAGAAACACGAGGAGAAACTACCTCCATGTATATACTTAGAATTAAGGTACTTAAATTCATCTTTATCACGTGAACAAGATAAGGCCTTTCTTTTATAACAGAAAAAAATCTCCAAACAAGGTGACACCTTGACAGTTAACTGGGATCTTTTTGGTTCACTTTGTTCACTATGCTTCATTTTATTTTAAGAATATGTTTTCAGCACACAAACTTTAGACATCCTCAGCAAGTCTGATATTTTCCTCCTTTGGCCTGAAGTGCTTGCTGAGAGTAAATCATCCCTCAGATGTACTAAATCATTTGAGGAAGGTTCTTCTGGCCTCCTGCCTCCCTGTTTTCCTCAGCAAGATGTTCTCCCTGCTTTCTTCACAGTTCTAGCTCCTGGGATGTCGTCTTTATTTCATCATACATTCCTTTGGATATTGAGTTCACTTGTTCCTTTTTCTGGAATGCTGGGCTTCCTTCACTTCCTCAGTCAGCCACTCTCTTTCTTCTGAAGGTCTGCCTTCCCCTGCAGCATTTCCTTACCTCTTTCACTTTTAGTAAGTGTTCCTTTCTTAATGTCTTCTTGTTCATTCTTCAGCTGTTGATTGGATGATTCCTGTGGAAGACTGAATCATGTACCCCAAATGGGTATGAGCCCATTTGTAAATAGGACCCTATGAAGATGTCATTATCAGTTAATGTGTGGAGTCATTTGTGAATAGGATCTTCTAAATTCCTATTTTAAATGTGGCCCAACTGAATTAGGATGGGCATAAAACCTTATGACTGGACGTCTTTATAAGAAGAAGAAATTCAGACTCAGAAGCCAATAGAAATCAGAAGAACAGACAGGTGAAGAGGCTGCCACGTGACAGAAGAAGAGAAGCAAACCAAGGAATGCCAAGGGCTGCAGCAAGCCATGACCAGAGCACAATGACTTTAGGGAGAGAAAGTACGCCCTTACTGATGCCTTGCTTTTGAGCTCTGGTCTCCAAAATCAATCCATTATGTGGTATTTGTCACAGTAGCCTTAGCAAGTCTAGATAATCCCCATCTCTGTTGTCCTTTTGTCTTTTAACATCCTCCAGAGAATTTTGTAGGATCCACTTTTTCTTCCATGACTGCTGAGATTCCAGGCTAGGCATTCCATTTGACACAACTGCTCCTTCATTCAGGGGTCTGCTGTATTTTGGATTTCCACCTTCATTGGGCTTTGTTATAAGTCATTGCAAAGAAATCTCAGAGGTTCCTCCATCCTCCATCTCTAGTTCTTGTGCATCCGAGAGTTTCTAGAAATAAGTCTGAAAGAAGGAGGTGTTTTAGGATGTTGGGGATACTTTGCAGCAGAATCCATTGCATGTTCAAGTTGCCTCTCTTTGATAATATATTACCTCTTCTGTTCCATGTTCTCTCCTTACCTTAGCTGATGCTGTAGTGTCTGCCCTCTCCTAGGGGGTTCTGAAGCAACATTTTGTGCTGCTTCCAGGCATAGGCCACGTCTTTGCAGAGCTCTTTCATCCTCAGAAAATTTTCTCCAGTGAAGGTTTCTTTCGTATTCAGCTTCTCCATTTCCTGTCCCTTTGCCCACACTTTACTCACTTCTTTGTCTACCAAAGCTGAGTTGCATTCATGACTTACATTCTACAACTCTTGCTTCAGTTGCCCACACTCTGCTTTCTCATGGATTGATGTTCATAGCTCCTTGATATGGCTCTAGAAACTCAGCTGCCACCTTGTCATTCACCTCCAGAGAACTGCTTAATTTTCAGTAGCAAACAAGCTCTCCTCTAGTATCTGCACTTTTTCCATCTGCTGTTCACACTTGGTCAGCTCCTCCTGTTTTTCTTGCTGTACAGTCTCAGGAAATTGTGAGATTTCTTTAGAACAGTTTCCTTTAACTCTTCAAACAGTTCTAATAGATTGTTACTATATCTTTTTCTTACCTCAAAAAGCTCTGTCAATTTATTCAGATTGGATTTCAGAGTTTCTTTCTCCTTTTTGAAGTTTTGGAGACTTTTGGAAAGTGAATCCATTTCAACCTTCTTGCAAGTTGTCATAGGAATCCTGTAGGCGGGCTTTCCCCTCAAGTAGCTTTCCATTTTCTAACTTGGTATTATCTAGCAGAAGCTCTACTTTCCTTCTGAAGGTGGGTTGATTTTCTTTCTCCTGACTCTCTTTGAATAAACTAATCCAAAACTTTTAGGCTACAGGTAACTGGAAGAACAATAATGGATCAGGTTAAAGCTAGCTGCAGTTTGACTCATTGCCTCCTTCCTGTGTTGTAAAAGATCCCAAGTCTTAAAGAAGGTCTATTTTGGGGAATTTCCAAGAAAGGCCACCAAGAAGACTCTAATCTGAAGCTTCTAGAGGGCATAGAAACATTTTCAAAGATATTTCTAGGGAAAATTCCAGGAAATGAGTGTTGGCTCTTAAGGTTATGGAGTTCATAATCAGGTACCCAGGGGGGCCCAGGTAACTGAGGCTCATCAGAAACACACCTGTTGGTGCATCATAGGTAGCTCAGAGAGAGAGAAACAAGGTAAGAAGGAAGAGAATGCTTGGGTGAGTGGCTCCACATTCACACACCGGGCAGCAAGGTCAGGCCTGGATCTCAGAATGTGCTGAACATTGAAGGGACTGCCTTGTCATTATCGTGGATCCTTTCCTCAGTGACTTGAAGAGGTGGTCTATGTAGTTTTAAGGCTCTCCAACTGTGTTCCCTACGGCCCTAGGTTTTCTCAGAGGTGTTTCAGAACCTCTCTCTTAACACAATGAGAGCTGTTCTATTTTATCTGCCTTATTTGGGACATCAAATAAGAGTTAATTCAGAAAGTGAAAGTTAAACATGTAGGAAAATGCATCCTTCCAGAATCATCCATCCCAGGCAGCTCAGCCCACGCAGCTAAGAGCCCTCTGCCAAGACCAACACCTCCACAGCCAGCTGTTCAGGCTCCTTATAATTGCACGTCATGTCATGCTTTGACCTTCCACATGAGCTTTTAAAAGAAATATATGTGTATGTGGTGGGGCAGGAAGGGAGGGAGGCAACCCATTTGGCTCTTGTTGGCTTCCCCAGCTTTCGTGTCCTCCAAGCACTGACACAGTCCCCTCCATCATTCATCAACACCTAACAAGGAACCCTGGTATAGAGTTTAGGAAAAGAAAAGGATGACAGGTCAACATGGAAACAGTTTAAGTTTGAGTAGATACCTGGGTCAAACCTAAGGTCCTGGAGGAGTCTTAGGCCTGCCCCATCTCCTAATTCTTCCACAAAGGGTTGTGTTTTACCACCCTTCCTCTTTGCCCTAAGTATCCAGACATTTTAAAATCTAGTCTTCCTGTGGCAATAAGGAAACCCTTAAATTTATTGACAGTCCTCCTAGTATTCTTGGGCATAGCTTGTCAGCTTTCTTTGTATAAACAAAGACCTACTTGCCAAATCAAAGAACAGGTCTCCCCTCAGAAGAATTCTGCTGATCCCCACAGGCACTTGGACACCCTGGGTTAGCATAGAAGAAGGCATAGCTCACCCTTGGCTTTAAGAACATAGTTCAGGCATTTTCTAATTCCCTGTGCAATAATCACCACCATTTTCTTACCCAACTTCTTTTTAGAACCCATGGGTTCCTGCCTGTCTCCTTTCATAGCCCTTTAATTTTCAGAATTAAGAATACCATACAGCCAAGAAAGAAAGTGTTGGGTTACAGAAATTCGCAAGCTGTTTTAGGAACTCAAAACACATTTCCCGTAGAAACAATGGAGGTAAGGTACTAAGACATGATTGCTCCCGCTACCTCTGCAAAAAAAAGAAAAAGAAAAAAGACTAGCCAATGATATTCTTGAAGCACAGTGTTACTTTACATTAAGGGTTCCCTGAAATATTGGGTGTTTTGAGTTGAAACTCAACTGTCCAATACCTTCCTAGGGAGCTGTCCTGGTTTTAAAGCATGACCCGCAAATCCTTTGCGCTCATCCTATTGAGAGGTAAGTCTATGTTCCCTCCCTTCGGATCTGGGCTCTATGACTGTTTAGTCAAAATAATACCTCAGAAGAAGGTGGGTTTTCTGCCTGACACACTCAAATGACCAATTCCTGAGACAGTGGGGTCTAAGGAGAGAAAGAGTTTATTGCTAAGCACGAAGCAGGAGATCAGATGGTCTAGTAGCCTAAAAATCTGTCTCCTGAACTGCAATAATTCTAATAGTTCTATACTATCAAAAGATGGGCAGGGTTTAGGATAATGAGCACAGTGGTTCCAGATGACATAGTTAGAGATGATCTAATTATTGAGCATGTACAAATTGATTTTCATGCTCAGTCACAGAATGTATATAAGAAAATGGTGGCCTTAATATGATGATGGGTATGATTTTTAGTATTATAATGAGGTATAGTAAGTCTAGGTTAAGGTCTTAGCTACTGTGTGTGTCAGATGGGTCCATTTTGGTTAGATCCAGCTTTGTCTAGCAAGAGAATTTAGGAATCGGGGTGAGTTAGCTCTGGGCTGACTCAAGTTCTTCCATTAACAAACATTCGGAGCTGTCTTTTGTGATCATAAAACTCTAAAGTTGAAAAATGGGATTGGGGGTACAAATGAGGCATGCCACAAGGTTTTTATAATCATAAGATAAAGGTTATATAGTTATACAGTCATTATCAGTGATTGAGACAGCTGGGTTACAGTTTAGTATTTTCAGGTATTTTCTTCTTGCTATTCTAAAATACTAGAAAGTAAGAAGAGCACTTATACAATGATTCAGAAATCATAATTAGCTGTTAATTCTCAATTTATTAGTTACAAGGTGTAACCAAGTAAATGATATGCTTATACTGCTGCTTCTTTACTGTCAATTTCACATATTATCAATTGACTATGTAGTTTAAGAAATAAGGGTCTATCTCCTGTTCCATCCTCCCTGTGAATTTCCCTCCCAGGATAGTTTATATCATCATTTTTGATGAATCGATTGCTGTGGTTGCATTATTAAGATTGTGTAAATAGTGTTCACTGTAGAGACATGTTAATATTTATTTTATTTTTCCTGCAGTTAATAATTGCCATTTCCAGTTTCTTATGACTTTTAAAAATCCATTAATTAGTATTATCTATCACTATTTCCCCCCAAATGCTCTATAGTTTCATCAAAAAACAATTTTTTCTCTAATGATTTTAAGTATGTTCCTATCTCTCCTCCTATTTCAGTTTGCCCTTTTTATTATTATTATTTTCTAACCTTTGCTCCTTTTGTCCCTCTTGCCTCCCTTCTATGAGGTATCCCCTTTGTTTTCTGGACCTGAGGTTTTTTCTTGGTTTATTTACTCATTTTCTTGGAGTACGTCCTCCAGGATGTCCCTAAAGCCCGCCTCCAAAGAAAAGATATAAAGGGAGTAGAACGTTTCAAGCCCTGGTATTTTTAAGAATTAAATTTATTACTTTGAGACCATTGTAGATTCACAAGCAGTTGTAAGGAATCACAGAGCAATCCCACATGCCCTTTGTTAGTTTCCCCCAGTGGGAACACCTGGCAGAGCTTTAGTGCAAGCTCACAATCAGGAAATAACCTTGATGCAGTCAAGATATGGAATATTCCCATCACCGTAAGGACTCCTCCAGTTGTCCGTTTATAACCACACCCACTTCCCTCCCACCCCATCCCTTCCTTAACCCTTGGCAACCATTAATCTCTTTCCTTTTCTATAATTATGCCATTTTAAGAATTTTATATAAATGGAATTATACAGCATGTATGACTTTGGAATTGCTTTCTCTACTCAGCCTAATTCTCAGGATATTCATCCAGGTTATTGTATGTATCAGTGGTTCATTCTTTTTTATTGCTGAGTACACGGTACAGATGTACCATAGTTTATGAATACCTGCTGAAGATCATCTAGATTATTTCCAGATTTTGGCCATTATGAATAAAGTTGCTATGAACATCTGTATACAGAGTACATAAACCAAGATGTTCAAGTGAACATTAGTTTTCATTCATTTGGGATAAATGTCCAGAAGTATAATTGCTGGGTCCTCTTGTAGCTACATGTTTGCATTTAAAAAAAACTGTCATATCTGTTTTAGTTTGCAAAAGCTCCCAGAATGCAGTATACCAGAAATGGAATGACTTTTAAAAAGAGGAATTTATTAAGTTGCACGTTTACAGTTCTAAGGCAGTGAAAATGTCCAAACTAAGGCTTCCAGGGAAAGATACCTTGATTCAAGAAAGACCATTGGGTCCAGAACACCTGTTTCAGCTGGGAAGGAATATGGAAACCTCTCCTAGCTTTCGCTTCTCATTTCATAAGGCTTCCTGGGGGGTGTTTTCCTTCTGCATTTTTGACTGTGTGGGCTCTGTTGGCACTGTAGGCTGTGTTGTCTCTTCCCAAAATTGTTCCCTCTCAAAGGACTCCAGTAAGCAACCTCACCTTGAATGGGTGGAGACACATCTCCATGGAAACCATCTAATCAAAAGTTACCACCCACAATTGGGTAGGTCACACCTTCATGGAAACAATAAAAAAGATCCCAGCTAACAATACTGAATGAAGATTAAAGAACTTGGCTTTTCTGGGGTACACAACAGATTCAAACAGGCACAATGTCTTTTGATATGTGTGTGTGTGTGTGTGTGGTTTTTTTGTTTTGTTTTGTTTTGTTCTTTTGCATGGGCAGGCACTGGAATTGAACCCAGGTCTCTGGCATAGCAGACAAGAATTCTTCCACTGAGCCACTGTCACACCACACAGCACAATGTCTTTTGTCCATTTTCTAATTGGATTGTTTCATTGCTTGCTACTGAGTTTTAAGAACTCTTTATGTATTCTAGATACTAGTCTTTTGTTGGATATGCAGTTTTTATGTATTTCTTTGTATGGGCTCCTTTAATGTTTGCTATAAGTATTGCATTATAATTTATCATAGTGTCATAATTTTACCCATTTGAGTATTATTAAAAAAATTTAACTAACACAACATTTAGAAATCATTCCATTCTACATATGCAATCAGTAATTCTTAATATCATCACATAGATGTATTTTTTAAATTTCTGTTGTATTTTGTAATTCTAAAATTTTCTTTTGGCTCTTTCTATAGCTACCATTTCTTTGTTGAGACTTTCTATTTTTTTTTTCATTGTTTCAAGTAGAATTTTTTTTTACAGCATTTTTATGATAGCTGCTTTAAAATCTTTGTCAGATAATTCTAACATCTATCATCTCAGTGTTGATATCTGTTGTCTTTTTAAATTTGAGTTGAGTTCTTCCTGATCCTTGGCATGATGTGTGATTTTCAGTTGATATCTTGCACATTTTGAGTATTATATTATGAGACTCTGGATCTTGTTTATATCCTCTGTTTTATCTTGCTTTCTCTGACACCACTTGGTCAGGAGAAGCGGAAGGAATGCCAGCTTAGTACTGCCAGGTGGGGGTAGAAGTCCTGGTTTTCCACGTGGCCTTAGTTAACACTGGGGATGGGGCGCTTCTAATTAATGCTGACTGGAGTGAGAGCTCTGGCTCCTGATGTGGCATCCAAGGGGCTCCTGTTACCTCTGGGCAGCGGTGGAAGTCCTGGTTTCCCACCTCACTTCTTTTGACTCACCAGCAGAGCAGGATAAGTGTGCTTCTTTACTGCTGGGTGGTGGTGGAAGTCCAGGCTCCGTGAATGGTCTTCTCTGATGTCGTGGCAGGAATGAAAGTTTCAGCTCCCCATTCCTCCTGGAGGCGAATGTGACCCCCTTTTTTTACAGCCATTTTGATAGAAAGTCCTGGTGAGGATGAGGATGGGTCACATTTTCTTTCTGTGGTTTTGGCTAGTGTAAAGGAGTCTGAAATTTGCTATCTTTCCAGGCTGCCCCTTTCCTGGTCCTTTGGCTACTGAGAGCATGCCTTTGATAGGGCTGTGCCTGTTGGCATCTCTAGGTTGCTAGTTCTTCAGCTTCAATTCTAGTATACATTAGGAAAAAAAAAAGTACAGAGATTTTACCCCATGTCGTTATTTAGATCCATGTTCCCTAAAAGCCCACCATCTTCTTTGTGCTTTTCAGACTCTTCTTATGTTTGTTTTACATATAATGCACTGGGTTATTAGTTGTAGTTAGCTGGAGGAGCAGGAAAAAGTACATCTATTCCATCTTCCTAAAGCAGAAATTCTGATATATTTTTTGAAATATTTTTATTCCACCTCACACTTTTTCATTTGGTTGAATATAGAATTCTAAGCTGTACGTCAGAACTTAAGGGTTTTTTATGCTTTTACTCTTCCAGTGTTGCTTTCTGATTTTATTTCTTTTGAATGTTATCTCCTCTCTCACTCCTTACCTGCTCTTCCCTTCTCTACTTTCAGGATATCTCTTTCTCTTTAGAATTGTAAAACTTCATGAAGGTGAGCTCTGCATCCCTTTTCTTGGGTATTTCCTAGGGCACTTTTGATCTATAGGTTGCCTCAAGGACAGTTTTTCTATAACTTATGTGATACAGTCTTCTCCTTTATGCTTTTTTCCCCCATTTCTGAAGCTCTGAATATTTACATGTCCTGGCTTCTACATTGTATCTGCAAGTTTCTTATCTTTTCTGTCTTGCTCCTCAATAGTCTGCTTTTTCTATTTAGTATTCTTGGGTATCTATTTTTAATTTCCAAGGTTTCCTTTATATTGCCTGCTTTTTCCATTTTTCATAACACTTCCTGGATTTCATTCTCTTCCTCCCTATTCTGATCCCTGAAATCTGACCTGTGTGAGTCACACCACCAGGGCTGTTTATGCTCTGAGTTCTGGTGAGATCTGGCCAATGAAGTTAAGAGAACAGAATGTTTGAGGGGTAGATCCCCACACCATCCTGACTGGGCTGTGACCTGTCAATGGCTGCATTCCTACAACAAAGGTGGCATCTCTTGCTGGTTGTCCCTCTAACAGCTGTAGCTTTCCCTAGGTTCTGGCAACCACTGTCCACCTGCCTCTTCAGATCTCTGGGTTTCTCAGAATAATCCTCTAATTCCTGGTTTTGGGAGATCATGCACAGCTCCAATCATTTGTGTGCAGGTCTGGAGAAAGGGCCTGGGAAAGGCACTGGGAAATGGTCCCACTGTTTTCTGTAAGCTTTTCAACAACTCCTCTATAGTCAGCTCTGGAACTAAAACTCATGCTCCACTGTGAGTCCAGCCTATTAAGCTATCCTAGTTTAACCTCTCCAGAGAATAAACTTATCTGCTATGTGGGAAGGGGGGTGGGTGGCTGGGAAGAGATGTTAGCTCTAGTCAAACTGGGACAGGGAAGGCCACCGCCATCTTCTCTTCTCAGCCTCATTATTTTCCCCGTTCTTGGGCTATCAGGGGCCTCTGACACATTGTGGCCATCTTGAGCTCTACAGAACACACACCTTTTTGCTGCTACTCTGTTCCACCTGCACTTGGTTTAATGTTTTATTATGCTCTTCTAATTGTTCTAATTGAACCCAGACTGGTACATGTTCTGTTGGGTTGGCTATTCTAAAACATCATGCTATGCATACACTTTCTTCCTTGTCCTTGTCCTTATAGTTTTATACCTTTTTTTTCCCTTTAACATCATTGGGAAGGGAATGAAGACAAAAGCTTGAGATCCTTCCACCATGTTATTTAACCAGAGGTCCATATTGAATCTTCGGAATGAATTCTGCAAAACCCAACAAACCTTCTTCCAAATACTATAAGTGGCTGCAACAGATCAAATTGTGTCTCCTACAAGGACATATTCAAACCCTAACCCCCAGACCTGTCAAGGTGAACTCAATTGTAAAAAGGATCTTCAATGATCCTGTTAAAATCAGGGTGGGCCTTAATCCAACATGACTTGAGTCCTTATAAGAAACAGAATTTGGTAGGCAATAGAAGGAGACAGGTGGCTATGTGACAGAGGCAGAGACTGAGTTATGGATTGCTGACAGGCTTTTACCAGATCACGACAGACTTCGGAGAAAACATAATTCTGATGACAATTTGATTTTTGGATTTCTAGTCCCCTAAACTGTGAGATAATAAATTCTGGTTGTTTAAGCTAATCTATCCATAGTGTTTGTCACAGCAGCCTGGCAAACTAAGACAGTAGCCTTGGTTTGTAAAAACCTAAACCTACGTTACAAATTATAACCAAGGGGCTGAATTTCAAATTCTTTTGGTACTAAGTATTTCTGATTGTATTTGTTAGGAAAAAATGATTTTTACCTTAAGACATCTCACCATTCTATCTCCAACTTCCCCCAAAATCTTCTGACTATAACCTAGTAAATACTCAAGAGTTTTAATTTTATACCAAAGTATTTTTAAAAAATACACCTGATGTGGTTCTCAAGCCTCAGACTCACAGGCCATGGGATACTTCTTCTGTTATTATTATTTTCTATTTAAAAAACTTTTTTAAATTTAAGAATAGTTTGAGATTTATAGAAAAGAAGTGACATAGTATAGACAATTTCTTTATGCTATTCAGTTTCTCCAATTTCTCTCTGCTTACATTATAAGTGAATTTATCACAACTAAGGAGTCAACGTCAGAACATTTTAAATTCACCTTTTATTCAGATTTCACTAGTTTTCCCACTTTATATCTGTCTCAGGATCCTATGCAAGGTACCAAATTACATTCAGTCATCCTGTCTCCTTAGCTGACTTTGAACTGTGACAGGGTCTCAGTTAAGGAGGGAGAATGTGAAGATGAAGTGCCCTTGTACCATGTCATATCAAGGGCACATAATAATATAACACATATATATATATAATAATATAGCACATATAATAATAATAATATAATCCCCGAAGGCGTTGACCTTAACCACTCCCCCTGGAAAGTCTCTGCCAGGTTTCCCTACTCCAAAGCCCCCCCTTCCTTTTTCTCCTCTTTGGAAGCAAGGCACTAAGTATGGTCCATGCCCAAGGGGTGGGGTTTAGACTCCACTGCCAGGAAAGCGCCCCTCTTTTTATTTCTTATCTTTCCAAATTCATGGATGATTTACATGGTCGGATTCTGCTGAAGTCTGTCCACAGATGAGTTGTTACTCTGTGTGTACATGGAAACATAACATCGATAAAGACAAAAGCCAAATAGTCCCCTACTCCCAACATCCTTCCTCCTAAGATAAAACAATTGTCTTTCACAGAAACAAAGTCTATGACATCACGGCGATGATTTTTTCTACAAGAAAAGAGGCATGTGTTAGGAGGTTTCCTGGGGGGGTCAAATTTCCACTTAGTGTGGATTTCAGAAAGTTATTAGATCTTCGGGTGTGTTTGTTGGAACTTAAGCAGTATATTCAGGCATGAAATCGTAAGGAGGGTAATTTTAAAGCCTGTGGCCATGTGCGTTGGGCGAAAACGCCAGCTTCCTGCAGCTGCACGGGCCACAGATTTCTGTGCATGATGCCCCAAGCCATGAATGATTTAACTTGGGCAGATCTAGATTTTCCACTGTGGGAGTGTGGAGAGCATTCGTGGAGAGCATTCCTTGGCACTCCCCATCTCACCAGTTTTTCTGGGGGCCAAAGAATGTAGTGTCTAGAAAGTGCTGAGTGCTCCTTGGAGGAAGAAAAAAGGTCTGTCCTGAGAAAATTTCTTCTATGTGATGCCAGCTGCTTTTGGCAGGGCCATGGCTGCTGCTGCTCAGTCATTCAGATTGAGGGGAGCAAACAGGGAGGCCTCAGAAGGAGTTAGTACTTGTGGGCTCCACCAGTGTGGGTGTAAAAAGCATCTAGAAAACCCTAACACTGCACTTAACCCATCTCCATTCAGCTGCCCCTAGATGTCACTGGTGGATAATCACCTCTGAATAATTGGTTCTGCTTCTTTTCTTTTTATTTTCCTCCTCTCTCCTCTCCCCTCCTTCTCTTCCCCTCCCCTCCCCTCTCCTCTTCTCCCTTCACTTTTCTCTTCTTTTTTATTAGAGAAGTTGAAGGTTTATAGAAAATTCATGAAGAAAATACAGAGTTCCCACATATTCCCCCTAATATTGATGCCTTGCATTGGTGTGATACAGTTGTTATAGTTCTTGAAAGAATATTATTATGATTGTTCTATTAACTATAGTCGGTTTATATAGGAATGCATGGTTTATGCTGTACAGTCCTTGGGTTTTGAAAACTTTTGTTCTAGCAACCTATATACAACTTAAAATTTCCCTGTTTGGCCACATTCAAATATATAAGTCCATGCTCCTTTCATTGAAGCGAGTTGTGGAATGCAAATAAAGTAAACTGTTACACACAGGTACTTGGAGAAGAGGTCCTTTTGCTTCTTGGCCTGGTTCACTACGCACGTCATATCAAGGACAGGTAAATAGAATCTTTCTCAAGTTATCATCAGAATTAAATAGAAGATTTCAGAGTTTTCCAACACTCTGGCCATAGTGGATGTGGTTACTTGAGGAGATGCCTTGTAGTAAATGATCGTGAACCCCAGGAACGCTGCTTCATGGTGAGTATTGCAAACTATAAATAGAGAAAATAAGCTGGAATCCAACCTCCTGCTTATTCATACATTCATTCATCAAACATAGTCAAACACTGAAACTTGCCAGGCATCCTCAGGGCCCTGGGTGTAAAGGACAGAAATGCAGTTTGCCTTTTAAAAGACACCAAACAAAGGTCCACTGCACGTGAATAGTTAACAAGTTAAGCGGCACGTTTCATGCTTTCAGGGACACACCCAGGAAAAGGTGAGGCTGCCTGCTGAGTTGGGCGTCTGGATCAGATACATAAAGACACTGGGTTATTTTTATAAAGAAAGAAAAGAGACAATCCCTTCCAAACAAATCCCAGATGGGCTGAGACCCTTTTCTGTAATATAAACATGCCCAGAACTTAGGAAGTGCAGAGGAAAATGTTTACAGGGACATGTGAAAGCTTCTTGACAGAGAAGGACCACAATGGCCTGAGGTATCTGCAGTGAGGCTGAGGTGCCTTTCTCTGTTCAGAAAATGGAGATGCTTCCAGAGTTCCAGAAGCCCAGACACAATGAAATCAGATTTATAAAGCTTCAAAATGTTTTCACCTGTAAGATATGGGGTTCATTTGCAATTTCATGGAAGCATTTATTTTAAAAGTATATATTAAGCTACTGCCAAATAGTTTGTTTTCTATTTGAGGATTTCTGGCATCCGTTATCTTATAATGAGCAACCAAACTGAATGTCAAAGGCTAAGAAAAAAGAGCTGTGCATATGTGAGCATGTGTGGGTGTGTATGGGTGGGAAGTGCATGTGAGTGTGTATATGTGTAAGAATATTAGGAATGTCAGTTTTGGCAAATAAAAATAGACACCCAGTTAAATGTGAATTTCATAGACATTATTAGATGTGTATAAATTTCACATTTAATGGGCATACTGTACCTGCATGTTATCTGGTAATTCTGGTACATGTGAGTATGTGAGTATGTGAGTTATGTCAACATGTGTGTGAAGAGTGGAGTGTTATTATGAGTGTGTTAACGTGTATGTGTGCTCGTGCAGCATGTGTAAGCTGGATGATGGAGAGGAGGCGAGTGTGAAGGATGTTAACACAGGTGTCACTACAACTCAGAACTATCACCAGGCACCTACCTTCACCCCATCCAACCCCCCAGAAAGAGACAGCACCAACCATAGATTACAAGTTACAACAATTTCCAAAGGATTTTACAAAAATTGGAAGTATACCTTATGACTTGACATTTATGATCAAAATCAACAACAGAAAATATCCCAGACCTCCAGAGGGTCTATCTCAAATGTAGTCATTTTCTCCAAAGGCTTTGCCCCAGGCCCAAGATTGCTGAAACAGCACTTCCTTTTCATGCATATGAATAATTGTTTGGAAAGCACATGCCCTTCAGGTCATTAATTCCATGTTTGGGAAAAATCACACTAAGAAAATCATCTGAACTGCAGTAACCATATCATGTATAGGGGAATGCTTATAAAGAGGAAACTGAAAATCCTAAAGGTCACATAGCACAAGATGCCCTAAGTCAGTTACTGTCCATTCACACAATAAAATAATACGTGACCAGGAAGATGATGTTTCTAGTTTTGTATTGTGCAGACTAACGGAAAAGTAAAAACCAGGAGACAAAAATGCTCCCATAAAAGGGGTTCATCTCTGCAAATAATGTGTATAAAAAAAGACTGGTTCAAAAAGAAAAAAACAAGCATTAATGTTTACCAAATTGATAAAATATAAATAGAAAAAACAGGTACCCAAAGTTTGGTAGAATTTTTTTCTCCTTGTGATGGGTTTTTAATTTACATTTTGTATTTTTTAGGCATTTTATAATGAATATGTGTTACTTTCAAAATTTGAAATTAAACTTACTTTGGGAGCAAAATAAGAAACATACATATATTATATATATATATATATATATTGCCTTTCGATGGTGGTGATTCAGACAGACTGGCTGTGAGCTTCAGGCAAGTTCTGGTGAAGAATCCATTCAGCTGGTCCTGAATGGACCCCGGGGTCCATCAGCCAGCAAGCGTACCTCATCTGTGTAGCAACGGGGCAGTCAGGTCCAGGTGGAGGGCTCCAGTAATAGCATCAAGGTAGCTAAACACAGGCTGGCACTCCAGGCACCCACCCAGCCTCGTGGTATGAAGTGACCATTAGCCACACTTATCCACAAGGACCTTGAAGACAGAGCAGCAACCCAAAATTATTTGGATCATGTGTTTATTTCCCATGGAGTCCCCCACTTCTTGTCTTCATGGCTCCTTTCTGTTCTTATAGTTCAACATGATTCTAGCGTGTTTTCTGTGTTTTCTCACATTTCCTTGTTGTGTTCATGCACCAAAGCATGAGAAGTACACAAGTAGATTTGTGCATTCGTCCTTTGCAATCCCATGGAATCTCTGAGCCAAGGAAGGATCAAGAGATGGAGCAAAGGTCTAGGGCTCTCTGCATAGGTGGGCTCAAGCAAAGCTGCACTCAGATTCATAAATACAGCTGGTGTCTCTGAATGGGTGATTTAAAAGTGAATGTTATCTTAAAAATTACAAAGAAAATGTATAATAAGCTCTGCTACAAGGGATGGCCTGGTATGACAGATCTGGATATATCCAGAGGTGAAGTCACTTTCTGCCACTCCCTCAGATTCCATTCCACCCCTCTTCCATTGAGGAGCAGTTTGGGGATGGCAGCCTGACTGGTGTCAGTCAGTGAAAACAACCATCCCACCTTCTCTCACCATGATGGCACCTGTGGTAGTTAGGTTCAGGTGTCAACTTGGCCAGGTGATGATGCCTCATAGTTCTGTTGCCATGGACTTGAATCATTAGCATGGAAACTCATCTATGACTGCTTAAATCTGCAGTTGGCTGAGGGGAATGAGTGCTTTATGCTATGAGTGATGTTTAATTTAATTAGCTGGAGGCTTAAAAGAGAGAGCTCAACACAGCACAGCCCAAGCAGTTCAGCATACCTTATCTCAGCACTTGCAGCTTAGTCCAGACATTTGGAGATGCAGAAAGGAACCACTCTGAGGAAAGCCACTGGAACAAAGAAGCTAGGAGGGAAGGTCAGCAGACGTCCCTGTGTGCATTCCCATGTAACAGCAAGACTCAGATGAAAGCTCGCTGCCTTTCCTCTGAAGAATTATATATAATAAAATATAATAAAAAAAACATATATATGTTTTTGTTTTTGTTTTTGGCATAGGCAGGCTTCGGGAATTGAACCCAGGTCCCTGTCATGGCAGGCAAGAATTCTGCCACTGAGCCACTGTTGCACCACCCATGAAGAATATAAATTTTTAACTAAACAAGTCACCTTATTAAAAGCCAATCCATCTCTGGTATTACATTCTGGCAGTTTTGGCAGACTCAAACAGCTCCCCTGTAAGTCTTGATTCAGGAATGGACGTGTGGCCCAGTGTGAGCCAATGCCACATGAAAGCTGGGTCCTTGCAGAATCACTCTTGCTTTTGGATGGTAAGGTATGTTAGTGGGAAACTCTGAACTGCTATGTCACACCATGAAGGAATCTTGTAGGCCTGGGATGTGACTGGAAGGACAGAAGGAAGCAGAAAGGGAAGTTAGATGACTATGTAGTAAAGAATTTGGCCTTGTCTGAGGAGAAGGACTGGCCTTTTCCTTCGGTTTCTGGAAGATAATCTCTGGGCCCTTGGGATACTATATGAAAGGCGTGTCTTTGTTTTCTTAGGGCCTTGGGTCATGCTGGATGTCTAACCAAATGGTTTAGAGTGAGGTATAACCACTTTTTAGTGCAGAGACTGGCCATCACAGAAAGACCAACAATACGATTTAGCATGGGGCTTTGGGTCAAGCCATATCAGTCAGCATGAAAATTAGGATTAATCATGTAGGCTATCAGTCCATCAATCAATCATGTCAACATAACGGAGCCCCTAAAAACTCTGAACACTGAAGCTTGGCTGGGCTTGATTAGCAACACTACATGCATATTGTCATACATGGAAGCTGAGGAAGTAACACTGCCCTGATTTCATGAGGAGAGGGAAAAGGAGGCCCACAGTTGGGTACTTCCCCAGACTCCGTTCTATGTGACTCTTCCCTTGACTGATCTTAATCTGTATTTGTTTTCTGTAATAAACCATAACTGTGAGTATAACAGCTTTCAGTGAGCTCTGTGAGTCCTTCTAGAAAATTATCAAACTTGAGCATGGATTTGGGAATCTTCTAAACTTGTAGTTGGTGTTAGAAGTGAGGACGGTCTTGTATGGACTATTCCTTCAAATTCACAGTGGCCTGAAACTCTTCACAATGATGTCATTGAGCCACTCACCAAATTAAACCAAGATGGAAGGGCCTCCTGCTCTCTGGGTCATTCAGATGTGGGAGCCATTAACATGCCTTGTCTTGTTCAAACTGGTTTACATGGGATTTCCTGTCACTTATGGAGAAAACCTCTTAACTTGTACATGTGAAAGTAATATTTTCACAGTAACAATAAGATTCCAACCATATGGAGAAACAATGAGAATGAATCAGATCTTCTCTGAAAAATCCAGGATCTATGATTGGCATTGATAAACCACACTTACGATTATTTTCTCCAAACATAATTTAGGGGCTAAGTTGTGGCATGAAATAATTGCTTGGTAAAGCCAAGGATGGGCTTAGTAAAGCTATTTGTGTACTTATCCAGTTCTACTAAGCTAGCTCATACCTCTTTCTCGTCCCATATTTCTCCCTTCCCTTATCTGCATTCTAGCAGCTGGTAATGCGGGCTCCAGAGCCAGATCCAGGACAGATCTTGGCTTCTCCACCTACCAGCTGTGCGACTTGGGGACAACTTCAGAGAAGACCCTGGTAAATGTCCCTTCATGTCTGGCTGACTCTAAGTGGGGTCCATACTCATTCTTGAGCCATCCTCTGGGAGAAGGAAGGTGCATGCCGATTGACAGCAATGAACTTATTCGATCATGGTGGTGAAAGGGGTAGGGCCAGGGCCAATTACCCCAGTTGGCTCAGACCAACATATAATACAGAACTTGTCATGTACTAAGCTCTCAAAGAGTGCCATTATTATTTTTAATTTGCCCACCTACCCAGCCTCTCTGTTTCATTCTTCTCCTGCCTGATATTGATTTATTAATTGTCATTTAGTATAATTGATCAAATTCAAGTAAGCATTGATGTTATAACCATGATCTTCTCAGTTGACAATTTCTTTGATAGTAACAACTGAAGCCCTGGGTATGGGGAGAGGGCTCAAATTACTTTTTTCTTTAGGATAATTAAAACTATTTTCGAGGCTTTTATTTTTCAGCCTGGTTTTTAAAATAATTTTTGTCAAATGAAAGACATTCACAAAGAATATTAGGCATATATTTGTAATTTCCATCTTTCATTCTAGTTTATATGCTATTGCTTTAAAAGAGTGAAAATTTTGTGTTATTTCATAGGATGGAACCCTAATGGACTTTGCAGTAAAAATATTTAACCCAGCTTTTCACAACTCTAACCTCATCATGCTCACTTAAAAAATTTTAAAAACCCAATAAAGCAAAACTGAGAATCATAACATTTAGAACGGTTTCCTGGTCTCCTTGAGAGGATCCTCCACTTGCTCATAGCCATCCCATAATCGAGTAGTCTCTGCAAATTAACTGAGACTTCAAAATGATGCAGACTAACTTAGAAGACTTCTTAAAGCATGTTTTCATCTGGAAAATCAACTTGTAAATGCATACGTATATGAATACAAGTGTGCCCATATTCTCTTTATTATCTTCTGCTGGTCTTTGCCCAATGGTAGATAACAAACCAATTTTCCCCATTTCCATGAAAATGAGTTTTATCTACTATTTATAGGAAAAATGCACTGCTGTGAAAGAAATCTACCTTCAAGCTTTCGCAGGGTACATCCTACAAGGCAAAGTCAAAATACCATATTTGTATTTTATGTTGACTTATTTATAAGCCAGTCCAATCACTCTGGGGGTATTTGTGAGAGTAGGTAAGATGAGCTATGGGTCACATCTCAGTTGTGAATTCAGGGCTTTATACAGGACATATTCTTATTTCCCATCCCTTTGGCTGAGTTGCATTTATATTACATTTTGAAAGGAGGGAAGGTAAGAGGAGACAAAGAATGGTCAGAACCTTTCCCATCCCAATCTGCCACCTTTAGGAAATAGAACTACCCTAACAGGTTATCACCCATTGCCATATGTAAATTGTTCACATAATCCAGGTTGAATATGAGATAAGGTAAGTTTTCTCCCCTGATCCTGCCTTGACATAGCTTCTAAGTAAAAACCAAACTGAACAAAATGTGGGGTGTATAGCCTGACAATGAAACAAAAGACTTGAAAACTGTGACAATCCCCCCCCCCCAAATACACCCCTCAGATTGCCTTTTTCCATATTCCTGCAGGAAGATCATCTGTGCTCATTTAAAATAAGGGCTGATATGATGGGAAAGATGAGGAAACACCTAGAGGTAAAGAAATCTGTTCTTGCACCATATAAACAGTGAGAGAGGGGACCCAGTGGGCTGAAGGAATTACAAGGGCACATATTTCTGATTTAAGAATAAGTTGATTCTTGGGTTCAAAGTCAGGATATTTTCAGACAGTGTAATAGCATGATTCTGTCAAAAATTTTAATAAAACTTGTAGCATACTAGACCTCAATTACCACCAAAATTCCAGTTATATGCAGGAATAAAATACCACGACTTACTTTGTTTCACTTGACACTTCAAAGAATGTTAAAAGAAAAATGAGATAAATTGCAAAGAAATGTGACCCATGTTGTATAGCTAATCAAGCAAATATATATTTTATGTAATTTAGTAACACCTAATATATAAATATCTTTCAAATGGGGAAAACTGATAGCTGAAGGACAATTTTTAATAATATAACAGAACTTCTTTCCTTAACAAAGGACTCAACACAGAGCTTATTTAAAAGATGAATAATGAAAGTGAATAGGAAACAGATGAAATATTGGCTTCATGAAATCTCTGGTTCACAAATTTTGCTTGTGTCTGTTAAGATATCTTCATTTAGGCAAAAGAAAACTCTTCTCAACTCATACAAATGATAAGGTAATTTATCCTCTCTAATAAAAGGAAGTTAAGGATATGGCAAGAGTTCAGGCCAATTGATTCATCTGTGAGTTATGTTCTCAGAGACCCAAATTTTTCCCATCTATCTGCTGTGCCATTTTCTGTGGCTGCATTTGTCCCAAGCTGGTTCCCATCATTTGATCCAAAGGCTCATTTAGCTCCAGTCTTCAGCTTCAGAAATGGACCACACTTTCAGACAGCTCCTTCTTAAACTCAGGAAAACCTTTGAGGAGCCCCAGGGGTTGTGTCTTCACGACATATCAGGCAGGGTTGGGTCACATGCCCACCTAGATTGCCATCACCTGCTGGGATTAACCACATTTCCCCTTGAGCTGGGGATGGAGCCACAGAAGAAAGGAGCAGGTCCCTGAACAAAATCAGACTTGAAGAAGTGATTATAGTTGCATTATTCTGGTAAACAGTGTGAAAACACTTGACTTCAGTCTAGTTTGAACTGATCAACTAAGAATTTAAACACCTTTCAATTCAGGAAATAATATCAGGATGTGATGGGTTAAAACGTGTCCCCAAAAGGATGTATTCAAGTCCTAACTCCCGGCTCTGTGAATGTGACCTTATTTGGAAAAAGGGTCTTTTGAAGTTGTGATTAGTTAAAATGACAAACTGGATTAGGGTGGGCCCTAATCCAAAAGGATTCATGTTCAGGAAGAAGAATTCGCTCTAGAAGACAGAGCAGGAGGCCATGTGCCATCTGAGGCAGAGACTGAAGCCCCAAGATTGCCAGGAAACCGCCACAAGCTGGGAAGAGGCCAGGAAGGATTTTCCCTGTAGGTATTGGACTTTCAAGCCCCCAGAACTGTGAGACAGCCCATTTTCCCTGGTACCGAGTTCCGGCATTCCTAGGAAACCCAGACACAAGATCAGATGAATTCAGGGTTGAGCAGTTAGAGTGATTTTTTCTAGATTTTGCTTTGGTTTTAATAAAAGATTAATAATAATATTTTATTTCAAATGACGGTAATCAACTTTACAGATATTCTGTACACACAATTTTTGAGGGTCAATCTATTGCAGAAAATAAGATTTACTTATATTTAATGGGAACATATTTTATTAGGGGAAAACATTACAGATGCACTTTAATTGAAGTACGGGGCTGTGTTTTGAAAACTTGATTTTCTTTCGTTTCTTATGTAGTATTCAAATGTCATTTTAAATATTCTTTTCTTTAACCTACATATCCTATTAAAAGTTCCATAAAGAAACACTAATTTAATTTTATATGTAACTGAAGAATATTAATATGATACAAAAATTTAGGAATTTAGTTAAATTGACATTGGATATGGAAAAGAAAGAAGTTGAACTGCTTGTGTGTGAACATATTTGGGAGTAATCTGCAAAAATATACCCCTCCTCTCCCAAAAGGCAAATTTAACCTAATTTGGGGAATAGAGAGTTATATGACAACTCTACGATGTTTATCCTGAGGCATGAGAGAATGTGGTCGGTCTTAGCCAACTCTCAAATAAAAATTAATCCAAATAGCATTTTTGGCATTTTGCAAAATTGGAAAGTTAAAATTCATCTCACTGTGGCTTGGCATGAGGTACGTGATATCTGAGATAGGTCAGTTTCTTTACTTTTCATTTTGGTTACAATAGATGTTATTTGGTCAGATGTTTCTAGAAACACAAACTTTAGACTTGAAAAAGATCCCGCCATCCACCATCATTCCTTCCTGTACCCCACCTTTCCTTTCCTCCATTCGTCTATTTTTGGGGGGGAAGGATGGAAAAAGAAGGGGGACTTCATACCTTATTTTAGATGATCCCATAATATTTTGAGAAGTTGTTTTGTAACGATGCTGTGGACACATAACATTTGATGTTAATTCCACTCCTTAACCTATGCATGATATTCGAATTTTTTGTGGATTTGCATTTGTAGGGACCGGCTTCTCTCTAACAAAGCCTTGGATGCCGAGTACCTGGAAGGAGGACCCAGTGGGAAAGTTGAGGCTTTGAGGCATTCCCGGGATGTGGATTGGCTCCAGCTGTTCTCACAGTAGGTGTAGGAAAAGCGTCACATGGGAACTTCCTAGAAAGACAGGTTCCCTAGCTGCCTAGATCTTCCCTGAGGGGGGCCCTGCAATCTGGTATTAACAACCCTCTGGGAGCTTCTGGAACACACCAATGTTTGAGAGCTACCTATCTAGTTCATTCTTGATTCTTTCTCCCCACCAAAGTGCTGCATTTCATTAATTGAAAAAAAAAAGAGTATATATTAATGTTGTGGTTGTGTTAAGCTTATACATACCTAAGAGAGGAGAATAAAGCAAATATGTTAAGGTATTAAAATTTGGTGAATCTGGGCTATGTACGTACGAGAAACTTTGTGCTATATTTTGTGTAACTTTGTGGTAATGTAAAATGATTCCAAAATATTTGTTTAAAAAAAGTCATCTCAACACAATGAATGGATACTTAGCCTATCTGAACATAAATTGACCTGACATCTAGGGAACAGTAAGTTGCTAAGACTGAATCTCATGCTCAACAATTATGCTTCATGAAATACAAACTGTATAGCAGATTTGATTTAAACAGGAAAGTGAGTTGTGCCCTCCTGGAGCCATTAATGCCCAGACCTTTGTTTTTTTCTCCCTGCTTGCACTATCATGAAGCAAGTACACTTTTAGAGAGATGGTGACAGAGATGAAGCAGCTCCAAAGCAAAGAACTGGTGACAAAACAGTGATTTCCCAGGTGTTGATAATCCAGCTGGCCCCTGAACCATGAGGGTGAGAGCTCTCTTTAAGAGTACTGCAAAATTTCCTTGTGTTCTTTAGGATTATATGGGCTGGAAAATGAACTTGCTAATCCAGCCTGGTGGTAATCAGTCAAGTGTTGGTCACACACCTGCAGGAAGAGATATGAACCAAGGATATGCCACAGCATAGAGGCCAAGGATGCCAAAAGCCAAGGCAGGCCAAGCAGAAGGGAGAGCTGGTGTGAGTGCAAGTCCTAGCCTGAATTCTACAAAGTTCAGGGGGCTGTCTGGCCAGTCCCAGATGGAGTGGGATTTGCACAAAATTTTGAAACAAAGGAATGGCCTTAGAGCTAAATCAGGTAGCCAGATTTAAACTCTGGCTCTCTACCTCACACCTGTTGAATAGTCCTGGAATAAGGCCCTGTGGTAGACTGAATTATGTGCCCCAATTTAGACATGTTCTTAATCTTGATCCTCATTCTTGTGGGTGTGAATCCATTGTAAATGGAACCTCTCGAAGTTTAAGTTTTAGTTAAGGTGTGGACCCACAGAAAGACTTTGGGTCTTAATTCATATTACTGGAGTCCTTTGTAAGCAGAAGAAATTCAGACAGAGAAAGCCATGGAAGCCAGAAGTCAAAGAACCCAGAGGAGAAAGGAGAGGACATCGCCAGGTGACACGAGGCAAGGATATGAACCAATGGATCCCCAAGGATCACAGGCAGGTAGCACCAGAATGTTACAAACTTTGGGGAGAAGGTATTGCCTTTCTAATGCCTTGGCTTTGGACTTTTCCAACTCCCAAACCATGATCCAATAAATGTTTATTGTTTAAGCCAAACCATTGTTGATATTTGTCATAGCAGCCTGAAAATCTAATACAGGGACTAATTTGTTCAACTAAGAACAAATCATTTGAATATAACCCCGCTCCTTCAACAAACAAGTGAGATTTGTGAGATTTGTGAATGGGAAAGTGCTTGTGGACGTTTAAATGTCACACATATTGGGCTTGTTATTCAGAACATTTTGATCTATTTCTGCTCGATGTTTGCCAGAAATTTTTCCTAAGCTGTCCTAAAGGATGAGGATAAAAACCCTGCAGGGTATATGATGAACTTTCAAATGGAATCTTATGCCGCTTGTCACATTTTATCTGCTAACTCCAACCATGATTTTCCTATGGCACAAAAGCCTAGACTGAACAATAATCAATCCAATAGTCATCCAGACACTTGCTTGGCTCTGATTACATGCCAGACAGTATCTGGGTGTCAACGAGCAAGAGATGGTTTGGGCTCAGTTTCTTCTCCCTGGTCAAACAAGCAGGTCAGATCACCGTTCTGAGCCTTGTGGTATCCTATGGAAAAGAGCAATAAAATAATTTGCATCTTTTATCCTTTGTGAGGATCAAATGGAAATGGTGCTTAAAAGTGCTCAGCAAGCCATGAATCACATACACATGGAAGGAATTACTGGTGTTTGTCATAAAGGCAAATGGACCTCCAAGGGTCCACGGAGCAGCACAATACATTTTGAGTATTTTATGTTTCCTTTCCAGGGCCTCAGATCTAAGAAAACCACTGAACTGCCTCAATGAGGCATATAAAAGCACCAGTTACAAAATGATTAATTGGGTGGGCATCTCACTCCGTCCCTTCCACAAATCACATGCAGGCAGGATTATTTTAAGTGGTGCCTAGAAGTGCTTCAGAACTGCAGGCAGATTTATAAATGGTCTGAAGATAACAGTTGTGACACTCCATTAAGATAGCTCTCTGAGATGGAGACGACATCTCTTTGCAGACCAATTTTATGTCTCTGTGCAGCTCTCAAAATGTTCTTTCCCCACACATATTGTTCCAATAAACCATTCATAGGAAACCGGACACACTTTGAAATGAAAGACTATATTTAGAGTTGTTCTTGACAAGTCATAATTCTGAGAAACCATGTAGGACATTTTAAACCAGCATCTTCTCCAGACTGCAACACATCCTGGACGTCTGGTGTTTAGGGGTTTCCAGCTTACCCAGCTTCACTTCAGACTGGCTTCAAGAGAGAAAGAAAAACACTTCTAGGAGATAGGAAGTGGCAATACCTTGAGGTGGGAACGATGGCTTGCCCATGTCTCCAGGTCCCTCACCACTGTCATTCTTGCTTCAAGGACCTGCTGCCTCCACCAAAAGGCTTTCTCTCAGCCCACAGGAACAAGGTAGAAGTGCCAAGGGGCTAATACCTCAAGTGCTGACCTTCAGCAATGATAGATTGGATGTGGCAGATAAATAAATAATCATTTAGGCTTCTTCAATCCTGGAGGGAGTGTACAGGTAATTTTGTGGTATGTTCTGCTTGATCTCCTAGAGTTCTCCAAAGGAATAGAGCCCAAGTTGCCTGCAGCAGTAAACTATTCATCAGCACCTCTGTATCAGCTCGTCCACTGCCCCATTCCTCTCGCCACCCCCATAAGTGCGCTCCCTGGGACTGCTTTTAGAACAACTATTTGCTCTGAATGACATTCCCTCAAATTCTTGCTCCAGAGCCTGCTTCTGAGGAACCTACAGCAAGACAGTACCTTATGCTTCAGGGGTCTTTCTTGGGAAACTCCCCTCAATAATTTAGAAACAAAACCTTAAGGAAAGAAGTTAAGCAATAGCTGAAGCCATGTTCTTTCCTAGGACCCTCAAAAGAAAGTTCTTTTCTTTTAGGGTCTTACTGTCCCTGACTCTGCACTGAAAGCCTGGAGCAGAGGAGATTTGAACAAAGCCTGGACCCAGAGTCGGCAGTAGGTCCCTTTGGATAATCAAGACCACGCTTTCCAGCTGAAAACTGGCTCCAAACTTTCCCAGAAAACGGATTTTTAACACCACAATCTTGTCTTTAGGTACATGGTGGGCCAAATGAAAGTGTGAATGAGACATCTCTACACTAAGGGGAAAATTTAAATTCAGAGAATGAAAAAGAGCCCACAGCATGATTTTCCTCTTGAGAGACAATGATGTTTTAGCTTCCTATGCTGCTCAAGCAAATACCATGAAATGAGTCAACTTAAGCGATAGGAATTTATTCACTCACGATCTTGAGGCTAAAAGAAAATCCAAATTAAGGTATCATCAAGGTGACGCTCTCTCCTCAAAGACTCCCCAAAGAATGTGGTATTCTGGGGGTAGCTGCCAGAGATCCTTGGTCCTTAGCTTGTCACATGGCAAGGAACATGGCAGCATCACCTGCTCGTTCCCTCCTCTTTCAGGTTCCATTCAGCTTCTGGGTGCTCCATTTGTGCCTTTCTTTGTCTGAATTTCAATCTGCTCATAAAGAACTCCAGTATAGGATTGAGACTTTTCAGATAGAAGTGGGCCACACCTTAACTTAAGCCACCTCATCAAATGGTTCTTTCTACAATGGGTTCATACACACAGGAATAGATCAAATTTAAGATGTTTTTTAAATTTATGTACATTTTTTTCTGGGGTACACACAGTTCTAAACTACTACGTATGACATTAAGGATGTAAAGATACAACAAGCTGCTTTCAGATTCCAGTAGTTTTTTTACTTATCTTAACAGAAAAAGGAAGAGTAGACAAAGATACCAGCTTCCCCCAAGTCCTTACTCCACACACCAAGAAGTCTGACCCTAAACCAAAAGGGGCAGATGATTTCTATGTGAGATGCAGGACACCCCACTGCTGAGGTACTAGGCTGCAGCTATACCCTGAGGAGGTGAGGCAAGATGCCCCCACAGCTCATCAAGCCCTGGGAGAGTGGGAAACTCTCATGATAGACACTCAGGAGGACAGAGAGGCAAGTGAGAAATGGTCTCAAGGTCCTCCAAGTCTCCCACCCTTTTGTGTTCCAAGGAGATTCCAAGGCATCCCACCCAAACTCAGATTATCTTCAAGTCACACTGTGCCCTGTGGTCTATATGGACCCATGCAAGCTCACTAGGGTTCCATGGCAGAGCTACTCCCCATCAGTTTGGTAAATCCATAAATGTGTTATTTATGAACACAAATCAGAGCCTTCAGAATTTTATTGTTCTCCAGTACTATTTAAGCACCTACTTAGAAAACCTAATTCCATGTCCTTTCCATCATGTTCCAGTTTGACCTTTCAAAAACGTTCTTCATTAAATACTTTAATATTATGCAACATTTTAAAAGAGTAATCAGGAATATTCTCTATTCTAGAAATGAAAACTTGATGTGCTCTCCAGTAAAGTCAGCAGGTTTTCTCTTACATCAAAATGTCTTTCTAAAGTGAATGGAGTTAGAGCTGCCACTCACAGCTGCTTCTGATCTTCAAATACCATACAGCCTTCAGCAGTATTTCCAGTCTGTAATGGAAACAAACAGCTCAGTGATATTCAGGCCTCCAGATCAGATGACCTGACTTCTTTCAAAATCTATATTTAACAGTTGAGCTAAAGAAGGAAAGGCCACAGAAAGTAACTAATCTCTTCCCTCCTTGCCTCCCAGGTATACCTCCCTTCTCTCTTCCCCCACGTCATATCAACAAAATAAAAATAATCTTACAAAACAAGGAGGCAGCAGTCCCATGCTAGGCTCCTACTGCAGAGCCCATGAACATGCTCACCATGTTAGATGCGGCTGGCACACATCCTCCTCCGGTGTCAAGAGAACGCAAGGAGATGGATGACAGGTGGCTTCGCTTTGGAGTTCTGTTGAAAGGACTAGAATGGTGGAGTGGAGCGTCTAATTAATTATAAATGAGAAAATATTTCCCCATAACTTCTTGTTTTTTTTTGCATGAGCAGGCACCAGGAATTGAACCCAGGTGTCTGGCATGGCAGGCAAGAACTCTGCCTGCTGAGCCACCATGGCCCGCCCCTTATTTTAATTTTTTAAGTGTTGAATGGATTGTTTTTAGGTTAGGATTTTAAAAAATCATTTCAACTCAGCTGTTTCCTGTTCTGATTTTATAATAAAAATTTCATAAATGAAAAAATTCCACTGTCTTGCAGGAAGTGGCACTTACTGAAAATCCCCATGAGGGCCTACAGCTCAGAGGTACTACCAACCCCAGGGACAGGAATTCCAACTGTGAGTCCAGGACTCTGAGGAAAACAGATGGCAAACCGAGAGCTGGGCTCACCAAAGCAAAGCTACAAAATGATGGGCGAGATCCCAAAGAGAGTACTGTCTCTACTCTGAAAGTTGCAAGAGAAGTTCCCACAGTCCATAGTAACAATTCAATTCAAAGGACATCCAAGGAACCAACTAGCTTGGCCCAGTCAAAAAACCTGTTCAGTGCTTGGGCCCCAGGCAGACGTTTCTGACCCTCAGAGAGCTGTGAGAAAAGAGGTCTACAGAATAACCAAAACCAACAGGAAGGGACACAAATCAGTTTCCTATGCCATAAGATGAACAAAACAGTGATAAGACAGTGGAGTTCAGGGGTCCTGACATTCTTCATAAAAAGAAACCAAACCTAAGCAATATGCAGATAATCTGCAAAAACAGAAATAAAAAGAATCATGTAACAAACTACTCCAGGCTAGAAAATCTTTTGCTTTATTTTGCAAATACCAAAACAAAATAAAAAGGAAAACAGATATTTTTAATAAAGGGCCATGTCCTTTAACATATACAAATCTTCATCAGTTCAATGATAAAAAGACAAATAGTTACTAAGAAAAGGAAACATAATTTATTGGAGAAATCCAAATAAAGAGAAGTATATTTATACGTATAGTATATGCATCATGGATAAATGTGTTCAACTTCCCCAGTTTTCACAGAAAACAATAATCAGATATGCAAATAAAAACAATAAACACATATTATCCCATCAGATTGGGGGAAATTAGCAGGATTATTATTATAGAGCATTAGCAAGAGAATAAGAAACACTGTCATTCATGGTCTATTGTTTAAAGTGTTAATGGCTGAAAGCCCTTTTGGGAAGCAATTTGGTAGTATCTATTAAAACGTAAAATGCACATACCCTTTGATACAGCATTTTCACCTTGAGATTTTTATACTCTAGAAATACTTACAAATTTAAACAAAGATTTATGGCAGGTGGGGGTGGCACAAATGTAGCTATGCATATAATATGAAAAACTGGAAACAACGTAGATAGTCATCAACTAGGGTACAGCTAAAGAGACTATGGAACACTCCTTATAGAATACTATGCAGCTATTAAAAAGAATGATGTAAGCCCATATGCACTGCAATGGAATGAGCTAACATTAATTGTTAAGTGGAAAAAGCAAGTGTACAATAGTATATTAGGTGTGATGTTCATTCAAGCCAAAGCTATAGCAATCAACCAGTCAGTCAACTCAAAACTACCAAAAGTGTTGCGTGAGGGTGCAGGTGAGTACGTGGAAATGAGGGCAAATCCACCAAACATCTGGGCAGCAGTTAGCTCAGACTAAAAGGGGAGCACCTGATCCCAGCAGAGTTATCCTCTTGGGAATTGTAATTGGGTGTCTTTGTGTGGCAGGAAAACACAACAAGCAAACAAAAAAACAAAACAAAACAAACCAGAAACAGAGAGAAAGAGACCCAGGAGATGGAAAGACCATGGCTTGGGCTCCTGGCAGCTTTACATCTTTTGGCTTCTGTCCACTTCCAATGTGTGACAATATTCCCCTTCATTCTCCTGAGCATCCCTGGAACCATGTGATAACTACCTTTCCAGGTGTGGGTGGGTGCTGAATTCCACTCAAGTTGTTTCCATTACATTCAAACACGAGTGTTAGTATATGCACCAATGTCACTAGTTTTGGAGCTATTTCTGTTAAAAGAACACATGCAGATTCATGGACTTATGTGTTATTTGACAGGAAGGAACACCTTCTTCTTCGGACCCTGCTTTATGTTCTATCTATACTATGCCTGATGCTTAACATGGTGCTTATACATGCTTCCTACTTAGCTAGCATTTAATAAATGCATGTGGTGAATGAACAAATAGAGGTATTTAAATGTAGATAGGTACAGCCAGTGGATTCATATATTCTCATGAAACCATCTTATTGAAGAAAACCATAATAAAATAGCCAACATTCAACTATTTTTTACCACAAAATAGAAATTTCACGAGTTTCTATACTTTATGGTTTACAAAACATTTTCACATTTTTTGCTCATCTAAGTGGGAATATGACTTTGGGCTCCCCACTGCACAAGGATGAGGGCAATGAGACGGGCTCCAAGCAAGGAGAAACTCTCTACAGCTCACCCAGGTAAGGTTGGAATTCAGCACAGATTTCCATTATGCCAGGCAGCCTCCATAGTATCTGTGCCAAGAAAAACACAAATGAATGAAGAGTGACTTGAGTTTAGGTTGAAATCAGAACAATTATGGCAGAATAGACTGTATAAAAGGCCCAGAGACCACACTACCACATCCAACTCTGCTCAAGAGACACCTGAGTTTTGAAGTTGGCTTGATTTTGCACATCTCAAAAAATTCAATGCCACCCAAGGCCTTGGGGTTCATATCCAAAACTGAAAAGGAAGAAAGAGGAGACTCTCCACTCAGGAAGAGAGAAAACCTTCTCAAGGTCATAAGATTTCTCAAGGTCATAAGATTCTATTTGAAGAGCTTGCCAAATTTCAGAGAAACTTGGTTTTTATAAACTTCAGTCCTGTGATTAAAGTCAAGTTTTCTTGTTAAACTTACTAAAAAGTTCACAACATAATTACAGGCACATTTTAGCTCTGAACTGGGATGTTTTGAAGAATAATATCAACCACTCTTTTTAACACTGAGACCAATAAACCCAAGCACTCTAATTCTTCTCTTCCCATAAATTTGGTACTTAAGGCTTTCATCTTCTGGCAACATGATTAATCGAACTACTTGTCAACCTAAATTTAAACATGATCACATAATCTCTCTGGTATTTGAGACTTTCTACAATGGATTGTAAGTTTCACCATCGCAATACTGAAATAAAGATATCTCTTGTGTGCCTGGAATGTTTACAGTAGAAGAGAATGTTACACTTGAACCGTAATTCCTGGCACTTTGTTAAGATCAAGAGTCAACTGTGAGCCATTTGTCACTTTGACTTTCATCCATTTTCCTAGTTTGTTTTGGCTGGTGGTCTCTTCTTCCCAGAAGAAGAGAAGAGCTATAGTTTTTTGAAATGTCTTTAATATTTGGTTTCTGCATATAAGAACCAGAGTACATGCCAGTTGGACATTTCCACTTCATAATAGAAGTGAGACCTGCCATCTCGGGTGGATCATTCTCTTCACCTGCCATTCTGTCTTCTGGCCTCCACATGTTAGATACCATTGCCTGTGTTTCTAGCGTTATTTAGCTCCTGAACTTTCAAGTCCTTGGCCAGTCACCTGACTGGTCACATAATATTAAGGAGGAAAGTGAAAAATGCCTAGGTAAAGAGTTTAACTTCATTGACAACAAGTTTTGTTCTCTCAGACTGGTGCATCACAGGCCCTCAGTAAATCTGTGTTAAATCAGTGGTGATAAGCAAAGAATTGGAAGGGCCATTATTATTTTGCTGTTTGTCTTTTTCTGTGAGTTCTTTGTATATTCTGGATACATGTCCTTAAAACAGTGTGGTTTTGGTACAAAGAAAGACTAAAAGAACAATGAAAGAGATTAGAGAACCAGATCTACATATATGACAAAGTTGCTGCTGAAAGCAGTGGGGGAAAGGTGGTCCTTTCAATAAAGCACTTGGTCCATGGGTCCTCCATGTGGAAAAAAAATGAATCTCAACTCCTACTTCACATCATATATAGAGATTAATTCCAGATAGATCATAGACTGAAATGTGAAGGGTAAAGTGGTAAAGCTTTTACAAGAAAACAGAATATTTTTATGACCCTGGGGTAAGCAATTTTTGAAAATAGCATACAAAAAGTACCAAACTCAAAACAAAAGATTGATAAAAATTAGACTTCCTTAAAAATAAGAACTTCTCAATCTAAATCATCAGGGGAGTGAAATGCAATAGGTAGATGTGCATAAGAAATTTGCAAAACAACAATTTGCAACATAAAACCTTTGTATTTTAGAAGCTGACCCCAAACCTCTTTGAAATAAGAGGGAGTAAATAAAGAATAGTTGATATATATTGTGCACTTACTGTGTTTTTGGCACAGAAAAATCTGCTTTACCCACCATTTTCTAATTTAATCCTCATAAAATCCCTAGGTTATGGGTGTTGCTAATATCCATTTCACAAGATGGAGAGAGTCCTGCACTTAGAGAGTTTAAGTAATTTACCCAAGCGCACACCTATAGTAAAAGGCGGAGTCAGGAGTCAAACCTAAGCCCTCAGGCCCCGTGTAGCTTCTGAGACTGAGTTTATAATCAGTGCACCCAACCACACTTCTTTTTTCTATCCTTCTGTCTATTTATCCAACCATCCATCCATTCATTTACACATTCATCCACACACCCAACTGTCCTTTTTATCCATCCATCCTTCTGTCTGACCGTATATTTTATAGTGCCTACAGTTTTGCTTGCACTTTTAAAATGATGTTTTCTAAATGTACTGAGAAAATATCACCCCAACATATGGTCAAGTGTCCAAATATACTTTAAAATCCCTGACACATCCAATGCTGCAAAGATGACATTGCTATACAATGAAGGTTCCTAAAGTTCTGGCAAAATAACATGCAAGCTCAAGTAATGCTGGCTGGGGTCCTGCCACTAAGGAGAAGATGTTCATGAAAGTAGTAAGCATACCTCTCCAAAAGGAAGGGTGATACAGTGTCAATACACAAGGATCAGTGAGGGATACCACAGATTAGAGAACCACTGTCAACCAGTATCTGAGCAAGGACCCTTTGGAGGTCTCAAAAAGAGAGAGCACTAAACCTGGGATACCGTTGGAGCCTCAGAGATCTAGAACCACACCAGGTCTGACTGAGCTCAATGGGTAAGAAGATTTACATGGCAGGGCAAGGAATACTTCATAACATCTGAAATTATAAACAGATTCGGTGAAGTAAGCTACCGAACTTTCTGGTTCTACAGTAGCCATGACAACTATCATTTAGTCACAGAAATTCAGAGGTGGGAAGAGTTTCAATGGCCATGCAGTCTCCATGGTTGGGTGACCTGAATGCCTGCTCGAGTCAGGTAATGGGCCAGGGAGGCTGTTTTATAAAAGTTCTCTGGGTGATTACAACAGTGAGTCATGGCTAAGAAAATTGAAATCCTGTAAACTTACTGGATCACCCCAGGAAGCAAAGGTAAGTAGCCAATGATAATCAAGGTGTAGGACTGATGATAACTTACCCAAATAAGTGTTTCCAGTACTTTACAAAAATTCATGGCTCTGTTACAAGGCAAATAATAAAGAATACCAAACAAATTCATCTCCTTCCTTTGTATCATCCTAGGAGACTGGCTCATTATCAGTTGGCCAGAAATTTCCAGGGTAAATTTATACCAGATATAAAGTATTCCGCAACAAACCTACAGCAAGAATATGAGTCATACAATAGAAATTCAATTTTGTCCCGAAGACGACAGGGAAGGAGAATATTTATTTGTTTTGGCTTCTCCTCCATCCAAAAAGTAAGGTGACTTTCAACAAGCATGCAGGCACACGATATTTTAAAGAAAGACAATACAATGCAGTGGAAACAGAGATACAGAATCAGGGACAGGGAAAACATTTTCAAGGACAAAAAGAGAAAAAGGTGTATAAAGAGATGTTGAAATAATGAAGCATTTTTGTAAATGCTTAAGACCAAAGAAAAACAATGCCTAAATATTTATCGAAAGGGTCTTAATTAAATAAGTTATGAAATGCTCACGCACTATAATACTATGCAGTCCTTCCAAAAGAGATGATTGTCTATGAAATGAGCTGGTTTATGTTCAGATCCCCTACCCCATCTGGAAGAGAAGGCCCTGGAAGCAGAGGCTGCCTCTGGCGGGGGGAGGCAGGACAGGAAGAGATGAGAGCAAACTGACATTCATGACCTAGCTTTTTGTTCTGCTTGAATCTTTTGACACACATGTATTAAAATAAAATAAAACCATAATTATCATTTAAAAGAAGTATATGTACATATGTGTGTGTGTATGTTTTTTTTTAAGAGGAGTAGAAATTCAGGACCAGGAAAAGGACAAACTCAAGTAACTTCGAGAACATATGGTCCTGAATGTAACATTTCAAAACCACCCTCCAGATCTATGAAGAGGATGGGAAAGAAATGGCTGAACTCACAAAAAGCCCTCAAAGTCAACATTTGCAAGCAGAATTCCCAGCTCGCGTCTGGGCTACTCAGGAGACAGTGGAGACGGTCTGAAGATGGGAGCAGCCAACACACCCACCCGCCCACCCACCATCAGACAACCCCCATGGCCCCACCATGGCCTCCTATTCCAGGCATTCTTTCTCCTTCAGACCAGGACCCTGAGTTCTCATGGGTCCATCTCTAGACACTGCCGAGCCAACCCAGGCAGCCTCTCCTAAGGCCAGTTCTGCCATCACACATGCCCACCCAAGGCTTTACCCCCTCCACATTCTGCCCTGTGACAGAGAAGCTTGTGCAACTTCTATAAAGGGCTCAAGAGTGGTGGTGATGATAGAGAATGGCTCCATGTTGATGCATTTCCAGGACAGAAAATACTGTTTGCATTTCTATGCTGGAGATTTTAGGCAGAATAACATTTCCAAGGACTCTAAACTGTGGAATCGTTCAGCAGTAGCCCCTTGAAGCATCCCATAAAATCAGACTCCTACATACCCCCTTTTTCCTTTCCACTTACCTTATACGTCACAGTAATTTTTGAGGTATTGATTAATACAGTTTCCCCTTACTTTCCTCCCTTTTACTTTGCCTCACTTAAGCTGATAGTCAAAAGATCCATGCTTCCTTACATTAGAAGAGGTTTGTGGTGGAGGCAAAGAAGAACTTGTCTGTAAGAGACTTAAGTTGCCTGCTCTGTTTCCCAAAAGCCTAAGCCCACTGGAGAGTCTGACAGGGACCCAGAAGTGAGCAGGAAGGGGCTGTGTCCCAGGCAAAAGGCTCAAAGCTGTGTGACCTCTGGGAAAGAATGGGAGGGGCCTGGGGAGCCAAACCCCTGAGCTCCAGAATGCAGGAGTCAGACCCCCTTCTCCAAGTGACCCGACCCCTTAAACTGTTGGATGTGGCCCCAAGAGGAGGAGCCTCTGGTGATGAAGTAGATGGCATTTCATGCAAATTTAGTCAGGGGAAGGGGATCTGGGTTAGAATTATGTTGTTGAGAGGAAATTGAGATAAATTTATTTCTTGCATACTTGAGCATGGGGGATAACTTCCCAAGAAGTGTTCCAGAACAAAATACAAAATTACTATCTTACTCTCACTTAATAGAACTAGTTAAAAAAATTTGAAAGTGAGCCCTTTTGCCCACAATGAAGACACATGAATGGGCCAAGTCCCTATTTTCAGCTGCTCTTACTGCTCCAGAAGCTGCTCTACTCTGGCCATCACTTTTTGTTTTGTTTTGATTTTTTGAAAATAGGAGATGCTCCTATTTTCAAAAGGTAGGATCAGGAAAGGGTCAATGCCAGCCTATGAGCACCTGAAGGACAGGGTCCCTGCTTCGCCTTTCTCTGCCCTCACTGGCCCCAGGCTCAGGGCAGGGCAGGCTCTGCAGGTTTTGTGGGATTGGAAGATGGAGGAGATAGTGCTCTGGCTCCTACCTTCCCACCAGTGCCTTTTACCTGCTGGGACTGCACCAGTTCTCAGGGAAGAAGCAGTGCACCTGCAAAAAAATCCAGCTGCCTGAGAAATCTGGGGATGTACATGGGGGTTGTAAAGTGCCCTCGCTAGGAAGCACTTCTACGTGATGATCAAGTCTAGATAAACAGACCACTCTCCACGAGGAAAGAGGATGGAAAATCATAGAGAGACTTGAGAACTTGGGAGGCTCCCCGCCTCAACTCTGGGCTGTTCTCAAGAGAAGCCAGGCAAGTTACAAGCAAACCACTGGAAGGATGACAGCAGCTGATAAGGCTGAGGAGTCAGCCCCCACTGTCATTCCATCTTTAGAGAGATGACGTGACAAGAAGCAGACCAACTGAGAAAAGCAGAGATTAGATATTAACTGCTGACTTCACGAAAGAAAATAGAAACTTTGCCATAAACTCCAAAAATGGCTTTGAAGATGGGAATGCTGTAGACATAGCATGATTCTGGTCAGTATGGGGAAGGGAACAAGGAACTCAGTATTTCTGCTTTCCAGGGTAATGGGATCAACTGTCACTATTTTTTACTTTCCTTCAAAGAACACTGGACTGGGTGCCCTTCCTTTGTTCTGTAGCCCAGCCTCTGTGGAAGCACATGCAGATGAGGGTGACAGACTCACTTCTGAGGACACAGAGCTCAGGCCAGGAGCAAAGGTCCCTTCCCTGACCACCACCCTGGCCCTCCTCCAGCCTCTTTCCATCAGTGCACAGTATCCACAGGGTAATTTAAGCTCCACAGGGTCTTCTCGTCTTATATTATTATCCCCGCCTCTTCACGGAACGTCATTGTAAGGTTTAGTAGGTGAAAGAGAGAAGAGGCAGACCAAAAAACTTAGAGTGAGCGAGTTTATTCCTGCGTTCCTGGGCAGAGCTCACAGAACTCCAGGTAGGGAGTTGCAAGCTTGCCGCTGGGTCCTGGTGTGGGTGGTTTTTAAGCAAGGGGGTTAGGTAACGTCTAGAAGGGGCAGCACATTTTACACAGCTCGAGTCATGGTGACCTTCCCTGTTCCCCCGACCTAGCAGTCATTTGCTCTCAAAAAACAAATAATGACATCTTGTGAGCCACATACCACCTCGAATATGTTTTGTTTGGCCTGCACAGTTTTTTTTTAAGAAATTGCCAAATAATTTCAAGTAAAATGTAAATTGAAGCAAAATTGGAAAATCTAGCAAAATGGCATCCATACCACCGTGTGCTCACAATCAGATGGGCTGAAGATTAGTTGCCATCTAGTTGCCCCTTAGATAGGAAGTAGTTCTCCAGTTGTCCATGCTCCCCTCTGCTCTCTATTGTCTCACTATGTTAGTTCACTTCAATCATTATATATTATTACCTGACCCTTGTAGGTGCTTGGAACTGTGACCTCTGAGCAAATGAAGTTAGAAGTTCTCTCAAGACCAGCTTTGTCATGACCTAGCTGAATGACAACCACTCTGTTTTAGTTTTTTAAGTCACTTGAATCCAATATACCAGAATTGGAACAGGTTTTATAAAGGGAATTTATTAAGCTGCAATTTTACAGTTCTAAGCCTATAAAAATGTCCAAACTAAGGCATCCAGGTAGAAATTAATTCAAGGAAGGTCAATGGGTCTGGAATAGCTTGTCAGCTGGGTAGTCACATGGCTGGCATCTGCTGGTCCCTTGCTCCTGGGCTCCATTGCTTTCAGCCTCTGTTCCTGTGGGGGTTCTTCATTTCACTTCTCTGGGGCTGTCTTTTGTCTCCTGGATTCCTTTGGCTCTCTTCAGGTTTTGGCTTGCTTAACGTCTAAATGATGACTTCTACTGGGCTCCAAACATCTCCAAACATCTGTCTCTGTGCTCCAAGTGTTGGCATCTGTGGCAGCACCGTTCTTTCCAAAATATTTCCTCTTTTAAAGGACTCCAGGTAAAAGTCAAGACCTGTCTAGAGTCACATCTCTACCTAATCAAAAGGCCACAACCACAATCAAGCATGCCACATCTCTGTGGAGATAATCTAATCAAAGTTTCCACTTACAGTGTTGAATCAGGATTAAAAGTAATGGCTGCCACCACAAGATGGGATCAGGATTAAAACATGGCTTTTCTAGGGTACATGAAAGCTTCAAACCAGCACATACTCTGAATGCCAGGCTTCTCATCTCTAACAGATGTCACAATGTCCTCTGCAGGTACTGCCCAGGACAGCAGTGAGACTAGCTGAGATGGTGACTGAAAAGGTTTTGAAGGTTATGAATAGAAGATGAACCTGAAAGTAGAGGATAAAGGGCTTTCTACCACTTCCTATTAGGTATTCTCGTGGATACTGCCAGTTCCACCATATCTTTGCACAAACACTGGTATACAAGCCAAAGCTGAAGTCTTCCAGGAGATGCCTCTAGGAAGAAAGAACATCAAGTTCTCTTGAGGCCCTTGATACTGACTCTTTCCAGCAGCCTGCTCCCTCATGGGCCTTTGTGTTAAATATCTTTGCTTAGAGAATGAAATGTGCTCACTGGGAGGCTGCAGATTGTTCAATCTATAACTTCCTATGCTATGCTGGTTCACCTTTCACAGGAAGCTCATTGAAGGCTGACCAAGCACACACTTGATTTCTGAAGAACCTCTCCAAATTCATTTTCTAAATGGAAAATGCTGATGCATCCATGGAAAGAATTGTAAATTTCTTAAATCTACCCATAAGTCGGCCTGGAGAAAGCTCTGCCAACCAGCTGTCTCCCTCTCAGGCAGCATAAACAATGTTTAGTGTAACACAACTGTCTTATCATCACAAGATAAATATTTTGAGAGATGACTATATAACAGCTCTTCCCCACCCCAATCCAGGGAAAAAGGTCAACAGAAGCTAAGAGCAAGACATTAGCTCAAGTGTCCAATTATATATTCACATGTATTCCTAGACCAGAGCTTAGCTGTCCTTCTGCTGCACTTGACATCTAGGTAGAGTTAAGTCCATCTTCTCCTCTCTGATTTGTGGAAAATCCACGTCCTTCTCAAGAGTTTGGCAAGTGTCCATGAATTAGGGTCCTCCTGAACACTTCTACTTTGATGTGGTTATTTCATCACCCCTACTTCCTTCATGTTTGTCTTCATGTCATCAATCCTCAGGTAGAACTCAAATATGTGCTTTAATTTCATCAACACATACATGTGTACATACACAGACACACATGCACACATATGTTGAGGTAAATGTTTAGAAGATGGGTATCCAGAAATGCAGGCAGCTTAAAAATTAATATAGGATAAGACTGTCCCTCAAAGTGCTCAGCCATCTCCGTATCCCTCTAACCAGCCTTCTGTCCATGTTGTTTGGACTTTTTCTCACCTTCTCTCTCTTCTTCTATTTCCCTTTATCCCTTTCTATATCTCCAGATACCTTTTTCTAAAGCAGTGCAGATTAAGCTAACCAATGGCTCTTTGGCCCTGGCTAACCTCTGACGTTTGCCTTCTGTCCGCAGCAATCCATCGAGGGATTTTTTTCTAAACAAAAGAAATCCTCTTGCTATGAAAAAGTATAGGTTCAGGCTCTTAGAATAATATCCTACAGCAATGTCTCTCCCTACTTTTGAATCTTACCCCCATACCCTACCCCACACTCAGGCTAACTAAGGCAAGGGCTAAATTATAACTCTTGGGGGAGTCAGTGCTGCTAGTTGTTATAAATTTGGACCTTCTGAAGAAGAATGAACTGAAATGACTGCCTCACCCTAGCAAAGACAGTGGAGCATTGCCACTTTACTTGTGGGCACTCCCAGGTTTTTATGTGAAACTTGAAACCAAAATATAGATGATAACCACTCTTTCACAAATGGGGGTGACATATTCCATTAAAACGTATCACATATTCATAGATTTTTGTAAATCTATGTCTCAGTTGTGGTTCTCCCTAAAGCAGACCTTAAAGACAAGGGTGTGGGTCCAAAGGGTCTATCTGAAAGGTGATCCCAGGAAGCACACTGAGTGTTGGGGAAGCAGGGTAAGGAATGGTGAAAGTTGGCTAAAGGCGAGGTCTTGAGTAGGTCACCATTGAGAGTGATTGCAGTCAACTCCCTGGCGGTCTCTAGGCACTTGTTCAGGTCTTCCGGAGCTGTTTCAGGGAGGGAAAGGATCAAGGGTTCCACCCTCATCAATTTCCTCTGCACTTATGGCCTGGCCTGATCCTGCTGGTCAGAATCTGCAAATGACTTCTGCAGAGGGCCAAAGGAATATGGGCTGGGCAGACACCATTTGCTACTAAGAACTAAGAGCCTACTGAGAACCAAGTGACTTTTTTCTGATGTAGCTTAGTGCCTCTTACACATACCCTGTGTGTGTTATTTGCTTCCTTCAGCAAATCTACTGTTTCTTTCTCCCTGTTTGATAAATAAGAAAATGGCCACTTGGAGAGATTAAGCACCAGATCCCTGGTTGGGTAGATGACCATGAGCTAGGCCAGGGTTGGGATTAAAATCTATCTGAGGCTGTAAGACATGCTCTCCAAAGATGGTGACCATTACCTCCCTCCCTATATGCACAAGCTGTTTTGTCATCAAGGAATGCAGTCTGTGTCCATCCCCTTGAATCTAGCTTGGGGGAGGGGGTCTGTGGCTGCTTTAACCAGCAGAATGTGGCAGCTGTGACACTGTGCCAGTCATGGAAGCAGGTTATAAGGGACCTGTCAGCTTTCACTTTTTCTCTTAAAGTAAGCAATCATGGAAGAAGGTCCCCTGGAGACCACCAAAGAAGAAGCTCCATGGCATGGAAAAGCCATATGGAGAGGCACAAATGCCAGTCCTGTGTGCGAAGCCTTCCTGTGACCTCAGCATAGTTCAGAATCGGTGGACCAGAGCCAAGTGAGCCCAAACAATGTTTAGGAATAGAAGAACCACACAACTGAGCCTCATCAGCACATGGAACCATAGCAAATAACAAAGCAGTGTTATTTTAGCCACACAATTTTGGCATGGTCTCTTATGTGCAGTGGCGAACTGAAATAAATGCCCAATCGTTTGTGTCTGCTCAACAGCCACTACATAAATGTATATAGCTTGGATAAGTAGACTCTTTAAGTTTGTTTCAGAGTTAAAAACAAATTTTATGGAAAATCTTAATACTTCTCTCCTGGAAGCTATTCCTAGAGAAGTATTTTGCGCCAGCTGAGGAACAATAATGCTACAAATGGGGACAGAGCAGAATTTGCAAGCCCAAGATTTGCTCTAACCCCGAAGATTTGCAGGTTCATCAGTGGGTATGCAGAGGTGAATCTCGTACTTCCTATCTCCATTTGGGACACCTAATCAAGGTCAGCAGCAGAAATGGTGAAGCAAATTCCAACCCAGGTCGTCCTGCTGTGGCACTGAAGATGGGAGAACTTGAGGACCAATGCCACTGGTGGCTGGAAGACAGCAACAGGCATGCTCTCCCAGATTAAGAGCAACATCCAGTGATACGGTCAAGCAGTAAGACTGAGTAAGCATCTTTCTGGGCCCTGGGAGAGACCAGGGGCCCGGAGGAGGAGGAGAGGAGGAGGTTCAGCCTTGTCCTGGGAAGAAAACTCACAGGAGATGGAATCAAAGGGCAGGCATGAGAGGCCGACTTACGGACAAGAAGAAGAGTCACAACCTGTACACTGAAGCGGTCTCATGAAAAAATTGGAACATTTTATGATGGAAAATAAGTGAAAATCATGTTTGGGGAAGAAAAATTCAGATGACATAAAAGGAGCAGTGAGCATCCAAACAGTCCATTCATAACTAGATTTGGCTATTTAGAACTGGGAATAATCCATATCCTAAAAATTGCTGAACATTTCAGAATTTGTCCATGTTTATCTTGCACTTGTGAGTTCACTCAGTGTTTTCTATATAGTCCATCTGAACATCACAGGAAACGTCCTGCTGTCCCTACGCTTTATTAACACTGGTGGAGCAAAGCTTACTTATCCTAAAGCTTTATCCAATGTTTATTTGAAACTCAAATTTAACTAGGTATCCTGTATTTTGTGGGGGTGGGGGTTCATTTGTTCCTCACTTACTTGGGGCCTCTGTGCTCTCAGCTCCCCCACACTGATAACAACGTACTGCTTTCTTTTTCCTTTCATTCATAAAATAATCAACAATACACATTGAGCACCAGATACTGACGTGCCAGAGACTGGGCTGGTCCATTAAATAAAACAACATCCCATAGTATAGTATACTGCAATGCACTCCAGGCAGAAGACACCCTCTTTCAGCATCATTCCTAGCAGTTAGGAGCCCCCAGGGCAAATGCTGGAAGAAAGACCTGCTAAAAGCAGACCAACTGGGACCGGAGAAGAAAAGGTGCTGGGGTCACCCTTTCATTAACAGAGTGTCAGCCTCAGCTGGTTTCAGGGAGAGGGGCTGAGGTGGGGATAGAAAAAGCACAGAAAATACTGAAACGGAGGAAGGGCCAGACTCAGACAGTGCCGTTCTCCTTTGGAGAGGGATTAGAGTCTGTACTGGCAAGGTGAGGTCTCAGGGCTCCAAGGGGAATTCGGGGGCCCTCGAGAGGTGGGCAGGTTGGGGAAGGCCCCGTTCTTGGCTCCAGTCAGGGATACACTCAAAGTCAGGTTCCTAGAAGCAGAACCTGGGACAGGAATTCTTGTTTGAGTGATTTGCTGAGGGATTGCTCCAGGACGACAAGGGCAGAAAAAAAGGGAGAATGGAGAAAGGACAGAAAGCTAAATCAGGATATAGCATGGCCTGGCAGGGAAAGGTGCTGAGCAGGGACAGGTTTCAGCGGGAGGCCTGGAGGGTGTATGGTACCCCGAGTTCCTCCCTCCTGGCCTTTGGAACCCAGTGTTAGTCAATGAAAGGAGGGGAGACCCCTGTGGGCCAGACAGCTCTCATTCGGTGTGCGTGGCTTTGTACCCATAGTTTGGGTTCCCCTGTCTTCCACATTCACATCCAAACTGAAAGCCAAGCTTGGGCAGCCAAGCTGCAGGCTGAGCTCAGTCACTGTTGGTGCAGAAGCTGAAAGGAGATGGCCCCTCCTGGCCCAACTGCTTCCCCACGCTTGCATCCTTGTGTAAAAGCAGCAGCAGAGGCGCCAGGCCGGGTGGAAAAAACAATCAACCCACACGACTGGCCTAAATCAAACACCAGTGAGGCCAGTTGGCCCATCCAGCTGGCTCCAAATGCTCCTTACAAAATTGGAGGCTGGGAGGGGGTTTGGCAAACATGATACAGAGATTCAGGCATAAATGGCTTTGCTGTGGCTCAAGTGCTCTTGAAAAATCACTGGTACCTTTTTTAAATCTAGCGACCCATAAGCACAAGTGGTTTATTTTGAACAGCAAAAAGAAAAGCACAATACCAGGTTTATTTACACACTGAAAGACCCTCCCACCTAAGGCCCTAACACTGCCCTGAAACTAGAAACCCGTTGATGGCAGATTCAGGGGCACCTGGCACTTCACACCCACTTTTTGAAAGAGGCTCATTACAATCAATCACATCTTTTTTTTTTTTTTTTTTTAAATAGACCATTATTTTTTAGGCTTGCAATTAAAAAACCTAGATGGTCAGAGCTTCTGCTGTCCTTGGCAGTCAGATAATCAGATGCTCAGGGTCAGCCTGCCCTTGACCAAGCAACTGCCCACTCGGAACCTTCCTTCAGGGGAGCACTGGCAGGTGTTGGCTGCCAAAGTGGGTCTTTCGGAGTGACCTACAGAAATGATGGGTTTCCCACTCACCGTGCCAGGCCTGGCTGCAGTGTATCTTTCCCTGCACACCTCCAACATCTCTTCCTTAGACCGAGTGGGTCACACTGTCCTTTGTGCCCCCAAGAGGGCAGCATTTTCCTAACTGACATCAACGGCAGTAACTTCTGATTGTGTCTCCCCCAGTGCATTACGAGCCAGTGCATTATCGTCTTTGCTATTCAGCCAAGCTCAGGAGCTGTTACTGTTATAGTCTCACTTGACACGTGGAAATTGAGGCAGAGAAGGCAGATAGCAAACTGGCAGTGCACAGAAAACACAGAACGTAGGGAAGTATGAGCCACATTGCAGGTCTCTGCCCCTCCCCAGCAACTTCTTCTGCTGGAATCCTTTAACAGGAGCTCACACTGCAGCCATGTGTGTGTGTGGCTTTCTCAGCCTGATTCACCCACAGCTTCTATCCCTCATTCTTTACAGACAAGTCACTGACTGATCCCAACTTTAACCCATTAGAGGGAATATGTTGAGAGCCAAGTGCCTAAGGTGATGAGAGGAAGGAAGGATACAGTCTCAGTTTGCCAGCCTGCAACAACAAATACAGCACAACGAACATGTTGACTTAATAACAGGAATTTATTGGTTCATGGATTGGAAGGCAAGGAGTCCAAAATCAAAGCATGGGCAAGGCCATATGTTCTCCCCGAAGTCTGTAGGATTCCAGAGTTGGCTGCTGCAACCCTTGGGGCTCCATGGCTGGCATCTCTGCCTCCCATCACAAAGCCATCTCTCTCTCCTGGCTCTTGCAGTTCCATGGACTTCCAGCTTCTTCTTGTGTGGCCTTCTCTAACTAACTGCATCCAAATTCATCCCGGGTATAAAAGCCTCCAGTAATTCAGATTAAGACCCACCTATTCAGTTGGGCCACCCCTTCACTAGAAAAAGTGAAGTTCCTATTGACAATGGAGTCACACCCACAGGGACCCAGATTAAGACGGCATCTTTTGCTGGGATACATAATTCAGTCTCCCACAGATAGAGTCACACTTGTAAATAGATGTGCATATCCGTGTATATACATGCACACACATGTGCTATGCCTGTGCATTGGGGGCACAGGCTCAGCTCTTAGTAAGTGTGCTTTCTTCCTGTTTCCTCCAGAAAAGAGCACTCACCCCAAGACTCCTTCGAGTCTGTCCTTCTCAAACATATATAAAACGGGACCTTTATAAACATCTTTTACATACACGTTTGGAGAAGCATCTACCTCTATCCTATAGGCAGCGTGTTTTTCACCTAGCGGCTTTCAAAGTGACTCCAGCCACATCTCCCCACCTCCTGATGATGGAAGGGCTTGGTCCATGGGTCCTGTGAGCACACCAACATTGAGGCTGTATCCTTTCTGTTTCCAGTGTTCCAAGGTGAAGTCTGAAATGCTGCATCTCTAACAGGTTCCCATGTGAGGGTGAAGCTGTTATTTCACAGACCACCCTTGGAATAGGAAGAAGGTAGAGCCCATATCTCAAAATGGCTGCAGTGTCTCTACTATGGTGTGGAACCCATCAGTGCTGGCTCTGGATAAGGAAAGGAGGCCATAGTAGTTGGTCAGAGATTCAGTCAGTTATTCATTCAACACATATTTACCAAGCCAACGAGCCATGGGTCAAGCATGATTTTTGACATCAGGTCTTATTTAGTACGTTTTAAGCATAATAACAAAAAATGCTTGTAATATTAAGTGAAAAAAAAGCAGGCTCCAAAATAGAATGTACAACATGAATGTTACTCTAGAAAAAACAAATAGCAAGTTAAAAGATTTACAGTGGTTGCCTCTGGGAGGGGAAGAAGGCCCAAAGGGGATTGTGTGTGTTTGGTTTGGTTCAATTATCCGGGTCCTTCCCAACCTCAAATCCACCGTAGTAAACACACACGACTTCAGTAATGAAATAAACTAACTTAAGTTAAAAAGCAGATGGCCTGGTCTCCGTTCAGGGTACTTCGATTCCACAACACCTTACCAAAATACCACGTTACGCTTTGTATTAGTCCAGTGTGATGACCAACCAAAGCCACCTTCACAGATACGAAACCTCAAGTTTCCCTTCAGACTGCACAGTGAGTTAATCAGCATGAGAATTTCTGATTACCCCATCATAGGAACAGAGTCAAATTACGAAAAGCACACCAGCTATGTGTTTGAGTAGACGCACATGGTATCGGTAATGTCGTCATGACTCTAAATTCCAACACTCCCCACTTCTGTCCTTTGATGTTCCTGGCTTTTATGGTTTCCCAGCAGCCCAGCCAACAGGGCGTTATTAGGCAGAAAAATTCCCAAATTAGGAATCTGGAGATGTAGATGCCAGGTTTTATAATAAATAGATCAATCAATTAAATAGAGCGTGTTTTACAGCTACCGCTACTTAGAACTTTCATCTACTTCTGGAAAGTAACCACAACCAGATATTTTTAAAAGATTGCATTATTTCAAACAATTGGCAAAGAGATAATAACATATCTCAAAGTAGTAATAAACGTAAGAAGAAGGAATATACATGGAAGGAGTCAGGACTTCCTTGTTGCCTTAAGGACTAAGGGCAGATGGACATCAATGCCCAGTGTCCTGGTTTTCTGGAGACATTTCCTTCAGGCTCACCACCTATTGTTTGAAAGGAAAACCCAAGCACATTTATCACCCCACAGAGATCCAAAGTTTTGATTTCACCCATAGCACTTCAAGCTAATCAAGAGATTCCAGTAAATTGTTCTGTTTGTATATTCAAAAATCAAACTCATTGAAGCATGGGCCTCTGTGGTGGGTCTGCATTATCTTAGTAACTCTATTTGCAGAAGAGGAAGATGTTTAAAATAACAACCATTATCTCTGACATTTGGTATCTGTGAAGCATTGTCCAGAACAGAACATGCTAATAGTACTCAAATTATCCTACAGATCATTCTCTCTATAATGCAACGGAGATAAAGATCAAAAGGCAAGGAGAGCAAAAGGAAGGTAATTTCATGTCTCTTCAAAGCCTGACAACCTCACCCAGGGGCACAGAGGAGCATTAGGAAGACAGAACAGAGTGTCCTTGGGATAGAATAACTCTAACTCTATCCGACACGGGTTATTTGCGTGTGAAATAAATACAGACCTGTAGACCAGGCTCTGTAAAAGCTCAAGCTTCCAAAAATGAGTAGGGCAAAAGGAGCCAATGGTTCCATGAACAGTTGAAAGAGTTAAATTCTCTTCCTTCAGCCACTTGAAGATGTAGTTTTAATCCATTTGGTTAGTTTTCATATAAGCGTCTTGCTCCAAATTACTTCAAGTCCTCTTGAGAAATAGAAATGGAAAATAATGACAAGGGCAACAACATGATCATTTTTAACCAAAAAAGATATGTTAAAACTCTCAGATGCTTTTAGTTTAGTATTGGCATGAGTGAAGCTGATGGAGTCAGGGAGGAGACTGCAGGAATCCACCCACCCCCCAACCTGTTCTCAATGTGGCAAGCTGGTATATATGCAAAAAGAATCATTCATATTTCATATATTCTGTTCTAATTGCAAGTATAGTTTGTGTTCATTACAGAATATTTGGGGAAAAACAGATTTTAAAAAACAGAAGAGAAAATACATACATAATCCCACTGCTCAAAAACAGCTATGTTAACGTGAATACTCTCTCTTTTTATCTATATTCACATTTTTGGTAAGGTTCCATGAAATGCTGCAAGAATTGTTCAAAGAACTCCTGTATACCTTCTATCCAGGCTCATCAATTGCTGACATTTTGTTCCTTTATCATTCTCTCTGACTCTGTTCTAAGCCATCTGCGAAGAAGTTATAGGCATCTGCATACTTCCCCCTGATACTGCAGTTGGTTTTTCTTAAGAACAAGGATATTATCTTACATAGCAACAATACAGTAATCAGAATCAGGAAATTTAGCATTGAACAATACTATTATCTAATCCACAATCCATATTTAAATTCCGTCAATTGTCCCAAGGACTCTCCATAGCTGGATTGTTCAACCAGAATCCAATCCAGGGCCCTGCACTTGATTCAGCACTCTTGAGCCTCCGTGAATCTCAAACAGCTCTTCAGCCCTTCTTATTTCTTGACCTTGATGTTTTTAAAGAGTATAGATGAATTATTTTGCAGATCATCCCTCCGTTTGGGTTTATGTGATGCTTCCTAATGAACAGACTCAAGTTGTGAGTTTTAGGCAGTAATGTCAAAGAAGTGTTTGGTTTCATTTCTTTCAGGTTATGCCATGAGATGTCACTTCATGCCGGTTTGTTCCAGTGTTTTGTGATGTAGCTTCCATCACTTGGTTGAGGTTCACCAGGTATATCCATTGTAAAGTTCCTATTGCCCTTTTTCAATAAAACTGTTTTTAAATTTGAAAATCAAATTTATTTTATCTTCTGCCAACCAACAATGTTAAAAGGACATTAGAAGGGGTGCAAGGTTAGTTCAGTGGTAGAATTCTCGCCTGTCATACAGGAGACCTGGATTTGATTCCTGGTCCACGCACTTTCCAAAAAACAAACAAACAAACAACAATTCAATAAATGATGCTGCAATAATAGGATACTCACATGGAAAACTAATGAGATGTGACCCTGCCAAAAAAAAAATGACATTAGAAAACATGTCTATTTCATAAAAGACAAAGAACTTTGCTTGAATACCCCAAAGTCAGTGAAAGTTGGACTTCAAGAAAATGTGGGCCTTGAGATTGAAAGGTGCCCCGCCCCCCGCACAGTGACCATAATAAGGGAGAAATGAGGTCTCCGTGTTCCATTGAATTGGCAGCAACCAAAGAAGAAATACATCTAAGGGCAGCAGGGCTCTCACTAGGCAGTGTCCAGATGTTTATTAATGTAAGACTCCTAGAGGAATTTGTGGCAGACAACACAGGTTTCTTGGCGTCCAGAGTTGAGGATTCAGAGGAGGTGGGGTGGGACTGGGCATTTGTATCTCTAACAAAGACCCCTTTGGGACCACACTTTGAGAACTTGGGTCTAGGGTTCCTTTGAATGACAACAACCAGTGGTTTCTGACTCCAGTGTGGAAATCATTGACCCCACCCTCCAGGCCCATGTGAGGAGCCTGTGGCTACCTCTCAATGTCTACTGACCTTTAGTCCCTCACATGAGTCCTGTCTGCCATTGGCTGTAAGAATGACCTGCTTTGAATCATGGAACTCAAATTTCTTGAAAAAGTTATCATGTTAAGAAAAGTGAAAACTATTCTAGCTGACTTGCTACAAAATCATACCTTTCATATGAATGTTTAAGTAACTAGCTACAGTATTTACGAAATATGCAGACTCAGAACTCCAGCTCCAGAGATTGTGGTTCATGGAACTAAATGTGCCCAGGAATCTGAATTTTGGCAAGAAATTTTCCCAGGCATGTTAGAATCTGAGAACCTCTAACATAAGCCCTTCACAATTCCTTCAGGTGGACCACCTGGGAGTCATTTCTGCTTTCTTTACAAGATCTTCTTACCCATTTTTCAAAACATAGCTCCCATAGTTTGGTCTTTATGTGAACTATCTAGAGAGCATGCTAAAAATGTCGATTCCCACACCACAGCTCCCCTTCCTACTCCAGAGTTCTCAGGTCACGGTGGGCCCTGGAGCCTGCATTTTACCAGGCACCCCAGGTTATTTTGAGAAGCATTCTTCCAAAGTAAAGTGATCACTCTGGTCTTAGCCTTTTGCAAGATGAGTGTCAAAGCAGTAAGTCGGCAAATATTTATTTTCAACATGAATTTTGTTAGTGAAACAGAAGAGTTGGAACTTGCTGGTGTAATTGCTTGTAACTCTGTGATAACAACATCTCCCAGGGCCGTTCCAGATGCTGCCTTTGAAGGTGACCCACCTACTCGCATCCAGCTTCTAGTAGGTCACAGGGAGCTGTGCTCATTGGTGAACCTTAAATATGCCTTCTTTTTATGTTAAACAAGGTGCCAAGCACACTTTTCCAACCACCTTAAACTGTTCAGGGTCAAGATCGATAGGTTTTCCCGTCCAGGCTCTCATCCAGGAAAGAACTGTTTTCTTGTGAGATAAAACTGTTGTGCCATCAGGGACTGGAGATGACAGAAAAAAGGAAGAGAAAGGATAAGGGGTGAGCATGGGAGCCTCCCTGAACTCTTATCAATCCTTGGATACCACCCTCCCCATACACTGTGAAATCCTGGAATGCAAACACATGTGCACACACACATGGCTGCTTCCCTGAAGCCTGTCCCAGAGCCCCCAGGCTAAAGGACACCCCTCTTCCAGGCTCCCAGAATCACTCAGCCTGTGTAGTTTGCCTCTTGCCACATTGACCAAGTTCTTTGTTCACCGGCCTGTTTCTCCTCTCACAATGGTCAGTGAGCTCTCAAGCAAAGAAACCAAGATTTTGTTTTCATCACTGTATCTATCAGAATACTTAGTTTGATGTCCAGAGCTTATAAAAATGTAGATGAATTAATGAGTGCATAAATGAGTGAATGAACAAATGGTTAACGACCCCAGTCCTGGAAGGGCAACAGGGATGCAAGGCTACTGTCTGAGGAGCCAAGGTGTAGGGCCCAGGGTTGGCAGGGGGCAGGAGAGGCAGGTCTTGAGCATGAGGACAAGGCAGAGGTCAGTTCTGGTGTGTGTGGAAGAAGGTTGATTGGATGCTCAGCTTCTGACATGGGACTGCTTCAGGATAACTGGTCCCAAAGCCTGAAGAATGGTTTAGCTGGAGGGTAGGGGTTAGGGGTCTGCAGCTAAGGGGTACAAGGCAGGGTACCAGATGGGTCAAAACCATTCCAAGAGCAAAGGCGCTCATTGGGCCCTGTTCTAGTTTGCTAGCTGCCAGAATGCAATATACCAGAATCAGAATGGCTCTTAAAAAGGGGAATTTAATAAGTTGCTAGTTTACAGTTCTAAGGTCAAGAAAACATCCAATTAAACAAGTCTATAGAAATGTCCAATCAAAGGCATCCAGGGAAGGATACCTTGGTTCAAGAAGGTCGATGAAGTTCAGGGTCTCTCTCTCTCATCCGAGAAGGCACATGGTGAACACAGTCACGGTTTCTACCTCAGCTGGAAGGGCACATGGCAAGCATAGCATCATCTTCTAGCTTTCTCTCCTGGCTTCCTGTTCCATGAAGCTCCCTGGGAGGTGTTTTTCTTCTTCATCTCCAAAGTACTGGCTGATAGACTGCTTCGTGGTGCTGCAGCATTCTCTGCTCTCTCTGAATCTCCTTCATCCTCCAAAATGTTTCCTCTTTTATAAGACAGCAGAAACTTATCAAGACCCACCCAAATGGGTAGAGATATGTTGTCACCTAATCCAGCTTAACAACCACTCTTGATTAAATCACATCTCCAGGGAGATGATCCGACTACAGCTTCAAACATCAGCATGGAGTATGGATTATTCTGCCTTTATGAAATGGGATTTTGATTAAAACATGGTTTTCCTAGGGTAATACATCCTTTCAAAGCAGCACAGGCCCCATTCTCACACCCCTGACTTCCATGCTTGACATATTCTAAATTAGAGACCAGTTTTTAAAATGCAAATAAATCAAAGTATGACACAGGATAAAAATGTGTTCATACTAAAGTGTAAACTCACGAGATTGGAGCTTCCAATATTTCTGAGGGGCATGTGAGAAGAAAACTAGAGAGATACCACTGACAGATGAGATGGAGAAGACGGCCCATGGTTTGCCAGTTCTTCCCCCACCCCCATAGGACAGCATTACATCACTGCAGGTCCTGTTAAGACACCTGGTTTTCTAGAACTTTGCCATTTTCTACCAAAGAGCACTGCTTTTCCCTGTTGATCTCTTTTTACTGGGCTGCCTTTTCTCTAGCTGCTGAGTTGGTTTGCCATTGTTTTTCTGAGAAGGACTTATACAAACAGCACATTTCAGTTACAGTACAAATGATTCTGGCATCTTCCAGAGAGCATAAACCCTGCAAGTCATTAGCAATAAAAGGAGCTGTCAAGCGTGGTTCGGGATACACACAGCAGGGGGGTCGCGATCCAACTTTTAGAATATTCATAAAATGCAGACATAATTAAATTACTTCATTACAGTAACTGCTTTCTGCTGAAGCTGTTTGAGTCACATGTGGTGACATTTTAAATATAAGTGATTTATAAGATTTCTTAAGAGACTACTGCGCCGAAGGATGATGACAACAGTTATGCAATATATATCGAGTGAGTCTTTACTAAAGACACCACTCTGTGCCCTGCCCCTGCCTGTCCACAGAGATGTGAGCAAAGGCAGTCTGTTTGTGTTGACTGACTCTGCCCCCTGGCCACAGCTCTTGGAAACTGGACCCAAGGTGGGCTGATCCAGATTTACTTCTTTGATAATCTGAAGTTGGACCCCTAGGAATAATTTATTTAGAAAGCAATGATCCATCAAGTGGTAAAATGTTGGGGTGAGGGGCAGCTTGGGATTAAATGAAAATATCACAAGCAGCTCTGCTGGGAGAAGACTGGAGCTTCCACGAAGAGATGGTAGAGGTGTGAGCCCCTGGGTTATGCCATGAGCAGAGTGTTGGGAGACTGTTCTCATGGATTTCCGTTTCTGTATGTCTCATGAGCAGAGGCACTGACAGCCTTTGCTCCAGACTGTTTCTTCAAGGATGCTTTTTTAGCAAGCAATAGCCCTGGAAGACAGTGATAGCGTCTCCCACTGGACAGAAAACAGATTTGCTGACTGACCAGGATAGTAAAGATCGTGTCTTCTCCAGAGCAGAGATTGAGCAGGTTTGCTATCAGCCCTTTTATAAGACTGAGATTTCCTAAGCTCAGGGCTCCTCAGCTCTGGTGCAAACCTGCCACGTGTGCAGCATCCACCTGCACCCACCTCCACGGTACCCCCTTGGGACTGGTGGGGGGGGTGTCAAAGGGAACTGATGCCAAATGAAACTCACGCTGGCCACTGTGCCCTAAATAATAATGTCATTTGTCTCTGACCCAGAAGTGCCACTTCTTTTGCCAGCATCCATGAAACTGTTGGCTGGCTAACTGATCAGCTTTCAAGCAGGGAAAATCTTCAATCCATTCTAGTTCTTGACAGAGCATGAATAAATAGACTATTTATCGAGTTACTCACTTTGGGCACGAAACAATGACAGGTAGGCTATGATGCACTGAAGAAGAAAAAAAAAGCCATTCCTTCACTCAAATAATTTAGAATCCATCAAGAATCACTCTTAACAATGAGCTCTTTGAGGTTCCAAACAGAGTCGAGTTGCAAGAACTTTTATTATGAGTCTATTTTAAAATATGTGCATTATAACACAGAAAGGCATACTTTTCTATGTGTTGCTCCCTACGTCATTCGATTGTGAAAGGATTTGATTTTCAAAATGGATGCAAGTATAAAAAAACCTTTTGCAAGTGCTCTTGTAACCTACCTACTGGGGTGGGTGGGAGTAGGAGGGAAAAGCTAGAATATCAGAAATAATAACCTGGTTCCTGTAATGATAACAATGATTATAATGATAAGTGTTGGGAAGATAAAAGGTACAGAACACTATGCTAAGCCTTTAATGCATGTTAAATGAGTTAACTGTTTGGAACAGGGCATAAATGTGACATAAATGTTTGCTATCTTTGTTATCATGGTATGCCATTCAATGAGTGTGCCTGTGTTCATCTTTTAGAGATGAAAAAGACAGAGGTTTAAGTAGGCAAGTGACTTACCCAAGGATAATGTGTTAGCGTGTTTCTAGTTGCAAGTAATAGAAAACACAACTAAAAGTGATAAAACAAAGAGAATGTTGGTTGTTTCCTATTAAAAGCAGCTCCACGGTAGCAGCCCCCACACTGGACTATTTATCAGCACTTGATACCATCATGCACCCAGGGTCTTTCTTTCTTTCTGCTCTGCCATCTTCCACATACTGTCTACCACGCTGGCTTTGCACCTCATAGTCACAACGTGGCTGCAGCCCCTCTGAGCATTTTATACCCACAAGGCAATGTCCAAACACTTCCTAGAAATTGTTCCTGCAGATTTCTTCTCATGCTTCATTGGCCAGAGTTGGATTACATGCCTACCCCCAGACCAACCACAAGCCCTTGGGAGGGAACCAACTTGAGTCCATGAATACATTTAAAATTATTTCCTAACCCAAATCTGAGGTCTGTGCAGTGGAGTCGGGAGAGGATTCAACCAACGGCTGAAACTTTGCCAGAGGCAGACCAGAACCTCAGGGTCCAAAGGCTCTACTCTTAACCTGCAGCCCAGCGCTGTCAAGCAGAACTCTCTGTGATAACAGAAATATTCTAGGTCCTTGCTGTCCACTTACTACATGTGGCTACTGAGCACACCAAATATGGTGTGGCTGAGGGATGTGGATATGTGTCTGAGGGACTGGACATGTGACTGAGGGACTGGATCTTAAGTTTTATTTACTTTTAATTAACTTAAATTTAAAAAACCACATACATTGTTTAGTGGCTGCCTTATTGACAGCATAAGACTAGCATTATTTATGAGCCCAGGCTGTCCTGCAGAAGGAACAGTACTCTCCCACAGATCCATAAGGTTGTAGAAATATGAGGCACATATGTAATTTTTAATTTCCAGCAGCCACATTTAAAAAAGGTAAAAAGAAACAGGTAAACTTAATGTTAATCATATAGTTTATTTAACCTCTATATCCAAAACATTATCATTTCAACATGGAACCAATCTAAAAAATATTAATTATATATTTTACATTCTTTTGTTCATTTTAAGTCTTTGAAATCCGGTGGGTTTTGGACCTCCCAGCCCATCTCTTTTGGGCTCACACATTTTAAGTGCTCATGTGGTTGGCACAGGTTTAACCTTCCAGAGTAGGTTAACAGCTTTCCAGATGCCTGCTCACAGCAACGCCAAGAAGTGGACCCAGGTGGGAGGCAAGGCGGAGAAAGGCTGAGCCCTTGGCCCTCAGACTTGGGTGTCCTCAGCGTCCCCTGGAGGCTGGTTACCGCACATGCGGCTGGATCCAGCCCAGAGGGTCTAAATCAGCAGGTCTGGATGAGGCCAGGTACACCTGCATCTCTAACAGGTCCCAGGTGATGACGATGCTGCTGGCTGGGACCACACTGAGAACCCTGCTCTGAAGAGCTATCCAACCCCGCAGAGCTAGTAGCAGAGGGTTCTGAACAAAACCCTTTCTCTGCTTCTAGCTCACTCTCTTTCAAGACACAGTGTGACAAGCCTAGTTGCTGGAATGGTCTGGACAAGGAAGGGGAGGGCACTCATATTCCTCCATGCAGATGGCAGCACATGTTCTCCAAAGGGTGAACCATAGAATCCACATAGTTCCTGATTATTTTTAAACATTGCGCCCCTCTCAGACCTGTGCCTTCTTGATGCTGGCTTTTTGCTTACCCCATATGATTTTAGGTTCAATTTCTTTAAATGAAACAATAAATTACAAGATCTTAAAGGAATATATCTATATCCACTTAAAGAGATATAGAGATATATATAAAGATATATTTAACTTTTTATTTTGAAATAATTTCAAACCTATGGGACAGTTGCAAAAAATAATACAAAATCCATACAGAGAAGTTCAACATATACCCCCCCAATCAGACATCCAGATTCACTTTTAACATTTTATCACATCTGCTGTATCATTCTACCATCCCTTCATCCATCCATCCATCCATGCATCCATTCATCATCTATTTCCTAAATATATAAGAGTAGGTTGTCTACATCACACTCCTTGGACACCTAATAATGCCATGGATATTTCCTGATAACAAGGATACTCACTTTTGTGACCACCTTAAATGCAGTTTTCAAGATCAATTTGATGTTGATATAAGGCATACGTCTATACTCCAATTTTTTCATGTTTCCTAATGAACTTTTGGGCCTTTTCTCCTCCATTACTAGATCTGGTACAGGATCATGTATTGCATTTCACTGTCATTGTCATTTAAGTGGCACTTTTTTTTCTAATTGTGGAAACATAACATACAACATAAACTTTCCCATCTCCACCATTTCCAAGCACATCCTACGTTCAGTAGGATGAGCACAGTCACTACGTCATGCTGCCTTCACCATCACCATTACTAGAACTTTCCCACCACCCCAAACAGAAATTCTGTATCATCTGAGCATAAACTCCTCATTCCCCTTCATCCTGCCCCTGGTAATCCACACAGTACCTTCCATCTCTATGAATCTGCATATTCTAGCTATTTCACATACGTGAAATCATACAGTCATACAAGATCCACTTTGTGTCTGATTTATTTCACTCCACAGGGCTCCAAGGTTCATCCATGTTGTGACATGTGTCAGAACTTTGCCTCTTTTTAGTGCTGAATACCATTCCATTTGTATGGATATACCACATCTGTCCAACCAGTCATTTGCTGATGGACATTTAGGTGGCCTCGTCTTTATGTTTAAAGGAAGAGCTGGGTTCCTGAGCTAGATCTCAGATGGGAATCTTCCCTGATCTGAGCAGTGAGCATGTCCTGCAGCCTCACTCCCCTGACCATGCTGGGCACTTAGCTCTGGGTAGATCACTCCTTTTCCCTCCTCTACAGTGACTGATGAAAGTCAGGCCAGGCTGCTGAAAGCACTTCAGACGATCTTCTAAGTTTAGAAAGAGACAGAAGTGGCCCTCAGGGCTACTGTCATCATGTGAGCAGGGATGAGCCATCTCCTTGGTGTGGTATCATTTTTTTCAGGAAAACCATGTCTCTTGGAGACCTGGGAGCCTGAGACCAAGAAGTAGCTCAAGGTTGCAAGTGTCTTTATGCCTAAAGAGAACATTTGAGATACGGAAATGGTAGGCAATGTATTTATATTTCTAACAGAAAGGCACAGCTGCTTCCTTCCGGCTTGGCACTGGCATGCACGGGGCCCTGGCTCTCCTCTCATCACAAAGTATGGGAAACACCTCAGGACTTTCCAGCAGCAGGAACTAGGCATGCCTGCAGGCAGATTTAAGGACTCAGCTCAGCCACTGCTTTATACTGGAGGGTCTTTTAAGGTTGCTAATTAATAGTGCAGGAAAGCAGCTTGGGCCAATGCCAGGCATTTAATCAACAGACCAAAAACAGGCTCCAGTACATGCATCATACAGCAAAGGAGAAGGTAAGATCTCTTCATAAATCATCTCATAAACAGGCTTTGTTTTCCACCATTTGTACAGAGCATGAAAGTTTCATTAGGTTTTCCCTCCTGGTGATAAAATTAGGCAGGTGCATATTTATTGTTCTGGGAGAAAACAATGATAGGGACCCCACTGCACCAGCCTCTTCCTGCCTTCTGGAAACCCAATAATTCCTGCATACCCTGGGGCCCCAGGCCGTGTGCCTCTATAATCCCATCTAATTAAACGTTGCATAAGTGGCGCTCACCCCTGGCTGCACTGGAGAACCACCTGGGAGTTTCTATAATATATGGATACGTGGGCCCTTCGCCTGACCCAGTGACTCAGAACCCCAGGGAACAAAGCCCAGACATTAATGTTTGTAAAGCTTGCTGATGATCTGGCCAGACTGGCTGCACTGGATTGTGGTTGAGGACCCCGAAGTGCAGCAGGCACCCGGCCCCCAGGAAGGCACATCTTTGGAAGCCGGGACTTTGTCAGACCCCATGAGCTGTGCTGTAGGGAAGGACAGGACCTCTCCTGCGCCAGTCCTCTCACATCCCAGTGACAGGCGGGTTCTGGAAGAGATGCCTGCTCATTCCAGCTCACTCACTTCCCACCTGGGGATACACTACTTAACATCCATGTGCTGGGGGTAAAAAGACATGTGCATGAAGGCTTTGAACTGCGAAGTACTGGAGCCCCTGGCTTGTGTCATTAATAACAGTCAACACGCAGAGTGCCTATCCTGGGAGAAACACCAGCTCACTGCCATCAAGTGTCCTTACTGCTTCACCTTTGTCAATGCCTTCAGTCCATGTGACAGCCCATCTGCAGTAAGATTTAGCGCATTTTAAAGGGGATGATGTGGAGGTACAGAGAGGTTGAGTAACTTGCCCAAGGTCACACAGCTGGTGTGAAGTAAACATGGGACTCAGACCAAGGCAGTGAAATGGTGCTATGCTGTCTCCAAAAGTGCTCTGTGTGCAAAATCACCTCCCCTACCCCACACTGAATCAAAACTCCTAGTAACTTAGCCTCGTGGGTTTTTTCTTTTAGGTTTTAAATTCTTTATTTTAAAGTGATTTCAAATTTACAGAACAATTGCAAAAATAATATAAAATCAATAAAGGGAGCTCCAGTATATCCTCTACCCAGGTTTACTAACTTTTAACATTTTGCCACATTTGTTAGACCTTTTTTCTTTCTTTCTTTCTTTCCTTCTTTCTTGCTTTCTTTCATCTATTGATCATCTATCTTCTATAGTCTAAACATTTGAGAACAGGTTGCACACATCATACTCCTTGAGCACACAATACTTCCACGTGCATTTCCTAAGAACACAGGTATCCACATATGTAACCACCTTAAGTATAGTTATGAAGTTCAAGAATTTAACATTGATATAAAGCTTACAGTCTCTTTTCCATGTTTTTCATTTGTCCCTGGAATGTCCTTTTGGGCCTCTCCCATCCATCATTAGATCCTGTCCAGACTTACGTGTTGTGTTTAATATTCAGGCCTCTTTATTTCTCTCCTCTCTAATCATGGAAGCATATACACAACCTAAAGTTTCCCACCTCGACCACTCCAAGCACACGATCCCATGGCAGTAAGCACATCTGTGCTAGCCTCGCCGCCATCCTCAGGGTTGCTTCTGGACTTTGGGGGAATGGACATCCACCTCGGATCACCTGAATTTCCCAGCCTTCATTCCTCAAGTTCACGAGGTTTGGGGACTTCCATTACAAGGAGGCTGTGTTGACAGCAGGGACCCAACTTTGTTTTCTTGATAATTTGTTCATTTTAAAAGCTAAGATGCCTCCTCAATCCCAGAGCCCAACCCTCACCCCAGCAGTGGAAGGACTTGAGGGCAGCGTGAGGAAAAGGGATGGGCAGAAGATGGTCCATCTCGGAGTTCCTTCACCTGGAGACACAGGCCCCCACCATGTCCATTTTAGGAGGAGTGCTAAGCCCCCTGAGTTCTCATTCTCTGGGAATTCACCACTGCTTGAATGATTGGCATCCCAAATTCCCTCATTCCTTTCTAAACAGTCAGGAGGGTATTTTTAAAAACAGTATGAGCCCCTCCTCTCAGCCTTGGGCACACAGGACACATCAACTTAATTTCCAGCAGTGCCCCCTGTGTCATCTGTGAAGTGCATAAGGCACGGTGACCACTGGAAAACCATTTCCAGATGATATCCTGGGGACAGAGGGGCTTGACAGACTCTAAAATCTATTTCTTTCTCATTAGAAATGAAAATACACTCATATAGACTACTTAGTGCAGTAATGAGTTGAATTAAAATGGAAAGCTCCCTGTGGTTGGGGAATCCATACATTCTGGTTTGCTGGGGTTGGTCAAGGTTTAAGCCTGTTGTCTCAGAGTTGGGGGTTAAGCCTACTGTCTGATAGCACCTCCTGTCTCCACAGAACCTGGTTTAGGCACCACCCACCATCAAAGTGTTTGCTGAGGGCAAAGTAAGACCCCAAAGCTCAGTGTGTTAACAAATCTTGCTCTGGCATGGTCATATACACAAAGTTGGGATAACAGTCATTTGTTTCTCATGTATCTTAGGAGTGTTTAAAATGCAAGTAAAGAGTTAATAATGATAATGACAATATTAATAACACAGGGTGGATCACCAATGGCCTGTGCCACCTCTGGCCTTCTGGGGACAGCAGACCTCCCCTTTGGTCTCATTTCACAGGTTTCCCCTTTAAGGCCACCTATTGAAGGACAGAAAGAAACGACTGGGATGTCATTTGCCATCTCTGCTGAAGCTGGCATGCTCCAGGCACCTTCCCCACCATGTTCCAGTGAAGGAACTGAGGCATAAAGAGACTGAGAAATGTGCCCACAGTTGCAGTACTGGTGGGAGGTGCAGCAGAAATTGGAACTGGATTGTCTTATCTTGAGGCCAGGGCTCCCACCCACAGTGCTACAATGCCCCTGCCCTGTTGAGTGAGTACCTGGGAGGATCCAAGCCTGCCCCACTCTGCAAGCCCCACACAGTTTTGGAACAAGCCCTCAGCTCTTGCCTACACTGCTCCAAGAGCCCCCAAAAGGAACCTAGCTGCAGAGCTCACAGACCTGGGCCCTCTTGCCACCCTTAGCCAACACCTGGGAGCCCAGCAGACTGGATTCTGACCCTGCCATCAGCTTGTTAACATTCCCTTGCTTCTCCCCAGCTTTGGATGAGACCCTCACGAGGCACTCCAAGTCCCTTGCAGTCTGTTGTAGCTTTTTGTGCCCTTCACAACCTCCCACACCATCTGCCCCCTGCCAGGCACCCAGCGCCCTGCACCCGCCCCGCCCCCCGCCACACGTACCCAGGTACTTTGGAAATTGTTTCTTGCCCAAGGTGGCAGGTGAGAAAGGACACAAGAAGCCAGCTGTTCTGCACACAGGGGGTTATCCTCTGTGGCACTGGTCTTCAATGCCACCCTCGGCAGTGCCACAGGGGACAGCTACTCAACTAGCATTTCTGATTGACTGAATGAATGCTCTGTCCACCCCACCTGCCCCAGGACTCCAGAAATGCTGGGCTCATTTGTGCACGATGATAAGATCACATGAACCACTTACCTGTAGGGCTAATAACATGTAAGACAGTAACACACAGTTATCTAATTCAATGCTGGTTTCATATACTGCAAAGTGTGTGTACGGGGGGAGGGGCTGAAGGGAAAATATTAGGAGATCTAAATGGGAAAGACTCCAAAGGATCACCCGCAGGGGCAGGGGAAGGTCCAACAGGACATAAATTTTCAGGAAAGGGAGGGGGCTGGTCATTAAATGGACAGAGAAGAGTGCAAGAGAATGCACCCAGTAGGATGGACAGTCCTGGGCACCTCCACTCTGGGCCCATGGAAGGTTATTTGAGAAAAGTCATTTCAGCATCTCCCCCTAGAGACCAGGGTTATGGAACACACCCCTCTATGCCTACTCCCACCGAAATCTGAGGCTCTCTTTGCCCCTTCCCTCAAACCTACATATCTAAAGTGACAAAGGTGCCTTTGCCTTTCCCATAGGGGTCTCTCCCTTGGGGACAAATGATGTGCATGGGACAAGAAGGGCTGAAAGAGCCATCCAGCCTGCTCACCATGGGATGGAGGGCTGCTAGGCCAACTCCTAAATGAGCCCATCTGGGAGGCAGCAGTTAGGGACAGGTTCAGGGAGACCACCGCCCTGTCCCACGGAAGATGGGAAGGGTCCTGGGAAGGGATGGCTACCCTGCGAATAATTATCCGCATGTCACGAATTTGGGTGGGCCCTACGCAATTAGCAGGGTGGGGGTGGAACCGCCTGTTGGGTGGCCCCAGCCCAGAGCCATGAGCTCGAACACTCTAGAGTATTGGAAGGGGGAGAAGAGGAGGGAGAAGCACAGGCCAGAGCCCCGTCCGAACACCCCTACCGCGCCGCATTTCAGATAATCCGGGACAGACAGCCACGCAGAAACCAGCCCAGGCGCACTGCGCAGGTTCCCAGCGATGGGCCTACGTACCTGTAGTCTCCGCCCGCGAGGACCCCACGTACCTAGCACCTCGGCTCTGAGGTTGGCCTGCTTTTGTCGCATCTCTGCTCCGCGGGTCCATCTGCATTCCTCGCGCCCGCCCACCTCAACCCCACCGAGATCAATCTGAAAAGTTCCCTGGGTTCCTCTGCGCCGGGGAAGGGGGCTCCGGGCCTCAAACTAACCCTGGAACTCCCCGGGACCCCAGTTAAGAGCCTCACGTTCCGCCTCTTTAAAATGGGTTTACCGATAGACCCTACCCTGCAGGTTGGCATGAGGATTAACAGGGCAGTGGGGAGGGAGGCGGCGGAGGCGATGCCAAGTGCCCGGCAATTGGCTCTGCGCGCTCGGGTAGTTATCAGCGGATCCCGGAACCTCATAGCTACAGGAACCACCCCCCCCCCCCACCCCTACCCCCCCCGCAAGCACAGAGCAGGGGTGTGGGTTGGCTTCGAAAGGCTGAGGAAAACCGGAGCTGAGCAGAGGGGCCCGGGAGAGGACCCTGCGGGCAGGGCGAGCAGCGGGAAGAAAGGTGGGAGAGCGCGTCCGGTCCGAAGAGGACTCAGGCGCGGCGGGGAGCCCGAGTTGTCCGGAAACCGAGGGGGGAAGGACCGGGAGGGAACCCAAGAGAACCTGGGAGGATGCGGGTCCCCCGGCGCCCGGGAGTGTGGGGGCAACGGGAAGGACGCGGGCCCTCAGGCGTGGGGCGCGCGGCGCGGGGATTGGCGGGTGCTCTGAGCCGCGCCAGCCGCGCGCTCTTTAGGCGGAGCAGGCAGAGAGCCCGGTGCGCGTCTGCGCCAAGACCCAGGGGGCCCGCCGCCCGCGGTTTCTCGCGCTGCACCCTCTCTGCCTCGCTCCCTGCGCGCGGGATGCAGCCCTGGCCATGAGCGCTTCTCCGACGGTGCCCCTCTGGGGCGAGGAAGGGCTCGAGACGGCCTGGCCCCCCACGGCCAACGCCAGCCGCGCGCCGGCAGCCGAAGAGGCGGAGCCGGGCGCCGGGGGAGCTGCGGGCATGGTCGCCATCCAGTGCATTTACGCGCTGGTGTGCCTGGTGGGCCTAGGGGGCAATGCTCTGGTCATCTTCGTGATCCTTCGCTACGCCAAGATGAAGACGGCCACCAACATCTACCTGCTCAACTTGGCCATCGCGGACGAGCTCTTCATGCTGAGCGTGCCCTTCGTGGCCTCGTCGGCCGCCCTGCGCCACTGGCCTTTCGGGTCTGTGCTATGCCGCGCGGTGCTCAGCGTGGACGGCCTCAACATGTTCACCAGCGTCTTCTGCCTCACGGTGCTCAGCGTGGACCGCTACGTGGCCGTGGTGCACCCCCTGCGCGCCGCCACCTACCGACGGCCCAGCGTGGCCAAGCTCATTAACCTGGGCGTGTGGCTGGCGTCCTTGCTGGTCACGCTGCCCATCGCCATCTTCGCAGACACCAGGCCAGCTCGGGGCGGCCAGGCCGTGGTCTGCAACCTGCACTGGCCGCACCCGGCCTGGTCGGCCGTCTTCGTGGTCTATACCTTCCTTCTGGGCTTCCTGTTGCCCGTCCTGGCCATCGGCCTGTGCTACTTGCTCATCGTGGGCAAGATGCGGGCTGTGGCGCTGCGCGCCGGCTGGCAGCAGCGCAGGCGCTCTGAGAAGAAAATCACGCGGCTGGTGCTGATGGTCGTGGCTGTGTTTGTGCTCTGCTGGATGCCTTTCTACGTGGTGCAGCTGCTGAACCTGTTTATGACCAGCCTCGATGCCACTGTCAACCACGTGTCCCTCATCCTGAGCTATGCCAACAGCTGCGCCAACCCCATTCTCTACGGCTTCCTCTCCGACAACTTCCGCCGTTCCTTCCAGCGGGTTCTCTGCTTGCGCTGCTGCGTCCTGGAGGCCGCCTGCGGTGGCGCCGAGGAAGAGCCCCTGGACTACTATGCCACTGCCCTCAAGAGCAGAGGGGGGACAGGGTGCATGTGTCCCCCCCTCCCCTGCCAGCAGGAGCCGGGGCAACAGGAACCCAGCCGGAAGCACCTCCCCCTCACCAGGACCACCACCTTCTGAAGAATTCCTCCAGCAAGGCCACCTCCTAAGGTCTCAATATTCCCCACTCTCTCTCAATCCTGCAGATGAACCTCTCCTGGATGCTCTTCTAAGAACCACAACCCTGTTCCCACCAAAGCTCCTTCCTTCCAGCAGTCTGCGTGCTCTTCACAGAGGGTCCAAGTCCCTCTGCTGTTCTCCTGCCCCCAGGGCTCTCAGAAGGACACTTGGGTGGGGCTTGGTCTAGGGAACCCCTGGTCCAGGAGGAATGACCATCCATCTGTGACTTGTGACAGCAGCTCTGCTTGAGAGAGAACCGCCTCCTGCTCTCTGCAAACCGCCTTGTGTTCGGGGCATAGGGTGTCCGGAGAGAGAAGAATGAGATGCCTACAAGCACACTCCCCAGGCTTCTGTTCGTGGGCTCCTGGTTGCTAAGTGACATTTACTTGCAACAGCCGGGGTGCTTTGTCACCCCCCACCTCACCAGGCTGAACAGCTGCTTGCAATCACACGTGTCTCCTGGGCAGTCCAGCCCCGGTCCCAGGCTTCCTGTGAGTGGGAAAGGTTTGAGAAAACATGACATGGGGTTGGTTACGAAACCTAAAACCAGGTCAGTAATAAAAGGACGGAGAGGACCCAATCTCAGCTGGCTCCTATAATGTGACTATTTTGTTCCTGACGCTTTGGCATGAGATGTGAGACCTCATTAAAGCCTCCATACGCCACCATGGTGCGTGCGAGGGGGAGCCAGGAGGCAGGCAAAGCAGACAGAAAGGCAGGGGTGAAAAATCAGCTCGGGTTTTGGATAGAGGAGGCAATGCAATCATTCACTGCTTTTAAAAAATCAAAATTCAGTGAAACAGGTGGTTTGGTGGTAAAATGCTTACCTGACATGCAGGAGGCCTGGGTTCAATTCTGGGCCCATGTACAACCACCACCACCCCCCAAAAAATTCCGTGGAACATCGGGCAGATGTGGCTCATAAACATATGTATTCTGAAGACAGAAAAAGGCTGTAACTTTTTCCTGATGTTCTCCAAAGGAAAAATTATCATTCTTGAAAGGAAAAGGGTAGCTCATGAGGTATGTCAGTTCTGTTTTCACTAAGCAGAGGTTGAGGGAGGAAATGCTTGTCATGCTTAGGTTGGAATCTGGAGTACAAACATGCTATTAAATACACTTAAAGTTGTGTTTGGGACAGTCCTCACCTGGCTGAGCCTAGCAAAAGATGATCCTGGGTTTGGCTGGCTCAGTCCTGAGGCGGAGGGGAAGATGTATAGGGCTGGCTCTGTGTCTTTTAGGGTACCAGAAAGGGGCATGTGGGAGCTTCTGGGAGTGCCAAGAAGGAAGGCAAGGGTGGCCCCTCCATTGTGAGTGAGTACCCGCTCTTAGAGCAGGGAAGTAGCAGGTCTAGCGCCCTTCCCTGAAGGGTTGGCACCAAAACCCACGGTTTTCCCTGGCTTGTATGTGGGGCACAGACAGGATGCCCCCAGTTCTTGCCTACATGGTGGGGAGGGACTCCCAGGGCCAACTGTTAATGGTTCTTAGAAATTGAACCCTGTGCTTTTTCCTTATGGTTGGAGGTTTCAACTCCTCCCCAATGAATGAAAATAAAAAAGGACTTGCGTGGATTGTCTTTGGGCATATAAGCTTTGGATTCTTTCCTCCTCCATTTGTTCAGTTAGCAAAGGGCTCTGCAATGGGCAGTAAGAGTTGATCCACCATGTTTCATAGCTGGGTGCAAGGTGGGGGCGTAGCTGTTGAGAGTTTGTACATTCCGATGCTCTGCATCTGTCTCTGAGTCTGGCCAAGTGGCCATATCTCTGCTGTGGACTACAAGTCAGAGAGGTGACCATGGATTGAAAGTTCCTCACTAAGGCACTGAACTCCTTCAGCCCTCAAATTTGCCCAAACATAGAGACACATGTGTGGACATCAGCCATCCCTCATGAGTCGACACCACTGGTGACATCTTAGACATCTCGTGGCAGTCAGTCCCATGTCTGTTGGCTTTCTGTAACTGTCACTTCTAGGTAGTCTTTAAAACTGAGCCATTGCTTTGCACTTTAGGCCTTGGTATGGGGTGGGCTTGAGCTGACACCAGTGAGGGAGGGGTTCGTGGACGGAGATGGGCGTGGGAGGCTGAGCCTTCACTTGGCACTTGAAAACCCCCTGGGAAGATCAGTGATTACAGGATGAACTTTCCCTGATAAGGCAATGGGGCATGAACCAGGAATCCAAGTGGCATTCGTCTTTGGCTCCCAGTTTAGCACAGAATAAAACACCTTCTACTAAAAAAAAAACAAAAAAAAATACAACCTTTTTAATGTAGTGGTTGGTGGTTGAATGATGAGCAGTATTAGTGATGGAAAGGACAGGGAGGCAGGAGAATTTGGTTTCAGCCCAGCCCTGTGAGTGAGCAGTGATTTCACCTCCCTAAGACCCTCATTGAAAAATGGATGGCTTGCACAGAGGGAGGGTTCCTAAGGATTCCGTCTTCCTGGCTCTAAGCTCTATGCTTTCGCAAAATGCTGTAAAGATGTGATAACTGATTGGGGGAGGTCAGGAGTCAGCATTCTTCTATGCTCAGTCCTCATGCCACCACTTGTTAAAAATGAGCATTAATGCTGCCCTCCACCTTGTGATAATAAATCATGCAGTGAAGGGGTGGGGTGTCCTGTTGTCTGTTATTTTCTCAGCTGCAGAAAGTCTTTGCAATTTTTGGGTTTAACTCTGCAGCAGCAGCAAAGCCTCTGGAGCCTGCTCACCGTGCTGCTGGCTGTGGGTGGCTTCAGCCTGAAGTCTTCCTAAAGGCAGACTGTGTAAAACACTCCCTCATGGTTAGCACTCCCTCGTGGTTTGCCTGCAGTGAGACTGCAGTGAATTTAAGTCAGGAGCGAGACTCTTCTTTTCTCATGCATGGCTGCATGGATGAAACCATGGGGAAATGTGATGCTCAGTTGTCAGTTGCAGTGAATTATGAGGTCTGCTCACGACAAGGGTCCTGGTGCCCTCTGTCCTCTCCAGGAACGGTGCCTCTTCCCTTCCCTGGAATGAGAGAGGTCCTGTGCCTTTGTTTATGTCCCTTCACATCGGGCAATACGAATTGCATCTTGTGGTAGAGGCGATGTTTAAAAAACGGCATAATGAAATCTACCCCCTACTCCATGGTGTAGACAGCTTGCTAAATCTTTACTTGATTTTCTCCCAGAGAGTTTTGACAGATGCTGTTCGAGCCCAGTTTCCAGCCGCTGGCTGGCCCTTCCACCTGCGAATGCCTATTCTCTTTCTTTCCTCCAGGTCTTGCGAATCCACCCTTCTAAACTGACACTTTTCCAGAACTGAATTTTATTTCACAAGCATGTTTCTTTCCACTTCGTTATCTGAATTTCTGTTGTAAGTTGCATGGGTGCTTGGGGGAGATAAGAAAAAAATTAATGAATGAGTGAACAGAAGAGTGAATTGATATCTGATTGGTGGCTAGCAGAATGAGGGATTGGTGTTGGAAGGTCTCCGAGGCCACTGGGAAAGCAACCCAGAAAGCATGACTCAGTCTTCCCACCCTTCCCATGAGGTGGGAAGACAACTCCAGGAGGGATGACTGCACTGCGAGCCTCACCTTGAAACTTTATGTGGGAGCCAGCAGCAGCAGCACCTGGGAGCTTATTAGAAATACAAATTCCTGGTCAACACCCCAGAAGGGGAAACACTGAGGAGTAGGAGAGGAGGGGGCAGCCATCTGCGATTTAACAAAGCCCTCTAAGAATGTCTTATGGACTTCAGAATTTCAGAAGCACTGATTTGATTTGGGATTTGAGAAGCAGTGTTTCCCCAACTGTGACATTCATTAAAATGACCAGAGTGATTTACAAAATCCCAGCACCCAGGCCACATTCCCAATCAGTGAAATCAGAATCTTCGAAAGGGACTCCGGCATCAGTGTTTCAGAGTCCCTAGGAAATTCCAGTGATGCCAGATCAAGACCCTTGGTCACATTTGAATTTCAGATAAGCAGCAAAGAATATTTTAGTCTAAGTATGTCCCAAATATTGCATGGGACATACATACACTAAAAAATTCATCTTTTATTTAATCTCCAAATGTAACTCGGTGTCCTGTTTTTATTTATTTGTTATGATTTTATTTTTGTTTTTGCTAAATCTGGAGATCCTGTTGTAGGATAGTCCAGGGAAGTAGGCCAGGGACCAGTGGCATTGGCGTCACCTGGAAACTTGTTAGAAATGTAGAATCCCAGGCCCTGCCCCAGACCCCCTGCAGGTGATTCAGGTGCTTGGTTAAGTTTAAGAAGTGTGGGTTTATTGGCTACTGTGGTGTTTCATAATTTACCTGATCTGAGACGCATCAGGGCACTTGTTAAACCTAATTCCCACACCATTTGCCTGGATCACACAAGTTGGGGAATCGATGGACTCTAGGGTACATGCCATATTCTCAGTTTTGTTGTTTTGAACAGCAGGGTGAGCTTTCCCTGCCCCACTGCTGAAAGGCATTTTCAGTGGGGCATCTTTTCCTTGTTTTTGCTTTTAAATCTTGCTTTTAAGTCTTCTGAGAACTACATCAGTGCCAATAACATCATTTTAAAGATGATGATTCTACCTTGGTTAAAGCAGGAGATATTTATTGTTACATTTTGGTTTCTTCTGTTGTAAAGCATGGCTCCTCTGGTCAAGGGGCCTTAATTAGAGACAGAATTAAGTCATCTCAGAGCCAAATAAGATGGGCTGTTAGCTTCATGGGGCTGTGGGTAAGCGGGCAAGGTAGCCCCAGTTGGGGGACAGGAAAGTATCCACATGGGGTCATAAAAAGGGAAGGGGGAGGAATTTTGCTGATTAAAGGTAAGAGATTATCAAATAATTTTAATTTGCTTCAAATTAGAAAGAAATTGAAGAAGGAATTAAAAAATGACTTTATTACATTGTTACCATTTGCCTTACTTGGTCTCATTTACACCTACAAACACCTTGCTTACAAAATTTGGGGGGGGGGATCCAGTAGAAGGGCCCCTGGATTGCACCCTGCCCCTTCCAGTCTCCTTGGTTCCCTGTTAGCCCCTGACACAAAACTGAGGAATGTTCCAGATCATTTGTTACTACCATGGCGTGAGGCAACTTGCTTCCCATTTCTTTGTTTGCATTGATGCATTAAACTTTCTGTATTTATAATATGAGCATATTATGAAAAGCAGCAGGTGTGTTAAACTGCAGTTTTTATTCACACCCCTGGATCGATATCCATGGCCAAAGCAGGTTTTCACAGCCCAGGGAAGAGCGATTGATTGTGAGTGTTTGTAGACAAATGAACAAAGCAAGGAGTCATTTCAGTTTTCATATCCCAGCAATTAAGTTGCTGCCTTGTTTCAGCTCAATTCATCAGGAGAAAACAGCTTCTATTCATTACTTGCTGAATCTTGTGTTTTGCAAGGATTTCATAATTTAAAATGACATCTCTTAGCTCTCATTCCTGGATTGTACATATTCTTTTAATTTTCTGGTTGGTGCATTCATAGGATGAATTTTCTGAGAGTTTAGCATTCCGAGCAGTGGCATCTGGAGGCCTCAGCGATACCAGTGAACGAACTATCACTTACGTAGTTCATCGGCTGGATGAGGTAGTGGCTGGACACCTTGCTTTTTGCTATTCTTGTTCTGCCTCTCAGGACTTGGAGTGACAATTATTGAGTTCAGTGTGAATGGAAACATTTTTTTTAAATCCGTAGTAGAAACTACCTTTAGCCACCTCGCAGTGAGAGACCTTGCTCTACCTTTTCAAATTGGCTTTAATGTACTGTTGAGTGACCAGCCAAGACTGCAATTTTTCCAGCCGGCCAGGAAGGTGGCATTTGGATGATACATTGCTCACGTGTCAGGGTCTCACCCAGTTTGACAGCACGATATCTCCAGGCAAAGACAAATACTGTTTTCACGTTCACCTTAAATTTGTGGCTTCGCTTTCATTACACGTACCATACTTAGTGCTTCTTATATGTAAAAAGCTGATGTCAAAGGATAAAAAAAACCTGGCACGTTTTGGCTGTCTCACTTCAGAAATAGGAAGTTGGAAGCCTGATTTTGGACAATCAAAACTCTTTTCTGGCAAGCTGTAGGTTGTGAATCATCCCCAGCTCTCACAGTCTTTTACCCTAAGCTTTAGACTGGATAGCTTCAGATTTCTTAAGCACATTTTAAAATCCTAAGGCTGTGGTAGCCCTGCAGAAAAACACCTGTTTCAAAGCTTGCTTGCTATGAATCAACTATATTATTTTCCCATTACTATAATTTGATTCCATTTGTGTGTGTGTCTTAAGGAAAATATACTCACATATACATTTTCAATGCCTAGAATGATACACAAATTTTTACATGGTTACCTCAGGGGAATGAGATTGGGGAGATCAGAGGTGAGGTGAATTTGTATGTTTCTAATTCTTTCTGCAGCATTTCAAATTTATGCAACAAGCATATATTATTGTACTTTTAGAAAGATTAGTGTGGCAAGAAACTCAGCATGAAATGGATGCTAGTTTGAAGAATCTGGGTGAAAAGTTAGGATTTAAATAAACACTCAAATTAAGTTCCATTTTTCAGCACTTAGACTAACTGCTTCCATTTGCACTCTGTTTTTCAAATGTATTTTCAAAAATACCTTTTGCTTCAGATCTTCCTTTTAAGTATTAATGCAGCCTTTTGGAGACTCACAAAATCAGCAATTTCTGTAATCGTTGCCTAGGAAAGGATCTTGGATTAAATGATATTTGAGAACCCTTGAAGATTATATATTTGGTGAAATGGAAAAAACAGCAGCCAGACAAACTCAGGAATGATGTTTATCACAAAAGAACAGCCTTTCCTTTCTGATGCAAATAGATATGGCAACCTACTGAACATGAAGCTTGCAGCAGTGGAAAAAGGAATTTTAAACTTGGTTCCATGCAATTTGTTCTTTCACCCAGACAGAAATTAAGAACAGAGAAAAGTGACATTTCCTTCCCAGATTATCTGGAAAAATGTCAATGCTTTCCTATCTTTAAGTAGATGCCATTGTTCATCCTATTACAGAAAAAAGAAGAGGTATTTATTTCCTGCATGTTTTCAATAAAAACGTGAAATCCAATGGAAAAAATCCTAAGGCTGTGTTCTCTGATGTAACTCTTCAACATTCAGCACCATCAACCAGTGACACACTCCCAAAAGTCTGCCGAGTTGAGAGGTGTGCGGTTGGCGTGAGTGTAGAAGAGGTGCTCAGCACTTTTGTCAAGCAATGCAAAAATGACGAGCTTAAACGGGCTGCTTCCTGCCCTCATAGAGCCTGGACTTAAGTGGTAAAAGATAGGCACTTCTTGAGTAATCACAGAAATGAGAGCATCATTTTAAACAGAGATAAGCACCATATGATAAAGGGATTTGGTTTCTATGAGATGATAAATAAAAGAACTTGACCTTGTCACAGGGCAGGTTTCCCCAAGAAGGCTGCTAAGAGATAACTTCCAAAGGGTAAGTGGGAATTAATGAGAAGAGGAAGGAAGTGCGTGGAAGGGTGTAGAGGGCTCTAGGCAGAGGGAACAGCATATGTGAAGGGCCCAGATCACTAGCTGAGTTGCCTGGAATGGGAGTGGTGATGATTCAAATAAAAATGTGGAGCTTCATAATTATCAAAATACACCATGCAAGGCTGCAGCAAGGTGGGGGAGGAGGGTAATAGAAATGACTGGATTCTGGGGGCTTTACCCATAGAGATAGTGGAGCTGCCCAAGGTAAGTGGGGTGACCATGGGAAGAGCAGGGAACTGGGTAAGAGGACATAGACACACACCTTGGATGCAGCCCAGCCTCTACTTATCTGCTCAGGGTAGCCACAAGTAAGTTAGGTAGCCCTGTAAAAAGCAAACAATATCATAAGGCAGATGAACAAAAAGGAAAAATGAGGAGAGACAGAATTCAAAGTGGAGAGACCCCAAAATCCATTCCTAAGCTTCTTTCCCAGTTAGGGAGATCTCAGTCAATTTGCACAGGGATCCACTGCCCTTTTGACTTCGGAATTTGAACAGGAGCATCCTAGGCTCCAGAAACCATTTCAAAATATAACAGTTTGCACATGTCCCTTGGGCAATTTGCTAATTTCTTTCTTTCCTTTTAAAAAATAAATTCAAGATTTCCCATCTGTACCCACAAAGCAATAAGCATTTTTCTGTCTCTAAGAATTTCCCTAAGTGGAATTGTGCAATATTTGTTCTTTTATGTCTGGCTTATTTTAGTTAGCATAATGTTTTCAAGGTTCATCCATGTTGTCGCATGCATCAGAGCTTCATTCCTTTTTATGGCTAAGTGACAGTCTGCTATTTGTACACATCACATTTTGTTCAGCCTTTCATCTGTGGGTGGACACCTGGGTTGCTTCTGCCACTTGGCTATTGAGACTAATGTTGCAATGAACATTCGGGTACAAGTACCTGAGTCCCTGCTTCCAGTTCTTTTGGGTATAAGCCTAGAATGGAATTGCCTAGTCATACAGTAGTTCTATATTTAACTTTTTGAGGAACCACCAAACTGTTTTCTACAGCAGCAGCATCTTACGTTCACTGATTTCTTAATCATTTTTTACTCTGGGCACATAAGAGAAAGTATAGCTTCTGACCAAGCCAGGGGTTTAGAACTCTCTTTGCAGCCTCGTGAAGCCTCGTTCATTCCTAGTTGCTGTGAAGTATGTCTCTAGACCCACCAGGAGGAGAAAAATCACCTTCCTACTTTCCGAGAGCATGCAGACCTGACTGTGCAGTTTGTGTTACTCTATTAATTTTATATTCATGTTCACTATGACCATATCCCATGCTCTGGAAATGCATTGACATATTAAAAAAAAAAAAAAAAAGAAGCCTCTGCTTGCCCCCATCCTCTTCTCAGCTTTTCCCTCTTTCTCCTGGGGTTAGTTCGGATTTCTGCGGTACCACCTCTTGGAGGGCATATGACATTTGAAGTAAGAAACAGTTTGAGCCCAGCAAAGAATTGCCTAAAGTCATGCTCTTGGTTTACATTACCATGCAAAAGCAAGTTTATAAAAATATGTGCTTCTTTTATAAGGATGACGTTGTACAAGGCTTGAGAGTCCCAAGGAGTTTGTGGGCAGTGGGGGTCCCTATTCTCAAGGAAATTACATTTAATCAAGCCAAGAGGCAAATGGAAGAGGGAAGGAGGCAGGGGCATGGTTGAAAAGCCCTTCTCGTCCTTGCAGAGGTAGTGAAGCAAAGGTTTGCTCCACTCCCACAGCTGGATGGGTTCACTAGAGAGGCATGACCTCTGCGAGAAAACAGGGTGAAAAATTTGTGGAGAGAAACAGAGAAACTGCCTAGCATGTACAATGGAGAAGAGAAGCAGGTTCCCATTGCAGGGTAATATCGGTCATGAAGTTTCCTATTTAAGATTTCTTTCAGCCAGAAATTTGATTTGGGGGGACTGTCTGACCTGAGGCGGGGGGGACATCGTTTCCATGAACCCCATTTTGATCATCTGTGGTTGTCACTGTAACCTGAGACCCCTTTGCTGTTCGCTCCCACCCCCACCCCTGCCGTTCAAAGGCGAGACATTTAGGAAAGACAGCTCCGTGTTCTTTTGTCTTTCGCAATCACACTCTCAAAACAGGCTGAAGAGGGTTTTGATTCTGTTAGAAGCTGATGTTAAAACAATATTTAGTTTCTCTTCTGAGAGGAAATCTGCTGTTTGTGTACATCTGAACCTGCTGACCAAAAAAAATGAGAAAGGGCCCACTCCAAACAAAAAGAAAGAGTGCTGAACTGGGGCCCACATTCCGAAAAGAGAAAGAAAGTCAGAATTGGGCGTTGTCTGTATTATTTTAGGAAGAAACGCCTAAAATGTTGGAGATGTGCTTTTGAATGACCTGGAGGTCCCCGCCCCCACCCCACTGCGTCAGGATCATGTGAAAAGGTGTTACTCATTTATTCTTTGTAACCTCCATTGTCTGTGAACAACTGATGTTGTAATTAAACCCCATTTAACCCAAAAACAACAGGAGCCCCCAAAAGGTAGAACTTGGAGCTCTGGTGAGGACGGATGAGGATGGGCAAGGGCTGGTAAGGGCAGGTGAGAGCAGTTGAGGGCAGGTTAGGGCAGGTAAGGGCAGGTAAGGGCGAGCTGCCTGTGTAAGGCTGCAGGGTCCTGCCTAGGGGGAGCCTGCCTGGGGGAAGCCACATTTCTGTTTGTTCTCTGGGCTCTGGGAAAGCAAGCAGGGCTCCTGGGCTTGTGGAGAAGGTCTCTGGACTCCTCTACTTTGTTGGGTCTCATGAAGAGGAAGAACAGGCCACACTTTGGAGTGGGGTTTTATAGCTGCAAGGCATCTCACCCTACTGGAACATCTCCCTCCTGAAGCTCTCGATGCCTAAAATTCCACCATCACATCTCCTATAGGATATGTGTCCCTTTCAGGTTCCTGCATCTTCCCTTGAAAAAACCCTTTACATTTTCTGCACAACCTTAAGTTTGTCCCCAAGACATTCCGGGTATATATGACCCTCACATTCCATGTTAGCCCTGCTGAGGCCTTACAAGGAAACTGTGTTGGTAGAAGTGGCTGTTACCTTCCCAATTTCAACACATGCTTGGAATCTTAGCACACACTTATGAAATCTCCTTGAGTGGCTCACTTCCCCCTAGGTTAGAGCTCACCACCTTTAAGCTGGTCTCCCCCTACTCACCCTTATCTCTGTTTCCAACTGTGTGAAAGAAGCCCTCTCCATCCTCCCATCTAAATCTGTCCTGTGATGCTTTCCTAGCATTTAGCAAGCATGCATCACTCTTTCTACGATACAGATCCTTCGGGAATGAACATTTGTTTGGTGCATGTCTTCCGCATTGTCAGTTTCACTAGGCAGGACTTGTCCCCATGCCTTTCATCATGTCAGGCTCGGAACAAGTGTTCAATAAAATAATTGCTGAATTAGTCCAAGAAAAGAGATTAGGTCTAGAAGGGGGACAAAAAGTCATTTGACTGCAATAATATTCAAATTCTGGCTTATTCAGAAAATCCACCCTCCACCTTCTTCCCCAGGCACTTCCACGTTGTGGAACATCAGCAGCAGATACGGATGAGGTCCTGGGATTCTTCCACAGAACTACATTTCCAATGAACGGAACAGAAAGCAGAGACCACTGAGGTTGGCCCACAGGCTCTGTTTTATAAGGCCAACCCTGATTTTAAACACTATGGGATAGTTTTCAGAGCATACTGACTTATTTGGGCCTGGGGGCTTTCTCAGAGAGGAGAAGCAGTTACTTAGCTGTTTGGAGCACCTCACTTCAGGTGCAGTGTGAAAAACAGAGACGTTGGCTTCCCACATGACAAAAACCGAGGATCATGGAGAAGCATTATATAGATGCATAAAAATATCTGAATATTTGCCCAAACTCAATTTTCCTCTAACTTCTGCTCTTTGAGGATATTCAAAGCCTTACGTATAAAATTCAGCCAGCTCCACCCTCCCAAAGAGAGGGGCCCAAGAAAGCTGAGAACTGAAAAGACAGGGTTTCTGATCTCCCAGTGGAAATGAGAATGATTTGATACTGGATGAGATCTTGGTGTTTAGAAAGGAGTGTCTGAATTTGAGCCACAAGTGTAGACAATTCCTGACTCTTTTAGGTTTGGGTATCTCATGGAGCAAATAATGTCAAACCATTTGCAGAAGGACACAGTTGGGGTTCTGGAAATATCTCAGGAAGGACTGCTTCTTTAATTCATTGAGACAAACAATCCTATAATGTATTTTAAAACTCATACACAAAACTCCTCATGTACGAAGTTGTTATGGTTACAGAAGGAAAAATACATATTTTTGCCAACACAGATAGCGTGCAATCTTGCTACAGTGAAGGTATCTCAGCTGGAAAGATCTTTGAAAGTCAGAGCTGGTGCCTGGTTCAACTCCCACAGGTGGTGGGGTGGGCGGCAGCTATGTATGCCTCTCATGCATATGCATCTGACTATGAACCCCATTTAATAACATAAAAACTGGGGGAGGGGAGGGTTAAGACAGGTAACCCCAGAGCACACTGTAATTTTCTTTTGTTTTCCACATGTGAAGTCATAGGCAAGGGTTTTTCCTGTGTTCTAGTTTATTTCCAATAAATAAATAACTATTTACAAATACAATGAGTTTACAAAATAGTAGAGGCAAACCTTTGCCATTACAAAAGAGGCACATTATATGATACATTTATTTTCCATCCACCGAAGCACGATTTCATTGTCCTAGCTTAATGAATCAAAACACCTCCACCCTGTGTAGCAATGTCTAGAGATGTGTACCTAGTCTTTCCTATCAGAAAGCAGAGCTATATATATATACAATAATTCCTCAGTTTCTTGGGAGTAAAGGGCCTGACTTGGCCTGCTACTTATTACCAATCTACTTTTAATGTATTCCAGAAATTCGGCAGCTGCCTGATGCTCCTCCAACTTTGCTGGGCAGGCAAACCCCCTGCAGATCTTGTTAAAATACAAATTCCAATGCAGTTGGTAGGGTGGAGCCTGGGATTCTGCATTTCTAAAGGCTCCTGGGGAAGGACCACCTTCTTGCAAGGGCCCACATGTCCTGTGGCCTGCACTCCGAGGCCCCTCTGAAAAGGGAATGATTCCCCAGGGACTGACCAAGGCGAGGTCCTACTGGTACAGCTTCCAGGCACCATCCCCAAGCTCCAATCCCCACATATCCAGCAAGGCTGGTTTCATTTTTTTAACCAGTTTGTCTCCTAGTGACAGAGGAACAGTGAGAGTCAAAAGAATAACTGGCATGAATTATGCAGCTCAAAACTTTCTGAACTGTTCCCCAGAAGGGGCTGCTCTTATGCTCTCAAGTTGGAGCAACCATTGAACAGTTTGTACTTTCTCAAAAATCATTAATAGTTATAATAATGGAAAGAAACCTGCATTAGAAGCTTATCAACAGTTACTACTTTATCAGTCCAATTCAAAACAACGTGAAACAAACAAACAGCAATAGATAATAATAAAACCCAGGCTCACTGTTTTTAAACAAAACAAACAAAAACTCCTTGGGTTTAATTTCTGTGGGGGTGAGGTGACCCCATTCCTGGGACAGGGGAATTGGGAGAAATGAGGGGAAATGGGGTTTGGTTTCACAAAAATGCCAGAGGACTGGAAAGAAATTTACCAAGATAGTTCAACTGCCACATGAGTTGGGAGTATATAAATAGAAAGATGAGATAGAGGATAGACAGACAGACAGATGGATAAATAGGGAAAAAGATGTAAAATGTTATCTCAAACAGGTAAAAAAGCAAAGTAAAAAATCCTAACTACTTTTAAAAAAATAAATATCTTCATTATCATTTACAAACCAATGACATCACTAGTCCACAGGGTCACAGCCTGCAGAAAAGTTTGCCGCTCAATAACACTGCCCGAAAGCCCCTTGGTGAGACCCTGGGGACACTCTGCGGTCTGTGTCTTAAATGTAAAACTGCCATCTCTGACCAGATGTCCAGGGTCGAGGAGGCTCGGAGCATGAAGTCCTCTTCCACCTCCCGGGCCATTCCCTGGAGTCAGCGAAAGAAGCTGAGGGAGGAAGGGTCTTCTCCAGTCTTGACACCAATTAAGGTGCTTTTGCTTAGCCAGAAGTAAGGCTGTGGGGGAGGGGCGGGGGAAAATGAAACGCAGCAGGAACAGGAAAGGCCATACCCAGGCCCTCAGAGTTTCTGGGGTATCCGCTCTAATCGCACATTCGACACTACCACTTCCTTGGCGGGGGCCGCACACTTGTACTCCAGCTCCGCACGCGCGGCGCCCTGCTTCTTGCGTAGGTGGCAGAGGAGAGCCAAAAGTGCCACGACCAGCGACAGGCTCGCGATGGAGATACCGATAAGCAGGCCCGAATGCACCGGCCTCGCAGCAGGGGGGCTCGAGGTGGCGCCTGGCGCCGGGCTGGTTGGGAGCTCTCCAGAGCCACCGTCCTCGTCGCCGTGGCTCTCCACGACGGGGTCACAGTCGGTGCTAGTCTGGCCCGCAAGGGGTGAGTCCGGCCCGCAGAGGCACTCGTAGCTGCCGGGGAGGTTGCGGCACGAGTCCGGGCAGTAGCCGTTGTCGCATTCGTTGATGTCCGAGCACATGGAACCCTCGTCCAGGATGTAGCCTTCGGGGCACTGACAGCTGTCCGGGGAGTTGGGGTCGCAGTCGGCCGGACACTGAGTCTGGTTGCAGAACATCTGGCACCTGTGAGGGTCTTGTGGACTGGACGCGAAGCCCTCGGCGCAGACACAGCGGTAGTCGGTGCGGCCCAGGGGCTGGCACTGGTACTCGCAGTTGGCGCTAAAGCACGGGTCCGGGGGTTCCACGCACTCGCCGTCTATCAGCTCGTAGTCGGAAAAGCACTGGCACACGAAGCCCCCCTGCGTGTTGACGCACCGCTGAGGGCACAGATTAGGCGTCAGCAAGCAGTCGTCCACATCTTCGCAGTGGTGCAGATCGGCGGCCAGCTGGTAGCCCGTCTCGCACATGCACGTGTAGTTGCCGGGCACGTCCGCGCGGCGGACGCAGAAGTGTTCGCAGAGGTGGTCACACGAGTGCGCCTCGGGCGCGGCGCAAGAGCGCCTGTCGGCCAGCAGGGCGGCGTCGGCCGGGCAGACGCAGCGGGGTGCCCCTGCGCTCCCGTTGCACGCGTGCTCGCAGCCGCCGTTCTCCACACTGCAGTTCCAGGCGCCCGGCTCCTCCCGGCCCCAGCGCGCCTCGGCAGTTCCCGGTAGCGCCGCGCACACCAGCTCCAAGCCCAGCGGCGCCACAAGGGCGGAGCTGCCCACCGGCAGCGCCTGGAAATCCGCGCCGCGGGCCCCGAAGGGGGTGCTGTAGGTGTTCAAGGCGTCGGCGGCTGCCGCGGCACGGGGCTCCACAGCCAGAGGTCTGCAAGAGGCCGCAAAGTGGAACTCGCAGAGGAAGCCGTCGGCCTCCGCAGCGCACGGCCACTCCTCCCAAACCGGCTCGCTGGGCTGGGGCACCCCTGCCGCCGAGACGACTACGCACAGCGGGCCGCAGAGAAGCGCCCCGTTGCCGTCAGGCCGCGCCCACCTGCTGTAGCTGGTGTGGTTGTCGTCCGTCACCCATTGGAAGCCACGCAGGGGCCCTAGGTGCTGCGGGTCGCGGCAGCCGGGAAGGAGCTGCAGGCCTATCCAGAGGCGCTGGCCGCCGCCGCCGCCGCCGCCGTCGCCGCCGCTCAGAAGCAGGGAGATGACATCAGCCGCTACGGAGGAGCGCACGGTCATCAGGTGGCCCTGCAGACGCCTGCAGGCGTCGCTGGCGGCGAAGAAGGTCGCAGGGCCCCGAAAGAGCGCGAAACAGTCGTGCTCGACGCACTGGCTGCCGCGGAGCTGTGGCTGCGGGGCCGCGGGGAAGCCCAGGCCTGCTGGGGCCAGCAGAGCGAGGAACAGGACACCTAGCATGCTGCCGGGCGCGCCGCGGGCGGGGAGGCGCGGGGCGGGAAGGTGTCCGGCCGCCGCCAGCTGCTGGGCCAGGCAGCCTCTGACATGCTGGCAGGCTGCAGCCCGCGTTTATAAGCGCGCCGCCTGCCCTCCCTGGACGTTCGGGAAAAGGAAGGAAGTGCCTGGTGGGAAGGGCTGATGGTGCATTCTCGGATTACTGGGTTCTGCAAACGCCGTGCGCCGCCCTAGCGCCCGGGATCACCTCCGGGGATGAGTAACCCTAACAGGGCACTGGGAGGTCCCGGGCGGGGCCGCGGACGCAGGCGCCGCCCAAAGGCAGCACCCTGGCGGGTCAGACAGGCCTTGGTCCCCGCCCCGCCCCTCGGTCACCAACGCGCCATTCCCCAAACAGGCCCCACCCTCTCGTTTAATCTTCAACCCCTGCATAATGTCTTGGTCTTCTATCTTGTTCTTCCTAACTGTACTGTCACCAACGTTGCAAGAGTAGCCTCGAGGTTTCAGGGCTCTGGGAGGAAAGCTGGGGGTGGGTGGGAGGAGGGCTTTGGATAAGGGAAGGTAGTGCTCAGGAGTGTGCTCAGGACTGCGGGGCTCTGAGAGAGGATGCCCCCGGCCAGGGCGCCTAGCTGAGGAGGCCAGGGGAGAGTTCGGCCCCAGCATACGGAGGAGATTCTCTCGCAGGGGTGAGGGCGGCAGAGGGCGATGGAGAGAGGTCTGGCCTAACACCCGCGCCCCCGGGAGGTCCGGCTCGCGCGCTGCGGAGACCAGACCACATCTCCCGGGTGGGAAAGTCGCGGAGCACACTGTCGGGGCCCCGTGTACTTATGACTATTTCGGAAGCCTGGGCAGGCGAACACCTGGCGAGCCCCGTTGGGGGTGGGGAGGGGGGCTGGCGTGTGGGGACCGCCTTAGGTTGTGTTTTCCACCAGCTTCAAAGAGGGACAGACCATCTCGTCCCAAGGCATTCGCGGGGAACCATTAGCCCAGAGCATTGATAATGGAGGGGTTTATAAATGCAACTTGCGTGGCAAAGGATACTGAAGAACCGCGGTCCTGCCGCGGGCTGGGTGGGGAGAGCTAGGAAAAGGAGATAGAACTATGCCACTTTCCACTTTACCTGCTTATTCACTTACCGAATGCGGATTAAAGTGAGTTACAACTTTACGGAGAGAGGCAAACTTTTGAACACTTCACAGTCACTCGCAACGAATCGCCGGGAGGCGGCGCTATTGTATTCCAAACAAAGACAATAAACTTGGAGATCCTCAAATTTGTAGGGCTGGAAAGGGTTAAGGGGGCCTGGAAACACAGCGGCTTAGCCCTGGGGTAGGAAACTCGACTCCGCGGATTCCCTGGCCGATTGATCTTGCCTCCTGATTCAGCAGAGTCCAGATTTTAATACAGAACAGGAGGGGACACTTTCTCACCTGTGCAAAGTGAGTACCTGCCTTGGGGAAGCTGCCCTGAGGGTCTCTGACCAAGTGGTAGAACGTGGGCAGTCCTGCAGTGGAAGGGAGGAGCAACGTGCCCCTCCCTACACTGCTCCAGGGACAGGGCTAGGACAGTGGAAGGAGTGGGCGAGGATGCTGAGGTCTGACACTCCCCTGACTTTCTGGGGGAAAGGAAGAAAAGACCACCAGAATGGAGGGTAGAACTGCCTTGGAGGGTTTGCCTGACATTGGCATGGCTGCCTCGGTACACCAGCTTGGACCTGAGTCAGGGGATCCAGCCTACCCTGGGGGTGGGCCCTTCACCCATGTCTATCTCTTGGGTACCCAAAGAGCTCTGAAAGTAGGGAAAAATCTCTGAGTGAATGAGACAAACAAGGTGAGAGGACCCAATTAGTTGCATAGCCAGTGCAAAATGAAAATATAGGGCCTCTTGTTCAAAAAATATTAAGAATTTCCAGACTGTGACAGCAAAGCATTGAACAAAGCCCACTGGACCCACATATGCCCGTGGAGCAGGGTCTAAAAGGGGTTGAAGAACATTCAAGGATCAAATCTTGTACCACCCCAGACTTAGTTTGCTTCAGAGTTGAGTTCTAGCTGATCTACCACCACCATCTCTGCTCAGTCTCCTTGAGGCCTTTCCTGGTGCTTGCAAAATGAGGGGAAAGCCAAAAATGGCTCCACCAAAGGAGTATACTTGAGACCCCAATGATGCTTGTGAAACTTGGGTCAAACCCTATTTGAGTAAACATTGGCTGTTTCCATATTACAGAGTAAAACAGAGCAATGACTAAATGAAAGTAGAACATTATCCCTAGATGGTACCTGGCAGTATCTAGGATGCCCTGGAGAAGGATGGGGAATGTGACCCATTTGGCCTTTCGCATATCTCAGCACTTTGAATGCTGGCCTTCACCACTTGCCATCTTTGTCTTCCAGAGCAGCCTTCTGCTTCCTTTCTCCAGCCATGGTGTTGAAGTCATTTGAGCCTTCCATGGACTGCAAGACTGCAGGCCTCAGTCCTTGGTCCCCACAGATGCCTAGAGTTCCACGAAAACTTGGCTACTCACCGTGAGAGAAATGGTCTTACCTCCATTCCTTAGCTCAAGTCTTTTCCTTTGCTGTGAAGGCTCCTATCTTTGCTCCATCTCCACCCTCTGTAATTTGCTCCTTCTTTCAAGGCTCAGTTGACCAGCTGCCCCATCTGTCATACATTTCCAAATCTCTCTGTCTGAACTGTCTTGATGCTTTTGGTTAGCGTTTTAGCACTCACCTCTTTCCCATAAATAATCATGTACACATCACATGCTTTATTAGATTTACAATCCCCTTTTTCCCAGAGAGGGGCCTAGTTCTCTTACGTCTTTGTGTCATCATACAAAGCATATCCTCATATAAAGCACAGAAGATGCACCGGAGATACTAACACATCTAGTTGATTTTTCTGTGTTGCCTTCAGGTGTGACTTCTTCTTGCTAAGCTGTGAAGTCCAAGCTGAGGGACCTCACAGCCTCAGGGATAAGTGCAAGAGGTTGGCTGAATTTAAGTCCTAGCTTCAACATTTCAAGTTGTGTGCAATTTAACAAAGCTGGACTCCTGTGCCTCAGTTTCTTCAGTTGTAATGGGAATATAATCGACTTCACTTCAGGATGTCATTTTGAGGATGAATGAATTATACAAGAAAAGTATTTAGAACAGTTGACCCATAGCATACCTCACATATTTTAGCTTGAAGAGCAGAAAATTGAGTCCCTAGAAATTAAATTCATCTATTGATTATGCTTAGTGCCCAGCATGGTTCCTTGCTCCCAGGAAAGAGTTAATAAATGCTTCTTGGATTTAATTTAATTGAGCTTGGCATTTTTACCGGTAATAACAATAATCAATTGTGAAAAAAACAAGCACAAAAGGAGGAAGAGGGATGGGGTTGAAGGCGAAATTAAAGCATATCCTTGGTCCCTCTACACCAGAAGAGTGCTGTCTGAGCCTTGGGGTCTCAGTCTAACCTGTAAGGTATACCTTGTTTTTTCCTTATTTTCCTAATAGGGACATTGAAGGACAGAGAGATTAGGTGATTCACCCAAGGTCACACAGCTGGAAAGCAACAAAGTTAAGATTGTCTGGCCTGCTTTGTGATGAGAGACCCAGATTGTAGAGTCAGCCTGAATCCCAATTTTCCCACAGGCCAGTTGTTAGAACTGGGCTAAGTTACGGAAATCTCTGGTTGTTCTCCCCTGAAAACCGGGGATACATAATATCTGATTAACAGGGTTGTTATGAAATTGAGTAGAAAATGAATGTCTAATGGCTGTAACCTTCTTGGAACACTGCAGCAGTTCAGCACATGTGGCTCTTACTATTGCTGCAAAGTCTTAGGCAAGGCCCCTGCACTTCCTTAGATCCATCTGGAAGTCTGGCTGTTGAGATGAGAGTTTCTGTTTGACATCAGTGAGGGCTGGACCAACTACTTAGGCAGTGAACAGGCTTCCGCCATTTGAGCTGAGAACAAACATATGGGAATGCTGTTAAAAGAGACATGAAGAGGAATCTAGAGACATTAAGGGGCCCCAAGGGCAATGCCTTGACCCCAGAAATATCTTAGCAGAAGAGCTTTATAAGTTGTGCGTGTCAGCTCTTCTCTGAAGAGACATGAAAAGAGCTCCCTGGGCCAACACAGCACCTGCCTTTAGCATTGGTAACTCAAAGATCCCGTAAGACAGATCACTGCTTTTTTTCATGCCCAAGCAGACTGACTTGAGCTGTGCTCTGCGCTAAGACATATGCTGGCTCTGACCATAATCCTTCTCTCAGAGAAAGGGAAATATATCATCAAAATGCAGAGCCTAGGCTCTAAGGAGACCAGGGCTGTTAAAATACTTGGCCAACAATAAGTGGGTGGGGATGATGGAAATTGGTGGCTGGAAATTGTTGTTTCCAGCACTTAAGGGTGGGGGTAATAAAAGCTTTAGATACATACTTTCTAATACTGCAGCCAAAGTCACATGTGGCCACTTAAATTTAAACTCATTAAGATTAAATAAAATTTAAAATCTTATTTCTTAGTACCACTACCATATTTCAAGTACCCAGTAGATGAGTGACTAAGATTTTGGGCAGTGCAGAGCTACCAATTTTCCATCATCACAGAAAGTTTTATTGTTCAGTTCTGGTCTAGACATACAGCCAAGTAACACGTCACCTTAGGAAGCTGCTGATGAGATCCCATGCATAACCCTTCTTGAAGTCAAATAATACAATTTTAAAACAGTTGTTTTCAAGGTGAAAGTTGTCAAAATTGCGATTAGAATTTAAAAGGGGAAAATAAAATGAGTGTGAAAATTTTATAAATTACTATTTACTAATAAATGAATCACTATAACCTTGATGTTAATGATAATCATTCAGATATAAAGAGGAGAAATAAAGTAAAGAAGATAAAACCATATTTACAAGACCTAACAATGCTAACATGCCAACATGTAATTGCAGTCCTTGTGGCTACACAGCAATGTATGAATCCAAGTATGAAAATATACTCATTGAACAAATGTTATTCCATAAATAGCAGCTTAACAGTATAGCAAAGCAAATACTTTACTAAATTTTGGCTCTACTTGGGCTTTCTTCAAGAGACAAGGAGCAAATTGACCATCCTTTATTGGCCTCTTCTTTGTAAAAGAAAATATGTTGCAGCTACAAAAACGAAAACCACCGCCACCAACAAAAAGACCCAGAGCTAACGTCGTAATTAATGGTAGAAAACTGAATATTTTTCCCGCTGAGATCAGGGAAAAGATAAGTATCTGCTCTTGCCACTTCTATTCAACATTGATCTGAAGATTCTGGCTATTCCTGAAAGAAATTAAAGAAGACCCAAATAAACCCATCACATGTTCATGGATTGGAAGACTTAACATAGTTAAGGTGGTTATAATGCCCGCATTGTGCTCCCGAGTCCATGCAATCTCACTTCTAAGTATATACCCCAAAAGGATTAGAAGCAGAAACTCAAACACGTCGCTGTTGTTTAGGCATAAAAAGAATGACGTACTGATTCCTGGATGAACCTTGAAAGCATCATGTTGAGTGAAGTAAGTCAGACACAAAAGAACAAATATTGTATGTTCTCACTGATACGAAATAATTAGAATAAGCAAATCTATAGGATCGGAAGCTATAATACAGGTTACCAGGGGCCAAGAAAGGAGTGAGGAATGGGGAGCTGGTGCTTGATTGGCACAGAGTTTCCCTTTGGGATAAAGGAAAAGTTTCGGTAATGGATGGTGGTGATGGAATCACAACATTGAGAATGTGATAAACACCACTGAATTATATACTGTAATGGGTGAATTGTATGGTATGTGAACTCTATCTCAATAAAGCTTTTATGAAAAGAAGAAAATGCATTCCTCGTAATTAATTAAACTTTGGAACCCAAGTAATGGAACGTGGGTTTGAGCCTGTGAGCCTTTGTCCTACTTCTGGGGCATTTTATCATAGGAGGCAGCAAGTGATACCAATCTCCAGCCACCTTTAAACAGGGTTTTTGCATATATTGCCTCAGTGGGTGGGTCTCCATATAAGCCACTGATGCTGAAGGAGGCTCTCAAATGGTAAGTAGCCTGCTTGAAGTTGGTTGTCCAGCATGGGGTCCAAGTTGGAACCAGAGAGGATATTGCTTCTTGTACCTTCCGTCGCCTCAGCCTTCTCACTTAAAGGACCTGATCACTCAAGAGCCATTTTCCTAGGCAACTGCAGCAGTGAGGAAAATAGGATGGGAGCCCCAGAGGCCGAGCCTGTTGGACAGTGCCTTTCTGAAGCATTCGTCTGGTTGTGCATTGCAATCTCTGCTGAGGGCAGCAGGTGATCAGTAAGGGGAATCGGGCAATGTGTTAGTTGGTGAAGCTGGAGGACCCCGTCTCAGAATAATATTCTAAGCAAAAACATGGAATTACAGAGGAAACATTATACTGAAATACAGTTATCAAAATATTGAATAGAAGCAAATATGTTATAAATGTTTCTTTCCGCACATTTAAAATCAATATCTGACAGTACATCTCTTAAATACCATAATTTCAAAGTGATGGTAAATGTCAACAGTATTTTGAAAGATTGGCCATGACTGAAATGTGTCCTGAAATACCAGTGATTCCTGATGCTGAAATTAGAGTTGTATTTCCCTTTTTTTTTCATAATGGAAATTGCTAAATTTCATGTAAATATTAGCAAAAATAAAGACGCAATGTCTTCCCATTCAAGTTTACAGACCCTCTGAGTTCAGAAACACTGAGTCAAAGGATGGAGAACAGAGCTGCTTAGGTTAGCCAAATAGAAGTTTCTAGCACTATGTCTTGTCAAAGTACATTATGCCATTTTAGACTCTTCCTTTTTCTTCTTCTTCTTTTTTTTTTACTTAATATTTCTTCATGGCAGATTATATCTTTTTTGAAAACACAACTCACATTTGAAAGGAGTGTTCTCATACTAAGCTGTCCTTGAAGATGCTCCTGACAAGGGAGGTGAGAAGTCCAAAAGAGTTATTTTTAAAATTTGGCAGCGGACCAACCGTTCCTATGGGATGAGGTCCATGGCTCCATTCTATGCAGGAGAATCATACAAGTGAACCATGTGGAGAGAACATAACTCATTTTTCTGGGTGAATCAGGAAAGGGGAATTCTAATTTCAAAATGTGTATTTGAACCCATTCTTTCTACTTCCTGATCGCTGACTCTGTGCCAGATACCACTGCATTAAATATACTACATAAATCATCTCATTGAATCCTGACAACAAACAAGTGTCAAAATTTAATTTTATGGTCACCACTTTATAAATACTGAAATCAGGTTTGAGCAAAGTTAGGTAACCTGACAGGTCAAGGGCATTGCTAAAGAGGGGATTCAGACGCAAGTCTGTGTAACTCTGATGTCCAGTACACAAACCTGTCCCTGAAATGACTTTTAAGAAAGGAAATAAGTCAGAAGAAAGGAACACTCCTCAACAGCCTTACACCCAGCCTTTGGCCTGCCTTTGACGAGTGTTAAGAGAGAGCCATGTGGACACACAGCTACTTTATCCGTAATGGTTCCCACTGGAGGCAGTCTAGGTGATTATCAACAGGGAGGTGGGTACACGAGTTGTGGTATATCTGTACAGCAGCATACTACTTGGCAATAAAAAGCAATGGAAAATGAACCCATAGCAGCATGAATGAATCACAAAAATGTTACACTCAGTTTAAGCAGCTTTACACAAAAAAGTATGTACTGTATGATTTCATTTATGTAAAGTTTTAGAAATGGATGAACTAATTCCTGGTGGGGAAGAAAAAACATAAGAGTGGTTCCCTCAAATTGCGGGGTGGGGGGTGGTGGTAAAATTGACTGAGAAGGAGCATGAGAGAATGTTCTAGGGAATTGGCTGTGTTCCCTATTCTGAGATGGATCTGGGCTACAGATGTCTGCATATGTGAAACTCCCAGAATGGTGCCATGAAAATTTATGCATGTGTGCATATGTAAGTTTTAGCTGAAAAGAAAGGCATAGCTGTTAACAAATACGAGCTCTAGTTGGTGACATGTTTGCTGAAGTGTTTAAGGAGGAACACTATTACTACAACTTCAGTGAAGTGCATCAAAAAATACGAGGATTGAGGTATGGGCAGGGAACAAATAGATGAACAGACCTGCAATTAAGCAAGTATACTGAAATATTAGTTGTAAATCTAGGTGTTGGGCATAGAGGTATTGTCTTATTTTTTTCAGCTGCTATGACAAATAGCACACAGTGCTTTGGCTTAAACAAGCATTTATTGGCTCAAGGTTTTGAAGCTAGAAGCTACAAAATCAAGATATAAGCAAGCTTGCTTTCTCCCAAAAATCTGCAGCATTTTGTGCTGGCTACAGGATGTCCTTGGGATTCCTTGGCTTGTAATTTCTGCCTACCAATACATACCGATGTTCTTTCCTTTTTGTTTCTGTGACTTCTCAGTTCACTTTATATGCCTCCAGTTAATTATGGATTAAGGCTCACCCTCACTGAGTTGGGCCACACCTTAACTAAAAATAACTTCTTCTGAAGCCCTATTACAATGTAGATATTTTATTAAGAAGATGTTTAAATCAGAGTACATTATTCATGTCCCATTCAATGAGAAAGGCAGATGGCCAGGTTGGCAGACATGAGCCAGTTGGTTTACTGAGCTCTCATCAGCTATCTTGGATACGAAATCCCATTCCATTTAGCAACTGGCATGAAGTTAAAAATCCAATGCTTGGCATGTTTCAATCTGCAAGATTTGCTTTGCAGCCATTGTCTCGTGATGAATCCAAACTATTGTACCCTCTCCCGCCGCATAGCCCTGTATCCACTTCCCTGTTTTAAATTTACCCTTCCAGATTTCAATCAGAGTAAAAATAAACTTTTTTTAAAAAGCCAAACTTTCTCTGCTTTCATTTTTTTCATATGGGGTGAAGAAAGGTCATCTCTTTGAATGACACAATTTAGATAGTACCTTGTAAAAGAAACAAAGTTTAGAATTCTGTCACTGTATATAAATCTTTCATTAACATTTAAGATGCAGCATGTTACCAGGCAGAGTCTGGGTCTGTAGAGTCAGATGGACTTCACTTCAGGTCTTCGTTTTGACACTTGCTTTCTGGGTGGTGACTTTGGACAAATTGCTTAAATATCTCTAAGCCTCAATTTATTCAGATGTAAAATGTGTACAGCCCATGGTACTACCACATAATGGAGTAAAGCACTAAGCACAGCACCCAGCACTAGCGTGTACACAAGCAACTACTACTGCTCCTGGGTCTCTTTCTATGATGGCCAGTGAGTGCTCCAAGTCTCTGCTGCTCATCTCAAAATGAGTTCTGCATCCCAGGGGTCTGGTTCGCGGACACCAAGGATGAGGAGCAGAATGAGGCAGGTGCACTAGGTTGTAATAGGTTGAATTATGTACAAAGAATAGTTCTTAATCCATTCCTGAAGATGTTCTGTTTAGTTAAAGTATAGTCAACTGAATCAGGTAAGACTTCAGTTCTGGTTACTGGACCCCTTTATAAACAGAATGAAATTCAGACATAGAGAGGGAAAGCCATAGGATAGGGCCAAAAGTCAATAGAACCCAGAAAAGAAGAGAGAAGATTCCATCATGTGCTTTGTCATGTGAGAGGAAAGTCAAGGACCCAAGGATGGCTGACAGCCAGCTCCAGAAGGTCACAGAGACTTGCTGATGCCTCAGTTTTAGATTTCTGCTAGCCTCAAAATTGTGAACCAATAAATTCCCGTTATTTAAGCCAATCTCATGGGTATCTATTTTAGCAGCCAGGAAACTAAGACATCAGGCTGCTGTTACAGGTCTTATCAGCCAGGTAATAGCTATGGGAATCCATGGGCTTCAAAATATATAGTTCATAAGGAAGTGTGATTATCTTAAAGAATCTATAGGGCAAGATCACATAAGACTGATGGACTAATTTTCTTCTTTTTGTTTGTTTTTTATTTTTTATTAATTTTTAAATTTTCTAAAAATATAACAACAAACACAAACATTCCTAACATATGATCATTCCATTCTAATATATAATCTATATAATCGGTAATTCACAATATCATCACAACTGCATATTCATCATCATGATCATTTCTTAAAACATTTGCATCAATTCAGAAAAAGGAATGAAAAGACAACAGAAAAAAATTTATACATACCATACCCGTTACCTCTCCCTTTCATTGATCACTAACATTTCAATCTACTAACTTTATTTTATCATTTGTTCCCCCTATTATTTATTTTTATTTCTTATGTTTTACTCATCTGTTGATAAGGTAGATAAAAGGAGCATCAGACACAATATTTTCACAGTCACACAGTCACACTGTGAAAGCTATGTCATTATACAAAAATCTTCAAGAAACATGTTTACTGGAACACAGCTCTACATTTTCAGGCAGTTCCCTCCAGCCTCTCCACTACATCTTAACTAACAAGGTGATATCTATTGAATACATAAGAATAACCTCCAGGATAACCTTTCTACTCTGTTTGGAATCTCTCAGCCATTGACACTTTATTTTGTCTCATTTCTCTCTTCCCCCTTTTGGTCAAGAAGATTTTCTCAATCCCTTGATGCTGAGTCCCAGCTCATTCTAGGATTTCTGTTGACAGGCTAACTTTCAAATTTAATCCAAAATTATGGTTCACACCTCACTAGTTTAGATGAAGTATGGGAGCACACATTTGTGTTGCTGAGAGAGAATGGGAGGTGGGTCTGAAAAATGTAAAAATTCTGAATTAGACAATGTTTTAAGTGGTAAAGTGTCAGACAATCTTGGTGGACTGACTTCAGCCCTCCATTCATAACCCCTGCTTTTTAATCCCCCTTCCAGTGTTTGGTCTAGACATGGTGAAGTTATCTAATTCTAGCCAGATAGGTATAAGGAAAAGTTGCTTGTGGACTCCCTGAACAGTCCTTTACAAGGACAGACATGACAGCTTGTTCTGGTAATTTCAGATACCGTGTATAAAACTAATCCTCTGCAGATAAAAATTGTTAATTGTGGAAGAATATGAAAAATGACTATTTGAAGACAATGGAGGGTGCTCAAAATCACACTGAAATTAGAAGGGACCCAACTTTTGAAAGGAGGAAACCACTCTGTATACATCCATGTTTATTCATATATTGTCTTGAGCACACTTCCAATTCTCTCAGGTGTGAGGTGACTAAAACTCAAGATGAAAGCCTCTGTATTATTTACTAGAGATGTGAAAGGATGGAGTTCAAGGCTTCTACCTGGAAACGGAGGTGGGAATCTTGGAAAGCAGGAAGCCACAGGGTAGGGGTGGGGTCCCCAAAGTCATGGGCACAGGATTTAAGGCACTGACTTTTCCCTGAACTATAATTCATGAGGGAAGTTCTAAGAAATCCAGTGGAAAGCAATAGCTAGAAGAACGTAAGAGCTGAGCAGATATGTCAGTTATTGCTCACTGGAGGGGAGACAAAGTTTAGAGTTCAAGCCCTACCAAGTTTAGAAGGGTAAGGCAAACACCTTGGACTTTTCATTGAGACCCTGCCCCAATAAGCCATACCTTAGAAGTAAAAACTACATCCAGGACTACAGAATTCACTCTAAGATTAAGGGAAAAACCAAAAGGTACATGCTCTAATAAAGCATAAAAGGCAAGACTTCACAAATTCTACATGCTCAGCCAATCATTGAACAGCCTGGTGAAAATAAAAAAGGTGACCCTAACAGAAGAACAGAAGAAGGGAATACAAAATAGAGCTTCCGTGATATATTCCCCACGCAGTCCACTACACACTAACACAGGGGAAGAAACAGGAAAAGCTGATCCATAATTTAAAAAAGATAAAGCAACCAAGTATAATTGAGCCAAGTGTAATTAACAGATAAGGACTTTAAATAAATCATTGTAAAGATGTTTAAGAAGTTAAAGGAAAAGATTACAGCAAGCAAACAAATAAGGAACTTCAGCAGGAAGAGGGGAACTATAAAAAAAGAACCAAATGGAGATTCTAGAATTTAAAATTACAGTAGCTGAAATGAAAAGTTTCACTGGATGAGATTAAAAGCATATAAGAGATGGTAGGAAAATGGGTCAGTCAACTAGCGAACTTGAAAACAGATAGAAAGAAATTATTCAGTTTGAAGAACTGAAAAAAAAATGGGTTTAAAAAGAATTACCAGAGCTTCAGTGGCATGTAACTGGAGCATTAAATGGATTGTAGGGAGAAATAATATAGTAGTAATATATTTGAAGAAATGTTCCCCCAATTTTTAACATTTGGTGAAGAACATACACTTACAGATCCAAGAATGCCAGTAAACCTCAAATAGATAAATACAAAAAAAAAAGCCTGCAGCTAGTTTTCTCATAGTTAAACTGATAGACAACAAAAATAAAGAGAAAATCTTAAAAGCAATTGGATAAAAATAAATGGATCTCTCATCGGAAACCATGAAGGTCAGTAGACAAAGGAGCAGCATCTTTAAAGTACTCAAAAAAAAAAAAAAAAAAAAAACCCACCAAAGTTGTCAATCCTGAATATTATCTACACCTAAAACAACCCTTAAAAATGAAGGAGAAACGAATACATTTTCAGATGAAAAGAAAACTAAGCTGATCCAGTGTAAGGAGTTCTGCACTGTGAGAACGCCATAGGAAGCTCTTCAGGTGGCAGGAAGTGACTCCAGACAGACACCTGGGTCTCCAAGAAGAAACAAAGAGGGCCGGAAACACTAACTATGTGGGTAAGGATAAAAAATGAGTTTTACTCAATTCCCTTAAAAGACCACTGACTTTTAGGTGCATGGGTGGTTCAGTGAAATAATGCTTGCCTTCCATGCGCAAGTCCCAGGGTCGATTCCCAAACCATGCACCCTTAAAAAAAAAGAAACACAATTGACTTTAAAGCAAAGAATATAGCATCAAATTGTGGCATTTATAAATTGTATAGGTATAAAATATATGACAAAATAGTACAAAAGATGTAGGTAATGGAATTATATTGTTGTGAAATTCTCATATTTTACACAAAATGCTACAAAATTAATTCTAAACTGACTGATGAGATAAAGATATAATTCCTAGAGCAACCAAAAAGATCTGTTAGAGGAATTATTAAAAGTCCAATAGAGGGCGGTGAGATGGTGGCTCAGTGGTGGAATTCTCGCCTGCCATACTGGAGACCTGGGTTCGATTCCCAGTGCCTGTCCGTGCAAAAAAAAAAAATAGTTTAAAAAGTAAAAAGCATGAGGGGCCAAAAAGATGATGACAACTAAGTGCAGCTACAGCAGCCCTGGGTTTCCCACATCTGTATGTCTTGCCATGTGAGAGAAATAAGCTCTTATGTTAACCAGGCTTAATTATGTGAAGCCAAACTCACTGCTATATATTACTAAATTGTTTATTAAAACTATTTAGATAGAAATAGAAACAGAATAAAATGCCTAGCATGGATATTGATTAACTTCCATTCATGAAATAATCATTTATTATTCATATCTATTGTAACACAAATAGGTGTAAATATAGAAATAAGCGCCCCACATGATGAATTTTTAGTAAGGTAAACAACTCAGCTAGAATCTCTTATGAACCTCATTTCACCAATAAACCCTTTCTTGTTTGTTTGTTAATCTAGTGCATGAGTAGATTCCAGCCAAATATGACTCCAAATTATTCCTGATCTTGAAATAATGATGTCCAAATGAATCTTTTCCTGTGTTCAAAAAGAATGAACGCATCATGCTGAAGATCTTTCACCAGTGAACTAAAATTAATAAGCAGGATTCGATGTCAGCCACGAAATGATTACACATTAAATTCAGGCCCTGTGGGCATCAAAGACTTGGTTCTGGGCTTTGGGTCTCCTCTGTACAATGGAAAAAAACTTTTTTTTTAATGAGAGGCCATAACTACTGCAAATGCTGTTTCTACTTCAAACTTGACATCTGTGGTCTCTGCCCAGAAGCTTTTCCAATATTGTTTTACTTATAAGTTTAATAAAACATAAAAGGTGGTTTTAAAAATGAAAGATGCTTCCCTAGAAGTGTATGGCCTAAAACCAAAGGATCATTTGGGTAGGTTTGGCTATGGTCCTCTGTAAGAGGCAAATGTAGTTAGACAATTTGAAGGATGGAGGATAAAGGGAAGAAGCCAGTACTATAAATATGAGATGGTAACAACACCGAGGTTGGAGGAAAGGAAAAATAAGAGTAGAGCAGGCAAAGGAGACCTTGCCTTTGTGATGTGCTGGAATGTTTTGATGGTGGTAAGTAAAATTAATGAAATCAGTGATTCTGCTATGGTGGGAGGTAGATGAAGAACTGATCTTGAAAGAGGTCTTCACAATCATTAAAGCTGAGCAGAAAACATAGACTAGCAGTCAGGAACAGAGGAAATCCAGGTAGGACAAGGCTAACTCCAGCCCGTGATGGATTCATATTTTCGTTGACTCTGAAATAGGAAAGTCCAAAGCACCCATGTTTCTGTGTGCTAGAAAAAATTCAGACTACAACTTGTAAAACTGTATTTTGTTTATAACATTGTGAAACAGCATGTTGAAATCAACTTTATTGAGATATAATTTAGGTATAGTATATATATATTATATATATTCTTTCACTTAGAAAGGTTGATCTTTATTTCAGATGACCTATAGGAGCTTGTTCAGATAAAGTTGGAAGAAAATGAAGATATAAAAGCAAACATTTAGTGAGATCTACACTTTCGCATGCCTTTCCTGAGAGGTTCTAGCAGGTTACTCTTAAGAATCAGGAGACAACCCTGCGAGCTCTTTTTATGGGTTTTCATTCAGTTTTGCTTTGAGGGACTCACCAGTCAAAGTAAAAAACCAAGTCTCCTAACCAAAACTGAGATCATCAGAAAGGGATGCCAGAGGAGTGATTGTACATTTTAAGTGTATCATTTGATGCATTTTAACAAATGCAACCATCATCCAAATCAAGAAACAGACTATCTCCATCATTCCATAAAATTCCCTTGTTCTCCTCATTTCTAGTCAATCCTCACATTCACCTCCATGTCATCATAAGTCTACTTGCTATCACTATAGATTAGTATTTCATATTTTAGAATTTCATAGCAATGGAATCATACAGTTCAAACTCTCAATGCCTGGCTTAATTTGCTCAGCAAACAGTTTTTGAGATTCTTCTATGTCATTGTGTGTATCAAAAGTCTGCTCCTTTTGCTTAATGGGCAGTATTCCATTTTATGGATATACCCCAATCTATTTATCCATCTACCTGCTGGCGAATGTTTGGGTTGTTTCAGTAAAGGCTCCATAAATAAAACTCTTGTGAACTTTGTGTAGCTCATGTTTCTATTTCTCTTGGATAAATATCTAAGAGAAAAATTTGCTTGGTCGTATGGTAAGTGTGGGTTTAACTTTTTAAGAGCCTGACACATCGTATTTTGAAGAGATGGTACCAGTTTATATTCCCCTTAGCAGCGTGTGAGTTCCAGTGGAGGAGTAGCTTTTGATGGCAGGGCATGACCATGGTGGGGGTAGGGGTGGGAGCTGTGGAGGGGTTCTTGCATCTCCCTCCTCCATCTCTACCACACCCCGACATTTTTTTGACCAAGGCCAAGGCAAAATCAAGATGGCCTCAGTGGGTGGTCATCTAGGGTACACTCAGATCAGCCTGGTGGATCTCAGGTTGCACAATGTCTCTGGGGATGGCAGAGAACTTTGGAGTAGTTCTAGCCCCAGTACTTGAGTTGTCTGTTTGGTGGATGGTAGCGCATAAGCCTAAGTACAATAAAGATATATGCCTCGTCTTCATATGGTTAACAGTCTCTTGAGAAGACATAAAATGCACACGCACTAAACTGCCATACAAGAAATAGTTATAAGGTGGAAATCCCTAAAGGAGAAAAGGGTGACTTAGCTATGTTTGGAGCATAGCTGTGTGGAGTGTGCTGTCAGTGTTCCACCCATATGTTTAAAAAGGGTCCTCAGTTGCTTAATGCACCACTTTTTCCTGTTCTGAATAGGTTGAGAGACCCATTTGACTTCTAACTGGTTGTAGGCTAACATTTCTTTTCCAGTCATAGTCTCATTCATGTTTCATTTAAGGCAGTAAAACCTAGTGATGTAGAGTAAGATTATAATATTTCAAACCTTGCCTCATCACTTAGCAGTGGTAGTGAATTTCTTAACTTTTCTTAAACTTGGACAAATTTTTTAACTTTTATATGCCCCCATTTCCTTATCTATAAAGTAGGGAGGGTAATTACGTCTATGTCACAATAAATAAATACGATTTTCATATCTGGTAAGTAATAAAAAGTCAATGATTTTTTCCCCTTAAACTGCTTTAATAACGTGTATGTGTAATAGTTGCATCCAGCTGATCTTGTACTTAAAAAGTGTTTGAGACTGAACCATATGCAGGTTTCTGTGTAAGGCACAATAAAGATATACCCCTTGTCTTCATATGGATACAGTCTCTGGAGAGGACCTAAAGTACACAGGCACTGAACTGCCATACAAGGAATAAAGTTATGAGGTCCGACAGAGAAATTCCAAAATGAGAAAAGGGTGACTTAGCTGGGTTTGCAACATAGGTGTGTGGAGCATGCTGTCCATGTTCCACCTATAAGCCTTAGACTGTCACCATGCTCCCCATCACCACCACCACCAACAACAATCAGTATGACCACCTCCACCACTGCTTCCTGCCACCACCATTACCATCACCACCACAACCACTACCATCATCACCACCATCACCACCACCACCATCACCAACACCAACACCACCACTATCTTGAGATGGCCACCACCATCACCACCTTACCACCACCATCACCTCCTCCCACCACCACCACCACCACTGTCACCATCACCACCAACACCACCATCACCTCCTCCCACTGCCACCACCACCATCACCTCCTTCCACCACCACCACCACCGTCACCACCACCATCACCATCACCACCACCACCATCACCTCCTCCCACCGCCACCACCACCGTCACCACCACCATCACCACCACCACCATCACCTCCTCCCACCACCACCACCACCATCACCTCCTCCCACCACCACCACCACCGTCACCACCACCATCACCATCACCACCACCACCATCACCTCCTCCCACCGCCACCACCACCGTCACCACCACCATCACCATCACCACCACCACCATCACCTCCTCCCACCACCACCACCGTCACCACCACCATCACCATCACCACCACCACCATCACCTCCTCCCACCACCACCACCATCACCACCACCATCACCACCACCACCACCACCATCACCTCCTCCCACCACCACCACCGTCACCACCACCATCACCATCACCACCACCACCATCACCTCCTCCCACCACCATCACCACCACTACTACCACCACCCCAAAATAGATTTGACTGTAAAAAACTGAAACTGCCAAAAGATAAAATTCAGGTGCAATCAAAATAGGCAATGGGGTGGGGTTGGGATAATTTGAGAAGAGGGAAGGAAGTAAGAGATTCTGACATTTTGATCTTTTTCAGGGGGAAGATAAAGACATCAATTAACATTAGAAACTGATAGAAAGCTATAGATTCAAGCTTGTGAAGTAAAAAGTTAAGGCTTTTAATTTACAGAATAGAGATAGATATTGTAAGTTCCAACCTATTAGAGGGGAAAAGTAGAACAAAGAAAACTCGATCAAGATAGTATTGGACAAGAAAGTAAAAATAGAAGCACCAAGAAAACATAAACGAAATAAGCCAATGAGAATTTATTAGTAATGCTGGTAAATGTAAATTGGTTAAATTCTCCAGTTAAAAGATAAAGAATTGTGCATTGGATAAAAGGGGGGAAAAGCACAAAGCAAAATTCAGCTGTTTATTTACAAGAGATAAACATAACATGAAGAAACACAAAAAGGCTTCATTTCTTTTTAATTGAAAAGGTTCACTCATACTCATGAAACTCAACAGAAAATGAAGTAGATGTAGCAGTTTAATCAGAAAAAATAAATTTAAGGTGAAAAGGGACAAAGAGCTATAGCTAGCATGGGGGAAAGTAGCATTTTGCCAAACACACAAGTCTGATAGAATACAAGAAGACATTGACCAAGTCTCCACCACCATGGACACTGTGTCTTGGATGAGGGTGACCAATAAGAACACCGAGGATTTGGAGAACACAGTGGGCAAGCCTGGTATAATGGACATGTAGAGCCTGCACCCCATACAGCGACTGTGACTGCAAGGATGGGGGTGAAAGTGTACAGGGGTGTCTGTGTTTGGGCGTAAAACATTCCGTCTAGGACACAAACTTTTTGGGAAAAGGAAGACCCAGGAGAAAGAAGTTTAAAGGCATGATTATTTTCTTCCATGTACAAATTTCATTATGATTTTCATGTGATATTTGAATACAGAAGGAGCTCAACAGAGCAGAAGTCTTGGGCCAGGTTTAAGGTTTTATGATATAAATCAGGTGGACAGGCATAAAACGTGAAGCGGAAGAGATAAGCAGAGCTTTGCAAGAAGAGGTGAAGAGGGCAGAATGCAAAGGCTGCTGGCCTTTGGCCAAGGTCAGCTCTGCTGCTCTGTGAGTGTGGTCTAGGAAGTCACGCCTGGCAGTGGGGAAAGCCGCCCTTCAAGAGGCCCCGCGTTATCTTCAGCTGAAAGTGAAGATGTGTGAGTGGTGAGCCAAAGCAGCTTCACCAGGCCTGCTTCCTCCCTCTTATTTCCCTCTTTCTTTCTCTCTCTCTTTTCTTTCCATCTTTCTCTCTCTCACTCTCTCTCTCTCTTCCTCTCCTTCTCTCCTCTTTTTCCTCTCTTCCTCTTTTTTCTCCTTCCCTTCTTCCCTCCCTCCTTTCTTCACTCCCTCTTTCTTTCCTTTCCTCCCTCCTTCCTTCCTTTCCTTCCTTCCTTTCCACATTTTCTCTCAACAGTTGAATTCTGTGAACCAAAATTTCAACCATAAAGACCCCCAAAATGGAACTTAGTGCCAGTTTGCTGGTGGTTGAATTCTGGTGTTGCTACCTGAAGGGTAGAGGGAGTGTGGGTGAGGCCGCATGGAAATCATTCTGTTATGTACCCCTTCCTGGAGACAGATTCTTTCCCAGTGGGTGTCCAGGACCTTTCCCTCTCCTTTGCATCTTTCTTTGCTTTTTGATGGTTTCTCTGTCCTTCATTCTATCCAGGAAGGATGGAGGAAGGCCACGAAGAAGTTGCAAATGGCAAACCAATCAGTGTTGTTCTTTTTAAGCGACTATAATGTCAGCATGTAATTCAGGGAGAGGCTGAATTTGGTTCTCAGGTTTATTATTATTAGCTCTGTTATGTGGGTTTTCTCCTACCAGATAGACTCAAGAATTGGCTGAAACCTTGGTATGTTAGAAGCCAGAAAGTATATATTCTAAGCCTTGCATATTAATGTAAATGTTAACTGCAGCCTAGAAAACTTAGCTGGTCTTTGTCCCCAGTTTCCCAGAGAGGGGCGCCATGGATCTTCGGGATTTACTGATGGGAGGCCTTTTGTTCTTCAGGGTAGGTCCAGGGCCACACCTGATAGTCCACGTGGCCCACGTTCCACCACATGGGCATTGACTCTCTAAAGCATGTCAACATAAAAAGATGCACACATAAATTCGGGGCCCTGGAAGTTCTGAAGAGCTTCCATGACTGAAAAAAATACACGCCTGCTCTGCCAGGAGGGTGACACGATCTGAGTCCATGGGGAGAGAGGTCACAAGCTTGTGTGTTAGACGCCCCAGACCTCACCCTCTGCGCCTCTTTTGGCTTCTTCACATTTGTATCCCTTTACTTTAATAAAGCTATAATCCTAAGGATAGCGCTTTCAGTGAGTTCTGTGAGTAGTTGTTGTAGTGAAATATTGAACCTAAGGAGGTAGTAGGAGCTCCCTAATTTGTAGCCAGTTGGCTAGAAGTGTGGGTGGCTGGGGACCCCCAAAGTTGTAACTGGTGCCTGGAGGATAATCTTGCAAAAGATTGTCCTGAGTCTGTGGGGTCTCGCCTAACTCTGGGTAGAGTCAGAGTTCAAATGATTTGAGTTAAGCTGTTGTGGTAGTTATAGACGTTTCTACAAACTATACAGTTCTGAGAGCAATGCAAATGTACTTTTCATTGTGCAATGGATATATTTCCGTACAAATTGAATATTTTGTAAAGGTCTCCTACTTGAAAAATTTACCTTGCATTTAAGGCATGGTAGCATACAATAATAGCCACTGAGAGAATTCGCCTTTAAAATTTTTTTTCACAGGCTCTTCCTAAATCAGGAAACACTGGCCGCAGGCTTTTCTGTGTGAAACCAATGGATGTTATAATTGTGTGCGTTTATAAGGGCATTCTGTGTTTATATGTGCTTGTGTGTTGTGTATATGTGTTTGTAGGTTTGTGTCTGTTGTATGTGTCTGTAGATGAATGTGTGTGTTCTTGTGTATGTTGTGGGGTGCATGTTTGTATATATGTGTGAGTTTGTGCTGTGTGTTTTTGTGGGAACATGTCTGTGTGTGTATGTTTGTGTTTGTGTAGATATCTGTATGTTTGTGTATTGTGTGTGTTGAGGGTGCATGGCTATGTTCATGTTTGTGTTGTGCTGATCTGTTTCTGTCTGTACATGTGTGTGGTACACGTATTTGTGGATTGTGCATGTATATATGTTTGTGTTGTGTAAGGTTGAGCCTGGGTATTTTGCATATGTGGTTGTGGGTGTCTGCATGTGTGCATGTTTGTGTTTGTGTATAGTTATTTGTATTAATGTATAATTTCCAAGTGTATTTTCTTAATGTTTAACACTGTTAAAAAGATCAGCTTTATTTAACCCTAAATAATGGATGTTTGTTGCAAGCATCCTGTGTGTTAGCATGTTAAGGACAGAGTACTTCATCCTCGCTCAAGCCCTTTCTTTTGTACTAGCCACGACAAAGTGCACAACCTGAAAATCAAGGCAGACTCAGAAATAACCACCATCTGCTGCTCCCAAGCTTGTGTCGCAGTGAGATTTGTGTGCTCAAACAACCAACAATTTGCCTGTTTAATTAAACTGAAATGGATTTGCTGATAGAACAGTCTAAATGCTCCTGGGTGATTACAGTATGGTGCTTTCACGTCACACCAGCTGCTCATGTTGTGTCCTTCACCTAGCATTGCCTGTGTGATCAGAAAGATGCAGGGTTGAGGCTGCGAAGACGGAGATGCAGTGAGCAGACCCCGGAGGCAGCGAGTCAGGTCCCGTCCCAGCAGCCGTGCACACGGATGCCCTGTGACCCCTCTGCATGCCATGTTCCCGGGCCAGGTCCAGGGACCCAGAGGCAGGACGGCAGTGTCTGTCACCCAGGAAATGCACCCCAAGCTTGGTGCAGCTCCGAGAGATGCAGGTGTGGAAACATGGTAGTTAAAGCACCCTCTGTTCGGCAACTGTTTGAAAAGGAATTGGACAAATTTGATGAGCACGAATGCAAGCTCTACACATATTTGGAGTCGTTATGAAATATAACAAAACAAATTCATGACAAATGGTATTTCAGAGTTTATTAGGATGGGAGGGTATAGCAGAAAGTGCAAAGGAAGACAAAGCTGCTGTTTCTTAAAGGCACTTGAGATTGCACACAAGTCTGTCAAACTTCTGAGGGGTGACTCAGTGTTCAAGTCGACCCTCCCCCCACCTGGAGAAACATTTATGCAAAGGATGATGGAAATAAATCTTTCACAGAAACCCCATAATTCCAAAATTAGTCCAACACATTTCAAATACACATACTTAAAAAGACTTACATTTTCATTTAGCTTGCAAGTAATGCTTACTCATCTAATATCAGAGAACAAAGCCTTTTCTAGTTTAAGATAAATCTCTGCAGAGAATTCCAGCCCTGGGGAACAGTGGACAAAACCTGCTGAAAAGAAAGGCTCACCACTTGCACAGAAGAATAACAGTATCAGAAAGGAATTCCATATTTTCCATCTAAAATAGATATGCATTGTCTCCAAAAACAGACCAAAGCAATTCATTTCTTAGAAAACATTTCAGTGAGTACTGGACTTGAGGGCTGAGGTGGAATAGGGTAATTGATTATCAAATAGTTGGAGAATTTGGATCACTTTCCTTTTCTCATTATCCCCACTTATTTTTGATTGACAAACTCCACAAACCATACAGATCTAAGCGTTGAATTTTATAACCAGAGTGGGACAGATGTGTTCAGAGATCCTACTCAATTCCCATGCTAAGGCTATTGTTTAAGGTGATGAAAATATGTAGGGGACATCAAACCATTCTGCAGCTGCTAGAAAGCAATGCTTTCCTGTTTTCCTGATTTAAACAATGGAGAACCAAAGAGGAAAATAATAAGAAAAGGTTTTCCTATATTTCCTTTAAAAAAACAAAACTGCTTCATTTTGAATTCATCATGTCCAATCTCATCTCTGTTTTCTTAGTTTCCACAGGAATATTAATGGGAAAAAGGGTCAGAGCAAAAGTACCTAATAATCAAATCCATATTCTTCAAAGGCTATTCAGTGAGAAAAGTTAAGGCTCCTTCACAAATAGGCTTAACTAAGGGTTCATAGGAAGGACTTACAGAGAATAGCAGCATGCACATGTATATGTAAGAGAAAAGAAATTCAACTCCAGCCCAGTTCATTCTACAGTATCCACAAACACCCACATGCAAATGTTTAACCTTCTGCTCCATGTCTTTGCCTTATCACTGGAAAGATGTTGAGATGAGGCTTTCCAAAGATTTCCTAGATGATCATTGAGTAAAACTTTCAACTCAGAGCCTGGTGTCATTTATTCACTTGATGTCACTGGGAAACACAAGATGTGAATGTGTAACACCTCAAGCTTGGATTATGATGGTTAAAGAAGGGACGCAACCAATCACAGAAGTCAGATCTGCTGATTTCATCCTGAAGCCAAGCTGGTGAGCAGGGCTGGGCTCTCAAGTCATGCCACAATGGGTGTCCATTAAATATTCCCCAAAGAATTTTGTGGAAATATAGACATCCTGCCTTGTTTTCCAACACTCCTCAGATTACCTATGGCCATTGTTCTCCTCCAGCCTCCTCCTCCAAAAAATGACCAAGCAAAAGAACACTGATGGTCAGCTGAAATTAGCAGTGGGCAGTAAGTTGCATGTTTAAATGATCTGCCCTGGGAGAGTTTTAGTCTCGAATTACAGTTTTTCTAAGAGATTCCTAGAATGATTGAGCTATGGGCAATTCTATAAGGACAAAAAAAAAATTTCCTTGTCTCTGAGCCCCTGTGCCCAGAGCCCACAGCCCAACTTGCAGCAGGTCCTTGGGAGAGAACAAACCCCCTCAGCCTGCACGAGCCCAGTGCACTCCAGAGGTGTTGGTACTGGGGCGCAGGGAGCATCATGCACCCAGGATGACCAGAGAGCCTCTCGCCAGCTCCTTCCTACCCAAGTCTCGCCTGGGTCCACACCCCAGGGGGCCTCCTTGGATAAATGGGCAATCTGTCAACGGCCTCATGGCTGGTGACCTTTCATTTATCCAGATGCAGCGGTGGCCCCCAACTTCCTCCAAAATAAGGACTTGCAACCCTCAAACAAAATGAAAGCAGAAATAACTGAGAGTATAAAGCATCTGTTTGAGGCCAGTGGTTGTCATCAGATTCACTGCCTAGTGTGGGATTCCCGGCTGTTGTATGGTCCACAGTGCCTGGGAGGGCAGCTCAGTGTGAAGCAACCCAATGCAAATGAAGGAGATGCTTTATCTGTCAACTCATTTCCTCCCTTGTGGGTGGGGGTCCATGATCTCCCTAGAGTTGAGGAACAGGTTGTATTTCCCACCCAAACAGGAACTCAAACCCAGAGATCAGAAAACAGTGTTGGGTTGTCTTAGAAATCATAATGTCGTGAGGAGTGGGCCTGGGTGGGCTTGGGCGGCAGCTCCGTGAATTCAAGACCCCTCAGCATGGGCACGTGGTCCTCCTAAGTTAGCCAGAACGCCTGAGGACCATGGGAAGGCTTATTGGGAACCCAGAATAGAAATCTCTGTCCATCACCCAAATGTAAGTGTTTTAAAAGGCCTGAAGGTAAAGAGGTTGGATTTGCATTTGTTCCCACCTAAGTAGAAATACTGTGTCAGGTGAAGTTTTAAAACCCATCTGAATGGTCAAATGGTTGATTCCTACACAATGGACTGCAAATTGCCATTTGAGAGTCCTGTGGGCAAATAAGCTCTGTCCAGTGGACAGTCTTGCTGCCACTTAAGTGTTACACCCCCAGTATTCCAACTGAAAATGGAAAATAATTACATCACTTTTTACAGAGTAAACATTGTAAATACCCTGAGAAGCCCCACAAAGACTAATTCTTCTCATTTCATTCTCCCTTAGCTTTCCTTAAAAAAAAAAACTGAGATATAGCATGCATGTTTCAAATTTGACAAAAAGATTGACTTAATTCCTAAAACCATGTACACTCCCCAGTTGTCACCTCTGGGATAGGCGTGACGTTAGGGCGTCCTCATTCCAAGAAGCAAAATATTTGGATTGCTTGGCTTGAGGTCTGCTCTCCTGCACAGGGTGGGGAAACCGGGACCCCACTTGCTCCTCCCATGACTTCTAATACCTCTGGCCGTTGATGAATCTCGGGGCGCCTATCTGGCGACCCCAGAAAGAACCGTGCAGCGAAAGACTCACTGCCCAACACATTATATGTCACAAGAGGAGATCTTTGCAAACAAGCATTTAAAAATGACGATTCAAAATTAAAATTGCTTTGAATAGTTTTTGCTGTTACAAAGAATTTAGTTTCTCTCTCCCGGCCCCACTTTTTCTTTTTAAGAGAGAGTCCTTAAGCAACACTGTAATAAAATCCCCCATGAATTGTTTCTCATTTCCTTGCATCTCACACCCATGAGTCAGGATTCAACATTCTCATGGTGCAGCACTGACCGTGAGCTATGCCCAGCTGCTTTATAACAACAGCCTTTACCACACACCCCATCAACTCTGTCACACATTCTCTTGAAAGCACTCAGAATGAAGAATGTTCAGTGCTTCCACTATCTACCATTACAGAGCTCCAAATCAGAGCAGTATGACAGGGAACAGGGAAGCAGGCAGGTGGTGGCTGCTTGCTGCCTGCACTGGCTCAAGGACAAATTGGCCTGGACATTTTTTTTCCTTATTTAGTTTTCATCTCTTCAGTGGTCGGGTATGTGTTAGCGTCAGTACATCTAGATGAACTAATTCAAACATCCGTATGACAAATCCCCATCCTTTCTCCACAGCAGTTCATGCTTTCAAAAATACCTTTAATTCACTCAGACAACTTTCCCCAATTTATTCAAACTTTTCTTACAAAAAAAAAAAAAGACAAAACTTATATAATCTCGAGATTCCCTGCCTCCTTGCTACCTGAACAGTGAATTTTCCTCCTGATTGTTCTGGAGGATTCCAACCACATCAAACCCAGGGGGACTCATGATGGAAAAATGCATAAATGTAAATATGAAAAAATTTTTCCAGTCCTGAATGTGTTCACTTTGACCAAAAAAGAAAAAAAAAATGACCTTATATAATTATAATTAAACAATTAATCTGTCTCTCTGATACAAAGAAAAACTAATCATTTTAATCCTAATCAGCAGACAGTTTTCTTCTTCAGATGACTGAAGTGAACAGAGAAGAGGTTCGGAGGGAGCCGGCTAGCACCTGACTTGTAAACACCTGGACGCAGAATCCATGGGAAACACGAAATCAGTCACATTTGAATTTGAAAAGGGAAAGTGAGTGAGAAGTGTCAATGTTCGCAAAAGTCCTACAAGTAGAGCCCACGGGTGGCTTCCACTTTAGGAAAGCCACACAACATGGAAAATACCTGCACACTTCAAGCTGCAGTCTTTTAAGGAGAAGGTTTGCAAACAACTGCTGCCAGTCCAACCCCTTGGACAGGTGCTAGAAGCTCCGAGGACCGTGGCAGCCGACGGCAGGTGCCTTTGGGGTCACCTCACCTTCAACAGTCCGTCCCAGGTGCTGGACTACGAAAAACAAAAGGTGACAGCGTTGGGGTGCAGGTGTTCTTGGTGCATGCAGGGCTCGACCTCAGGGAGCCTGGGGCCACACTGTGCCGCGGGCAGCTCAGTACATTCTGAGTGAAGCTCCCCTGCGCTTCCAGGATGGCTTAACCAAGCAGAACTTGGTCTTGCCCTCCACCCCCACGGCTGAGCTTGTGCTGCACCCCCACCTTGAGGCTGACCCTCCCACCTCCTCCTGGCTACCGCAGGGCTTTCTTTACCTGTACTGGTTCTCCATGGCCCTGCTCTCGGCTCTCTCTGGAACCCAGGAGTAACTGTCAGCTGCACTCTGGGGCTTCTTCTCCTTTTCCTCCTTCTTGGCTTTCCGCTTGCGGTAGACCAGCAACCCTAGAGCCAGGGCCAGCATGAGGAGAATGGCCACCACGGTGCCCAGAATGTAGAACAAGAGCAGTTTTTGCCCATCAGTGCTGCCATCGCTTTGTTGGGCCACAGAATCGTCATTGATGGAAGCCCCCGCTGCAGACGCGCCGCGGCCAGCTGTAGTCGTGGGGCGTCTGGTGCTGGGCTCCAGCCTGAGGCCGGGGGTCCCACTGGGCACCAGGGTCTGGGTTGGGGCATGGGTGACGGACGTGTCGGATAGGAGGGAGGGTCTCCTGGTGACGGGTGCCGTGTCGGAGGTGTACTCGGGGGCCCGGGTGGGATTGGGCGTCATGGTGGAAGGAATGGTGCTCCCCTCTCCACCTCCCTCGGCCTCTCCAGGGAGAGACCCGGTTGGGGGTCCCAGGGATGTGTAGCCGAAGGTGCAGGAGACCCCATCGGAGGCCAGCTGTGAGCCTGATGGGCAGCTGCAGTGGAAAGAACCCTGGGTATTGGTGCAGCCCTGGGCACATGGGGAGAGGCCCGGGGCACACTCGTCCACATCCAGACATGACTCCTCTCCCTCTCCAGGGCCTCCGGGCTCATAGCCCACCCAGCACTCGCAGCTGAAGCCCCCGGGGGTGTTGATACACTCCTGGGGGCAGGGGGAGCCAAGGCACTCATCAATGTCCTCACAGTCTAGCTGGCTTGGGTCCAGCTGGTAGCCTGGGGGACAGTGGCAGGTGTAACCCTGCCATTGGGGCTCAGGGACACACATGGCCATCCCTCGGCACGGGTCTGAACTACAGGGGCTCCGAGAGGCGCAAGTCACCAGGTCGTCCAGTAGCCGGAACCCAGGGCGGCAGCCGCAGCGGAAGGAGCCATCCCCTCCATCGAAGCAGTCCTGCTGGCAGCCTCCGTTGTTGAAACTGCAGCCGAGCTTGGAGCTGGTACAGAGGGGACCCGAGCTGTCCCAATCAAATACGCCGGAGTCTTTCTCCTTGCACAAGAAGTAGTGTGCCTCCTCCTTGCCCTCATCACCGCAAGTCACATCGGCCGAAGAGGCGAAGGGCACAGCCCCAAGGGAGGAGCTGGTGGCCAGGAAGGGGGTGGTGTAGGTCACCTGCCCGGGGCCCCCCAGGGCCAGGGGCCGGCACATGCCTTTGAAGCTGAACTTGCACACAAAGCCCTCCACGTTGCTCACGGGGTTGCCAGGGGTCCCACACGGGCCCTCGGACCACTTGGGGAGGCTGTCGGGGAGCAGCGACAGGGCCTTGTTGAACAGGAGGGCCACGCAGCGCCTGGAGATGCACGTGCTCTTGCCCTCCTTTTGCCAGTTGGTGTAGGGCGTGTGCTCCCCGCCGCCCACCCAGCTGAAGCCCTTCAGGGGCAGGTTGGGATCCCAGCACTTGCCCTTCTCCCGCTGCAGCCCGATCCAGAACTTGCCCATCGTGGCCTCCGAGGACACCTGGGGCTTCAGCAGCTGGGTCAGGGAGTCCTGGATGTGCCGGGCTTCCTCCTCGGACTTCACCGTGGCCAGGTTGCCCCCGTTGGCGCTGCAGTTCCGCTGGGCCTCTGCCGCACTCAGCTTGCCCCAGTGGGCCGTGTAGCAGGCCTTCCCCGCACAGACCACGGCCTCTTCGGCCACCCCAGCCCCGGCCTGACCCAGGAGCAGCAGCAGAAGCAGCAACTGGCAGCTGGAGGTGGCCATGCCGTCCCCTCTCTCAGCTTCCAGGGCACCGGGTCAGAGGAGCCCAGGGCTCAGCCGCAGCCGCTCTGGCACCACGAGGACACAAAGGCTGCGGGCTTTGCACGTCCCCCTGCCCCACGGCGCATCCTGTGGCTGCCGTCCTCCTTATTTCTCACCGGATACCGGGGCTTCCTGGAATGAATAGCCTTCTGCCTCCTCCTGCCTTCATCACAGTTTTGTTGTGCATAAAAGGAACCAGGCAGCTGTGCTGGGTCCCTGGCTGAGTGCTGTGGAAATGCTGCGTAGTTTGGGGGGAAAAGGAGTTTCTAGCTCAAAGATACAATCTGCTTTATTTTGGCTTCATTCTCTTTCCCATCTGCATGGGAAGCTTAAATGGCATGCTACAAAATGGGAGGGGGTTTGGGAAGGAGGAGTGCTAGGAACTTGAGAGAACCCACTTAGTAACCCATAATAAAATTCCACTTTGGTTTACAAGCCATGAAAAGAGAAAAATAAATAAAAGAAAATGGACACTTGAGATATGAAGCCATGGAGAATTGTTATTTTCAGCTTTTTTTAGAAGCAAAGAGGATTTTTCTTTTGCCTATCTCATGCTCCCCTGCTGGATTCGGGAGTCCTTTTTCTGTTATTCTCCCCCATCGGGAACTTTAAATAGATAAGTGGGCAGGCTTTAAATAGGAACTGAGCCGTGGGAATGTCTGCTTTCCTACTGCAGCCAAACTCCCCAAGAAGGAGAAGCCGAATGGGGGAAAGTTGGCAGTTTTCAGAGTGCGAGTCGTTACACTATGAGGTGGCAGGGTCACCCAAAGCGTCTGAGAGTGAAGGAAATGAGAACGTCTCCAAGGCCGCAGTTTGCACGCTTGCCACCCACCCCTCCCTGGCTCTGCTGAGTCCACCATGGTGGGCTCAGGGTCAGGATTCTGGACAGGGAAAGAGAGTCCGGGCCGCAGCCGCGATCTTCCAAAGCCAGTAAGTCAAAGTCTCCTCTTCTGCAACAACAGGCAAGCTCTGCCCATCAGGGCTGTCTTTGGTTGGGAATTCCCAGAAGCAGACCTTGAGATGAGGAAGTTTAGAATCTAAATCAGGTTGTTCCCGGCGCCTGCTGGAACAGGGGTAGTTTATTCAGGAGGATGTATTAGTCAGTGCTCTTCAGTGTTCCCAGTTAGCCTACTGAGATTTTGAATCTGGGTCTGGGTGGAGGTCGGGTACAACATGACGGGAGACTGAGGCAATAATGCAGGAGAAGCGATCACCTCTCATCCCAGGTCCCCATGAGACAATTTCCACATCCCCACTGCATCACGGGAAGAGCCGTGGGCTCCGAAAGACCCGCCAGCAGGTGGCGGGGGTGGGCGGGGGGGTGGGGGTGGGGTACATGAACAGTGAGTGTTCTTGGCCTTTGTGGTGGGATCTGGAAAGCAGTAGAGTTGTCGGCTTATCATTCGGGGCCAGTCATAGGTTTTGGGTGAAGCATGTGGGTGGCCGCAAATGTGGTTTTGAGCTCTGGGGACATTTTATGCACCAGGGGTGGACAACTGTTTATTAACCAGACCAAAGGTCAGTATTGGGCAAGCGGCAGGCTCAAAGGAAGATGTTGAGGCTTCATATAGAAAATACCAAGAAAGGTTAGGGCATCCAGAGAAGCAGAACAGACAGGATATATATACATAGGACTATATGAAATGGCATTTATTGTATGGGATTGTCTCATGTGACCTTATGGGATGGCAAGTCCAATTTCTGTAGGGCAGGCTGCCCCCTGGAAACTGATGAGGTAATGCTGAATTTGAGTCTGAGTTTCTTAGGGCAAGCCAGCTGGTTGAAGGTGAGGCAGAAATTCTTTTATCTGATCTCTGAAATCCTCAGTTCTGGCTTTAAAATCTCCAAATAATTGGATGAGGACACTCCTATTGCTGAAGGGAACTCCATTGTTGTAGATGCAATCAGCCATAAAAACAATCAACTGATTATAGATGCAAATCCACCTATAAGATACCCTCACAGTAGCAATCAGGTCAGTTCTTGCTTGACCAAACAATTGCACACTGTGACCTGGCTGTGTTGACATATGAACTGTGAACCATTACAGAGGGGGGTGAGCCAGGGAAAGGGAGGCACCAATAGAGGTAACAATGAGCAGATGACCCTGGAAGCAACTGGAGCTTAGCTCAGCTGGGGCACTCTGGGACACAAGGTAGAAAATGCCTCAGAATTGTTCCACCCACAGGGGAAGGAATTAGGGGTATTTTTCCTCCAGCTCATTTAGTCACTAGCTGAGGGGTCAACCCCTCAATGCACTGGACTAACCCATGAGGGCCCAGCACACTGGAAGAGACACTCAGGTACAGAGTCTCAGGTGACTGCTGATAGTTCATGGACATGGCACCGCATCTGCCATGTTGGCCCATCACAGAGAGTTAAGTTAGATTGTCACGAGGGTTAGGGACTCACTGCCTCTCAGCTTCCTGAGGAGAGAAGATGCCCACTTCAGACTCCAGTTGGAGACTCCTCAGAGAATGTTCCTTACATCCTTCCTATTTTAGAGAAGGTATTTGAGATATTCCAGAGGCCATCTCCCAGAACCCACTGCACCCTCTCAGCACTCCTTGGTGCCTATAGAGAGTCCTTCCTTCCTTCATTCATTCAACAGATATTTATTAAGCACCTACTGTGCATTGACTAGACACTGGGATTCCAAGAGGGACCTCCTTTCTCCATGACCCCTGAAGTCTATTACAGAACACAGATTTTAACTAGTCACAGCACTGATCCTGATTGCATTGCAGTTGTGAAAGAAGCCGGGCAAGAGAAGTACAAGGTGTCAGGAAAGGTAATTTCAGGGGCAAATAGGAAGTCTCCTCTGAGGAAGAAATGCAACGGCATTAGTATCTCCGGGGGAATAGCTAAGAGGAGGAATAGCGGGTAGACAGAGAGAATGGCATGGTCAAGACCCCACTGTGAAAGGACGGAAACTTCAGGAGGGAACAAATGACGTTATGGTGAGCCTGGGGCTGAGAGAATGGGGAGGAGAAAGGAGGGAGGGGAGACAACCAAATAGTGCGTATCTGGGGCTTTGTTCTAAATCCCTGGGAAACACCAAGGGGGTGACATGACAACAGAATAGTCCCTCCCCCTGTGGAGTGGGGATGGAGCAAAGTTCCCAGAGCAGTGTGGGAGGACCCCTAAGGAAGCCACTGCAGGTTTACCAGCAAGAGACGGTGGCAAGTTGGTGGTCTTCATGGATTAGGGACAGCAGGTTCAAAAGATACTTAGGATCTAGAGTAAGCTGTCCTTGGTACTTGGTGGAGTGGAAATTTAAGGGCGGGGAGGTATGGAAAGAGATTTTATGGTTTCTAGCTTATATTTCAAGGGATGGGGTGGGAGGTGGAGGGAGACAGCTTATCATTATCTCACTCTCAAAGGCTCTAAATTCCTTCTCGGAACTGGGGAAATTAGAAGTGTCTTGAGAATCCTGGTGTCCTGGCCACACGTAGGGGTCGTACGTTTGGGCTTGATGTGGGTCAGTATTGACCTTTTCCAGAGAAAAGTTGCATTTTTAAAGTTTTATTTACAGATAGGTGACTATTTAATATTCTATAATATTAATCCAGCCTGGCATACACTCACAGCATAGGATCCTTCTCCTACTCTTCTCTCCTACTTGCACAATCAGAGCTGGATTCCTCCATTAACTATTGTGAATGTGCAGAATTTGTCAAGCATTTTGCTTACAATGCTTAGGGATACTGGCAGATGTGTGACTTATAGCTTGTTAGCCACTGTGACCCCCAGATCTTTGCCAGGGCATCTTTTCAGGTGGCAGTTCTTTATCTTTCACGTGGAAACTTTCAAATCAACTACCCTTCACTTAGCCAAGTTTTGAGATCTTAAAGAAGAAAATCAGCTAGCAGGAACTTTGCTCAATGTACACATCTATTAACCCAGAAAGGATTTGTCAAGTGTCATTGTGTGAAAAGCCATGATGTAAAGTAGAGGAAAGGCCCTGCCTGGAGTCAGGGGCCATAGATTCTACCTCATTAACTCTGTTAGCTTCATTGACACAGCTTCAACTCTTATTTCCCTTACCTGCAAATAAAGAGGTAGAAACAGGGCTTCTGAACACACCGTATCACTCTGACATAGACTAAAGTGGCACCATGCTTCTCTCTTCAAGAGCTGGGGAGAAAGCAGCTGGGGAAGGAGTGGAATAAGCTCAGTGCTGAACTCTCACTGAATCTCAGAAGGAACAAAATCGGCTCAGCAAACCTCAGAGATCCAATGATACTCCCACCCTTAAATTGACCCCCCAAGTGTCAAATTACAGTGCCATTTTTCTACTAATTATTTACTCCTTTCCTTGTTGCCTACATCTTCTAAATTCCACTCTATACCTTGGCCCTTCTACCCCCTCCTGAGGGCTTGGTTGGGGCATTATCGACTGGGTTCTTCCCAGGCTCAGAGCTCCCTGATTGTCCTCTTTTGTGCATCTGGTATACTTCATAGAGGAGGAGGTGGTGTCCCAAAAGACTAAGAGATGATGCCTGCAAACTTGGTTTCTGGGTGGGAGTCAACTGAGTTTCACCAAATATTTAGAGTATTTTGGTTGCAAAGTTTTCAGGAAGTTCTGAACTTCATATACCCAAATTCTTTCATGGTCGCTGATTTACCAGTATGGAGATTAAATAAAGCTTCCTCAAGGATCCTTAAAGAACAATCAGCAGTGGGGGGCACAGAAGACCATCCTTGGCAGATCTTTGGATGGAAGCCAGTCTAAGGGTCTGTATTAATTTATTAATGCTGCTGGAAAGCAATATACCAGAAATGGAATGGCTTTTACAAAGGGGATTTAATAAGATACAAGTTTACTGTTTTAAGACCATCATATTATCCAAATTAAGGCATGAACAAGATTCACCTTCACTCAAGAAAGGCCAATGCCATCTGGAACATCCCTGTCAACTGGGAAGGCACATGGCTGGCCTCTGCTGGTCTCTTGTTCTTGGGCTCCATTGCTTTCAGTCTCTGTTCCTCTGGGGGTTCCTCACTTGACTTCTCCAGGCTGGATTTAATCTCTTGGCTTCTTTTGGCTCTCTCAAGGTTTTGGCTTACTTAGCATCTCAGGGGAAAACGCATGGTGACATCTTCTGGGTTCTGCCCATCTTTAGCCATCTGCTCTCTCTGTTGGCACTCCAAGCATCTCCAAACATCCGTATCTGTGTCAGTTCTGAAGCAGCTATTCTCCAGCCACCTGCATTTGAGGTTTCTCCAAAATGTGCCCCTTTTTAAAGGACTCCAGAAAACTAATCAAGAACCACCTTGAATGTGTGGAACACATCTTCGTTTAATCAAAAGGTCATACCCACAATCAGTTGTGTTACCTCTCCAGGGAAACAATCCAATCAAAGTTTTCCATCCTAAACAATAGGTCTGGCCAGTGGCACTGACATAGGTCCAGAGTGGATGGAGTGATGAGCCAACTGGTCTGATAATTCTGGACTCTCAAATGAGGACTTGGAGCTGTCTTTTTTTTTTCATTGTGATAACATATATGTGACATAATACTTTCCATTTTAGCCATTTTCGAGTGTGCAATTCAGTTGCATTCATTACTTTTACAATGTTGTGCTACCAGTACCAAGATCTTTTTGCGACCCCAAAAAGAAACCCTCCCCATTCCTGCTTCCCCTGGCCCCTGGTAACTTCTGGTCTACTTTCTATCTGTATGGATTTACTTACTCCATACATACAGATATTTCATATAAGTGGAATCACATAGTACTTGTCCTTTCATGTCTTGTTCGAGCTTTCTTTTTAAATGGGCTTACCCATTCACTTCACCTTACGCTGGGGATGGACTGTTGTGATTTTAAATGTGGGGAGAGTGTAATCTCTCCATGACACTGGAGCAGACTGATTGTGAATTATTCAGGTAACTAACTTGACTTTTTGGTGGTTTATTTTTTTCTTGGACTAAAAATTGAATTAAGAACGGTGTACAAAGGACACAGCATTTTTCCTGGCACTCATAGCAGGACCCAGTAGAGAGTGAGTTGGTTTCTCCCCTTTGTTCATCATTAATAAAATGTAGTGTGAGCATGTACAATTTACCAAGCTGTCTTCACGGCATGTGGAGGGCAGGTGTGGGCTGTAATGCATGACAGGCTCTTACCTTTGGACTTTGTTCCATTCAGGTGGGGGGAGGGATGGGACTTGACCGCAGACCCTCAGTGGAGAGCTGGCTCCCCTGGATGGTCAGCAGCACCTCTCTGAGTAAGTGAAGGACACCTTACAAAGAGTACTGTGATCCTCAGGTGCAGTCCATGGTCCCAGAAGGGAGGACTTGTGGGTTCCCCAGGGCTTCCAGGTGTCCTTGTAGGCTGACAGAAAATAGCTCTGGCACATGTCTGAGACACATCTGCCAAGAATTTTAAAACAGTAATAAAACTGATTAAAAATCAGGCCTTTAAAAGTTTTTCTTTTCGATTATCTTTCTCTTCACCAAATTCTGGCAACTTGAAACAATCTTGTCTTAGTTTTCCAGCCACTAAAGTGAATACTATGCAATGGCTTGGCTTAAGCAATCAGAATTTATTGGCTCATGGTTTAACACTAGGAGAAGTCCAAAAGTGGGGTTTCAGTAAAGTAATGCTTGGTGGTGTTTGGTAATGACCAAGGTAATTCTTGGTCAGCAAGGTGGCACTTGTGGACTGGCAGCTGGGCAATTCTGTAGTCCTTTGGCTTTTCCATCATATGGTGATGCACAAGGCAGCACCTACTTTCTTTTCTGGTTCTGTTGACTCCCAGCTTTCTCTTTCTACAGCTAAATCCCATCCTGCTTATAGAGGACTCTAGTAATCCAGATTAAAGCCCAACCTCATTCAGTTGTCCACACCTCAGCTAAAAATATCATCTTCAAAAGGATATTTTTAGGAATGAATTCAGGTTAAGAACATGTGTCTCTGGGGTACATAATTCAACCTTCCACAAATGTCAATGTCAATATTCTCCTCTTTGGGAAAAAAAGTATATTTATGATCTAAAAACAACTGTTTTTACACCATTTTTTTTCCATGGGCAGGCACCAGAAATCGAACCCTGGTCTCTGGTATGGCAGGCGAGAATTCTGCCTTCTGAATCACTGTAGACCACCCAAAGGACAGTTTTTTTTTTTTTTAACATGGGCAGAACTGGAAATCAAACCTGGGTCTCTGGCATGGCAGGCGAGAACTCAGTCACTGATGGCAAGCGAGATCTCTGCCTCTGAGGCACCATTGCCCACTCTACAACGTTTTATAATTGTTTTTATAACATTACCAAAAGTGATGTTTTTATAACATCACTGTTTTTAATAACGTGTGTAAGCTTCAGAGTAGCACCTATAAATTACTTATCTTTTAATAAGCACTGTATTCTACAAAGTGATTACTTTGGAGAGTTTCAAGTTATGAAATTGGCCTCTGGTCCTCATGGACTAACTCATACATGGTTCTTTGGGAGCAAGCTCCTAATGGTGGGAATCACACAAGCTCCTTTAGCCCCAGACCCCAGTAGGATGACACCTTCCCATCTTTACACAGTTGACTCATGGTAACTCAAGTTAACTGTATTAGCTAGGGTTCTCTAGTGAAACAGAATCAGCAGGAGATATCTATAAATATAAAACTTATAAAAGAGTTTCACATAGCCATGGAGATGTAGAGTCCAAGGTCTGTAGGGCAGACTGTGAGGTGGCAGTTCCAATGAAGGTTTTCAAGAAACTCTCAGAAGAGGCTGGCTGGCTGAGGCAAGAAGAGTGACTGTCTCTTCTGAATTCTCCTTCAAAATGTTTTGGTGATGAGATTAAGTATCACTCAGTGCAAGAAGCTCTGGGTGCCACCAACGTGGTCATGATTTAAGCCCATGAAATATCATCACAGCAACAGACAGGCCGGTGCTTGCCCAACTAGACAACCAGGTACCACCACCTGGCCAAGTTGACACTGAACTTGACCATCACAGTAACTAATGACCCCATAGACAAGGTAACAAGGAAGAAACAGAACTTGAGTTGCTTCAGTTCTCTGTGACCACTTGGAGTTTTTGTGTTTAAAGTTTGAAACAGTGGGGCATATATATATGTTCCATATATCGTATACAACGAATGGCTCACAATATCATCACATAGTTGTATATTTATCAACATTATAATTTCTTAGAACATTTGGATCACTCCAGGAAAAGAAATAAAAAGATAAAGAAAAAACTCATACGTACCATACTCCTTACCCCTCCTTTTCATTGACCACTAGTATTTACATCTACCCAATTTATTTTATGCCTTACCCCCCTATTATCTACGTATCCATACTTTTTAGTCATCTGTCTGTACCCTGGATAAGAGGAACACTAGATGCAAGGTTTTCACAAATCGCACAGTCACATTGTAAAAGTTATATCTATACAATCGCCTTCAAGAATCAAGGCTACTGGAACACAGCTCAACAGTTTCAGGTACTTTCCTCCAGCCACTCCAATACACCATAAACTAAAAAGGGATATCTATATAATGCCTAAGAATAACCACTAGGTTAACCTCTTGATTCTGCTTGAGATCTCTCAGCCACTGAAACTTTGTCTCATTTCTCTCTTTCCCCTTTTGGTCAAGAAGACTTTCCTCATCCCGTAATCCCATGTCCCAACTCATGCCAGGAGTTCTATCCCATGTCGCCAGAGAGATTTACACCACTTGGAGTCATGCCCCACACAGTGGAGAGGGCACTGAGTTCACCTGTCAAGCTGGTTGAGAGAGAGAGGCCACATCTGAGCAACAAAAAAGGTTTTCTGGGGGTGACTCTTAGGCCTAATTTTAAGTAGGCTTAGTCTATCTTATGTAGGAATAAGTTTCCTAGGGGTGAATTCCGAGATCTATCGCATGGCCAGCCTATTGATTTGGTTTGCCTACTGCTTGCAAGAATATCAGAAAATCTCTAAATGGGGACTTGAATATTTCCTCCTTTCTCCCCAGTCCTCCAAGGGGACTTTGCAAATACTTCTGTATTCATTGTCCAAATTATATATGTAGGTGCATCACACTAACAAGGACAAACAAAGTCTCAACACCCTATTCAAGATTCTGTGTACTTATGGTGTTCAACTAAACTGACCATAAAAGTTAAATTAGGTAATGCACTGCCCAAAATATAAATTTTGTACCAAATAAACATCTCTCCCTTTGGTCTCACATAGAAGTTGAAGCTTTAAAATATGGACAATAATATCCTTTGCCCTGTATTCTGATCTATTTTAGTTCTATCCAGATCAGCTTCTTTCATATCCCTACTTGAAGTTTGATTTCTTTTACAACTTTTTAAACAGCTCTTGTATGAGGTACTGCTGACTTTCATAGCTTCAGAGCTCTGAGACTCAGTGTCACATAAATACCCAAAGTTTCTGGAAATGACCAGGATATATACAAACAGCTCAGTATCTCAGACTTTAGAAATAACAGTTACAACTCCTGAATATATGTGGCTGCTGTAAGAATGTACAAACTAGGACCTTTTACTGAACGTTGTTTTTAAGATTAACTTGTGGTCATTCTTGGCAAAAAACTTTGATAAATAGGGTTTGCTCATCGGTATTCAGAAATGATAAATCACTCAAGGGGGTAGCTCTTTCAGCAGGATCTTTTTGCACATTCAATGTGCAGTGACATCTCAGCACATAAAATCTAAGTGTGTCAAGATTTCATGGCTGATGTGGATGGTTTGCAGGATCTATTTGGTATTTCCAACATTTTCTGTGGTTCCAATAAGTTGTTACAACAATTTGGCCCTGACTGCATGATATAATTATTTATTTATTTATTTATTTTTTATATGAGCAGGTACTGGAATTTAACCCAGGTCTCTGGCATGGCAGGCAAGAACTCTACCTATTGAGCCACTGTGACCCACTCCACAATATAATTTTATAGAAATAAAAATGCTCTATTTGGCCTAAGGTGCCAAGATTCTATCCTCCATAACAATGAAAAAATAGCATAACAGTTTGGGGGGAAAAGAGTTACTTAGGTTGGATAGATGGACCTGCCTCTCAGAGAAAATTTCATTTCCTTTGAGAAACTAACTGGGGAATCTTGAAGCTTCCTGGGAAGTGTAACCCAGATCTGAAAAAGGCAGATGACTCAGGCATCCGCTAAGTACCTCCCAGGGATGAGGTGCTCTCAGGCCCCACGAGGCCTCATGCGGGGGTCGGCACCTGCCCTTTCCTGCTGGGAGGCTGGGTCCATCTGCTGTGATCTAGGAGCTCACAAGGAAGCCAGGCTTAGCCCAGTCTTGGAAGCAAATCTGCTGTTTTTAACTTGCTCTTGTCTCTGTTGACATCACCAAGCTCTACTGACTTAAAATAAAATAGAAATACTAATTCCCACCTTCTTGAGTGTGGTCCCTAGTCAAAATGTGCCACTGATCAGCTGTATGCCCGTGAACAAGTATCTTTCCACTCTGGGCCTCAGTTTCCTTTTGTGTAACCAGTATGCACCTCACTGGGGCATAGGAAGTAAATGAAATGACTTAGTAAAGTCTTTGGCACAGTAAGTGTTTAATCCACAGTTGCCATCACCAGCCAAGGACATAGAGTCTCTGCACCAGTAGGCATTTCTTGCATAGCAGTTCTCATTTATGGGTGCTATTTGCACTTGAGTCCTGGGGAGCCTCCAAGAAAACCCCAGAAAGAGGAAATGTCCAGTGTGTCCTACCTCAGGGCCACAGCACTTCCCAAAGAACCAGAGACAGAATAGAACCCAAGAGCCTCCCCCTGCACACAGAGCAGAACAGACTGCAGCAAGGGCAGGTGGGGACAGGAACCTTTGGAGGAACATGGGGAGGAGCAGGACAGAGGCTGTATCTCTAAATCTAGCAGTGTGACCTCACATCTCAGCCAGTGCCAAGTTCTTTGCAGCAACCAAGTCTTTGCTCAAAGGCTATTGACGCATGTTGTCAACCAGTGGTGGGCTCCCATCACAAGCTCATGCACCCCTAGCTTTTGGAACACCAACAGGCTGGCCCAGAGGTGCAGGGCCCCCACTCAGAGCTGGATTCCCTTCCTCTGAGAAGAGCCAGGAGCATGTCTGCTGCGTCTCATTCACACCCGATGGCACAGAGGTGGTATTTTAGCTCCCTGGGCTGCTCAAGAAAATACCATACAAAAAGTCAGCTTAAACAAAGGGAATTGATTTGCTCATGGTTTTGAGGCTAAGAGAAAGCCCAAATCAAGGCATCGTCAAGGCAATATTTTCTCCCTGAAGACTGTAGCATTCCCTGGCAGGCTGCCAGTAAACGTGGCAAGACACATGGTGGCATCCCCTGGTCTCTCCCTTCTCTTCCAGTTTCCATTGACCTTGGCTTCTGGCTGCTCTCTCTGTGGCTTTCTCTCTGCCTGAATTCCATTCTCTCATAAAGGATCCCAGTGATAGGATAAAGGATTCCTTCCTTATAGAGGTGGGCCTCACCTTAACTGAAGTAACCTTATCAAAATGCCTTACTTACAATGGGTTCACACCCTCAGGATGGATTAGCTTTAAGAACAAATTGTTCTGAGGTACACCACTCCACACCACCACAAGTGGGCTACCCATGTGGTAGGGGTCCTGCACGGGGCTCCCTGTGTGCCCTGAGCTGGAATTTGGCTCCCTCCTAGAATCTGGTCTTCCTACTTCACCTCAGCTATTCCACAGAAGCTTGGATTCCCACCACCACCTGCCACCACCCACCTCCTGAAGGGCGAGGCTGCAGGTCAAAGCCATGAGCTCTAGATGAAGATTTCCATGAATTCTCTTCTCCTTGCTGGTCTGAGCTTGTGCCTTCAGGCAAATAACTCAACTTCCCTGTGCAGGTAGTTTTCCTTCTAGGAAAGACCAAATATAACACTCTGCACCTTTTCCACACAGGAGAGTAGACACACACACAGGATCAAAGCAAAATGTACTCTGCAACCCAGCAGCAGTGTCACTGTGGCAAACACTCATGGAATAAGGAAAGAATAATGCCCATGTTTCACCATCTCTCAAAGAATGGGTCAACAGAATTTACTTAAATACAGTTGTTTTGAAAACAAACTAGGTTGCTTTCTGATATACTTTTCTTTCTCAAAGATAAAAACCATCTTGCCTTTTTTCAAAGTGCTTAGTCTGTGTCTCTCTGTTTCAATGTCTCTTCTTGGAAGGAGGAAAAGTGTAGAACGAGGAAGGGTGAGCAAGAGGGAATAGGAAAAGAGCAGTCCCAGGTAGCACAGACAGACAAGGCACACCTGAGGTCCCAGACCCAAAATGACAGAGAAGTGCCCTTATTATACAGGCATTCAAATTATGATTGGATTCTCCAAGGAGAGAAGTCCTCATGCTCTCCTTGATACGCCAGTGTTGACTCGGTACACCTGATGAGAATCACGGTGCAGCATGGCCTGCACTGCACAGATGCCCACATCTTGATTTCTGGCCAATTCCACTAATATGGCTGCCCAGAATGTGAGTTTGTCCATGGTTGGGTTTATTTGCCTAATTTTATGAAACTGTTGCTGTTGCTTGGTTTTCGTTGATGGGGCACCCCAGCTTGGGAGGCCTCAAATATGATAGTCAAGGCTTTAAAGAGAGCTGTTATATTCTCCCAGAAAAAGAAAACAGGTCATTCTCTCAATTTTATCTTCTAGGAAGAGATGGAAAAGGGAGTCCAGATAATCCAAGAGCTTAGAGGTCTTGCAACATGTGGGAAGGCAGGGCGTGAAAAGAGTGATTCATAGTTTCAGATGGAACCAGATGAAAGGCAGAATCCGTGTGGGGAAATGAAACTGTCCCCACCCTGAAATTGGAGGAGAGTGAAAAAGTTTCTGGTTGGTGCTCTTTCTGGTGGAAGAGTACATGTCTTGGTCTGCCAGGGCTGCTTTATCAGACAGCACTGACCAGTGCTCTTAACAAATGGGAGTTTATTGGCTCACAGTTTTGGAGGCTTGAAGTACAAAGTCATGTGCCAGGAGGCCTTGCTTTCTGTGCAGTCTGCAGCATTCTGGAGGTGGCATACCCACAATCCATAACTTGGTCTGTGCCTCTGTCACTTGGCCATCTGTCTCCTTTTACCCGTCCTACTGTGTTCACAAGTCCTCTGCTTAGAAGGACCCTAGTCCTTCTAAGGCCCACCCTGATTCAGTTTGGCCTCACCTTAACTCATAACACCTTGAAAGAGCCTATTTACACATGCGTTCATGCCACAAGCTGAGGGATTAGGACTGGAACAGATCTCTATGGGGACATGATTCAGTCCCTAATAATGGGTCTGGCTCGCCAGGAGCCGGCAATGAGGAGGCAGCTGAATGGAGAAGGGAGGTACTGACTATACTTGCAGGTGTTTCGCCATTGGCTCAGAGCAGCTGCCAATGACACACTGGGAAAGATTGGCTTTCCATCTGCCTGTCCACACTCCAACTGCCTGCACTGGGTCTTGGGTTCCTGTGAAAGGGGAGCCACAGGCGGCAGAGAGCGGGTTTGTGAGGGCCCTGAACTGGCCAGAGACCCAGCTTACCAACCACACCTGCTGCCACCACCTTCCTCCTTCCCCTGGGAATGAAGTGGGAGGCAGGAAGAAGAGACAGACACTCACAGCTTCAGGCTCCAACACGCAGCAGCCGTTTCAGTTCTTCTAGGGAGCAGGGAGCAGCACTCACCTTTCATGGTATGACATGATGAAGCCAGTCCACACAGAGGCAAATTCATGTTGCTGCCAAAAATAAGTGAAGCCAGAGCGCCCAGGGGCTCCAGCGTTTTGCTTGAGTAACTCAGCAAGTACACATTACATCTTTTATCTTTCGTGTTTTAAAGGCAGTAGTGGTTTTTGATGTGTTTGTAATTCACCTCAGAGCCTGAACTAAAAAAGATATGTAATTTAAAATGGTGACTAATATGCAGGAATTTGTTCACCACATTGCAAAGCCTGCTGGTTCCACATAATTCAGCCAAACGAGCAACGTTTCCCTTCAGCCCAGATTTCCAAGTTATGAGCGGGGTCAGGGCACACAATCACAAGTTTCCTTTGCTAGGAAACTATAGCTCCACGTTATGAGGGGAAGGTTCTGAACTCAAGCCTGCTGGATTGAGATGTACTGTTATTTCCTTCCCCCTTCTCCCTGTACTGCAGCAAGCTGATTAGAGACCCAGCAGGTTAGCAAACCTTCCACTCAGATAACGCACCCCTTCTTGCAGGGGTGGGGAGCCAGCCTGGTGGCGCAGGGGGAGTCTGCTGGCGGCCAGCGGAGGCAGCTTTGGAAGCTCTCAGCCGCTCCCCCAGGGCAGCGCCTCCCAGATCCTGCCTCTGCCTGCCTCTCCAATCACAAGTCGGGCCCCTCACCTCTCTGTGTCTCAGCCCTCACTCACTTTTCTCTTTTCTGTCTCTTTGACACCACGGAAACAACTTGAACATAGGTCACTTCTGATCTCCATGGGACAGATTACCCTGGGCCCTTTCCAGTCTTTCTGGAATCTCCCATGGACGTTCGGAGTGCATGTCCCCAGGTTCCTCCTGACCCCTCTGATTGTTCTGCCTGGGTCCCCTTTGGCCGCTGTTGCCTGGTGGTAATCAGGGCCCACCCCAGACCCGTTCCCCTCCTGAACAATCTCCTCTCTTCTGAACACCTGGGTGACTGCCCTGGTCGCACAGACTCGTGATATGCATTTCCACTTAAGACTGTCCCTTCAGCTCCAAATCGAAATATCCGGCTGCCACATCGCCTCGAAATTTCACCAGACACCTCAAAGTAAACAGGACCAAAACCAAACTCGCATTCTCTCCCCACCCCACCGTCCATCCAGATACTCAGGAGTATAGGGGCCTCCTTCTGCCTGCCAGCCCAGGCAGCTCACGGCTCCTCTGGCTTGGAGCCCTCCATGCTCTTTCTGCCTGCCCACCACCCTCCTGTTGCCCACCCCCGCCCCTCTCCTCTGGACCTCTACACCTTTTCCTAACTAGACACCCCACTTCATGTTCCCCACCTTTACAATGAGATCATTTAAAATGTATATACATCTAATCATTTCCTTCCATTTCATGCCATTCATTCGTGTGACTTTCTATTCCTCCTGGAATGATATAGTAGACATGGCCTGGTACTCATCTCCTTTCTATTTTCATCTCCACATTCTCTGCCTACAGTTCTGTGGGCTACGTGGTCCCCTCCTTTACACAGGCTAAGTATTCTGGCTTATGCCTGCATGCACATGCATACACATACATACATACACGTGTACCTCCTTTGACTTCATTAGGTCTTGGAGAAGCTTTGCCCATCTTTCTATGTTAGATCTGCTTTCCCTGTCACTTGCTTTCATAGCAAACCTCTCTACCTTGCACCTCTCCTTCCTAGAACTTAGCATTTTGACAACTTTGCAAGTGTGTGTTGGACTGTAAACTCCAGGAAAGCTGTGAACTCATCTCTCTTGTCCGTCGCTGACTTCCCACCATCTAATATATGAGCAGGAGATCAATAACTGTTTGTCAAATGAATTCTTGAATCCCTAGGGTAAATGTGGAGTGAAGGAGGATAAGCAGGGAAACAGGCCTGGTCAGCTAGAATACCAAAATGTAGTGTGCATTCCCAGTGTGTATTTTCGTAGTCTTATATTTCAGGAGCAGCCGTGTTCACATTTAAAACCAATCCCAGAACATTTACCATTGGCTCCAAGGCTCCCAGCACAAGGATAGGCTCAAGATTTGCTGTTTCCATATCCTCTGTAACGTAAGTGCATGAGGGATGAAAGAGCATTTACTGCTGCCGAGCTTGGCCTTTGCTAGAGCTCCACAACCTTTCTGCCTATGTCCAGCAGTTTTCTCCACCTTTCTTCATCTCTACCTTCCACCAGACCATTCCTGTTCATCCTGAAGGCATAACAAAGATTCAGAACCACGTTGTGGTTTCGTCCTTATGCTAAACATCAAGAATTCCCAATTTGGCTTGACACTGAGATGTTTGTAACAGGCTCCACAACCCCATGCACCTGCCAACTGCCCTCCTCTGCCTGTGTCTCTGTACAAAGTGTTCACATTGCTTTCTGAGATGCACTAGGGCATGCCTTTAAAGCAATGCTAGGAGTATGGAGATATTGGCCAGGGTGAGTCCCAAGGGGGGAACAGGGAGAAGGCCATCTGGCCATGATGAACAGCCACCAAGGCACCTCATTACCCATGCCTCCTCGGAGTGGAATGTGTTAGGAAAGGAGCTCCACAGCTGGGCATGTGGCCTTTCTGGGTCACAGACCCCTCTGAGCCTCTGCTACATTAAATCTACATCCATGCAAAAACCTGCATGCAAGTATCTGTAACAACTTTATCCATGACAGCCCCAAACCAGAAACAACCCAAATGCCCATCTGCAGGGGACTGGACGGCCACGCCATAGTGCACCAGTACCATGGGATCCACCCGGTAAGGAAAAGGAACACACTACCCGTGCCGCATCCCCAGACAAGTCTCCAGAGAATGATGCTGAGCGGGAAAGCCCACCCCCAAATCATACAAGCTGCATGATTCCATTTACACAACATTCTAGAAAGGACAAAATGATAGAAATAAAAGACAGATTAGTGTTTGCAATGGGTAAGCAGGGGATGGGGTAGGAAGAAAATGAGAGTAGCTATGAAACAGCAACATGAGACATCCCTGGTAATGGAAAATCATCAATGTCTTCTCCTGCCCGCGATCTCGCACTGACGTGCTACCCAGTGTTCCCACTGGGGAGAGCTGGGCAAAGGGTGTGCGGATCGCACTGCACTATTCCTTACAATGGCATGTGAAATGACAATGATATCGAAATAAAAACATTTAACTAAAAACTCAGGAAAGGGTCTGGGCACATACGCTCATTTCGAAGCTGCTTCATCATCTGTTTGCTGCAGAGAAGCCCAAGCTCTGGAATAGGCCTGCTCATGCCAGGTCTGACCCACCCAAGGCCACAGTCTTCAGGAGAGCAGGCGCTTCAGGCCCCAGGGAAGGGGGCACCAGCCTGGGGCATGAGAGGTGTGGGAGCGCCAAGCAGGGCTGAGGGCTGCTGAAAGATGCCAGTGATGCAGCAGTGTCTATACCACTCTGGGGCGATGCCCCAGTTCTCAGCATAGCAGCCATCCCTCTGCAGGGACTGGTACCTCCAGAAAGTTCAAATGTAAATGCATGACAGACACAAAATAACTCGCTATCTCTTACATGAGGGATTGCAAACTTTCCTTGTAAAGGTCCAGATAGTAAATATTTTTAGCTGTGCTGGGTGTACGGTCTCTGTTGCAAGTACTCAATTCATTGCAACACAAAAGCAGCCACAGACAATATGAATATGAACGGGTATGCTGTGTTCCAATAAAGCTTTATTTATGAAGCCTGGCAGCAGTCTGGGTTCGGACCACAGGCCATAGTTTGCAGACTCCTGGCCTACATTTATATGATGCTTCTGCTGCTTGTGCAACACATCCACCCCAGCCACCACTGGGGAGGCCCAGATAATCCTGACCAGTGCAGAGGAGGCTCTCCATAGTGGGAGGGGAAGCGGGGAGCTGGGGGCCAGATGAGGGCCTGGGAATCTGAAGTGGAGTAGAGGCTGGCATGGATATTGCACCCCAGACCAGTCAGGGAGCCTGACGGGAAAGAAGCTGTGAATGGGAGGACAATGTTAAATGGATCAGGAAAAGATGGCGATGTCTGCCCTTCTCCATCTCTCAGTCGTGCCAGCTAAGGGCGAGTTAATTCAGAGTATCAGGTCCAACTCTAATTTACCCCCATTTGATGCTCAAGATCATGTATCAGGAAAGAAAACACTGCACTGAGGCAAGAAACCCAGGTCTCACTCCAGCTCTGGGCCTCTCCCACCAGCTCCCTCAGTATTCTGGAAAGTTATCTAGGTTGATTGAGACGCTCCCTCTCTGGGTTCAGTGACACTTCATGCTGTGGAAAGTGACTTTTCATTGCTGCATGGTTCTTGATCTGTCTCAGGGGTGTCAAGAAAGGTCTATGGAGTCTTGCTTTGCGGCAAAATTCAGCCACCATTTTCAAATTTCACCTTCTCCCAAAAGCTTCTGGCTATAGCTCATGGCTACAGCTGGATAGAAGGCCTGTGGAGAAACAAACAGCAGAACTTACAAACATCTTGAGCCTTAAGTTCCTTAGCCTAAAGACAAAGGCCTTGGGATATGACTCAAGAGTCAGGAAGGAAATTTAAAAAAAAGAAAAAGGAGCTCATTTAAAGCAAGAACAAAAAAAATAATAGAAAGGGAGCTGAAATAACAAGGAAAACATATGACATCAGCACACTTTTTTTTTTCCTATAAATATGCTAACCCCTACTCCAAGGGGTATCTCGTGAGCTTTGCGATGAGAGGTTGGGGACAGAATGGGTGAAGACAGTTTCTGGGAAGGTAGAATAAGTAACGTCCTTCAGGCACAGATGATCTCTAACTTGTGATTGAGTCAGAATTGCTCTATCAAAAGAGCACATGTCATAGCTTGAGAGCCTGATGAATTTTCAATAAACTGAACGTGTTCATGTAAGAAACAGAAACTTCTCCCTCCCTTAGAAGATTGTGTGTCCTTCCTCTTCAAACACGACCGTCCCTGAGCGTCACACTCTCCTGGCTGACAGCAAAGGGGTTCTGGGTGGGCTGTTTTCCAGCAAACAAAACCACCTGGCCTCTTTTGCTTCACGTGGTGTCAGTGGCCTTCGTCCTTATCGCATGTGGCTGTGGAGTATGCCAGCGTGTGACTAGGACGCCGTTTTTAAAATCCATCCTGCAGTTGATGAGATGTTAGGTGGTTTATGAGTTTTGTTGTGGGTGATTTGAGGAGATGGGGGCATATTTTCCATCTGAATTTTCTGAATTCACTGCGATCTTTTGGTAAGCATCACACTCCCCCAGCTCTCCTTTATGAGGTCAGGTTCCCGGGGAACGGGCTGCGAGAAAAGAGTCAAACTGCCAGAATCACTGAGCACCCCAGGCCTTGCCTTTCAGCAGAAGATGGAAGTGGAACCCCTTTTGGCTCCCCCATCATATTGTGCTGGACCAGCTCAGTATCCATTTGAGTCTGAGCCCTGATGCCTTTGAAGCTCCCTGGAGACTGTCATCCTGTGCCTGATTTCAGTTCCCTTCACCAGCAGCTCAAGGACCTTTTGCTCACCAGGCACCTCGCTAAGCCATGGGGCCTGGGGATAAAACGGGCTTAAAAATCCAGAGTTTGATAAATACACTAACAGAAAATGTGATATGGTCGAAAAATGGGAGAGAGTGAGGACAGACTCTTTTTCTAGTGGAGGATGGGAAGGAGCCGTGCCAGGGAAAGCCTCAGGGACCCCCAAGTCAGAACTGGGTTTTGAAGTATGTCACATCTTGATTCAGGAGGAGATGACACTGCCAAATACAGAGACAACGTCCCTCCCATCTTTGGAGTACAAATGGGCTGGAGTCAGGTAGACTCGCATGATTATATTTCCACTCACTCAAATCCAAGGCCAGCTCAAATGGCTGACAAGAGTGCAGCTGGAGTCATGGGTGGGTAGCAGAGCCCTCAAGGTAAGGTGTGGGGACCACCAGGCTCCACCCTGGGTGCCCTAAGGTCCATTCTTATCCACAGCCTCCAACTCAGAACACAGCTAACCCAATGGCCTGGCCACCCTCCAGGACTATTTCCCTACCATTCTCTCCCCTTCCCAAAAACTCTCTCACCTGCCTTGTGACCCAAGAAGCCAGTCTTTCTCACCAGCAGACTGGGATGCAAACGGCAAGACTTTCTATGCCCTGTCCTCAGGCCCAGGACTTCATAGGGGAACAAAAGACTCGTTTTCCTGTGAACTCACTTTGGCAGGGCTGAGAGAACAAAGAAATTCGAAGGTCCTTTCCAGAAGCATTGGCCAGGGATCCATTTCTGTTTTCTCGGAGGGTCTCTTTGGCAAAGGTAGCTCCTTGTCGTTGCCGGCTTCTCACGTTCTTTTTTTTCTCAATTGAACCATTTTATTGGCCCAGATGTCTGGGTCTCCAGCATGGGGGTGGTGGGCGGTGTATAAGGGGAGACAAGCCCCATCTCAACCTGGTTTCCCACATTTTTTCTTAAAAATTACCTAGTTTTTAAAACTAAGTATTAACATATGCATGTGGTATAAAATTCAGGTAGTATGTGGCAAGACACATTAAAAATTAGTTCTCCCTCCCCCACCAGAGCCCAGGCTTCCCTTTTGGAGATCCTTTCTACATTTTTCTCTTCAAATATAAACATATCCATATATGTGCATTCTTGCTGTGCCAGTACTTGGTCACCGAGAAATACATCCTTTTCAGCCCTTACAGCCCTGGACCCTTTGTTTTGTTTTCAAGTTTGAATTTAGTGACTTAATTATAGCCTTTTCCTTTAGCCAGCTCTCTGTGAACTGCTTTTTGTTTTTATTTAAATGCTGTCTATTTTCCTAGTAAGATTTTTTTTTTATTATAGTTAGCCCTTTAGGGGTAGGTGTTTGTTGTGTGTCTATGTTTCCCGTTAATTTACCTTTTGTCTTTTGACTTCATGTGTGGTATTATTTATTTCCAGAGAGTTCTCATTTTTATCTAATTACATTTATTACCCACCTCTTTCTGAAGGTGACTTCTGGAATAAGTGTAGCTTACACAAGCCTTTTCTTTTCCACTCCCACTAAAAATAAGAATGCTTCCATATTTTCTCATAGCAGTTTTACAGTTTCACTTTTTAATTTAAAATGTTTTGTTACATCTACAATGTATTTTGATTGAAGGGGGAAAGTAGAACACAGGCTTAATTTTATTCAAAATCGTTATCCATACCCTTGACTCACTTCAGTTAATGACCAATCTTTCCTGTTCTATTGCTTTCAAATGCCATCTTCGTTTTAAACCAAATCTGATATTATCTGGGTCTAGTTCTGCCGTCAGTTCTTTTCCAACAGCGTATCTACCTGTTCATACACCAAAAAGCCACAATATTTAAACTTCTATATGCTGTAAGTTTTCAATATATGCAAGGGCTACTCTCCTGGCCCTCCTTTTCTTTTTGGCATATGGGCCAGCTCTGGGGAACCAAACCCAGGTCTCCGACATGGCAGGCGAGAATTCTGCCACTGAGCCACCATTGTCCACTCTGGCCCTACTTTTCTTTGTCCGAATTTTCATGCATGTTCTTTTACCATGTGTTCCCTCTTTGGTAAGAATGTTCCTATGAGAACTCCCCATAGGTAAAAATCAGCTTATCTAGTTGAAAATATATTCTGTTTTTATTTTTATTTAGGTGACCATAAAATATAGGTTAATTTGAATAGAGTTTAAAGTTTTAAAAGATTGTGTTTTCCAACCTGAGAACAGAGAATGTCTTTCCATGTAGTCATAAGTTTTCATCCAGTTTCTTTAGTATTTTATGTTTTGGTCACAAGTTACATGCATTTTGCTTATTCCTTGGTGTTTGTAAAATCTCTTTTTAATGTTATCTTAAGTGGAATCTTTTCTTCCATCTTATTTTCTAACTGGATATAATTGTTATAAAGGAAAGTTATTGAGTTTTTCAAATTACGTTTCTAACCAGGTACGTGGTGATGCAGCTGCTGTGGACAACAGTTTGGTGGTTCCTCAAACAGATAAACATAGAACTATCATATAAGGCAGTATTAGTATTAGTTTCCTACCCTAAAACCAATATCATGCAATGGGTTGGCCTAACAGTAATTCATTCATGGTATTGAGGCTAGAGAAGTACAAAACTGAGGTGTCAGCAAGGTGATACTTTCTCCCCAAAGACAGGTCTTCTGGGCCTGGCTGCTGGTGATTCGTCATCCTTGGCTTTTCTGTCTCATGGCAATGCACCTGGCAGCATCATCTCCTTTCTCTTCTGGGTTCCATTGATTTCTAGCTTCTTGCTTCTCCCCTGGCTTCTCTTTCAATTTCCGTTGCTTATAAGGACATTAGCCATATTGGATTAAGGCACACTTCATCAGTTTGGCAACACTAATAACATTTTCAAAGGTCCTATTTACAAGTGGGTTCACATCCATAGGACCAGGAGTTGTGATCTGCACATTGTTAGGCATGGGGTCATTAAGGAATCCACATAGGATAGCGAGTCAAAGTTTAACAGATTTATTGAGAGAGTGAGAGTCAATGCACAGGAAGGAGAAGGCTTTGACTCTCCTTCTGGGGCCCAGTTTTATTAAAGGGAGCGAGGGCAATAGGGGGTGTGAAAAGACTGCAGGTATCGCCAGGAGATATCAGACTGGTGCAGATCATGACCTCATGCTCATGATTATCTGGTCTGGCTTCTGGCGGGTTGGGTTTTGGCACATCCGTGCTCATTTATCTTGCTATCACGTCAGGTCCCATCAGAGGAACTGCTGAGGGAGAGAAACTGAAGGGGACCCTATGCCATAGAATACATTTTGTATGTCATGTTTTATTTTCTGAGACCTAAAAAACATACATTTTGTGGAAGACATGATTCAATTCCCAATCCCCAGCAATTTCAGTCTTAGATATATATTCAAAAGAACTGAAGACAAAAACTCAAACAGATACAGGTGACACTAACTGTTCATAGCAGCATTATTCCCAATAGCCAAAAAATGGAAGCAATGCAAGTGTCCATCAACTATGAATAAAGAAAATGAGGTATATACATATAATGGAATATTATTCAACCATAAATGGAAGGACCTTGAAAATACTATGCTAAGTGAAATAAACCAGACACTAAAGGACAAATATTATTTCATTATACTTATATGAGATCTCTAGTATAGCAAATCTAAAGAGAAAGAAAGCAGATTAGAGGTTACCATGGGCTGTGGGCAGGGCAAATGGGAAGTTATTGCTTAATAGGTACAAAGTTTCTGTTTGGATGGTGGAAAAGATTGAGTAATGGATGGCGATGATGGCAACACAACATTGTAAATTTAATTAACACCACTTAATTGCACACTTAAAAATGGCTAAGGGTGGGCAATGGTGGCACAGTGGCAGATTTCTCGCCTGCCATGTCAAATACCAGGCTTGATTCACGGTGCCTGCCCAAGAAAAAAAAAAAAAAAACCTCTTGGGAGGTGCAATGGTGGCTCAGTGGCAGAATTCTTGCCTGCCATGCTGGAGACCTGGGTTCGATTCCTGGTACCTGCCCATGCAAAAAAAAAAAAAAGATGGTTAAAATGGGAAATTTTATGCTGTATGGTTGCTACCGTAATAAAATTTTTTAGAAGGAAAAAATATTCCAAATATCAATAACACACTTGAAAAAATATAATAATGAAATATCCAATTAGAGTTTATCTTTCCCTGATTTTCCTGTGATCAATTTTTACAACTTATTTGTTTGAATTAGGATTGGAATAAGCTGTAAAATTGCAATTGATTGATACATCTCTTAAGTCCCTTCTAAACTTTGCTCTTCCTCTTCACAATCCCTGTATTAGTCAAGGTTGTCTAGAGAAACAGAACCAATGGGAGATATCCATAAATATGAGATTTATAAAGGTGTTTCACACATCTGTGGGAATGAAACAGTCCAAAATCTGCAGGGCAGGCTGTGAAGCTGGTAGCTCTGATGAAGGGTCTGGACTAACTCCACAGGACAGGCTTGCTGGTGGAAGAAACAGCCAAAAGTCTCTCTTATTCCTTAAAAAGTCTTCAACTAATTGGATTATCTTGTTGGTGGTGGGGGAGGGCATGCCTTAGTTGATCGCAAATTTAATCAGCCACAGATGCAATCAACTGACTGATAATTTAATACACCAGCCTTCTGCTTTATCAACCAGTCATGAAATATCCTTGCAGCAGTAGTCAGGCCAGTGCTTGCCTGACCAGACAACTGGGCTTCATCACTTGGCCAAGTTGACACCAGAACCTAACCATCACAGTCCCTCATTAAAGAAATCAGGAATTTGTTCTGGATTTGCTTAAAGTAAAAGTTATCTTTTTCACTTTCTTCATAGTATCCCTTGATGCACAAAAGTTTTCAATTTTGAAGTATAGCTTACATATTTTTTTCTTTTGTTGTTTATGTTTTTGCTGTCAAATCTAAGAATTCATTGCCAAGTCCTAGATCATGAAAAATTTCCTCCATGTTTTCTCCTAAGAGTTTTATGCTTTTGGCTATTATAGTTAGGTCCTTGATCCATTTTGAGTTTATTTTTTGTATATGGTGTGAGGGAAGGACTCAATTTCATTCTTTTGCATGTGGACATCCAGTTTTCCCAACATCATTCGTTGAAGCCTACTCTTTACTCATTGAATGTACTTGCCACCCTTGTTGAAAATCAGTCAGTCAGAGATGTGTGACTTTATTTCTGGACTCTCAATTCTATTCCATTCATCTATATGTCTATCCTATGTGCTGCATTTTATCAAAATTTTTTTCTGCACCAATTAAAATAGTCATATGGATTTTTTCCTTAATTTTGTTAATATGGTGTAATGCATTGACTGATTTACTAATTTTGACCACCCTTGAGTTCCTGGGATGAATCCCACATGGTTATGTTTTATAATTCTTTTGATATGCTACTGGACTCGATTTGGTAGTATTTTACTGAAGATTTTTGCACCTATATTCACAAGGAAATTGGTCTATAATTTTCTTTTCTCATATTGTCTTTATCTGACTTAGTATTAGAATCATGCTGGCCTCATATAATAAATTAGAAAGTGCTTCCTTATCTTCAAAGTTTTGGAAGGACTTGAGAAGAATTGATGCTATTTCTTCTTTAAATGCTTTGTAGAATTCATGAGTGAAGTCATTTGATCCTAGAATTTTTCTTTGTCAGGAGTTTTTGATTCCATCTCTTTATCTGATATAGGTTTGTTGAGATTTTCTATTTCTTCTTAAGTCAGTCTAGGTAACTTTTGTGTTTCTAAGAATTTGTTCATGTATCTCATTTATTTGTAGAACTACATAACTGCAAGAAATCTTTTGATTTTTTTTCAGAGATCCTTTCTGAAATATTTGTAGATGCAGTATGCTGTCTGGGATCTGCTCCAAAATAACCCGGCTGGGAGAGTGGGTGGGGGTTGGAGATGAAATGGGATTGGCTGGGTCATGACTTATTGAAGGTGTGTGCTGAACACATGGAGATCATTACCTTATTCACCACTTATATTATTCCCTTAACCTCTATATCAGTTTGAAAATGTCCATAATAAAAAGTTAAACTGTGAAATAAAAATTAGGCAAAGCTACTACTTTGTAGGACTAGTTTAAGGAACAAATACTTTCTTCCCATGAAAACTCTCCTACATGTAAATAAAGAAATTAGTGAAGAGTTCAGATTTGCTCTACAAAAACAAATCTTATGTGACCAACTCTACCAGAACCCATGGATTACATGAAATGAGGAGTGATTGAATAATGGGTTTAGTGTGTAATGAGATAATGATTTAGAAAAATGTTCTCTCACTTCCAAGACTGCTCATGGCCCTCCAGTTTCCTCTCTATTTAATTGTTCTGACTTTTATAATGGCCTGAGGGATAGGCCATATAATGGCACATCTCTTCAAAATCTCACTTCAGAATGAAGGGAGTTTTGCTGAAATAAAAAGATTAGTTTTAGTAGTTTTATATTTATTTTGGTTTATAAAGTGAGTGCTGATCCATATGCCTGATTACTTGTCAACTCCCAGTAAATAGAAACTACTAGAAATGGGGAATGGCTAAGGGAGAGAAGCGATTGCAAGATGAGGTCAAGGCACAGAGTGGGGAATAAATAAAGAATGAAGAGTGAGGGTAACTGTGGGGGTTTAGCTCCAGATTCCGTGGGGGATGAAGGCCGGCCCAGCCTGCCAGGAACGCACATGGGACAATTTGGTTGACACTTTGCCCTTTTGGTCTCTTCATCAAGCATTAAGCTTTAGCTGTTTATTATCCAGGTCTGTTGAAGTCCATTCCCTAGTCAAACGACATCCTCCAGAATGAAGAAACTTGCTTTTTTCTGGTTTGGCCAAGGCTCACTCACTTGTGGGAAACACTTGTGAGGTGAAGGAAACCTTTGTGAATAGAGCCAGGGCTTTAGCTCAGGTTCACAGACATCCCAGTCATGACTCATTTAAGCCATTTCCTTTTCATGCCTTTTGACCTTCATAATGACCCTAGGATCATCCAGGTCAGAAGAGGAGAATGAAGTATGTCAAGGCTATAGCTGAGGTTGGGATTTGAACTCAGATCCCTTTGACTCTCTATACTGCCTGGTCCATGACTCATGGAACAAGAAGTCAACAATGTGGGAGACAGGCAGGCAAGAGCCAGGGAGAAAGCCAAAGTAATCACCATACAGCTTGGCATGAGTCCCCAAGTATCTTAGCCTGTGCTACCCACAAAGACGTTGTCAGGTTCCCCCATGGTAAGAGAAGGCTGCTGGCCTATTTTACACTTTCCTGTCATGTGTCCTTCCTTCAGGTTCTTATCAATTTCCACAAATAATATGATACAGCCCATTTTAACTGATTCTAATAGTTGAGCATAAAGTGAAGTGTTCTTATCAAAAAAAGAAAACTTTTTCATTTTGTTTCTGAGTTTTAAATAATGCCTTTTCACAGACTAATAACATTTCCATAAATCAGGGCAAACTAAAATTTGCAGTTTAATGCTCAGCTATTAAGAGGATGGCACTGCAATTTCTTTGAAAAACTCCCTACCCTCTAAGAAAATGTCCATTTCCTAGACATCAAAGAATATTCTGTTTTTCTCACCTTCCAAATCATAGTTCAGCCATACACCCTGATTGAGTCAGGGTAGTGATGGCTGCACCACTGTGAAGTTCCCAAGACACGTGTGTCCATGCCAGCTGCCCCTGATCCCTTGCACCCCCTAAACTCACAAAACACCCTTTCCCTGAATGGAGGCAGCTCAGCTCAGGGGGCCACAACATACCTTACCCACCCCACCTTCCCTTCACAGTGACCCTCTCCACCCCACCCCCCAGGAGAGGATGGGATTTCAAAGAAAATTCGGAGAAACTGTTCAGGCAGAAAATGTTTGGGGAATGCCTAGCTCCCAGCACCCAGCACTATCATGCTAAATGGTAGAACAACGACCTATGAACAGTGATGTCCTGGTAAGTGACAAACTCTCACCTCTCCAGGGAATAAAAACCTCACCTTGTAGAGTTTGTCACTTCCCGTGATGCCAATACCTCATCACAGCCAATTTCAACCCAATTTCAAGCAGTTGGCAAGAGAGGCACAGAATTTCTATGGTTCAGTTATGATAGCATAAAGGATCTCAAGAGCAGAGATTGTAGTGAAATGTGGTAAACACAACCGGGAAGGCATAAGTCATGAATATTTATTACACGTGTTTCAACATAATGGATTTAACTGCAGGTTTACATTATCTTTTTAAATAATGACTACATTTATAACAATCAGTTGCAAGATTCCTGAACATTTTGCCATTGGCACTCACAAGTGGTACAAGTCAGTCCAAGTCATTGCATACAAAGCCCGCAGTTCTGGAAATCCAGCTGGACAGACAATAGGGTAGCATTCTAAGCAGTCTCTACTTATTTGATGCTGTGTCAACATGGGGTAGAATGATGGACTCTTAACATGGTAGAGCAAGAGGACTTGACCACTGAGTCCAATCCAGTGAAACAGAGTTGAAGAGGAACAAGTCTGCTCAGTCAATGAGAGGCAGGTCAGGCCTCCTGTGGAAATCCAGGGTTTTCTCCCACTAGCACAAGGACGAGAACTTTGGAAAGCTTGTTGACTGGCTCCTGCATTGAGAACTGAGGCCCAGGGAATTATCTGAGCCTTGATTCTCAGCTATCTTTACACCGAACATAATATCTGCCTCTCAGTTTGCCTGCCGGGCCCTCAGAGAGCTGCTGACAGCTGCAATGACCAAACAGGCTGCGGCAGGAAGTGGTGACAAAGATTCATGAGGTAAACTGGAAAACCTCCGTGTTTCATGGCCCAGGAACCTCTTCATCTTTTAAGGCACCAATGAAACTGTTGGGCAAGCCAGGAGCCATGGGGCGCCCTGGGCCTCGCTGGTTCACGTAGCTGTGCTCTGCGGGAACTTTGGGCTGCACTCACCCTATGGGAGGACTTTCTTCTCATCAAATATTATCTGTATCAGTGAAAGCATGGCCTGCTGCTACTTTGATTTTGACCTTCTAGCCTCAGAACAGTGGGCCAATAGATTCCTTTTATTTATATACTATACATATATATATATAGTATTTAATACTATATGTTTTAGACTATACATTTAGATATTTAAATATTGTATGCAACATATTATATTATATAGTATATAGTATGTGTACTACATACTATACATATAATTTGTTAAAACTTGCTTGTAGAAAGGCTACTAGAATAGGAATCAGGAATTCCTGGTTATCATAAAGCTGATGGTAATTTTTAAGTTTTGGGGGAGGCTTGTTTCCACAGTGAGCCTCAGTTTTCAATTATACCCAGTTAGGACAGTGAAGAGCTCTAACTCAATGGGGCTATGAGAATAAAAATACCAGGTGTGAACAGTTTTGTGAACTGTGTTGCATTACGCCCTATTAGTTATCCCCCAACTCATACCCGTACTTTCTTCTCCTTTTTATCTGGAACACGTTTCTCTCGTCTCTGGGACTTGGGGTTACATCTGACCTAGACAATCCGGTGCTCGTCACCTGGAAAGCCCTCGAGGGTTGCAGCAGCGTCCAGCAGGCAGGCTCTGTTGGTTGGGAAGGCAGATTGGAAAGCTGCCTGGGGGCAGCAGAAGGAGGCCGCCCAGGCTGTCAGCTGCAGGTGACGCGCCTGAGGCTGCCATGTCCAGGCTGGGCAGTGAGCTCGGCAGGCCTGTAATGGGTGATCAGAGCCCAGAGTTAAAGGGGGTTAAATGGGGTTATTCCAAATCCCCGGAAGAATGTAAATCCCACACCTCTCCCAGGTGTTCCTGGAACCTGGGCTCTCCCAAATGAGGACTCACAAATCCACAGCCACAAAATCTTCCTTGGTGGCTTGCCTATATTATTAGTGATTTAGGCCATTAAGTTCATCCCTTCTGTTTAGGGAGATGTCCCTGGGGGATTTCATTTCTGACCCTCAACTTAAGTTGAGAATCTATGAAGAAATTGTGCAAAAAAAAAAAAAAAAGAAGAAGAAGAAGAATGCAGTGGGGCAGCAGGCACAATGGAAGGTGATCTCAAACATTTCCCACCTTGTCAGCTCGGGGGGCACCTGTTTCCAGCCTGCTCCCATAAGACAGACCCTGGCACGCACACAGAGATCCCTGAGCCTGCATCCCATGCTGATCGCAGAGTCTGTGACTGGGAGGTTTGGAAAGAGGAGAACAGGCCAAAGTTTGGTCTCTCACAGTGAAAAACGTGAAAGAGCTGGAGTTTTCATGTGTATAGTTTTCTGTTGTGATTCTCAAGACACCAACTTTTTCCTCACTTGTAATCCTCCACTTCAACTTCAGGAAATCCAGGCAGGGAAAATCTAGGGCATGTCCAAAGTGTTGAGGTCACATGGCAGGGAATGCCAGCAGGACCTCAGCTGTTCCCACTAAATGCCATTCTCCAGGTGGCCAGAGCCAGCAGGGGCTCTGGACAGACTCCACAACTTTCTAAGCCCCAGCAGATACCACAAGACAGCAAAGACCTGGAAGAGTCTTCACTGCTTCTCAAATTCCAGTTGCTCACTTTGCATAGCAGATATGGTCCCAAAAAGCCCAGGGCAAGCCCAGTGTTCATGGGAGGGCTGTCAGTTCCCCTGGTTTCACATCACTCTTCCCAAACATAGCTGTTCACTCCTTGCCCATCTCAACTGAGCAAAATCTTCCTAGTCCTGTCCCAGGCCTCACAGAATCCTGGGATCTGGAAGCCTCCAAAGTAAGACGGTCTCATTCTGGGGCTGAGGGAGGAAAGTATTTGAATTTCTCCCTATGTCTAATGTTGAACTTTACTAATTGCTACTATATGGGTCGACAGTGGTAACACAGTTGTAATTTATAAACAAATACACATCCACCATGGGACAAGCAATGCTTTATAGAAAGAGGAGCTTTCTCAGAAATACTCAGATGACATGGTTGCAGACTCATGCATATACACATTATCAGAATCTACCATGAAACCCCACGGGAAAAGTCATTTCCGTGCCCAGTTGGAGGGGACTTGGAAGCCACTCAACCTGACCACTCCTTTCACAAATACAAAGAAAAATTTAATGATTGGACCAGGTTGAAACATTGGACCAGTGGCAGATGTTAGACAGAATCCAAGTTTTATATGTGTGGGGGTGTACGTGTATGCATTTGTGAGTGTGTGTGTCTGTGTATGTGTGTGTGATGTGTCTGTACAGGCTTCAAATCATTTATGCTTTTTCTCCAGGTTACTGTTCTCATGTGAATCTATCCTAAGGGGATAATCCGAGCTATAAAACCAATGTTCTGTACTAAGGCCACAGAATCATTATTAAAATTAAAAAAAATTTAGAGCACTGTACTAATCCAACAATAAGAAGTACGGTTAGGTAAACTATCCTACAGTCATGTGATGGTGTCTTTTGCATAAATTAAATTACATTTCCGAGAGTCTGTAACCGTACAGGCGAATTTTTATCTTTTGACAATCAAGGAGGAGAAAGACAAGGGTTAGAACTATCTCCAGGGTGATCTTAACCAGGTCCCAAACTGCACAGGAATCCCCCTCTATGGCAGGGGGCAGCATTTTGGGGAGGAGGTGGGGCACATTGTCCCTAATACTTCTCTCTCTGTTCTAACTTTCTACATAGATATACAGAGTGTTTTTCTTCACCTGCAAGGAAAACAAACTAAAAAAAAAAAAAAATGAAGAGGAGGAATTTATTACCATAATTGTGACCTTCTTTCTAATGCAATATTCAGGAACATTGCCCATTTCCCTGCCTTGCCTCAACAGCAAATGTGCCCCATACTGAAATTGTGCTGCCCATTAGAGCTGGGCCTCTTTCTTAAATGTCAACAGTTTTTATTCTACATCTGGCATGTGCTCGGCCATATGAGGATGGCTCTGGGATGGAAACCCATATTCTTCTGAGGTTGAAAGCCACATTTCCCTGGCCTGGTCTCTGGACCACCTTTGGTCACCAAGGCTTGAACACGGTTAAGGTTCCCAAACAACCAGTGGTGACACATCATCAAGAGAAAACGGGAGTTGTCTGGGACCTCTGACCTTGAATTCCCCTCTGTATTGTCCTAAAGCATCTTAAGAACCTCCCAGGAAGTCCTTTCCCTTCCACTGTGGCCTCCAGTGGGCTTTTAAAAGGGCAACTCGTCTCAGAGGGAAGCAGAAGGTTGCAGGGGTGTTCCCAACCCTGGCCATTGGCACTCGGTGGGAACTGAGGTTGTTTGCTCGCTACTTTTTCCCTTTATGGAGCACGAGGAGTTTGGGTTGAATGTGGTCAGTTCAAGCCTGTGTCCACCTGCTGGGCAAAACCCATCCCTTTCCTGACGTCTGAGCTTGGTCGTGGGAGAGCTCAGTCTCGTGAGCTGAACAACCACAATCTCTGCTCCTTACCTTCATGACTTGGAGAAGCCACTGAGGGCAACAGATCCAACTCCTGTTTCACTAATCACAGCTTTCTCCTGCAGTGGGTCAGGCTGACGGCGGGTGGGTCCCAACCCTCTTCTCCACCAAACCCAGAACGTGATCATGACCCAGGGAGCTCTACGATAAGAAACAAGCCCTTGGTTGGAGACTGAGAGCAGGGACACAGAAAGGGATGTTGGTCTCCAGTGTCAGGGAAGTTGTGTGAAACAACCTGGACTCCAAATACCATGAAAAACTCGGGGAAAGAATGGAAAATGCTCCCTGGGTCGCAGTTCAGTGGGGCGGCTCTGGCAGCAGTCCTTTATTTACTCTCTCGGCACTTCCAGAAGCACTGATGAGTTTCCCCAGTGTGCCAGATGTTCCTCTGGTACCTGAGGCATCAACACAAGCCCACATCCTGGGGGAGACCATGTGCAGAAAAAAGCAGAGGCGGCATGAGGAATGTGATGGTGCAGGCCCATGACTGGCTCAGAGCACGGACAAGATAAACGCTGGGGGAACCGTGAATGGACAGGCTCCTCCACAGAGTTCAGAGTGAGCTGGATTTGAAAGACTGAGCTGGATCTTTCTAGACTAGGAATGGCAGGTTTGCAGGTGGAGATCAGCCACAAGAAAGGGCTGGTGATTGGTATCAGTGGAGGGTCCCTAGGAGGGAGGGTCTGGTAGAGATCAGGCTGGAATTTAGCACCCCTGGAGGAGGTGCTGTCCAAGGTGAGCTGGACTGGGCTGAAATGATGGAGACAGGTGCTACGCCAAATGTGGCTCGCCACCTGCGCCATCTGCTCTCGTTGGAGCTTGCTAGGACTGTGAATTAATTCTCACCCCCTCCATTTACTGAACCAGAATCTCTGGTCTTAACAAGTGCTCCAGTTTAAGAGGTGATGCTCTAAGTACATAATAAGTGCACCTGTATCCTCCCAGGAAGTGCTCCCTGCCTGAGGCAACTGAGGGCAAGGATGTCAATTGCAACCTAGTTGCTTACCCAGGGGTCAGGCTAGGGGCTGGTGAGAGCTGAGGATGTGCTGATTTATCCGTCATACTATTCCTGTCCTTCCCTGGGCCAGGTCCAGTTTGCAAAGCACTTTTTACATCTAATCCTTGTCATGGTTTGGGTTCCCCAAAAAGCAGACCCTAAGAAAAGGGCTTGGATGCAAGGGGGTTACCTGGACATGATGGAGAGGTGGGTTTGGATAAGTCCATGCAGATGTCTGGTTTGGGGGTGCGACAGGGTCTGCTGGTCTGGGGCATGGAGCAGATGCCCCTTTGCTGTTGGGCTTGTCTCGGACTTCTGCTTTGCTGCCACTCCAGGCTGCCTCGTGTGGACCATGTAAGACTAGAGAAAGTGCTTCTGCTGGGAATGAGGCGCCCAGATGCCCTGTTCATGGGGCATGGCTGGAACGCAGGGCCGTGAACATGGGTGGGCAACACCATCACCCCAGGACCTGCCCTGAATCCTACAGGAGCTGCTTCATCCAGCATGGGTGTCATTCATTGTCCTCTATTCCCATGGTCACAGCAGGGTGGGGTGACCTGTCCCAACCTGGCCACTTCACTCCTCTGTGACTCGAAATACACTTTCTAGTTTTCCACACTGTCCTGGTATGCCTTCCAGGGGCAGAAAACCAAGGGGCTAAGGGGAAGATTTTGCAGCAAACACACACTCAAACAAACAAAAAAACACATTAGAATCGCTCTAGCTCTGTGGAGCTCCTAAGCTAATCTCCAAGGACAAGCTAAATTCCATAGAAACAGACATCAGAAGAGGGGCTGTGGGGCGATCCTCAAATCTGGCCACATGTGAGTCAGCACCCCACTCAGCAACATGCCACAAAGTGGGCTTCCCAAGGCAGACATCCTTCCTTACCTCCTCCCGCTCTCCTCCCAACAGCTGATGCATTGTTAGTTATCAGAACCCTGTCTTAGTCAGGGTTCTCCAGGGAAACAGAGCCGACAGGAGGTATATATAGATCATATAAAGATTTTGAGATTTGTTACTGGAATCAGCTCATGTGACTGTGAGGATGGGCAAGTCTGAGCTTCTGAAGGGCAGGCCACAAGCTGGAAACGCTGATGAAGGTTTTTGATGAATTCCCCAGAAGCTGGTTGGCTGAAGTAGAGATGGAAATTCTTTCTCTGACTGCTAAAATCACTTCTCCCTTTAAGGATGATTGGACGAAACATCTCTCATTGGTGAAGATGGTCTTCTCCTCAGTTGATTGAAGAAGTCATCAGCCATGGACTCAATCAACATGTTGGTAACTTGAATTTTCTCCCAGTAACAATCAGGCCAGTGCTTGCTTGAACAAGCAGCTGGAACCATCATGTGGCCAAACTGACATGTGAACGTAACCATCATAGCCCATTCCAGAAGTTAATAGATGTTCAGAGAAACACAGGGACGCCAGCAAAGTCCACACCCTGCTTCTTTGGACAGCTGCAGCCTGCCTAAGGGCCCAGGGCCAAGCACAAATGCACACAGCCCTTACCTGCACCCAGCCAGGGACAGCCTTGTGGGTACCATGCTCACAGGAGATGTGATGGGGTTCTGGACATACTGGTTGTAATTGCAGCCTGATTCCAGGAGATAAATGTTGGCATTGCCGAGCTCCAATGGCAGGACCAGGTGGGGATTATTATGACTTACCCTGCACCCTGAACTGGGCAGGATTTCCCACACCTGTGCTGCTTAGTTCCCATAGTTAGCAGGGGGCAGCAGGGCCCAGCTGGTCTGGCCATTGAGATCAGGCTGCTTTATCGTCATACTGACAAGATCTCGCCTGGTGATCTGTCAGTGTGAGCTATTAGACCATCTTCATTTATTCATGCATTTAAGAAAAAGCAAGACAGAACAAAACAAAAAAATAAAAACCTAACAAGCACCTATTCCACATTCTAGGTTCTGAGGACACTATTTCTCACAAGACAATTGGCCCCTGCTCTTAAGGAGATTGTCCCCTCACAGTTTCATGGGAGGACAGATGGTAAATAAACCAACAAAGGAGAAGTTGCCAGGAGCCCTCTTCCCCTTCTGCCAGTCGTCCCTCAGCTTGCCTTTGGGTTGGGGTCCCAAGATTTTGCAGGATTGCCCCATTTCCATCCCCAACTCCTTCACTCCATAGGGGTACATATGTGAGTTTCGGCAGGTTGTCCTCTGGAGCCATGTGTCTTGTTCAGGGGTAGGCCTGCCGTGGTCTCTCCAGTGAGTAGCCACCCAGGACTTTTACTCAATCTATAGGGAAATAAAAAGTTTTCTTTTTTTAGTGGACTTGAAGCAGGGAACGCATGGGTTTGAGTTACTGCCCACATGCCTCCCCCCACACCCCTAAAGAGAGACTTCCGGTCAGTCAAACCAGTGCTATGGGAAAGCAGAATTTAGAGAACAAGAGAAAAATTCCTAATGGCATTGTCTGAACACCTGGATCCAGCCCTGCCTGAAGATATTCCCAGATCTTGATTTTTTTTTATCATGTTAGCCAACAAATGGATTTTTTCTTTTGCTTTGCAAACAAGTCAGTCTTGTGAAGTTTTGTCAAAGAGCATTCCAGGGGAAGGGGAGCAGCAGGTGCAAAGGACCAGAGACAGAATCACCTTGGAGAGACCAAAGAAGGGAAATGGGGCTGGAGATCAGTGAGCCAGGAGGTCAAGGGCACGCTGTGCAGCCATGGGCTCAAAAGGCACCCTGGGGAACCACAGGGGGCAAGGAGGCCCAGTGTAGCCTGGGGGTGCAAGGCACGTCATGCAGCCGGGGTTGGGGGGACACGGGCATGTGCCTCAAACTCCAGCTTCTGGAATTCATCTGGCCTGCTGCCACGGGCTATTCCAGCCAGTGATGGGAGGAACACTGGGGAGGATCATTCCTAGGAGAGGCAGCCCCCCTAAATGTCAGGCCCCCCCGAGACAGGCCTCCCAAACAGGCCTTCCAGGACTTCCTTCAAACTGAACAGCCTCTAAAGCATGCTCACCCCTCCCCTGCCCCTCCTTCATGGGGCAGACCCATGAGCAGATCCCCCCCCGGCTGCCCCACTCCCCCCCATTTCCGTTCATATGGGTGTTGTCCCCTAGAAAATTCTGGCACATCTTATCCCATTTGACATCTGCTTCTAAAGAGAGAGGCAGGGCCCTGGGCATGTCAGTTCTGGTGGCTTGGGTGTTTTGTTCTTCTAAGTGAAATGGGGTCCTGCAGAAATGGGGATTCAGCCTGTTTCTGTGGGTCCCCTGGGATGATGGCCCAAAGTGACAAGAGCATTGTGGTCACAATTATGTACCTTTGCTAACCTTTCCTCATTGCTTATGTGGGGAATGGTGTCTCAAAGTTTGTTCTGAACTGTGCTAGGCACCACACCTCAGTTTTTGTCTTTAAATCTCAGATTTTGGCCCTCCACTCCCTCTCTGACTGCATCCTGCATTGAGTTCCAGCCCAATGGACTTCCTAGCTGTTCCTAGAGCACACCCCTACAGTCCCACCCCAGGGCCTTTGCACTCACATTCCCTCTATTTGGGTGCTTTCTCCAGGTATCTCTGTAGTTAATGCCATCCCTTGCTGCAGGTCTTTGACCCAAGTTGTCCTTTCAAGAGGGGCCCAGCCACCCACATCTGTATAAGAGCCCCAAACTCCTACCTGCTTTTCCCTTCCTTCTCTACCATGTCAGCTCTGTGAGGGCAGTGGCTTGGCCCAGAACGTTCCTAACGGGTTCTTCTCACTTGGAGCAGAGGCTGGCACATGCAGGTACCTGGTAGGCACGTGTTAAATGAACAAGCTAGGTTCGGCCCATTTAGTGCTTCCCAGCACCCAAGCAACCAGCAGGAGGTGGATGTGCTCTGACCAGCTGTGAGCTTTTATGCTGGAATTCTGCAAATGAGGCAATGAACACTTCCAGTCAAAGCAGACAGAGAAAGCTCCGGGTGGAATATTTTCTCCCAGCTTATTGCTGGACTCCTGGGGCTGCATCAAAGAGGCAGAGACATATGGCCCAAAAGATGCACAAATGACGAAGGATGTATAAGGGGGCCACTGGCCAGAGAGGAGAAATAACTTGGTGAAGAGCATCTGCCAAGGATGGTCACGGCATTGTTTTTTGAAGCAGTTGTGTTAAAGCATAAAAGCAAAGACTCATCTTAGCGAGCAGGGAAAGGCTGTAACTGTTGTGCCTCCTCATTCTAAAGGCTTTGCAGGATAGTGAGATGAGAGCACAACCCTGTGAACGCAACGAACAGTGGGGAATTATGTAGGTGAATGGGATTAAAAAGGGGGAGTTTACGTTGCATGTATGTTACTAGAATAAAAATTTAAAAACAACAATAAAGGACTGTACAACAACAGCGAACCATGGTGCAAACCATGGCGTAGAGTCAATAATCCAATTATAGTGATATTTTCTCATCAATTGTAGCAAAGGTCCCAGACAAATGTAAGGTGTTAATAATAAGAGGGAACATGGGAACTTACTATTTGCTGCATGGCTTTTCTGTAGACCTACAGCTTCAATAATTTAAATAAAATAAACAAATAAATAAAAGTCTGGAACTACTGCTGTTGCAACTGGCATAGAGGGCTTCCTTCCTGTGTCCATCCCCTCCACCATTTCCACCCAAATGGCATCAGATGACCTGCAGGGCAGAGGTGACCTTGAAGAGGAGATGGTGTTGGCAGAGGACAGTGTCGTGGTTCAAAGCTATGTGCAGAAGCCAGGTGGGCTCTGGCAGCCTGGGGGCAGGGAGAGGGAGGGCTGGGCACTTGCTGAGTACCATGAGGGGCATTGCCCCCTTACGCTCCATGAGGGAGTCAGCTTTTCCTCTAACCCCATTTCTACAGACGAAGAAACTAAGGCTAGACAGCAAAAGGGGCTTGATTGAGCGGAGCCAGCACATAGCCAAACTGAGATGAGACCAGCTTCTTCCAGCACCCCAGCCAGCAATCTCTCTCTCCTGGGAGTCACTGTGGCTTCCTGCCCTTGAGCCGATGTCTCCAGGGCCACCCAGCTTTCAGGTTCCTGAAGCACTGAGGATGCCCTGACTCACAATCTGGGGTACGTGGGAGGCAAGGGACCATCACCAGATCTTGCCTTTTCCAGAACGGCTCCTCACCCAATGAGGGTGGGGAATGGTGGTGCCCAGGGTGGGCACTGGTCCAAGTAGGGTCATTTGGCCCTTGAACCAAGTCTGAAGGTCAAGGCTCTCTTTGAGACACTGAAGCCTAAGCCATAAAGTTCGTGACTATTGGAGGTCCTATTTCCCACCACAGTACTCAGACATGTGCTGATGTCCAAGCAAAGGGCATCCCAAGTACTTTAATCCTCTTGCACCTACAAATACAGTACCCCTTTTCAGATGAAACATGAACAAGAGGCAGAGAACACAATGGCTCCATTTAACACTGATTTAAGATCACGATGGAAGAATCATCATTTTCTGAAACTGGGTTCCAGCTTGCAGGGTGCCTGTGGTGCCTTCACAGTGTAGGTTCCTGGGAATGCTGGGCTTGGTATCCTACCCCACCCCCACTTCCGTTTGAATTACTGAGAACACTTGTGGGTCTAGCATGTCACTCCTTATGGCCCATTTGACCACCATGTGACAGGAAAGTACCATTTAACCCAAAGGATGGCTTCTAACTTGCTGTTTCTTTCTGCCACACATAAAGTGGCCCTATTTGGCCCCTACAAATGGAGACATAGGCTCAGAGAAGCTTTGACAGTTCTGAGCTGCAAAGCAGGCTTCAAATCACCCAAACGTTACTTCTATTCCTATTTATCTGTGGCTAAAACATTCCTGCAGAAGACTTAATTATCCCCTAAAGACTTAGCTCTGAATCTGAGATACTTGGTGAAACCTTTAGATTTCTTATCATTTTTGAAGCTTATCTTCCCAGGTTTTCCCAAATATCTCTTATTTGTCATTGGCGATTGAATCATGTTGAAACGCATGTTCAGGTCTCAACCTCTGGTCCCATAGGTGTGAACCCATCTATAAATAGGACCTTTGAAGATTTTATTAGTCAACAGAACAATGGGGTACAGACCCCATGTGTGCATGCCTTTCATGTCCTCAAATCATTTCACTCCAGGCATTTTTTCTTCATCCCAAATGGCTGAAATCCTCATAAGCAAAGGGAATTGGACAGAGAGAGAGAAGCCGTGGGAACAGCCAAAAGCTGGAAGTCAACAGAATCCAGAAAAAAAGGAGAGGATGGTAGAAAAGCCAGGGAATGCCAAGGATGGCTAACAGCCAGCTCCCAAATGCCACTTTCTTTGGGGAGAAAGCATCACCTTGCTGACGCCTCGATTTTGGACTTCTCCTAGCCTCAAAGCTATGAGACAATAAATTCCCATTGTTTAAGAAAATTCACATATGGTTTAGTTTTAGCAGCTAGGAAACTAAAGCAGTCACTTTGGGAACATATTTTAATGCACACACACAAAAAACTCAACTTATCTCGGCTAATGTTCCAAATGAAAATAAATCGTTATCCAAATTGATAAACACTTCTAAGCTGTTTAGTTACTTATATTAATCTTGTGAAGTTTGGCTCACTGTTTTCTTTGAAAAATGACTGTCTTTACTTTTGCGTGAGAGTGATTGACTACACTCATTTCTCCAAAAATTGTTCCCAGAATAAACATCCGAAGTCCAGAATGAGTGGAGGGGCTGTTTGTGTGCTGCCCGAGGCAGTTGTCATGGCTGAGAGATAATTTAATGTCTGAGCCAGAGCATTTCTGGGCAAGCACACAAAAGCTGCTGCCCTAAAACCTGGAGACAATCTCCTCTAAGCAGCAGCCCCAGTTGCTTAAGCCCAGACCTCTGCTTTGACGACTGATTGAACTTAAAGTTAACGTGGTGACATTTGCAAAGAAACAGAAGACGGAGAGGTCAGACAAGCCTCCCAAGGTCATGGAGCAAATGCTGAGAGTGGGTCAGGATTGGAGATCAAGTCTCCTAATTCCCAGCTGAGCGTTTTTTCCTGGGCTCATTAATGGGCTGGGCTTAAAGGAGAAAGCAGTTTCTCTTGTAGGCATCTACCATCATTTGCAAAATCTTGATCCAAGACATGCTGGAGGTGGGGGATGCCTGATGGCCCAGTGAGAGCCCAGCTCTTGCAGCCTATTTTCTCTAGCATCAGGGCTCTGGAGCCTCTTTCTCTACTCGAGTCCATGAGCATCCCGGGGACATTTTTCCTGCGCTTGCATTTCTTTGTACACACTTGGCCCAAAGGTGCACAATTTACCTTCTGAGGGTGGTCAAGCAAGGCAGTTACTGCAGTGGGCTCCACAGCCCAGCCATCCCCTTTGGATCCTGGTTTTGCCTCTTTGGGGCTGAGGGACATGGGCAAGTTATTCACCTGTGGCTGCATATCTTGGATTTCTACCTCGGGCAATGGGTAAGGCTTAAGCACCAGCTTAAAAAGTAAGTACTGGGTGGGGGGTGAGGGGTAGGCACGGGGCCCACGTCCTCTTCAGCCAGGCATCTCTCAGCCTCGCTTCTGAAGGCTCTTGTCCATTTTCTGCTGGGGTGTTGAGTCCAGCACCCATGTTTAGGCTTCAAGGGCCTGTCGTTTGCTTGGAGAGGGTGATCCCAGGAAGCAGCTTTAGGATAGTGGGGAAGGAAGGCGTCACGCAGGGCGGGTTCCTGAACAAGTGACACCATGGGTGAGGGAGCTGGGGACCCCTGGGGAACAGTGTGCCACACGCCCAGAGCTGTCCCCAGAGCCAGACCCTGTCCTGAGGCTGGTAGCTGTTCGTTGTTTATCATCCCACATGTTGCTCCAGCCCTTGCCCTTGGGCTTCTAGAAACTTCGCTCAGCTTGTTTCACCTCCTGGGCCTTGCGTGAGTCATACAGACCCAATGCCACGCAGGGCAAAGTGTGCCAGGCTCTAAGCAACACCAGACCAGGCCAGGCCTCCCGGGGGTCAGTTTCCTATCTGGAAAACAAAGGGGCTGAGCTAGCTATTCCTCTGACTCTGAAAACTACAAAAGACACCACTGGGTTCACATTCTAAACTTCTCATGTGCCTGAGTCGCCCTCCTCTCCCCAGCAGCGAGGGGCATGGCCGACCTCCAGGGCTGGAATCCCCCCAGGGCCTTACATTAGGGTCAATTAACAGACCTGCAGCTGCACGGGGGAGGCCTGCCCCAGAGGGTCACAATTGAATTTAATGGGGTACAGAGCCCATGTGTGCGTGTCTTTCATGTCCTCAAATCATTTCACTCCAGGCATTTTTCTTTTAAACAGAGTCCCCAGGAGGTGAAGGGACCCTGTAACTCTGTTACATCTTTGACATTTGAAATGAATAAAAATTATTTCAAGGTACCTCCTGCAGGATGTTGCTGAGACAGCAGTGACAGTTTGTGGTCAAACATTTTTCTGGAGGAAAGTGGAAACACCTTGGCTGCTTGGGGGAAAGCGGGGCAGGGTTGCTATAGCAGGTTCAAAACAGTTTCTTTTGGGGAATTTGGCATTTGGGAGACATGGCCTTGCTTACACCCAGAGGTTGTATTAAAAAAATTTACCATATGGTAGGACCTGAGAACAGAGCTGGACCCCTGCTCTGTTGGTCACTTCTGTCCTGGCTGGGAGTAGGGCCCTGGGGAGGGGACACCAGGGATTTGCCCACTAGTGTGGCTGGGTCGATGTCAAGCTCTCCCACAGGCTGCTGCCCACGACGTCCAGTGAAAATATTTTAGCCATCCCTGGTTTTCCATCAGTCTACAATTTCAAAATGCATTCCCCAGCGATGACTGCATCCTCTGTGTATCATCTCAAGGCAACAACCAGTATGAGAGAGGAGGAAGCGCATCCTTCACTGGCCCAGGACCAGATTAGATTGGACCTAACCTGGGTGTGGGGTTACGGGCTAAAGCAGAGGCTGGATGCATGCGCCAGAGGGAGACCCAACACTCCCTCCCCTTAGGCTCTTCAGGTGGGAATGCCAGTGGGGCAGGGAGAAGGACAACTTATTTGAGAAAATCAAAAGCAAGGAGTCTGAACCCAACAGGTCATCAGTCTAGAGGGGACAAGTAAAGAGAGAGATCCCGCACAGGATGGCCCACAGGAAAATGCCAGTGATACAGGGCAGGAATCCTGGGAATGGGCCAGCTGGGGGCGTCCCTAGAGCCTGGGTCTGAGCAGAAGGGCCACAGAAGTGCAGAGGGTGGGTCTGGGTAAGGGCTTTGTAGCATCTCTCCCATCAAAGGTGGCTCAGCTATGACCAAAGCTGGCAAACTCCCTAGGCCAGGCCTTGGGAATGTCGGGAAGCAGTAAAAGCCATGTTTATGTCTACCGTACTCATTCTTGAGTCCCCCTGGCATCCCCACCCCCCACAACCTCCTAGGATCCTTATGCTTTTCTCCACACATCCACAGCTCTCCACTTTGGAACGATCACCCTACTCTCAATCGTACTAAAGTGTAAATGACTGGCTACAGCTTTCACGACAGGAGATCAGAATAAGGTAAAATGCCCCAGCCTAAAGAACTACACAAATTACAATGAATACATCCTTGAAGACCAACAGGAACCATAATTCATGCCAAAGAATTCCCCCTCATCCTTCAAATCACCCATCACACTTAGGTGTAAAGTCATGTGGGGAGAAACGGGCCATGCTGGCACACCAGAAACCCATTAACCATTGTGCCTCTGAGAGATTCCTTTGTTCCATTCAGGCACTGCTGCACAATAAAACCTTTCCAGCCTTGACCAGGCAATGCGGCAACATTTACTTGGCTCACAAATATGCCCTCAGGGCTGGGCTTCCTGGGGGCCTTCTTGGGGGGGCTCTGCTTGGCATCAGCTCATGTCCAGGCTGGAAGAACCCCTCAACTGGGGCTTGACTGAGGGGTGGGGAGGTGGGGGCTCCTCAGGTGTGTCTCCCTGCCTATCTGTGGTCTTCCTCCATGGTCTCAGGGCAGCCAGATGTCTCACTGGCAGCTCAGGCCTCCCAGCACACACACACCCTTATACGGTCTGGCCACACAGCAGAAATCACACAGCATCACTTCCCTGGTGTTTTAGTCATTAAGGTGGCACAAAGGTCCACCCAGGGGCATGGAGAGGGGCCATCGACTCTGGCTTATGACAGGGAGTGGTGAGGTTCTAGAAGAGCACATGGGACTGGAAATATTTCTGCAGCTATTTTGGAAAACCCTGTGTTTTGCTCTGTTCTGCCCAAAACAACCACCAGTCTGACCTTCTCTTGGCTTTCCCACACACTCCCCTCTCCTTTCTGTGAGAATCCTTCTAATTGGGCATGCAGGTCTTGTTCACTGGGTGCCTACAATGTGCACACACCCAGCCTGGTGCTCTTTGAACATCACCCCAGACTCCACAACCATCCAAAAGTTAGTGAGGCTCATGCCCATTTCAAAGATGAGGCCTCCAAACTCCAGAAGAGTGAGGTAACTTGAAGGTTACTCAGTGAGCAAAGACTCAACCTTGATGCGGGCAATGCCCACAGCCATGGGTTTTCAGTCACCCTCTTCATTTTCTTCTGTGTGAGGAAAAGGCCTGCAGAGGGGTCAGGAGACAGAACATGCCCTCGAGAGCTACAAAGCCTGGGCTGGAAATGGCACCTGGCTGAAAGCTCACACCTGGGCCCTCCCCTTGTTCACAAAGCATTTCATGTCAACTTTGCGCCCACCCTCAGTGGAGGCACTGCCTCCTGGCTCTGCAGAGGAGGGGACCAACTTTTGGGGAAGTCAGCGGGCCTCCCATGGGAGGTTGCTTTTGAAGAGGTTAATTTAGTTATGGTGCAACCGACTGAACCAGGTCAGGTCTTCTCTGTATTACTGGAGTCCCTTATAACCAGAGGAAATTCACTAACAGGAAGAGAGAGCCACGTGGAGGAGGAGCAGCTGGAAGTCAATGGAACCTTGTGATGTCTCAGTTTTGGCCTCCCAGCCCCAAAACTGGGAGCCAATACATGCCCACTGGTGGAGCCAACCTCTTGCATAGTGCTTGTTTTAGCGGCTGGGAAAGGAACACACCACCCCAATGAGTTGGTTACTTGGTTAGGAAAATGGCGAGGCCTCTCCCCTGCCCTTTACCTTCCAATCCTAAGAAAATCTCAACTGCTCTGGCCCCTCCACTGCACAGAATCTCCTTTCGCTGTGTTGAAGTTTAGCTTTCAGTCCTAGTACGAGCTGGGCCTCCTGATTATTTGCATCTCCAGGATGACACCATCTAGTTAGCTTTGATGTGGCTGAATGCTGTGCCCTGAGCCAGGGAGATGTCCTCAGGGGAAAGCAAGGCTTGATCCTCACGAGGCTGGAAGGCTCGTCCAGCACTTGCTCATCCCTTGTGCTGGGTGATGAAGTCGTCTGTGGAAGGCTGAGGCTCATAAACCATAACTATGGCGCTGATGAGCCAAAATTCTCAAAAATAGTACTTTCATTCTCTGCTAGGGCCTGTCTCCCTGGTGTGGATTTGAATATCCAATTCCACTCCAACAATGGGGAAAAGGCCTGCAGACTTTTGTGACTAAAATAAAGCTCCATGACTCAAATGTCCAGACACAGTCCAGTGGATAGGAGCTTTTTCTTTTCCTTCTCTGCTTCAATTTTCTCTTCCCAGATTAATTTTTAACCATAACATTGGATGAGTGCCTATGTTTCTGTAATGATTTTAAGAGACACAAAATATACTTCTGGTTCCTCATTGATCTATGAATATAATGGGATACTCCATAAGTATTTATCTTTCTTTTAGACTTGGAAAAACCTTGATAATAAATAGTTATTTAAGTACTTATAAACGTATAATCAAATTTAATAATACTATTGGAGAAATTAGAATGATTGCCTTCTCTTTCTATGATATTTATCTATTATTTCCTGTTTCACCTATTCCCAAATATTTGAATTAGCCTCTACTAAAACCAAATTGTAAACCAACTGGAGCATGGGTCTGGGGAAGACGGACAGAATCACTGCTTGCTGTTTCTTGCTCTTCCAATTCAATCTCCATAGCCCTGCCTAAGTAGTCTTTCTAAATACCGATTTCTTCATGTTTTGGCTGTGTATGTTAGTGTGTAAGTTATACCGCACTAACAAGGAGACTCCCACTTTCAGGGGCTCGCACAACAAGTTTTTGCCCTCGCATGTGATAGTCCAGTCTCGTGGACCAGGGTGGCGGCCAGCTGCTCCATGAGGTCAGCTGCTCCATGAGGTCAGCGGGACACATTCAAGCCTAATAACTTGGATCCAGGACCTAGGATGGCCTCTAGACCCCTGAGGCTCAGCAAACCCCAGCCCTCCCCTGGCACTTCCCATGTATGACAGGTCTCCCACTTGGCCCCCCTCCTGGGACACTGCTACCAGCCCCCTCAATGGACCCTGGCCACTGTCCCCAGACCTACCACCAAAGTCTACACCAAGAACTCCCTTCCTAGTTGGTAAGCTAGATGGCAGGGTGCCCATTTGGGCTTGTTTCTGGGTGATGGGGACTCCCCTGATGGGCAGTGTGGCTCAAGGACCCCTGAGTGTCCAGATGAGACCCCTTCCCGCCAACCCTTTTTTCCCAGCACTCTTCACGGCAGTCCCCGTCCTCTCCAACCTTTTCTGTCCTTTCCTCGCTATGCTTCACAGGCACTCCAATAAATCTCCTGCACATCTAAACCCCTCTTGGTGTCTTCTCAGAGGACCTGAACTGATGCAAAGCCATAAAGCTTAAGTTTAAAAGAAAACCAGCTTCTACAGGTTTGTTAGACTTGCATAGCCCCTCAGCAAAGCTGAATCACGAGGTCTTTTGGGATGTCTGCCGGGGAAGGGGTTTGGGGGTAAAGCCAGTCCCAGGGCAGAGCACAGCCACACCTGCCTCCAGGGACACCAGTTCTGGGGTCCCAACTTCCTCTCCCCCAGGCTTTATGGGTGTCGAGGCTGCCAGCAAAGGCAGGACTCACACCAGCCCCAGATGCAGCAGTATTTACCCACATGGAGAAAAGACAGAGCAGGGCTAGCTTTGCTGGCGGGTGTCGGTCCCCTGCTGCCAAAGCAGAAAGAAGGGCTGCACGTGCCTCTCTGTGCCATGACGAAGGACACCTCCCCCTCCACCACCTGGAATAGATATGCCAGCAGGGATGGGCCCAGTAGGCATGAAAAGTGAAACTTTAGCCAGGCTGTCCCCAGCGAGTGTTCAAGGTGCTCAGGGATGAAGGGAAAGGAATGTACCGCAGGCTGCCAGCTACCAGGGATGAACTTTCCCTCAGGGAACCCCAAGAAAGGGGTGAGCCCTCATCACCCCGTTCTGGGACAGGCTAGCACAGTCTGGGCAGAGGGTTTACCTGAGGGTCCAAGGGAAAGACAGCAGGCTGCACTTGGACCCCTCCCACCACGAGGGCCAAAACGAGTTGCCCAGAGACCAGCGGGGAAGGCTGCAAACAGGAGACAAGACTGAGAAGGGATGAAGGTGAAAGGGCAGCACTGGAAAGAGGAAGAGACCCATTCAACTCAGGGCAGGCCCGGATACCCAACCACTCCCGCCAGACACTGCAGCCTCCAGTAAGATCAGTGCCTCAGGCCGTCCAGCAGGGCTGCCCCAACAGGATTGCTACTCGCTCAGAGAATGTGCTCATTGTAGCTCACTTCAAGCAATGTGAGTGGGGCCTGGTGGTTACTTCCTTGGAGGACAAGGAGAGGAGCTGGGGAGGCTGCATTGGTTTGCTCTGCCACTGTCCTTGGGTTCTCCAGGGATCCCCCTGCCTGGACCCCCCCTGGGGAGATGCACTGGGAATGGGGTGGGGCTCCCTCACTCCCACCCTCATTTGGTCCCAAAGCCCTTCTGAGGTGGCACAGGGCCTGGGGTGCCTGGGGGATGAGGCCGCAGTCCCCCGCTGGCCATCAGGGTAGGACAGAGGCAGGAAGAGAGTGCCACGTCACGCCCGGCTCAAAGTAACCCTGGGCGGCGGGCAGAGAGGACCGAGTGGGCAGATAAATAAACGAAGAGCCGCCAGCTGCAATCTCCTCTTTAAAATAACACTTCTTCCTTCCTGCCTCTGGAACAATAAGGGCGACGCTTTGCCGAGTAGGCGCAGTGACAAAGGCCATCCGTCAAGGCTCTTTGACTGGACAAACTGGTCAGAAGAAGACTGTACTTCCAGCACGGCAGGCAATGGCATCTGCTCATTGTCCCTGGTCTCTTTCGGCCAACACCCCTGGCCTTTGCACGTACCCACTGAGTGCACCTCCGAGGGACCCCAACCGTCCACCCCGCACCATCCCTCCCTGGCACCACCCCCTGGCCTTAGCGGTCAGCACACTTCTCCCCAATCCCTGCATTCTCATGTCTCCACCACCAGGCCCCAGGCATCTGTCCCCACAGATCCCCCCATAACTTTGCATCTGGTGACAAAGGAGATTCCATGCCAACTGCCCGTTCTGTTCAGCCCTGAGGGCCAGGCCCACGGAGGAGTGAGTTCACCTTGATGCCTCAGCTCAGCATGGCTGGACTCAACACCTTACTCATCACTCCAGCCCTTCTTCCCTCCCCGGGGTCCCCATCTCTGTGAACCACACCCCCATTCACCCACTTGCTCCCACTCTCTACATCCAACCCATCAGCAAATCCAGTTGTGCCACCCCCCAAAGACCATTTCTGGCCCCTTCTGTTGCCAGCACCTGTCCAGTCTCTCCCAGGTTGGCACCGTAGGCTCCTGGTGAGTCCCTCTTGACCCCTGGGACTGATTTCTCCACCAGCCTCCAGAGTGTCCTTTTCAGAGTGTGCATCAGTGACCACACTCCCCGCTCCAGGACTTTCCCAGCCCCAGCTCCCAACACACAGTCTCCTCGCTGTCCCAAGACTCAGCCAAGGCTCTGACCTCTGGCTCCACCTGCCCTGCCCTTTGCATTTCTCCTTCGGTGAAGCCTGCCCCTAGCCCTCACCCCATTCTCCTTTGTTGGCTCCAGAGGCCGTCATTCCATGCTTACTGTCCACCCAGTTCCAGAGTAGAAACTCCACAAAGCACTACTGCCCAGTTTCCAGCACGCAGAGGGCTGCCCACAGGTGAAAGGTGTTCAGCATACATTGGGAAATGGATGGCTTCATGAGTGAGCTCTATTTTTACTTAAAGAGTGCAGAGATGCCCCCCACCTCACCCCAAACCTTAGCAGAGCCCCAGCTCTCTTATCCGATTCCCCTGCTGCTGGAGAAGGGCTTGAGGTCAGACCCGCCTGCAGCCCTGTGTGCCCCTGGAGTCACCATCCCTGCCCTGCCATGTCCCCACCCCCTGAAACCAGGACTGGGGTCAGTAGATCAATTTCCAGCACCTCCTCAACCCTCCGTGAGCTGAATTGGGGCATGTCCTAGCCCACTCCTCAGAGGGCCCGGGGATCGGGCCACGTGGCCCACAGGGGAGCCTATTCAAAGGCTCACGTTATCTTTTTCCTTCCTTTTCACATAGTGCATCTCAAGGTCGGCTTTGGGGAAACCCCAAACTAACAGCAGCTACGCGCACACTCCTCCTGTACCCCGGGCAAAGCCATGAACCCATCCTGGCCTCTGCCTCCTGGATGCCCTGGAGGTGGGGCTCCTGGGGTTGGAGTCTGTCTTTTCAGCCCCACCCCTGTTAAGCCCCTTCAGGCCACCAAGGCGGGGAAAGAAAAAGCCCGCCAAGGCATTCTGGGTATCTGTGGCCTACATCTTTTTTGCTTCTTATCTAATATGTGGGCTTCCCAACTTTGTCCTTGGGACTTTGATCACCTGAGGTATCCAGAGAGCAATACTCCTTCAATTTGCCACTTAGAATGGCTTCTTTCCAACTATATCCTGCCAGGGAGAGCAAGCTTTCATTATCTTGACACTGATCTCCAGAATCTGCCGGCTAGATGCCCCTTATCTGCATGGTGCTCCTGATGAGATAAGAGCTACTTTCTCTCCAGTTGCAATATCTTAGCTGCAGAGCTTTGAAGCCCTCTCAGATCTCTTATCTCTGGGCTCAGGCCTCCCTCAGATGCCCTGGGTGAACTGGAATCCTGCGTTGTATGTGTCCTGGGGGAGCTTCCGAGCTAGAGTGTGGAATGGGAAAATGTGGCTACAGTAGACCAGCCGCCCACCTTGAAGGGCCTGGCTTCCACTGGGTGAACCCGCAGAGTCCACAGCTTCAGGGCCCAGCCTTCCAGAGGGGGATGCCCGGAGTCCACTCCCAGCTGTCCTTAGGAAAGCTGTCATGTTGCTGTGACTTTTTGATGAAATCAACCCTACAGCCCCAGGGACAGACAATAACCCCAATGGCTGGGTGCGTAGGAGGTTCTGCATGTCACCCAGAGGCCTCATCTGTCTGGTGATACTTAGGGGAGGAATGAGCCAATGTGCAAAGACTTAAGTGATTTTCCTCCAAAATTTAGAAAAAAAATCACCCGTTTTGAAAGTAAGATGTAAACCCAGGTCTCCCTGACTCGAGTCTGTGTTCTAACCAACGTTTCCCAAAGGGTGGTCCACCGCCACCGCTGGTCCACCTGCTGCGCAGTGTCACGAGGCCAGCCCAGAAGGGAGAGGAGGCATTTACAAACTTTACAGCAATGTGGCAAAATCTTGTGTCCACTAAGTCTGATAATGGAAAATGATTGTGCTCACACATTGTCTGTTTTGGAGCACTCCCTGATGGGGAAGCTGGTCAGTGCCTAAGCTGGTGGAAGGGTGGTGGCCAGCTGCCCCTGCCCACGGGGGCCCCTCCGTGTTGCGCGGTGCCATGGCACACATCATGGCCCCACTGGGAGGACTTCTGTGTCCCCTCTCCAGGCCTTCTGGTGGAGGACACCACTAAAGGCCGGGGCAGAGGGAGGGCAAGTCCTTTTGGGGAGATGAGACAGGGCAGGCTTTCTGGGTGGGGAGGATTTGAAGCTGAACTGAAAGGGCAAGTACAAGTACTTAGCCTGGAAGGCAGGAGCTGAAATTCAGAGGAGTTTGGAAGCAGGGAAGCCTCTTGTAGGTTTTGGGGGTGATGCTAAAGCTGGAACGTGGAAAAGAGGGTTTCAGAAGGCCAGATGTCACTTCGAGAGTGATGTTTGACCAGGAAGCTGTGAGACCTAAAAATGATGGCTGTGAGTGTCACCTGGGGATACCATCAGCTAATCCAGGTTCACCCCATTCCCTAACACACTGCATCTTAATACAATCATCTCCCATGCATCCTTCCCCCAAGAGGCTTTCTCTGGCAGATAGTGCACCAGGAGAGCCAGGAGTCAATATCCTGGGAAGCAGCCCTCAGGCAGTGAGAGGCTTGGAGGACAAACACCCCAACCTTCTCACTCTCAAGGGGCATGTTCCAAGCACGCAACTGTGTCATCTCCATCTCATCTCCCCAATTCCCTACTGAGGCTTCCCGGAATCATGTCCCAAACAAACTGCTCATATCCAGATATATCTGCAATGAGCGGGCAGGTCCCTGAGCCCTTGGATATCTGCTGGGCATTCAGCATCTTAATTCCCTTCAGTTCACACCCAGGGCAGTGGAGCAAAGATCAGCCCAAAGGAAACTGCAGTTAGGAAGAAGGCACATTTTTGGCCAAAACTTACAAAGCTTTGAAAGTTCAAATTGTGCCCTGGCTTATGTAATGCTTTGATAAGCTTTCCCCAAAGTGCCACATGGCAGAAGAGCCGAGGACAAAATACACAGATTTGTGAACCTGTGTCCTGATTTCCCACTTCATAGGTTTAAAAATATGTGGACTTGAACTTAGGTATTAGAAAAGTCAAAAGATGGAAAGGTAAACAAAATGTTCTTTCACTCCTCTTTCCATGCCAAGGATTTGAATGGAGCAAAATAAATCAGACCTCCAGTCTTCACAATGAAGTGTAAACTATTCAGCTATCTTCAACTTTGAAAAAAGGTGGTGTATGGCAAGTTGTTGTCCATGGATCATTTCTTTTCCATAATAATTTGATAGTTATTCCACTTTAAAAAATAGACATAAAATACACTTAAGTGTCTTGCCAAATAAGTTTGAGTGTAGCTGTGTACTCATCTCTCTCCTGGTGTTTCAAAACATGTATTAGGGAAAAATATTAAAACTGGTGGAACTGGGCACATGAACAGGGGGACAAGGGGTAGTTGGAGTTCTCTGAATGGGTTTTCTATTATTTTTGCAACTATCCTGTAAGCATGAAATTATTTCAGAATTAAAAGTTTCAGGACAAATAAAACACCTATTAGCATTTCGCAGACACCAAGAACTCGCAAAACAAGAAATCTGTTTTACTTTGGTGTTTTCGATCTCGATGGATCATGGAATCTTTTTTTATCTTCTTCTTCTTCTTTTTTTAAGTAACACCACGTATTATCTTATAAGACACTAGTGTTCTGGGAATCTGAATTTGGGAAAAATGGGTCTTCCTAATGTCATGCCATCAATCTGATCAGCGAGTTCCCTGTTGCATGTCCATGCACCGTGCTAGCCTCTCAGTAGTTCTGTCATCATCTAGGTGACACCCTGACTCTCTGCTTCTTAATCCAGATGTTTGGGATCTCAAGAGGCTTGGCAAAGACTCTCCCAGTGTTTGCTGCCATCGGGCAGTTAGCTTTTCAGGTATTCCTGAAGTCCATCAGAGAACAGTCCAATTACACTTTTCCATGAATTGGCATTTTTGTGTGTGTTCTATTTGAAAGACTCAGGCAAACAGTGGTAGTGGTCATATTTGTTTGGTTTACGTGGCTGCCACAAGCTTAAGCTGACCTTACACCACAAGAACTCACCAGACAATCAGACCGCAAATTGGGAGAATAGCCAGCATTTTCTTCAGCTGGTGAAATGATGGGTCCGGCCATCTAAGAAACAAGAACTTCAGCTCAAGGGGCCTCCTGACCTCTTAGACAAGCAGGTAATTTCACCACCTCCCTTCCCCTTTATCTGATAAATCCTGGTTTCTGGTCATTATGTTGTCAACATAATTATTCTGATTATTTTCTGCTTGGGTGGACCATGCACTATTTAATTTCCTGGTTTTTATTGATTTTTTTTTCCATGCCTCCCAAAAGAGTCCATACATACATGTCAACCTCAGCATGGATTTCTTCCACCTGGAGTTTGGGTCTCAATAACACTTAGTACAGAAATAAAAAAGGGCCCCATGTCCAGCTCCAGGACTGTGCCACTGAGCCATGACATAATCCTCCTATTTTAGTCCCCACTCACAGGGCCCTAAGCTTGTCTTCCCCAAGGCAGGAGAACTGGGTTGGTGACTTGTTCATCTAGCAACAGCAGAACGAAAGAGAACTCAGACTCAGGGCCAGCGCCACAGCTCATCCCCCTTCCCCTCCCCACTAGTACATAGCCACAAGACTAGCCTTTAGCAAGCACCTTCTACACACACCCAGGAAAGGAGCAAACAGGCCCTAATGGCCAGGAAAGCACTTCTACTCTGCTTTCTAAGAGGATCAGAAAACTTTTAAAGCATAAATTGGCCACTGCTGGCCAGTAGGGAGCTGCTTGCTCATGACCAGGGCTTTCCCTCTGAACCCATCCTGCAGGGAATGAGATGGGAGAGGACAGATTCTCCCCTCACAGAGACTCCAGGTTCAGCCTTACCAATGATCAAGGTCACTGGGAGCAGGGAGGGTTGGTACCAAACTCAATGCCTGCCACTGGGACAAATCAGTAAATACTTGGCAAGTGAATGGATGACTGGGCAAGGAGGCCTGGTGGGTGTGCGGTCCCCTTGTACTTTAGCTCTGCATCTATGAAATGGACATAGGTGACATCCTAGGTTATTTTCACATTATTTCATAAGGTAGTTAGGTTTTGTTCACTTTTTTTGGTATTTTTATTTTGTCTGTAGCTTATTTTGGGCACCTTCTAATGCTATGTTTTCAAGTGTGTGGATTTTTTTCCTGCAGTGCCTCACCTGCTGCCAATCTCATTCAATGTATATTTTCTTTCAGCTACTGTATTGTTCATCTCTAGAAATGCCATTTTGGTCTTTAATATACTTTTTATTTTTTCCCAGTTTCTCATAATCATGATAGCTGTTTTTGTTTGTTTGCTTGCTTGCTTTTTTTGCATGGGCAGGCACCGGGAATTGAACCTGGGTCTTTGGCATGGCAGGCGAGAATTCTGCCACCGAGCCACCATTGTACCACCCTCAAAATAGCTGTTTTAAGGCCCCTGTCTGTTCATTCCATTATCTCTATCATTTATGGATCTATCTTTATTGGTTCTTTTAGTTATGTTCATCTTTTTCCTGCTTCTTTGACTGGCTCTGATTGTATGCAACACATTGTTGGAATTTTACATTTCTGGATTCTGGATTTTGTTGTAATCCTTTGAAGAGTACTGGACATTTTCTGTCACATAATTAAGTTACTTACATATGCATTTTATTAGAGGTTTGTTTTTAATCTTTGTTAGGAAGATTCAGAGAAGTTTCATTCTTCTTCAGTTTCTGTGCTTTATATGTATGATGAAGTCTCTCCACCTTAATTCAAGGAAGGCTGATGTGTCTTCAATGCCTCTGTCAGCAGGGAAGGTGCACTGCTCCATTGCTCCTGGGCCCCATTGCTTTCAGCCTCTGCTCCTGTGCAGGTTTCCTCACTTTCCTTCTCCAGGTCTGGCTTCCCATGGTTCTCTGCAGGTTCCGGCTTGCTTAGCACCTCATGGCAACATCTGCTCAACTCCAAGCATCTCCAAACATCCATTTCTCTGTTCTCCATGTGTCTGTATCTACGTCAGCTCTGCTGTGAAGTTTCTGTCGGCTCTGAAGCTTCTGTTGTTTCTCTAGGCTCTGTCCTTTCTGTTGTTTCTCTTGTTTCTGCCGGCTTTCCATAGGTTATATTAACAATCAAATGAGGGAACTGTAGGTGCTGTCTTTTGCATGGCATCAGCACATCTACAAGAGCTGAAGAGGTGCTGACATTTCAGACTTCTCTTATCATCCTTTCTGTTTTCGGGAAGGCCATTCGTCACCTCTCACCTCTGGGGCCTCCTCTACAAACTGCCGCTGCTCCAATTATTAGGTGCTAGAGAAGTAGTGCTGTTGTGTAGAAAATTGCTGGTTTGGACAAGAATCAGAGCAAAGAATGTGGCTGTTTAAAAAAATCAGACCTGTTACAACATAACATACATATAATAAAATGCACAGAACTTAAGTGGAGATTGAATGAGTCTGGTAACCATCACCTTCAAAATGACATAGAATGTTTCCTTCACCTCCAGAAGTTCCCTCTTACCCTTGAGTCATACCTCCTGCCCCCTCTCCACAGATCTGATTTCCATCTCTATCAATTTGTTTTGCCTGATCTAAAACCTTACCTAAGTGAAAAAGTGCCATATGTCTTCTTTTGCCTGTGGCTTCTTTACCTCCTCACTATAAATGTTCTGGGACCAGTCGTCAGTTCATTTTTATAGTTGAGTAGCAACTATAAACCTGTCATAAATATGTGCCCATTCTCCTGTGATGGACACTTGGATTGGTTCCAGATTTGTTGATTATCAATAAAGCTGTGATGAACACTACCATAAAATCTTTCTCTGGACATGTTTCCTTTCTGTTGAGTAAATGCTCAGAATGGGTCATGTGCAGACTTAAATTTAGCTTTATGAAAACACATGTCTTCAGTGGCCATGCTATTTTATCCTCTCTCCAGCAGTAGGGGAGAGCTCCAGCTGCTCTACCTCCTTGCCCACACTTGTACTGTTGGTCTTTTTCACTTTAACCTTCCAGTCACGTAGGTAATGTTCAGATGATCTTTTAGGCTGTAATCAAGCTCCAATATCGTGGCCTGATAGCCACCCTCTGCTGATGCTGACCGTCTATCTGGAGCTCAGGATCTGGGGTTCATATTACTTAGACTATAACTTCCACTGCTCAGAGTTTGGCTGTTGATAATGACAAGAAATTTCTGGGCTCCATATTTTAAAAAATAGTGAAGTTTCTAACAAGAAGAAGTTTCCTCCAGCTAAATGTATGTCTTTAGATGGCTGAGGGTCAAGGACAGCAGAACTTTTAAGAGCTGTAAGGGCCCAGGCTTGAGTCACTACTCCAGGGACCATGGGCCAGCAGAAGGAGGAGAGAGAAGCGAGCTCCCTTACCCTCTACCCCCTTGAAACAGTGAATTTTAAGATTACAAAGCCCTGGCCAGGCCAGGCTGGTCAGTCAGGCCTCCAGGCACAGGCAGCAGCGGCAGGAGACCGAGCCATTCTCAGATGTCCAAAGGGGTTTTCCTAACAATTCCAGGAACCAGGAAGTCAGTGGGAAAGGTCGTGGGTGGAGCAAGGTACTGGCCAGCTGCGGAAATGTGGCCAAGAAGGCTCCTGGGGCTGGGGCTCAGCAGGGGCCAAACAGCCTGACCCGTGGAGTCTTCTGTTCCCCGGGCTGCAGGGTTTAGAGACATGGGTGATGACTGCGCCGACCAGGTAGGTGGGCTTCCTTCAACCCCAGGACCTGCCACCTTTGGCCTGGGATGTGCAGCCCTGATTTTGATCACATCCGAAACATCTCCCTTCAGAGTCCACCTTAAAGGATGTGCCAAATGTAGTTTTTCCTTCCTGACCTTGTGGCTCTTTCTTAAGTAGCCTCATGGTGATTTCAGCTAAGATTTTTTTAATCTGTCTGTTTACCTATTAATTCCATATATTCAGGCTGAAGCATGAAAGAGATTTGACAAGTCTTAAGGAGCATCAGTGCCAGGTTTTTGTGTTTGTATTCTACCAGACATCATCAATAAGGTGCAAATTTACTTTGAATGTCAACAGGCATTGTCCAGTTTGTATATTACATTTTAAACACCCTCAGCTGGAAGGAAGAGGGTTGAGCAGGGGCATGGGGGGGGGGGGGGTGCTGTCTCCTGTGAAGCTATTTCTTCATGGCTTTAAGCAGCAGACAGCTCCCTTCGTGATTAAAGCCCTGGGGCTTAAACTCAAAGCTGCCCACAGCTGCTCCAGCTGTCCGGAAGGAAGGTTCTAAGGTGGTATAGACACAGCTACATGCCCGTTAGGGCAAAAGTCCACCCTGGAACCCTGTCTTTTAAAGAAACATGCCATATTTCAGTAAGTCAGACCTGGACTTCTGCTCCCCCTGCCTGGGTGGGTCAGGCCTCTCCACAGAGTCTCTCTAGCAGGTAGCAAGACATTCCAGGGGGGCTCCGGTCTCAAGGGTAAGTATTTCAAGAAGGAAGAAGCAGAGTTAACACAGGCTCTTAAAGGCAGCCTGGAACTGGGATAAGGCGACTTCTACCACATTCCAAGAGCGAGTCAGGAACCAGTTCAGGCTCCCTGTGGGAAGGGACCCAGTTGGAAATGTGAATTCTGGGAGTTGTAGGTCTTTGGCGCCATCTTCGAAAACTGGCTACCCCATACCAAGGACTTGTTCTCAGGGTGCCTGCCAAACTGGGAGTCTCCTCAAGCAACAAAAGTGAAAACTGTTGTTTATACATCCCTGGAGACAGACTGGTCTACTATCTGTCTGTTGATCTTATTTTATAAATCAGGAATTAAGATACATTTTGTCAACAATACGTATGATAACCTAACAATAGGCAGGATGTTTGAAATAGGGAATCAGCTATAAAATAAAACTGTTGGGCACAGGATTATGTTAGGACAGAAGGGAACTGATTAATTAAAAAGAATTAATCAAAGGGTATTTTAGAATTTACAAAGCACAGCTCCTTAGCCACAGGACTGATTTCTTGTGTACATGTGTGCAAGCACCAACAAGAATTCCCTCTGTGATTTGTACTAGACAAGCTATTCTGCCCTTGATTTTTCTTATTGAACAAAATACAAGGCTGCCTTGTGCTTTTAGCACCAGAGAATGAGGCTTTGGTTGCACATTCGCTCTGGAATTTATTTGGTCATGACCACTGTTGCTGGAGAAAGAGTTTGTGGTTATAGACACGCTGCTGGGAATATCACTGCACACACCTACCTGCATGCACAGATGCATGTGGGAAACATTCCTAAACAGAACCTCTGGGAAAGTGGCTCTCAAACTTCCTGAAAGGCTGTGCTGGCTTCCACTGCCCCCAGCTCTCTCTGTTCATCCTTCACCCCCACGGAGTTATCAGGCATCTGATATTTCCCAACCTGCAAGGGGAAGCAGGAGCAACTTACTGTAGTTTTTATTTCATTTTTCTTTTCTTTTCCTAGATTTAGGAGACAATTGTTTTTCTGTTTCCATTTCTATCCTTTGCCCATTTGGCAAAGAGGTTGTTGGTCTTTATAACACTAACTTGTAAAATCTCTTGATGAAATAAGGAAACTACCCCCTTTTAAGTTGGATATGTGATACAAATATATTCCACACTCAGTCATTCTATTAAAATTTTGTTTCATGTTTTTCTTTCCTTTGTTTTTACATGCTGATTGTTTCTATTGCTTATCGGTAAATGTATTCATAATTTGTTTTATGATCTCTTTTCCCTGATTCATACTTTTCCTCTCCACTCCAAATGTACTTATTTATCTAATTCTCCAAATGTACTTATTTATCTAATTCTCCTGTATTTCCTTCTGAGACTTTTACGGTTTAAATTTGGGGGTGGGGGTTTGTATCTAATGCTTGCTCTCTTTGGATCAGGTACTAGAGCTCCTTGGTCTGAGTTTTGTCCTCATATTTTATGTTGTGCTTCCTCTTTGAGTCATAGTTTTTTCTGTGTTTTTGTTGAAATGCATATGTTCCCTCTGATTATTTGGAAGTTACATGAGACCCTGCATCCTAGATTTTGGTGGCATTTATCATTCCACTCTAAGCACTGCCCCGTTTTCTACTTCCCTTTTGTCTTAGTCTGCCAGGGCTGCTATGACAAATACAGCTTAAAACACAAGCCCGATTTACTGGCTCATGATTAGAGGCCAGAAGTCCAAGATCTTCTTGCAGAGGGGGACCAGACTGTTCTTTCTCCTGAGATTGATGGACTTCTGGCACTGGGCATCCTCTGCCACATGGCAAGCTCCCTGTTTTCTCTGGCTCCTTTGGATTTCTGGCTGCTCCTGGGCTTCTGGCTTCTACTGACTGGATCTGAATTTTCTCTTGTTATAAGATCTTCATTCATATGGATTTAGTTAACCCTGACTCACCCTGTCCACACTTCCGATCATAGTAACATCTTCAAAAAGTTCTACTTACCAGTGGATTCACACCCATGGGAATGTGGATTTAGATTTGAGCTTGTCTTTTGTGGGGAACATGATTCAATTCCCAACATCTTCTCTGATGGTGTGGAACTGTCTGTATCCCAGAAAAACCTGTTCTTGAAGTTAACTCGTTCCTGTGGGTGTGAACTCAGTTATAACATCACTTCGCCTAAAATATCATGGGTCTTAATTATGTTGGTGGAGTCCCTTAAAAGAAAATGAAATTCAGACAAGAAGAGAGAGAAAGCCAGAGGTAGCAGCCCAAAGCCCAATATCAATGGAACCCAGAAGAGAAGGGAGAGACCAAGAGGTGCCTCCATGCGCATCGCCATGTGACAAGCTCAGGACTAGAGATCACCGGCACTGCCCCGGAACACCATAAGACTTTAGGGAAGAAAGCATCACCTTGATGAGGCCTTGATTTGGACTTTCTTTTAGCCTCAAAACCATAAGCTAATCAATTCCCACTGTTTAAGGCAGCCTATCGCATGGTATTTGCTCAAGCGGCCCAAGAAGCTAAAACAGATTTTGATACAAGGAGAGTGGGGCACTGCTATTGCAAATACCCCCCCAAAAGTAGAAATAGCTTTTGAATTGGGGTAGAGGCCAGAAGAAAACATCTTTCTGTTTTGATGAGACTATCGGTAGAAATATGGATGATAAAAGTATTACCAACAAATCTTTAGAAAGAAGTGATAAATGTGTTATTGGAAACTGAAGGAAAGGCAATCCTTGTTTTAAAGTTACAGAGAACTTGGTAAAACTGAGTTCTGATGTTGGATGAAAGGCAGAACTTGAAAGCAATGAACTTGGATATTTACCTAAGGAGATTTTCAAGCTAAATGCACAGTGTGGCCTAGCTTCTCCTTTTAGGTAATAGTGAAATGCAAGAAAAAAGGGATAAGCTGAGAACTGAACTCTTGGGGACAAAGAAACCAGACACTAATGGTTTGGAAAACTGAGTTTCTGTAAATTGAATCCCCCCAAAATAGTCCTCCATGTGAGTATTTAACTAAAGATGGCCCAGTCAGCCATTTCAGTGCAAGCCAGGGATGGACTTATCCATAAAGGGTATGTGCAAAGTCCTACTGTCAGATGGTCTGGAGTCCTGTGTACTACATGCAAAACCAATACATTCTTATATGATTTGTATGAATGGAACCACTGCCAGCCTGAACGAAAACAGAAAGGAGACAAATTGAAGGGAAAAATCACTTCAAAGACAGAACCATGGAAGCAGAAGTCTGGAGGGAAGATGTCTTCTTAGGCCAAGAGAATGGGTCCACCCATGTGGAAAGACTGAGCCTACCCCAAGGCTTAGACATTGGGGTGGGGTTGGGGAGTGAGTTTATATCCCACCATTGGCAGCGAGCCTGTCCATCAGCTCAATGCTTGGAGAGGGTGGAGACTTCACCCTAGTAGCGAGCAAGAGCACAGCTGTGGTACAAGCATTTGGATGGAGTGAAAATGCTGCTTCATCAGGCCCAGAAGACAAAACATTCTTCTAAGATGATCTTCAAAGTTTGAAATCTAATGGAGTTTGCCCTGCTGGGTTTTGGAATTGCTTGGACACTTGACCCCTGTTTTTCTTCCAATTTCTCCCTATGAGAATGGGAATGTTTATCTTACGCTTGTCCCTCCATTGCATATTAGAAACAGATAATTTCTTCTCTAGGTTTCACAGGCTCACAGCTGGAGAGGAATTGTGCCCCAAGACAGATCACACCCATAATTAATTTTCATGAAATTTTGTCCTTAGCATTGGAACTGAAATGACTTAAGTGCCTTTTGGGATGTTGTGGTGGAATGAGTGTATTTTGTATGTAGAAGAATATGTCTTTTTGGGGTCCAGAGGGTGGAGCATGGTGGTTTGGAACTGTGTGCAACCCAGAAAAACATATTCATGAAGTTTATCCTTTCCTGTGGGTATGAAAGTATTATAAATAGGGTCTTTTGATGAGGTTACTTGAATTAAGGAATAGCCCACATCAATCTGAATGGGTATTAATCCTACTGCTGGAGTCCTTTAAAGAGAATGAAATTCAGGCAGAAGGAGGGAAGTCCACAGATAGAGCATCTAGGAGCTGAACTTCAAGGGAACCCAGAAGAGAAAGGAGAGACCAAGAGATGCTGCCATGTGCATTCCTATGTGCCAGAATCACTGGCAGCCAGCCCGCTCAGGCCACAGTCTTTGGGGTGAAAGCATTGATGATGCCTTGGTTTGGACTTTCTTTTAGCCTCAAAACTGTAAGCTAATCAATCCACAGTGTTTAAGTTGACCCATTGCGTGACATTCGCTTAAGCAGTGTAGGAAATCAAAATGCCTTCCATTTTGCTAAATTTAAGTTTGTTATGTGACTTTTAAAAATTCTTCCAGTGTTTACTTTTGCCCAAAAACATTACTGATTTTATCAAGTTTATTGAACTTTTCTGGAACCCCTGACAGAGAAGATGAAAGAGTCCATGTCATGATCACTGATGTATCGTGCCTGTAACCAGGAGCTTCCAAGGTTGTTATCTGAAAGGAAAATCTAAAGATGCATTTTTTAAAATTGTGAAACCAGGAAGCATGAGACACGATGACATAAACAGAATGACTTAATGTTATTGGTTATGTCAGGGAGCTGTCCTCAGAATTTGATTTTTCAGGAGGACATAGTTGGCCTGACTTGCCCCAGCCACTCCTCAAGAGAGAGATTTGAGGGTGTTCGTCAGATGTCACATGGGGTTAGCCTGAGCTGAGTGTCAAGGCCAGCATGTACTCGGCTGTGGCCAGGTGTCCCTGAGTATGTCCATCCACTCATCACTCCTCATCAGATGGACGTGGCTTTGAGTCAGCCTGAAGGAGCTTCATCACCAAACTGTGGACACAAAGTGAAATTAAGGCCCTGACTTCCAAGGCTGGCTGTGCTCAAGTCTGTGAAGCACAGGCTGCAAAATACTCATGGCAGAGGGATTGTCCTCCCCCTTCCCCTGCCTTCCCTGGTCCCTGCCTCATCAGTCTTCAGGAATGATCTCCATGTGAGTCTGTAAACATCCATGGAGCATCAACGTCCTGGACGTCTGAGCTGCAAAGACAAATGATGCATATTCTTGTCCTTTGGGGAATCACCACATTTTGAGAGAACAGAGTCTCAAATAAATGGTTTAACTATAGTGCACTTAAGAGCAGAGCTATGTGCCATGCAGGGTGAGACCTAAAATAGTAGCACTGGTTACAGTGGGAGACTGAAAGAAGGAGACAAAATTGAAGCTGAGGTTTGAAGGCTGAATAAGAGGGTGACCAGACAGGGCAGTTGGGGTAGAAGAGGGAGGCCTGGTGGCTGTGACTTCTGGCCTCACCCCCCTGGGCCCCATCACTGCAGCTTTCACATTTCCCCAGACTTCCTTCTGGAATGCTATGGAATGGATAAGGACATTCACCTAGCCTTGGCCACCTCAAATACCTCATGAGGATTCTTACCCTTCCTTCCTCACAGTTATTAGACTCAGTCCTGTTGCTCAGAAGAGCTAAGAACAAAAGGAGGCGGATTTGTCTGGAATCATTCACCCATTCACTCACTCATTTATCCTGAGTATGTTTACCAAGTGCCTCCCTTGATATGCCAGGGATACAACAATGAACAGACTGAACCAAGTCCACCCCTCCGGGGCTTTCCTTCCAAAGAGGCAACAGCTGACACCTAGACACGTAGACACCTGGAACATAATATCAACTAGGTAAGTGCTATGGAGGAAAATACAGGATGCCAGTGGGGCCAGAGTGGGATGGATGGAGGCTGACATTTTGGGCAGTGTGATCAGAGAAGGCTTGAGGAGATGACCCTGAAACCCTGGGTATGGCCACCACATGCAGAGGTGATGGAGTCAGATTTGACTGGGGTTCCTGATGTGGCTTCACAGGCTGAGTACAAAACTGGCTGGAAGAATAGAGCTTCAGGGTCATTAAATCACCTCTCACGTAATTTCTGTGTTCCTCAACAGGGAGGTGGTCACCAGAGAGAGAGAGAGAGAGAGAGAGAACCCTGTGGGGGAGCGTAGATCAGCAGAGGCCAGTGCAGGGGATATGCTGGAGCAGTGCTGCTGGATGGACAGGCTGCTGGATGGAGAGGCTGGCTTAGCCCCGGGCTGAAGGACATGCAGCAGGAGGTTTTTCCAAAGATGCTGCAATAGAATCAGGGGACGTTTGGAGAGAGGTCTGGGGGACGTAAGTCTGCAGCACAGAGTGGGCTCAGGAAATATTTACTGAACAAATGCACAAGGGGATGGTGTGTGTGTGTATGGGGGGGTGTTTCTCTTTTCTCTTAATAATATTTAATTCCTTATACTGTGGCTTGCATGATAGTTGTAGGCAAAGTCTCCGTCAGCTCAGCATTCTGTGTGGTGGTGGTCTTTTCAGGTTTTTGGTAGAAGAGATGTGTCCGTGAGTGTCCCCCATTTCTGTCACCTGTAAAGGATAAGCCTTTGGGGATGGTGGGACATCCACATCTTCACTCTGTTGTTTTCATTTTTCCACCTTATTTAAATTATTTATTTTTAACCTATATGATCTAAAGGGGAAGACCTTTTCCTAAATGCCAATACTCCTGATTTTCATAAAACAAAACCCTGAAATAGGATCAGTGCTTACTCTTGTGCTGAACAAGTCAGGAAGCCCTGCCATGATCTGGCAGCTGTTGAAAGTAGGCAAACATCCCACAACGTTAGGGAGATTAAACTGACCTCCCCAAAGCTGGTGTGGGGTGGACAGACTCATGTCAGGGCTGCACAGTCTCTTGTTTCATAAACGAAGGACACGGGGTTCCTGGACAGAAGTGGCCTTTGGAAAAGCAGTAACTCGTGGCACCTTGAGAGGAAACTTAAAATCGTTACCTGGAAATAAAACTAAATGGAGTCATCAGAAACTTTCAAGTGTTCATGGGATGTTTTTTTCATCTGGCAAAAGAACAAATAAATACCTTCTTCACAGGCACAGTATCTTAGCTTGCATGAGTTGCCAAATCAAGCTTTGATGTTGTGCAACATGGCCAAGTTTTCTGGGAGGCAGGTGATTTATGAGGTGCTGGCATGATTCTATCCAGTTGGAAGAACGGGGTAGACGCAAATCTAAGAGTTTAGGGTTCCTTACTTAGAAGAAGGGGGAAGGTCCATTTTCAAGGAAGGATGGAAGGGAAGGAGGGAGAAGGGAGGGTGGGAAGAAGAAACTTTCACACACTGATCTGCTGTCTTACATGTAACCTTGGACCCATTCTCCTGTCTAAATTGATCTCCAGCGCTTCCTCTGGGTCTGGGTTCCAGCAGCGGCTGCAGGGCTGGAATAAAAATGAGAAGAGATTTGACAGGGAGGATCGCCTCTAGGCTTCCCGCCATGTAGACTTCAGACAAATCCATCCTTTGTTCTTCCTCTGCGATGCCCACTTCCCTGTACCTCCTTCTGGAATATTTTGGGGTTCACTTCTCCTGCCACCTTCACTGGGACAGTGCATGCCTGCAGGAGCTTCCAGGAGAGACCTCGCAATGTGGACCTGAGCCAGCAGAACTCACCTGAACTTCCTGCCCCACATGGTTGCTTGACACTCACCCCACGGACCAGCCGTTTTGGAAAGTGATGGCCCCACAGCACTGTCAGGCTTGATTTCGCCCAGATATGTCTCAGATATCAGGGTAGACTTGTTCTGGAATGGACTGTCCCTGCTGGGATGCAGGTAGGAATTTGAGCTGGTGACTTCCCCGAAAGTGAGGCAGCTGCTCCACATACACAGAGTTCAGAAGGCCTAGTGCCAGATGGAAAGTCAGTGGGCCCGGATAAGGAAAAGGCTCCGAAATACAGCCATCCACATCCTAAGATATATGTTGACTAAAGTTGGCTCCATACACTCAGAGCACTTTGAAAGATAAAGAAGTTTCCTTGGCTCATGAAATTTTGGAAAATACCGTTTTAGTTTTCTTGGTTACTCAAGCATATATCATGCAAAGGCATGGTTTAAACAGTGGAAATTTAATGGCTTATGGTTTTGAGGCTAGAAAAAGTCCAAACCAAGGCATCATCAAAGTGATATTTTCTCCCCAAAAGCTGGCTGCTGGTAGTCCTGGGTCCTGGGCCTCTCTGTCATGTGGCAAGACACATAGAGGCATCACTTGACCCCTCCCTTCTCATCTGGGTGCTGTTGACGCTTGGTTTCTGGCTGCTCCCTCTGTGGCTTTCTCTGTGTATCTGAATTTCATTCTGCTCATAAAGGACTCCAGGAACAGGATTAAGACCCATCCTGATTGGGGCGGGCCACCCCTTAACCAAAGTGACCTCGTCACAAGGTCCAACTTACAGTGGGTTCACACCCTCAGGAATGGATTCGATTTCAGAGTCTGTTTTTCTGGGGGTGCAGACAGCTCCAGACCACCACAGACCCCCTCGTGCATTTGGAGATACTTGGGCCTGGTGTCATCCGAGGTGGGCTAAAATGGGTTTACCTCAGAACCACGGCCCTGGCACACCCTGGCACTGCTATCAGCCTGGCTCCCACCCCCTCCCTCGGCGGAACTGGGGAGCCGGCCACCCTGATGAGGAGGTAGGAGGCCCCTGGCATGTAGGAGGATGCCCGATGACTGCTCAGAAGGAGTTAAACCACTGGGGTGGAAGATTGTTGCTCAGAGGACCCCGAGCCTTCCCCTCACCTCCTGCTGCCAGCTTCTGCTCCTGCTCGGGCTCATGGGCTCCTTGTTCCCTGCTGGGCACCCCAGGGGCTGGGCCGGGCCTGGCCAGACTGCGGGAGACCATCCCAGAGCCCCGGAAGGATCAAACCACTACTTCAGGCAAGTACTATGTGGAAAACCGAAATAAGGGCTGTGCTGAGCATTTGCTTCAGACGGGTGGGGGCACTCTGGACTGGTCTGTCAGAGGAAAGCACATTCGTTACAGCTGAGGTCTAAGTGACAAGGTGGGACGCGCATTCAGGAGGAAAGGAGGGCACAGGTCAGTCCGTGGGGTGCTACGAGGGTTTAATCAGGAAAATGAAACGATCTGAGGGTTTAACCAGTACTCTCTGGCTGTTGGGTAGGGTGGGGACGCAGGAAGAAGACACTGGAGCTGCAGGCGAGGGTGTGGAGGCAGGGAGGGCAGGGGCCGCTTACTGCAGCGGGACACACACCTGAGGGGCTGCAGCAGGTGAGAGGCTGACGTGCAAGTGGACGGTGGGGCCGGGGTTGTGTGCTCAAGCTCAGGCCCACTGCGGACACACGGGCAGCAGTGGAGACAGAATCAGGCCCAAAGCTGGGGGCGGGGGGGCAGGGCTCGTGGGGTGGGGAGCCTTACAGGCTCTGGGTCATTTGACCTCCCGCCCACCCTGACAACTCAACACAGCAAAAACAGGTGAAATCAAATTAAAATAAAATTCATAACATCTTGGTGAAGAAGGAAGATAAATGAGCCATTTGTCTATGAAAGATATCCACGAAAATAACTTTTAGATAGAAGGGGAAGTTTGATTTAAATGGAAAACACACATAAAAAATAGATCGTTAGTGAGATTGTTAGTGAATACTCTTTTTATCTATTCTGTTGCTCAGTAAAGTGGCGTACGTAAAATTGTTTAAATTTCCTTAGAACATTTTCGAATTATATCTTAATTTCTCTGAAGCGTGATAAAGTTCATCCACAATGAGTCAGTTGTGTCCGCATTCTCATATATGAACATTTAAGACAGTCCCTGGTTTCTAATACATTTTTTAATGAATGTTTAATCAATAAATTTATTTAACAAATAAAAACCCTGTTCCAATCTCTCAAGGAAAAAATCAAGTCATACAAGACTCATCCCTTTCTCTTGAAGAATTGGGTTGAAACTGTAATTCTGGCAACTTCTCAGAAGCCCAAAAGACCCAGTTCGAGAAGTTTTTAATGGAGCCAGGTCACCTCAGGGCAGGGCCAAGATAAATCCAATTTAATCTAAATGAAATTGTCCATAGGACCACCCAGATGTGCAGGCGGGACCCTGGCCGTGTCCTCTCTGCTTAGGCGCCCACACGGCCACAGCCACTTCCGCGTCTTTTCTCTGCATGCGCTGTCCTGCCTTTGCGAATGACAGGTCTCAGGGGCTGGACAGTGTCTGGCGGTCAGAGATTAGGTCAGGGTCAGGGGAAGGACAGGGTTTCAGATCAATGAGTAAGAAAGGACGTTCTAAAAATACAAGCGAGGAGGCGAGCTCTTTGTGCGTAAGAGCAAAAAGATCAATTTAATATGGAAAGTTGGGGAAAACTCTCAGTTCTGACCTCGCTCCCTGACCCTCCCTCCTTGCCTGCTCTCATGCAGCTAAATTTCCAGGAAGTAACCAGCGAATTAAAGGGACTTCCCAAGGCAAAACAGTTCTGGGCTGTTCAGAGAATCAACATTTTACGAGTCAAGAAATGAGCTAAACTGCCTTCATTCCCTCTGGTGCAGCGTCTCAGCTTTTTTGACTCACAGTCCCCTCTCGCAGACCCTTTCTTCTCTAAAGAGTCATCACAAGTTGGCAGGAGTCCTGCAGGGGTGTGGGAGGTATTTGAGGGGAATGGCGACAGTCCTGGGGATATCTGACACCGCCAGGTGGAGCGGTTCTCACGTACCCCGTGTCCTGATGGGAAAATCGAGAACTGTTTTTGGCCCACCCTTATTTCAGAGCAACTCCTTCGCCCCTCCCAGAGCTGGGGACTGCTAGTGAGGGGCCCAAGGGAAGGCTCCTGGTGCACTTTGTAGGAAGGCCAGAGAAGGACCCCGAAAACAGAGACAGGAACCCTTTGGGAAGCCTTGAGGCATCCCTTGGTCCCTCCCTCCCTCTCACAAAACCAGGAAAATAATACCAGAGCGTGATTTCCCACGCCTGCTGCTCATCCACCGCCAACCCACAGCAGCTGTGCATTCTCCGCCTAGAGGGCTTTTCTCTCAGCCAGCCTGCCACCTCGTAGAAAGGCTGCCTGCCGGGTTGAATGGGTGCACACAGTCCCAGAACAGCCAGAGGAAAGCAGAGGCGTGGCCTTAGCTCCGATCAGGAAAGCAGGAGAAGGTAGGAGAGGGTGCCACACATTTGGGGAAGATTTCTTCAAAGATAGTTATTGCCTGAGGAAAATTTACATCCAAGCTAGTAGAGTGCTAGGTAGCTTTAAAATTGATCATGGGATTGTACCAGAATCAAAAGACACCTCTATATTTTAAAAAGTCATATTTTAAATGGAAAAGCCTGTTATTTTGCAGCCACACACACTCACCTGCATGCACATACTCACTCCCAAAAACATGTGTGAGTAACCGGATATATGTATTAACAGCAATTATTTCTGGGGGCTGAAATGAAAGGTGATTTAGTTTTGCTCACCTCTATGGCTAATTTTCTTCTAAGAGATATATATCACTCATGCAATAATTTAGTTTTTTAAAGTAAACAGAGATAGCTATACTGTATCTTTAGCTTGCCAGCAGCAGATTAAATTGGTAAATCTCAGAAATCAAAGAACTCACTCTCTGGGGACCAACCCCAGAATAAGGCATTCAGCCTCACCCCCATCCAAGCCCCAGGAACTCACTTTCTGGCTTTGGGAAAAGTGAGCTCCAGTGAGTGAATAACGTGACAAGGATGGCAAGGGGTGACTCATGAAGACAAAGAAGCATCATCATGTACACGGCAGGAAGTTGCCACAGTCCTCTCACTTGGGGCTTCTCTTACAGACTGGACAGTCAGTCTAGGGTCACTGGTTTCTTTCTTCATTCCTACCATTTTGACATAGGAAGAAGGGGAGAGCAGGAAGGTAGTGGTTCCATGGGGGAAACCCAGCAGCAGGACTATGTTGTAATTGCAGTGAGCACTCACTGAGAGCCGGCCAATGCTTGGTAGTCAAAACAAAGCACAGAAGCAAGAAGCACCACGTGGAGAAAAGGCTGCTGAGACTTACAAGTCTTCAAGCCAAGTGGCATCAAGATGATGGGGAAGTGGCATTACCTGAGGCCCTTTAGAGCTGTGGTTGTCTCAGAGACAGGTGCCTGCTACATCTCTGTCCCTGTCACTTTGATAGCACCTGGTGGCACTGTTCAATAAATGTTTGAGAAATGAGCAAGTAGCCAAATAACAAATTCAATTGAACTCCCTATGTGATATGTTCATTTCCTCTTGCATACTTCTGGACAGCCATTGCAATTTGGGACAGCTGTACCTGTTAGAAAGATCTTTGCCTTCTATTTGGGAAGAGTGGTTCTCAAACTGGAGCAATCATCATAAACGTCCTGAGGACTTGTTAAAACCTAGGTGGCTAGGCTCCACACCACAGTTTCTGATCCAGTAAGTTTGGGGTGCACCCTAAATTTTTATTTCTAGCAAGTTCCCAGAAAATGTTGTCACTGCTGATTCCAGTACCACAGTCTGAAAACCAGTGGCTTTAAGACGGACAGTCTAGTGCTGTCTGTTTCCCATTACGCCTTCTACCTCCTCCTCAAATCCTGCAGGGAAAAGACATAGTACAAAACACGGAAAAAATAAAGCAGAACAAGACAGCACAAGTGCCGCCACCACCATTGTCCCCGCTTTGTCTTCTGGGGTGACACAAGATAAGTCACTATGTGGAACATTTTTTTCAAATGTTGATAATGTTATCATGTCTTCGTATACCCTTCTTAATAGACTCCTCACAAAACCAACCAAGCACTCAGGAAGCTAAGTTCCAAAGAGGATGAGTGCTCAGCCCAAGGTAGACAGAGAGGGATTGGTAGAGGCAGGATGCCACTCAGGTTCCTTTCACCACCCTGACCTTCCCTGGACAGAGATCAAGCCCAAGGTGACCAGCCTGTGGCCTCTGTGGTGACCTGCTGCCCACTACCCTGAACAGGTCAGCATCGGCGTTATCTGTCCTCGAAAGGTTTAAAGCGGGATGGTGGTTCTGGGTTTGCAGGAGGACACCTGTGAAGGAATTCCATGGACCAGCCACAGGGAAGTGGAGTCTCAGGACCCTCACTTTGTCTGTTCTCCACCCATCAGCCCACCCCAACTACGGGGGTCGCATCCGTGCACCCTGACGGCCGCCCTTCCCACACACAGCCCGCTCTCTGCTTTTCTGCCCAGGACTTGCTCCTAAGTCTCCAAATCCCATTCAGCCTTGGGTGTGGCTGAAACTCCATAGTGTAAGTTGGAGTATGAGGTGCAGTTGCTGCCGCCAAGATAGGAGTTAGTGGGTACAGGCTTGTTCTTGGAAGGGAAGATTCTGGCTGACAATTCGTGTGCTTTCCCGAGGTGTCTGGAGAACCACGCTCCAGTCGCCCCTTCTCTTCTCCCTGTTTCACTCTTCCCATACCTCCCCCAGGCTCCCAAAAAGACAAACTTCACTCAAGTCTCTGTCTCCATAAAAGCCCATTTGTGAATAAATAACTAAGTGACTTCGGTGTGACTCTCTAGCTGATGTGTGACTGTCCTCTAAAAAAAGACCCTTTGCAGAGCTTTTGGCAGAGCAAAGTCCAAGTGGACTTCTTGAGGGCAGGACCCGTGGCTGGCAAGGGTTTGAGGTTGACTCAGGGCTGAGGACAGAACTCTGCTTTTTCCATCCATGGACAGAGAAAGGTCAGGCTAACCTTTATGTCTCAGATGTGCATTCCTCCAAAAGTGGCCTCCCCGCTGCCTCAAAATTTAATAGTTATCCTTTTCGGAAGACTGTCGTGTAAGACTCCAATTTTCCAGAGCCAGCCAAACTTGTTGCCATTGAATCATCCTGTCTGCTTAAGCTCTTCTTCATATTTTATATTTCTTAGAGAGAAGTGATCACTTGGAATAGTTTGTTTTCTGTATGTGACCATTTTTTCTTGCTTTCTTATTTTTTTAATCTGCAGGAGCAACATTTTAAGACCAGAAAACTGGAGGGTAAGGTGGAAAGAAGAAATTTGCCCAGCTGACATTGGCCAAGATGGCCAAGATGGGCCTGGGCAGGTGTTTTCCAATGCCTGAGCCCCACCACCCACCCTTCCCAGCGGGCAATGCTAGCTGATTGTGGGACTCTCTCCACCAAGTCCAGGAGAGTCCTGGATGCCTTCTCAGTACCCAGCCCCAAGCAGCCACTGCCAGGTGACTGGAGCCACCAGGTTCGAGTTACCTTTTCCTAGACCCTAGAAAAGGCAGCCAAATCTGCTCTGCCAGAGCAAGATGAGCTCTACTCTCCAGAGCAGCAAAGGTTAACCACCAACAATCTGGAATAGCATAGAAGGTTTAGAAGTTCCCATCTACAAGGTGGGTGGGGGAGGAGGATTAAAGCAGACTTTGAAGAAAAGTGCCCTCCAAAAGACTCTAGAAGAATGGAGGGATGTTGCTGACAGGTAAGAGGAAGAGTGCGGCCCCAGGCATGGCATTGGTGAGCAGGGCCAGGGGAGAATTAGAGGATTGCAGGTGGGCAAAGGTGGAATCAGGCTTGGGGGCAGGGGTTTCGTTCTCCCCAGAGCAGCACTTGTAACCCCTGAGCACAACCAGGATCACTTACTGCCCAGTCTGCCCAGGGAATGGATGTGGCTGGCCTCTTCCCAGAGGCCCTGGGGTCTTTGTGGACAGGTGGACTAGTAACAGTCACCAATCTCCGGGGTCAGTGTAAGAGGTGAGGGGTCTAGGGGTTCACTGGAGTCTGATCCATCACAAATGCACCCGGGGCAGGCTTCAGAGCACAGGGTGGGCTGGCACCAGGCTCTCTCTGCTGTCCTGCTGCTCAGGTGATCCCTGACCTCCAGCCTGGTAGGGTCAACACATACATATAGCCAGACCCCTGTCTACCAGCAGTGCTTCTTTGCCTCCTTCTGTTCCTTTTTATTCTGCCCCTTTATCTCTGTATCTCTCTCTTCGTCCCCCATCCCTGCCCCCTCTCCTTGCTCCCTTGCCTACTATTTCTCTCTCTCTTTTCGTGTTCTCCTTTTCTCTCTTCCCTTCTCTCTCCTCCTCTCTCCTTCTCTCTTTGCCGCTTATTTTCTCTGTCTCTCATTTTTTCCCTGTCTTTCTCTGTCTCTCTACCCCCACGCCATCTTGGTGTGTGTCTGTCTCCCCACGGCCCACTCCAGAGACCTCACTGGATACTGATTTGTTTTGGGGACAGCTATACCAGCAGGGTCAGCTGAGAGATGAAGCTTTGATTTGGAGAGGATGCAGAAGGAGGTGTGGGTGAGGGGGTTTCAAAGCAGGGTCCAGCACTGTCACTGTCCTTCACTGGCCTTGCCCTAGTGTCCTGCCATTGGGGCCGCCCAAGGCCATGGGAACCTCTGGTCCCAGCCTGACCAGGCATGGATAAGGGGCTGCCAAGGCAGAGCAGAGAGGGCGGGGACACCACATGTCCCAGTGGACACACCACCATGTGGAGCTGGCTTGCCGGGAATCGCCTGCCCTAGAAACCGCAGCTGTGGTTTCTCATTGCTCACTGCCACGAGGACAAATTAAATGCCTTCCCTCCCAAACACCTGCTAAGTCCTACTCCCTCCAACAGGAAGAGTCCCAGGGGTGAAGGACTAGAGCACCAACTCTGGGAGCCAATAAACCAAGTAGCCCCCAGCTGTGCAGAGCTCTCCTGGGTCATGGCTCTCATGGCCAAAATGTGGGCAAGGCCAGCTCTTCTCCCATGTGGGAGAAAAGTTTAAGTGATAGTCCCCGGTCTTCAGAGAATAAACCAGAATCAGACCCTGCTTCCAAGAAACCCTCAGATCCTCCCATTAGAGGGCCAGGTCACACCAGCTGTCCCAGGTCTCCAGACAATTTCTGTGCAACCCCTCCTTCCCTCTTCTGTGGGATCCCACTGCCCCTGCCCCCCACAGCTGCTTTGTACCCAGAGCCCACCCCCTATAGCTGCTTTATGCCTAGGCTGACAGACCCCAGAACTAAAGCTTAGGCCCTCTCCAGGGCTCTGTGGTGTCATTTGCTCTCCAGAGCTCCCTGCATGCAGACCAGGCCAAAACCCCCAGGGGCCCCCAGGACTCTTCCAGAGACAATGCCCTGTCCATTCAACCACCTTCTCCCTATCTTGCTTCCCCAACTCTTTGCAAGTTCCTTCTAGAAACACACCCTTAATAAATCACTCACTATGGGCAATTGAATCATTATGCCAGTAAGGCATGTTCTTAATCTTAATCCACATTCCTGTAGGTGTGAATTTATGTGTGAATAGGACCTTTTGAAGATGGCATTTCCATCTTAGCTGTGACCCAACTGAATACCCCCAGAAAAATCACGTTCTTAAAGCTAATCTATTCCTGGGGGTGTGGAGCCTTTGTAAATAGGCTCTTTTGGTGGGTGGAGTCTAAATTGAGATGTGACCCACCTCCTTCAGGATGGGTCTTAATCCTCTTATTGGAGTCCTTTATAAGAGGATAAAAGACAGAGAAGACACAGAAAGAAAATCCAGAGAAGCTGAGAGAGAAGCAGCCAGAAGCAATGGAATTCAGGAGAAAAGGATGAGCAGATGTCACCATGTGCCTTGCCATGTGACAGAGAAGTCCCAGATTGCCAGTAGTCAGTTTTCATAGTCTTTCAGCAGTGCCTGTGGATGCCTTGATTTGGGCATTTTTCATGGTCCCAGAACTGTAAACTTGTAAATTAATAAATCACCCGTTGTAAAAGCCAACCCATTTCTGGTATACTGCATTTCATCAGCTCTAGCAAACTAAAACATCTACCATTCAGCATGAGGGACTCTGTGATTTATCCCTGCATGTCTGCCTCTCTGGCTGACATCAGTTAAAATCAGGAGAGCCACCTACCCGGACCCCTGCTGGCCCGACCTCATCTTTTACTTAATTGGGTAATTTACTCTGCCAGTGTGGACAGGCAGGATGGTTGGGCTTATGTCACAACTGCATGGCGCTAAGGTTGAGTTACGGCCCACAGCCTGTCTGTCTACTTTATAACTGCCTCCATCATCTTTTGCTGTGAAATTCACCACCCCAGAATTGAGGGGCTTAAATAAAGCAACTTAAACAACAGTCATTTACTACCTCTCACATGTCTGGGGTTTGACTGTGTGGCTCCCAGGTTGTATGTGATGTTGGCTGTGGCTGCATCATCTGGGGTTGGCCTGGGATGGTGCACCCGAGATGGCTCACTGTCAAGTCTGGTGCCTGTGGGGGTGCAGCTAGAAGGCTGGGCTAGCTAAGAGGCTGGGGCAGCTGGGTTTCTCCCTCTCTCTGGAGTCTCAAGGTGTCTTCCTCTCCACGTGGATTTGCCACCTGGCAGCTCCAGACTCTCAGAAGCATAAATGAGGGAAGTTGCCAGGGCTTCTTAAGGCTTAGCCCAGAGCTGACATGGTCTCCCTTCCGCCATGCCCTATTGGTCAAAGTAAGTCGTTGGCCAGGCCAGACTCAATGTGGGAAGCAACCCAAGGATATGACTACTGGAAGCCGTCTTTGGTTAATTTTCTTTCTGCATCGCAAATCTCAAAGCAATGTCCCCTTTGCATTATAGGAGATGCATGCAGACTGGACGGTAGGAAGCAGATGGCATGAGCATGTGCCAACAGAAAAGATAATCTCCCATCTGGACCATCTTAACAATTCTACCTCATGTTTTACTATATGTCTGAAGACCCTGTCCAGGGTTTTGCTAGGGTAAATGTCTCACTGTGCATGAAATGCTGCCCAGCAAGCAACTTCCTTTGGAGGAAGCACTTGCATCTGAGGACACTCTGTTCTTTGCGATGGTGGCTGCTGTGTGTCATCCCTTCGCTCACTCTCTCATCCTGGTGGCACGGGGAGGGCACAACCGCAGGCAGCTGGGCTGCTGCCAGCCTGACGCAGAACCTGAGGTCACTGAGCTAAGACTGGCTGAAAACAGTAACTCTTAGTCAAAAGCAGAGGCTCTTGTGTCACAGGGATGCAGCCACGTTGACATCCACAAGCTTCGGTGGGAGGAGCCACCCCTCATGAGCCTGCTGCGGCCCCCTCCCTGAAGCACGGGGCTTCCTGAGTGTGACTAAAGCCTGCAGAATTCAGCTTTGGGGACCACGTCTGACCTAATAAGCATTATTCATTTCCCTCTTCAATAAAATGGTCAAGCCAATTTTTGTTTTCAATTAGGGGTAAAAATTTTTTAGGGGTAAAAAAATTCCTAATGCATTTTTTTTCCTAAGATGCTTGGACATTTATAAGCAGTGGTCAGCGAATGCTAAACGATGATGTTGGAGAAAAAGGACAAACAGCCACATACTTAGGGCTAAACCCCAGATCTGTCTGGGATTCTCTCTGGCAGTTCATATGGAAGGAGCATTATGGATACATCCTGGAGCATTAAGGAAGGGTGGGACGGGCGTGGACCGGGGGTTGCACTCACAGAACAACTAGACTCTCCAGAAATCACTGAAGCATGAGTCTGAAGACATCTCCTGACCTCCAACCAACAACTGGGAGAGGAATTGTTGGTCATCAGTGGCATTGTTTTTTGCCAAATTGTGCTATAAATTTCCTTGGCCCATAGACAGAAAATGTTATTTTGTGGTAGGCGGAAAGATTATATTGGAATTAAAATTCTCATAGAAAGCCCGTAGAAATGTAACAATAAACATAACTACCTCCTAGAAATTGATTTTATTTAAAGTGATATTATTTAAATAAATAATATGGGTAGAATTCTTGCCAGTAGCTGCCCGGCAGACTGCTAGTCTCCAATGTGAACTGTGCAAACTATGTGTTTTTACTGAGAAAAATGGTCCTTTTCCTACGGGAGCAGTGAGGACAATAAAGAAAATGCCTCCCTTATTTCCTTCCAGAAGCAGGGTCCCCCCAAGCTGCATTCCTTGCTGGTGATTAGGTGTCAGGCAGAAACCTTCAGCAGTCCTAGGCATGAAAAATGAATTGTCGCTGCTCTCAGTCTCAATTCTCCCACACATGGGAGCAAACCCTCCGCAAGGCAAGTCAGACGGAGCCCCACAGCTCAAGGTCAGGGGAAGGGTCTCCAGAACAGCAGGCTGACATTGTCTCCCCTTCCCAGAAAAGAAGTGGTCACTGCTGAGAAAGGGCTGCCCCATCCGGGGCCATGCTCCAAACCCCGACTGGCCCCGGCCAAAGGGACCCAGTCTTGGGAGCAGACGGCCCACCATCTAGCCCTGCTATTTAGAGGTGAGCCCCTCTGGACGGGTGGAATTAATAAAAGGGTGCTTTGCTCAGAGCTACGCAGCTGTGACTGTGAATTTGAAGGATGCCAAGAGAAGCAGAGAGCTGGGTCAGTGCACGATTGCTTAATTGAAAGGAAAACAAAAATATCTACACGTCAGGTGAGCAAAGCTTCTCTCTGGATGAGGCTTGGACTAGGCACTTTCAAACTCTCTATGAGACAGATTTGTTCAAAAGCAAGTCCACTCGTGGCTCATAGAAAAGAGTTTCATATTGGAGAATGAATTCTCCAAGCATTTCACCCACAAATTGAGAGAAGATCTAGACGTTCTTTCTTTCGATTCCACCTCCTGATATCATGGTGACAGGTAAAGGTGCATTTTCCTGGGAAGGGACCCTGTTTTCTTGGTCCTTTTCATCCTGGACTTTGCAGCTAGAGGGAGGCAGAGCCTGAGTTAGGGAGGCGGAGAGGCAGGCAGCTGGTGGAGGGAGGATGGGTCTCAGAGCTGCTGTCCTCCAGGGCCTGTAAAGAACAGCTTCCTGCTGACTTCCTACTGAAAGGTGTCATCAAGTGGCATGGTGGAGCCTCACGTGGCAATTCCCAGCTGAGGGGGATCGTTTCCCCCTCTCACCATGGCCCCAGCCTTTTATCGACCAGTTGGTGGTCTAAACAGGCAGAACCTGGCAGAAGTTCATTTCCAAAGCTGATGAAGGACCTGCCTTGTCCAGCTGTTGGGTGCAGCTGGGCAGGCTCCCCTTGTCATCAGGGAGGCTTTTTCCAAGTTAACACGTCTATAGTTTCAACAAAATATCAAACCCTGTGCTCTGTCAGAGGGTAACAAGACCAGAGTAGGCAAACCATCTGAATGGCTCCCTCTAAACTAAAAACTGTCATTGAGAAGTTTTCATACTACCAGTAGCTGGTGCTTTGCTTTAGGGAACATCTGTTGTTGAAGGAAAAGCAGAAAATTTGAGCTGAAAGGGAACTTCTAGAGCCATTTAAGTCAACTTCTCATTCCCCAGCCCCTACCCCCAAGAGGTGGGGATTTTTGCCCAAGATCACTGTCTTAATTGCTGGGGTTGCTGTAACCACCATAAACTGGGTGGCTTAAAGGAAGGAAATTTTGTAGTTTCCCAGAAATGGGGGCCAGAGCCCCCAAATCTGGCAGGCCACTGCCACTCCTGAAGCCTGGAGCAGAGACCCTTCCCTGCCTCCTCCATCGGGTGGGGCCCTGCCCGCAATCCCCGGCTTTCCTCAGTGCTCCCCCCTTGGCTCCTGTTGGCACGTGGGGGCCTGACCCTGGGTGTGACCGTGAACAAATTTCCTTTTCCTCGCAAGGGCACCAGACCTTAGATTTGTACCCACCCTAGTCCAGCCTGACCTCCTCTTAAAATAACTTCATAGACCCACAAAAATGTGTTTCCAAATAAGGCCCACTCTGGGGTTCTGGGTGGACATGGATTTGGGGGGCGACACTGTTCAAGGCACTGCGGCCACCCAGAGTGACCGAGCACCCTGTAGGTTTCCATCTGTAACCTCAGGAATGGTAGGTGTGGGGTGGGGTATGCTTGGGCACCAAAGGAGGGTGATGGGGAGGGATGATGGCCCTATGGGATGGGGTTTTAGCTGAGTTGATGCAAGAACGCACAGAAGGGTAGGGAGGTGGGACTCTCAGATAACAAGATGGCAAATGGACCCCAAATCGGAAATGCAGAGGGAGAAGAAGCCTCAAGGTAGGCTTGCCTTCTGTCGTGGGGGTTAGATTGGGTATTTTGGAGCTTTGCCCATGAGTGAAATCCACCTTCTGCGAGATCCACACACATGGGCTCATCATGTGCCAGGCCAGAACACCCTGACCGCTGTCCCTAAATGCAATTCCCCTGAACTCTGGTATTCTCATCACTGCAACATCAGCCAGCATTTCAACAGGCCTCAGCCAGAAATTACCGGAATGCAGAGGATCTTTACAATAATGCTCTGCAATGATAAAAGACATTTTAGGAAATGGGCAACATTTCTAGTTAAAAGGAAAAAGCTGCGTGCATTGTTCTCTTTATGGAGACACAGGACACAGTGTTCTCTTGTCCCCCAGTGCTAGAGGGAAGAGTGTCTCTTTGTGAATGGACAGAGGGTGTTTTCTCCAATTAGCCAGTAAATAAAAGCTTCATAACGTATGGAAGTTCCCCTTTTCCCCCTGGCTACCAGGGAACTCAGTTTTGAATGATCCTTTTAATTCAGCGACCATCCTTAGAATAGATGTTATATATTTTGTCTTGTTATCCTACCCTTTCATACATGATGCTTATGTCTTTCACTCATTTTTAATCTGTCTACTTTTCTCACTGTGAATTGTTTTCAATCCTTATAGGAAATAGTAAGAGAGCACAAATTGCATTTGAAGGGTGTTTTAACATTTCCTTTAAAAAGCTCTTTTCAATATTTTATTTCATTTTTCCTGAGAGCCTGCAAAATCCCCTAGTGTCTTCTGAGTCTCTCAAGGATCATACAGTGTCCCCTCCAGTCATAGGACTGACATATTTCCTTGTCCTTTGCTTCTCTGCACACTGCTACCTCTCACCGAGTAATACTGCGAGCTGGGGTGTTTGAGAATCACGCGCGCTAGTCCCTCTCTGGATGGAAAGGCAACTGCTTGCTGGGACACGTGCCTCAAGGAGGTAGCAAGTCTCCAAAGGGCAGCTTAGTTCATCTGAAGTATGATACGCAGAGAAATGTGTCTGTGCTCCTGGTTCCGCTCTGAACTCAGTGCGTCACATCTCCCCACTCTCTAGAAGCACTGGGCACAGCCTGCAGGTGCCAGGAGGGCAGGGACGCATCCTCTGCTCCATTGCCCTACATCCACAGTCAACAACACTGCCTGGTCCTCAGTAGATGATGGATAAATATTTGTCAAGTGAATGTGTGAGTGCAGGGAAGGCCTGGCTCTCAGCTTCCTCCCAGCATCGCAAAGGGACAAGTGAGATCCAAGGGCATAAAAATGGATTTCAGCGTAAGCAGCATGGAAAAAGGCCCATGACCCTCATTTTCTTTTTTTGTCACTCATAGTCAAAAAATAACAAACAACACTCCGGAAAGCCCCTTCCCACTCTGCCGCCTGGTCCCCCAGTGACTCAGGGGCCTCTTCTCTTTCAAGAATGTGCCAAATGCTTTCCCTGTGGGAGCTGTGCGGCTCCAGAGAGAGTACGGGTGGAGTGACCTTTCCTGACCCTGCCCTATGCCCATTCCCTAGTATGGGAGCTCCCTCCAGTCCATTCCTCCACCAGGGAGGGAAACTCAGTTCGGCGGGCAAAGAGATAACAGGATGAAGGGCACACGCCGCCATGAGTCTCCTCACAGTGTCCGGACTGGCCGTTAGGGGTGAAACACCCTCTTTTTTGTGCAATTTGTACCTTCCTCAGTGGAAAAGACCAAGCTGGGGTGCCAGAAACCCCCTGGCTGAGGTATGTGGGTTGGGAATCTGCTGTTGCCATCCTGGAAGCACTTTTGGTAAAACAGACTCTACACTGATGCCGACACTTGGGAATGAGTACGTAGCGACGGTGCCCAAAGATTTGGATGATGCATGGGCATCCACAATTTGCCTTCAGCAATATTTGTTTTTTTTTAAGTAAATGTAACCTCAAAAATAGAATCAGGTTTTAGTTTTGTATTTTATTTATTTATTTATTTATTTATTTATTTATTTTGCAATGTTTCGGTTTAATACCAAGGCTGGAAGCTATTAAGTCATTGTCCCCTTAAAAATGACTAAAGCTTGCGTCCATGGATGATTTATTACCCCGCAATTTTGCCAGGAGATCACCCACTTCCGCAATTTATCACACATGCGGGTGAGGCTTAAAAACAAGGGTTCCCCGGGCATTGGGGGCTTCCTAAAGACACGCACAAGAAAGGAGAACTTGGTTCACTGAACTATGTTTTGAAACCCAATGTGACAGATCCCTCTGGGGTAGAATCCAGGGCTGAGCATGAAGGGAGGGTGAGGGCAAGGGAAAAGCTTGATGTGACATTTCCCTTCCCTGGGCCAAAGCCATTAGTGACCGGGAAAACAGGAAGGGGGTGAGGTCTCCTTTAGAAAAGGGAAATAGCTAAGGAAATGTGGGCAGGGAGAATGGAGCAGAAACAGTCAGGCTTGAAGGGGCTATTGAGAAGGGGGAGGCCCCTAGCCAAGGGAGAAATCAGTCCTGGAAAGTGGGGACAGGGGACAGGGAAGGGGAGGCCACTCCCAGGATTATTTCCAGGGACAGTTTACAGGACCCATTGTGGGCCTTTCCTCTGGGTAATTAGACACTCGCCAACCTTGCTCTGAGCCTGACTTTGTCTGGCACTTGGGCGCCCGCTTGTGCCGTGCACATAGCCTGGGGAAACTGGCGAGTAGTGTGTCAGGCACACCGAAAGTTCTCATCATCCTGGGAAGCCCACAGGGTTTATTTCAAAGGCCTGGGATGCTTCTGTGAGCTGCCTGCAGCAGTTGAGAAAGGAGCCTCTCTTTCTATGATTTATGAAATTCAAAGTAGAGAAAAAGATGTATTTCTCAGCCTGGGCATCGTGCCTTTCAAGGGGGTTGGAGTGCAAAGCTTTTGCCCAGGATGGGAGAATGGGTCCGTAAATGAAATGGAAGCAGACTTGAGTCTATCTATGAGGGACTTGTGGTTGCTCAATAGACAAATAAACCATTGACTTTATTTATACAGTACAACAAATAATCTCAGCTGCTTTCCTAAAAGTGAATTTCTGAGAGTACATGTGCATGAATATATATACATGTATTTCTATATATATCACATATATATTGTGTTTGTGTCTGTGTATCTGTACATGTCTGTGCATGGGTGTGTCCTGTGAGCATATCTCTGTGTACAGACCTATGTGTGTGTCTGTGTGTCAGCATGTGTACATGTGTATGCATGTTTGCCAATGTGCATTTTTGTGTTCTTCTGTGTGTCTGTATGTGTCTCTGTATGTGACTGTGTGTGCATGTGTGCCTCTCTGTGTGACTGTGTCTGTGTGTACATATGCATATGTATTTGTATCTGTGTAAATACGTGTGCATGCATGCTTTTGCGTGCCTGTATGTGTGCCTCTGTGTATATGCATATGTGTGCATGTATCTGTGTTTGTGTCCCTGTGTGTGCTTTTGTTTGTATGTAAGTACGTGTTTGCATGTGTATGCATGTGCATGAGTGTATGTGTGTGTGTGCATGTCTCTGCGTGTGATACAAATATAACTTTAAGCTCACATGGCCCAGATTATGCCTGGTTTCACATTCAGGATGCACCACCCCCAAACCAAAAGTATTAAAGGTTAGTATCTGTTTTCACCTCACTCTCTGGAAGAATATTAAAGGAGCTCCAGTTTATAAACTGGAGTGACTCTTCTTAAAATCCTCTTTATTTGAACCTCCAGATGGGTCCCTGGACTAGATAAGTCCTAAACCCTAGTCCGGCCTCTCCAGAACATCAGATAGTTCCATCTCCCTACCGCATTGGGACAGACTCTTCCCATATGAAAAATTTAGAACTGCCATAGCTTAAACACCCCAAAGAGAGGATAGAAAGAGCAGAGGTGATGGTGGAGTTATTACAGAGAAGATTGGACTTAACAAATGAATATGATTGCTGAATCATTAAGTTGATATCTCTTTTAGTCTCCAGTAACTTATAGCAGCTAGAAGTAAAAACCTAAAACTGCGGAATTGTAACCCATGTCAAACTCTAAAATATGCTCTACAACTAATTGTGGTGCTGTGCTTTGAAATTTATTGCTTTTTTGTATATATGTTATTTTTCCCCAAAAAAAGAAAGAAAAAAGTTGATTGTGATGTTAAAAGAATATTTAAGCCTTCTAACCTCCTCCATTCTGGAGCAGCTAGAGGGAAAAAGCTGAAAGGATGGTATAGTAGCCCATGACAAACTCTGGGATCTGTCCTGTAACTACTTGTTGAAGAGTGCTTTGAAAACTATTGCTTTTTTATTTCTTTGCTTTGTATATATGTTATTCTATACAATAAAAAAAGTTTTAAAAATCCTCTTTATTTGAATTCCTTGTTCTTCTAGCACTCTGGAGACTCATGTTGAATTTCCAAAACTCTCATCACCTGCAGCCTTTAAGTCTTTCCTGATTTAATTCCTGGCTTGCATTCTGTCGGCAGCCCACTAATTGACAAGTTTTCTCTCCTCTAAATCCTTTATCTGAATCCTCCATATCAAAAAAAAAAAAGGCTCAGAAGCTGATCCAAGAGCAGGAATCCCTCACCTTCCTTTACAACTACCCACCCGGTCTTGCCTCTCTCCATCCCAGCAACAGGTTCTGCGTTCCAAACCTGGATGGCCTATACAGAACCCACTTTCAGAGCAAACAAAGGAGTGAGGCAAACATTAGAATTACCATTTTAGACAATGGATAGGAGATTGAAGGGCAGGGGAGGAAATCTAGAAATCGCCTCTTCCACAGTAACAAATCCCATTGCTATAAATCAGCACTGGTCAAGATATGGAGACTTCTGCAGAGAGAAACCATGTCCACGCGTGCCACCGGCAGCCCTGTCCATGCACAGCAAAACCCTCGTGCACAGAGGGTGAGTGTAAACCTTGAGAACAATGCTAAGGCTCTGCTCAGATGCACAACCTTGAACCCATGGTCCATCTTTCTCACAGGTCCCAGAGGGGTGGCCTGGCACTGCCATGGAAAGTGCTGGGCTCTTGAGTAAGCATCCTTGGGGAGTCCGTGCCACTCCTGCTTCCCCGTCTCCGCTGGCATCTTAGCAGGTGTGAGAACGTGGAAGGGGACAAAGCCAGGTCAACGAGACAAGCTTGGGGCCTCCGGCTCTGCAATGCCCTGGGCTGGAGGAAGGAGAGTCTCCAAAATCCTCGGCCTGACTCTTCCCAAAAGGGGAACTTACATTCTATTCAGATTATGGGGATTCTGACGGAGGGAGAATAAAGTATGATTCTGTATAATCTATTAGTCCTTGGCATGAGTCATGATGGTATAAAATTGAGCAACACTAGTCTGGGAGCATGAGTAGAGGAGATTTCTGTGCCAGCACGAGACATTGAAGACTTTTGGCTTTGGGGGAGGACACAGCCTTTTAACTCCCAAACTGAGATTATGCCACCCCGGTGGGATCCTGCCCCACTTTCTCTCACACAGGTGTTTTCCTAATAAAATCTGTGCACATTTATCCATTGTTTCCCTAGGACTCACTGGGTTGGTGCACAGTCAGAGCTATTGGGGAAATAGAATGAAAAACAAAATCTTCTCCCAACCCAGAAAACCTCTCCACGAAGGTAGAAGAGAAAGAGTTCACTTTATTATTGAATCTGTGTTAAATCAGAATATGATGCAGCACAGCAATCTGCTGAAGAGATTACAAAGAGAGAAAGAGAACTGGCCCTTTTCGTGTCACTAAGTGGATACGTCCCATCATATATGTGTTCTCAAACTGTCCTTAGGACCAGAAGTAGGTTTGCAATTTGGAGCCAAGCCCCACCTGAAATTAAGGAGAGGGCTAGCTTCCTTGATTGTACTTCAAAGAAAGGGCCCCTGTCCTGGAAGAAACATTCATGAGCTGTGAAATGCACAAGGGGGCTTATTTAGCCTGTAAAGAAAAGATTTAACTGTATTTCAAAGGCACAGAGAAAACTTAAAATGACAAGTTTTCTAATGGCAATGCTCAAAGAAAAAGGAGGGGAGAGGAAGTCTCTTTTCTTATTTTTCAATGGGGAGAATTCAACCTCTTTTTAAAATTTGTATTTGCTTCCACGGAGCCTAATAAATAATGTGCTGGATGGATGGATACACCCAACCCCAAGACACTGTGACACCCTCTGGGTGAAATCTCTTTCCTCGAGGCTTTCACCCTCGATTTGCAGAAAGAAGAGGCCACAGTACCAGGAATTTAAAAATACTTAAATTCAAAATCGCTTCCCTAGAGTTGAAATGACTACAGGTGTGTGGGATGGTAAGGGCAGATTTCCAGCCAAAAATCCCTCTTAATCTAGGCCTTGAAAGATGAGCGGGTTATCTCTGCAGGGAGAAGTGAGCCCGGCACATGCTTAGTGAATGGCTCAAGGGCCAGAGGTGCTGAGGCTGGAGGCTGGGAAGGCAAGACCTGTTCACGCTCCGAAGGAAGATGGTCTCATCTGACCAGCCCCCTCCAAGACCCCCTGAGTAGGTAGAAGCCCCAGTTCCTCTCAGAGCACCCTTTTCTTTCTTTCCACTGAATTCCTCACAACTCAAAAGTTAGAGTAATTCATGTGATTATTGCCCGAATGTCCAGAGCTTCGCTGAACAAGGAGGGGCCTTAACATTTTGGTTCCCCAGGTGCCTAGGACCTGGCCTTTACAGAGCAAGGCAGTCCAGTGATAGGCATCAAAGTGAAAATGAAATGGCCTGTGCTGCCACCTCCCCATCCCCACCCAGAACCAACAGCAGGAATAAGCCTGTGTCAGGACAGGTGGGGGCTTAAAGGATTCCCACTGGGGGACTCACCCCAGAGAAAATTCCTTTAAGGACACCTATGTCCCTGCCTTCCCACCAGCCCTGCCTTATCTGTGGCTCCAGCCACCTGGAAAGGATGACAGCTCAGAGCCAGCACAGCCAAGCTCCCTGACCCTGAGACCACCCTGACTCTGAAATTGGGAGTCCTGCGCCCTCTGCTGGCTCGGCTCTCTGCACAAGTCAGGAAATCGCATTTTGCAGGGAGCAGGCAGAGCCCCAGAGGAAGTAGGCTTTCTCCTCCAAGGCTGGCCGCCCATCCTTCCCCTCCCCGAGTGCAGGTGGAGGTGTGTGAGGACAGCAGAAGGCAGCAGGCCTGCTTTAGGGCCTGGCCCACCCCAGCCCAAGGGCCCCATCTTATCACGCACCCCTCACCCTGGGGCTACACACCATGTGGACTGAGAGCTATAAATGGACTTGTGATGCCCAAGTCTGATCTTTTTACTTTGGAGTCACCTCTGCACCGGTCTAGGAGCCTCGAAGAGAAAGCTGCCCTGATCCTTAATGCCACCACTGACTGTTTTCCAAAGCAGCACCCAGCAGGCCTTCCCTTATCCATCTCATTTGGCAGTTTCCGAAAATAAGATCCAAACTTCAGGGAAAATGACAGGGAGGGCATTCAAGAGAAGATGTCTCAGCATCTGACAACAAGCCCCACAGGAGCTCCAAAAATGTGGCTGACAGTGTCCTCATCAGGAAATGCCCCCAACCCTGTGTGGACAGCTGAGGAGGGGACAAGCCCAGGCCCGCAGGAGCCTGAGGAAGGACAAACCAGAGTCCTGAAAATCTGTTCTTGGAAGTTTTAGGACTTCTTCCTTGCAAAGCCATGAGTCTCAGCCTTGAGTACTGGGTAAGATTGCAGCGCAATCTTTACGAAAATGCAAATTTCCAGGCCCCCACCCCAGAGCCTCCAGCATCACCGGACTGGGGTGCAGCTTGAGCATCTGGTGATTTTAACATGTAACGAGGTTTAAGAGCCACCACTCTGGAAGATCCCAATGTTTCCCCTAACCTGGGCTGGGCTGCACCTGCAGAACAGTCAAGCAGTCACAGCTGGGGCCCTGGCAGGCTGTAGGAGCAAGAACTTCAGTGATGGAGGTCTCCAGGGACCGTGGGGACCCCAAGGTCCAACCATCTGCTGTCTGGTGGCAGAGCAGTAAGAAGGGGAGGGAAAGGAAACTCAAAGCAATCAATTCTGAACTCCATCCTGGGGAAATAGTTGCTGATAAGGTTGAGCCCATGTCATGCTGGCCAGAGCTTGCTTTTAATCTCAACCTTCTCTGTGAGCAGAAACCCTGGCTAGTGGCTGGACATGAGCCCACAGTGGGCGACAGGCCCTGTAGAAATGTGCCCTGGACTTGCCTTGTGGCTATTCTGGCAGGAGAGAGGCACAGCCACCTGTTCTCCCAACTTAGGGAACTCAGGGCCCACTGGAGGCAGGGGGTGGGGGGTGATGGTGCCCCACAGATCAAATACCAGCTGCTTGGAATGCTTTCTGCTCCTGCCAATTCTGTCTATTTGGGATGTTTTCCAGGAAAAAGGGCTCTATCAGCTGTGAGAAAAAGAACGCACATTCCTGGAATATCTGATAAGCAAATATTATTCCTTCATCCATCCCACAGGCCCCCAATGTCTGTGCTGCTATGGTCTGAGTTTTCCCTCTTTTACTCATTGGATAAGTGACCTTTCCAGCTGCCATCCCTCTCTTTTTCTCCTCTCTTGTCCCCTCCCTGTCTCTTTCTCGTCTATTTGCCCTACCTCTATTCTCATTCCCTTCTCTCCACTCTGTCCCAAGCCTTTTTCTTCTCTCTGTTTCTCCACCTGTTGCAATTTTCAGCCTCAGAAACGGGCTTTTAGTAATTATTTTTCCACTGTCTTTAGTAACCCTCTGCATCTCTGAGGATGGAGAGTTATAGGATTTCTCATCAGAACCAACCAGAAGAGGTTTTTACTGGAAGGAAAAATGACACAAGGTTGGGCTGTCTGACAAGGTGGGTGGGTGGCTGTGCTGGTTTGAAAGGAAGTATGCCCCCTAAGAAAAGCCATGTTTTAATATAAATCCCATTTCATAAAGGTAGAATAATCTCTATTCAATACTGTATGTTTGAAACTGTAATGAGATCATCTCCCTGGTTGATGTGATTTAGTTAAGAATGGTTGTTAAACTGGATTATGGGATGACATGTCTCCACCCATTTGAGTGGGTTTTGATTAGTTTCTGAAGTCCTATAAAAGAGGAAACATTTTGGAGAATGAGAGATTCAGAGAGACTTAGAGAGGGCAGAGAATGCTGCAGCACCACGAAGCAAAGAGTCCACCAGCCAGTGACCTTTGGAGATGAAGAAGGAAAATGCCTCCCGGGGAGCTTCATGAAATAGGAAGCCAGGAGAGAAAGTTAGCAGATGACGCCGTATTTGCCATGTGCCCTCCCAGCCGAGAGAGAAGCCCTGACTGTGTTTGCCATGTGCCTTCTCACTTGAGAGAGAAACCCTGAACTTCATCGGCCTTCTTGAACCAAGGTATCTTTCCCTGGATGCCTTTGATTAGACATTTCTATAGACTTGTTTTAATTGGGACATTTTCTCAGCCTTAGAACTGTAAGCGAGCGACTTATTAAATTCCCCTTTTGAAAAGCCATTCCATTTCTGGTATATTGCATTCCGGCAGCTAGCAAACCAGAACAGTGGCCCATGAGTCATGAGGTTCAGGGTAGAGGCAAGCTGCCCTCAGGGCTGCTTCAGAGTGTGAGGGTGGGGCCCTTTCTCTTGGGCATTCAGGTTCCAAATGCAGGAGCTGTCCTGTGACTGCATGCACCACGGAGCCAGAATTATTAGAGGCTTATTACCCAGGGAAAGTCTAGGAAATTTTGCAAACTACACGCCTCTGAGTTATCCCAGCCAAGGGCAGCGGAGCTGGGATGGCAACTACCAGCCCCCTGCAGGCCAGAAGGGAGGACCTCCCAGAGGTGTTCCTACCCCGCACTTACAGCCTCAGCTGGAGCACTGGCTTTCCCGGCTCTGGGAAGAGCCCACAGGAACAGGGGTGCTGGTGCTGGGTTTGAATGTCAGAGAGAACATTTGCAGAGCAGGGCTGCAGGTGTGAAGCAGGGACCAGGAAGGACTGGTGGGAAGGTCCAATACAAGGCAGAAAAGTAAAAGTGGTTACTGATGTATACATGCAATACCTACCATGCCCCTGGCCTCTTGATTTTACTTTTTATTTTATACACTCATGTTGAGAAGTATAAGCTGAACATGTCTGGCATGACTAGATAACACTGCATCTCACCCCCAGAAACAAAACAAATCAGATCTTGACATCCAGAGCTCAAATATGCCAGCCTGCAGGAGACAAATTAACCAGGTTCCCTCCAGAGGAAAGCCAGCTGCAAGATGCCTCTGCTTCAGAAATATAATTTTCCCTAGGCCATTGCTGCTATATAATCTAAGGGAAGGAAAAAATAAAAAGTGGTGGTTCGATGAATGGTAGCTTCAAGGGAGGTTTTTCACGCTTATTTTGCATTTTCATGTCTGTTAAATGCTGAAGTTATTTCAGCAAATCCACTGACTTCAGCAAACAGATTTGTTCTTGGAAAGGATTTTGCTAATGCATTTAAGCTGTTTTCCCTCTTGTGACTCTTAGCAGTAGCACCCAATTAAAATCAACTTTTACCTGAACAAATCCCCTACGAGGTATTGTAGCTGGATAAGTGGCCTCTGTAAATATACAGCCATCTAGACCCACAGACCCATGGCATGGAATAACCAATAAGTTTTTGCCACCCCAAGAGAGCTTTGAATTCCTGAATGAACCATAGGAACTGCCCCAAGGAGGCAGTTCACAGAGCAGGCAACAAAGTCAGATGCTAATGGCGCAAACCCCACAAGAAACCCCAATGGGACCATGTGGTCAGGGCATCTAGGAGCTTGCCAGGAAAGGCAGTAGAAGCTACAATGGTGACCTGTTCCAGTTTGGGGACCCGCAGACACCAGAACATAAATGGACATAGGTTATTTGAGCTTGAGATTTCACCATAGGGAAGTGGGGAAGTGAGAGAGGGAAGGGAAGGTGGCCCAACAAGAGTGTGCCGACAACCAGATTGTCCCTGAGGGCATCTGAGGCTCAGACCCTGGGAGATGTGGGAAAGCCCATGTAGACATAGGCTTACAAGCGAGGGAGCTGCGATTTGTATACACCCACCACCCTCAGCCATGGGGGAAGCTGGGTTGTCTACACACCCACCCTTACGAAGCATAGAGGGAGCTGGGGTATCTATACAGCCACCCTTAAAAGGTGTAGGGGAAGCTGAAGTATCTGCAAGTCCAACCCCACCAGGCATGGGCAGAGCTGAGGTGTCTATACATCCAACCCACCAGGCCTGGGGTAGGTTTCCCTCCAGGGGGAGAGTGCTAATTCTCCTATACTTTTTCATTTCTTTGTTTTTATTTATATGTTTGTCTCTTATACTTTTTTTAAAAAACTTTTTATTGTAGTAACATATGTGCAATTCAAAATTTCCCATTTTAACCATTTTCAAGTGTACAATTCAATGGTATTAATTACATTCATAATATTGTGCTACCTTCGCCATCATCTGCTACAACTTTTTCATCACTTCAAACAGAAACTCTGTACCCAAGAGAAATAGCTCTCCCCTCACCTCACTCCCTGAACTCTAGTAACCTGTAATCTATCTGTCTCTATGAATTTGCTCATTTTAGGGATTTCCTATGAGCAAGATCATACAATATTTGTCCCTTTGTGTCTAGCTTATTTCAGTAAACATGCAGTCTTCAAGGTTCATCCATGTGGTTGCAGGAACCAACCCTTCGACTCAAAGGCCCCTCCAGCTGGTTTGTTGCCCCACCTGGCAGGCCTTGGGAGAAAAACACACTCTCCAGAATAAGGTTTCCCCCCACCCACCAACTCTAGCTTAGGGCCAGAACTGTCACCATCAGAAAATGAAAATCAGGGCCCTGATTATACCAATGGGGCTCCCAAAAGACCTGGCGTGTGAGTGGCCAAGGGGTGCCACGAGCCAGGCTCACCTTCTCTCCTCAATGTCCTGGAGTTTGGGCATCTGGACAAGCAGGTGGGGTGGGGCGACAAGCTAGAGTATTACCCTGAGAAGACAGACGTTGTAACTCAGTAAATCAGGTCATTGGCAGCCTGCACGGGGTCAGTGCAATATTTATTTAAAATCTACCCCGTCCACATTGTGTTAGTTTGCAAGCTGCCAGAATGCAGTATAACAGAAGTAGAATGGATTTTTAAAAGGGGAATTTAATAAGTTACAATTTTATAGTTTTAAGGAAGTGAAAGTGTCTAAATTAAGGCACCAAGAAGAGGTTACTTTCACTCAAGAAAGTCTGATGAGTCTGGAACAGCTGTCAGCTGGGAAGTCACGTGGCCGGCATCTGCCGGTCCCTTGCTCCCGGTCTCTGTTACTTTCAGTCTCTGTTCCTGTGGGAGTCGCTCACTTTGCTTCTCCAGGTCTGGCTTTCATCTCTTGGCTTCCCTTGGCTTTCTCCAGTTTCCAGCTTGCTTAACGTTTCATGGGAAGGCACACAGCAACGTCTGCTAGGCTCCAAGCATCTCCATTCCATACTCCATGTCTCTGCTTTATCAGTCAGCTCTGAAGTTTCTATGGCTCTCTTTCTGTTGGCTCTGTCATTTCTGGCTCTCTCTTTCCAAAATATTTCCTCTTTTAAAGGATTCCAACAAATTAATCAAGACTTACCTGGAATGGGTGGAATCAATCTCCATCTAATCAAAAAATTACACCCACAATTGGGCATCTCCGTGGAGATAATCTAATGAAAAGTTCCTAACCTACAGGATTGGATTAGGATTAAATTTCACAAGATTGAATCGGATTAAAACATGGCTTTTCTGAGGTACATAATATTTTCAAATCGGCACATACTGTGCATGCTGTTGGCCTTTCCTAGAGACCAAGAATGATGGTGACTGTTGCAAGAAAGCTTCTGACTAACACAGTACCTTTCACTGCAGTCTTGGGCCTTGTCTTTCTCTTCTCAGACTCTTCAATGACCCAGAATCTTCTCTGAATTCCACCCACTCATAGAAATAAGTGATCCGTTTACTTGTTCTCAATTTAGAACTTCATAACGGCACTGTTACTAACATCTCCAAATTGGAAGCCACCCAAACATCTGGGAACAAAACAGATAAATAAATGGAGGCACATACATATGATGGAATATTATATAGCAATCAAAATGAAAGATTCACAAGTCCATGCGGCAGCATGCCTTACATAGAAACAACGAAACTGGGCACAAAGGAATGTGCTGAAGGCATCAATTTATACAAATCATCTGTGACCAGGCCACACTGGTCCAGACCATTGGGAATCTGGTTGAGGCGGGTGGGCCAAGGTAGTGGAAGTGGACACAAGGGGGCTTCTGGGAGCTTCTAATGTTTCGTCTCTATCAAGGTGCAGACTACATAAAGGTGATTATTATTTTGTGCACTTTTTTGGATGCATGTGATTCATGAATAAAGAGGGCAAAAAAAAAAAATAGAAAGAAAGAAGGAACCTCCAGTGGTTGCCTGTCCACTTCTCAGAGACCCCTACCATGGCCTTTGAGGGACCATGAATGGAGCCTGGCCTCCTTTCCCAGCTCATCTCCTGGGTCCCCTGCCCCAGCTGCACCTTGCAGTCAGTGACATGGGCAGGGTAGAAGCAGAAACTTGCTGTTTGTACCTGAAGCCCACACTGCAGAAAGGACCAGACTCCCCTGTGGCCCCAAGGGGCAGTCCTAGAACCAAAGCTGGGCAAGCTTCAGCTCAGTCCCCTCAGCTGAAGAGCTGCCCATGGATCCATCCACCCTGTGGCTCCCCAGTCCAAGCCTGCAGGATTTGAAGCAGAGCTTCACTGCCTTCTGTTCAATTGAATCAGAGGCAGCTTTTCTTCCCACTAAGGCCCCTTGCTGCCTGGCCTGCTTGCCCCAGTGACCCCATAGAATCAGACATGCCATCACCCCCAAAGCTTTCAGCTGATGCACCGTGGCTGGACGGAGTGAGAGGGCAATGTTGCCCGGGCCAATGGGTGGGAAGACTGCCATGGCATTTGCAGAGAAGCAAAAGGTTCTAGATTCTGGCAAGGCATGAACCATGGAGCAGCCAATGCTTCTGGGAGGTGTGTGTGGAATGACACCAGGGACCCTCAATCCTCTCAGGACAAAGGGGCTGGAGGGGCTGCTGGTAGGACCTTCATCTGCAGGTCAGCCCCATCTGGGACTGAAGAGAGTGGCCTCAGTCCAAATCACACCCCCAACCTGGTTAACACGCAACAGAAAGACCTGGCCCCTTGGCTCTCTTGGGACACCTGAAAGGCCTTCCCACCTCAGACACACCACAGGGTCTTCTAGAGCCTTGGCCAAGATGGCACCAAAGCCCAGCTCTCCCTCTGCCTGCTCTGTATCCTCCTCTCCTTCCCAGGGGAATCCCACAAGCACACCTGCTCGGTAGGATCCAATCCTAACAGTCAGGCTGCATGGGGACAATCAAATCAATAGGTGGAGCCCTCAATCTTGGGGTCTGTCCCTATGAAACTCCGTGCAAAGGATAGGCTAAGCCTAGTTAAAGTTAGGCCTAAGATTTCACCCCCAGAGAACCTCTTTTGTTGCTCAGATGTGGCCTATCTCTTAGCCAAGAAGGCAAACAAACTCACTGCCCTCCCCTCCTCTACATGGGACATGACTCCCAGGGGTGTAAACCTCCCTGGAAACAAGGGACAGAAATCCTAGAATGAGCTGGGACTCAGCATCAGGAGATTGAGAAAATCTTCTTGACTGAAAGGGGGAAGAGAGAAATGAGACAAAATAAAGCGTCAGTGGCTGAGAAATTTCAGAGTCGAGAGGTTATCCTGGAGGTTATTCTTACACATTACATCAATATCCCCTTTTCAGTTTATGGTGTATTAGAGTGGCTAGAGGAAAGTATCTGAAACTGTAGAGCTGTGTTCCAGTAGCCATGTTTCTTGAAGATGATTGTATAATGATATAGCTTTTGCAATGCGACTGTGTGATTGTGAAAACCTTGTGTCTGATGCTCCTTTTACCTATGGTATGGACAGATGAGTAAAAAATATGGATAAGAAATAAACAAATAATGGGGGAACAAAGAATAAAATTAATTGAGTAGATTGAAATTGTAGTAGTCAATGAAAGAGAGTGGAAAGGGGTATGGCATGCATGAGTTTTTTCTTTTTTTCTTCTTTCTTTCTCTTGCTAGACAGATGCAGATGTTTAAAAACATGATCATGGTGTTGAATACACAATTATGTGATGATATTGTGAGCCATTGGTTGCAACTATACAAGAATGTTTGTATGTCAAGAATGTTCATATGTTTGTTCATCATTTATAATAAAAACATTAAAAAAAAAAAAAGAGTCAGGCTGCAGCATCCTTCCCTCCCTGCTGAGGATGTTTCCTTTTGCCATTTAAAAAGTGAGCTCAGTCCCCACAGCTGCCGTGCTGTCTTTTCTTGGGGCCACAGGAGCACCTTGCCTTCAAGTCCATCTTTGCAAAGGAAAGGAGAATGCATCCAGCCATGCGCTCCATCCAGCATTGTAAGCACCACCCACTGTCTATCGGGAGGTGGTGGTGGTGACTCAAGATTACGGGGGCCACCAGGCAGGAAGGGGTCCCTCACCAGTCTGGGCCAGGGCATTGCCTCCTCAGGTGAATGGACTGCCCTTCCTGGATCTGTTTCCTCAACTGGAGTTGGATTAAACAGTATCCACAGCCCACTCCAGCCACCAAAGACAATGATGATTATCCTCATTCCAAGTCCCGCTGTGGGTGAAGATCATCTGTCACGAGATACCATCCAATGATAGGAGTATTTTCGGAGTGTATGAGGCTCCCAAGAGAAGTGAATGGGGCAGCAGGGAGGGCTGGAAGTCCTCCAGTGCTGGACCAGCTCGTGGGTCCCAATGTCCGGCCTTTCCTCAGGAAGGAAGTACTCCAAGGAGACATATCCCATGAGAGTCCTTTCAGCAACCCAGGCAGCAGCAGCTCTTTCCTTAATCACCTAACCCCTCAGCAGACATTATCTTAGTTGATTTTCTTTTCTCCCAGCCATAGCAAGTCTTACTCTGGGCTTAACGAAGAGCGCAATGAGCTGGCAGCTCGGAGTCGCCTTCCTCTGCCTCCCTGGAAACAATGGCAGGATCCAGTTGATTCTTTGCCTGCATCTCTGCGTCTGCTGCACAGGTACCCCGGCCCCGCAGAAGGGGACCCCTCAGCATGGCACTGCAAGCCGGATTCACAAGATGGGTGCCATCAGGACCCGGACTTGCGGATGCCTGGGCACAGGGCTGCAGGTGGTCATACTTGGTGCCCTTGCCTGGCAAGTGGGGAAAATAAAGCCAGCTCACATCCTCAGGTCATAGGGAAGATGGGTTTTGAACTTTTTATTTTGAAACAATCTCAAGCTGAAATAATCTCAAAATTACAGGACAATTGCAAAAATAATAGAAAAGCCATACAGAAAACTCTAATATACCCCTTACCCAGTGTGCCAATTTGAAGCTATTGTGTACCCCAGAAAAGCCACATACTTTAATCCTCACCCAGTATTGCTGGGTGGGATATTTTCTATTGTTTCTATGGAGATGTGACCCACCCAATTGGGGGTGGTAACTTTTGCTTAAGCGGTTTCCATGGAGAGGCATGTCTACCCATTCAAAGTGAGGTTGCTTACTGGAGTCCTTTACCAGGGAGCCATTTTGGAAAAAGTTTAGTGCTGACAGAGCCCTCACAGCCAGAGAACTTTGGAGATGCAAAAGGAAAATGCCCCCGGGGACCTTAGGCAATGAGAAGAGAAAGCTAGCAGACATCGCCATGTGACTTTTCAGAGGACAGACTTGTTTTGGATTTGCCTTTCTTGAATCAAGGGATCTTTTTGTGGATGCCTTAGTTCGTCGTCTGCATGGCCTTAGAACTGTAAACTTGTAACTTAATAAATTCCCGTTTTTAAAAGCCATTCCTGGAGGTGAAAGGATAGTTCAGTGGCAGAATTCTCACCTGCCATGGGGGAGATCCAGCTTGGATTCCAGGCCTTTCCACTTCCCCAAAACAAAACAAACAAGCAAAGAAAGAAAGAAAAAAAACAAAAATTCAACAAATGTGCTGCAATAACAGGATACTCACATGGAAAAATAATGAAATGTGACCACTGCCATATAGCATACAGAAGAAAAAGGAAAGAAAGCCATTCCTTTCCTGGTATATTGCATTCTGGCAGCTTTAATAAACTGCGACACCCAGATACCCAGATTTACCAAACTCATAACTTTCTGCCACATTTGTTTTATCTATCTATCATCTATCCATCTTTCTGCCATCTATTTTTCTATCCATCCATCTATCTACCAATCTTTTATCTATCTATACATCTTTTATCTATCTGTATTCTTTCTATCTTCTATGTATATATATATACATATACATAGCTATATATACATATAGCTATCAATCTTCTATCAAAAATCATCTATCTAAAAATCTATCTACTATTCTCTCTATCCATCCATCCATCCTTTACCTATTTCTACCTGCCTATTATCTATTGATCTATCTGTCCATCTATCTATTGTCTATCTATCCATCTATCATCTATCTATCAGTCTATTTTCTCCATCTATCTATCTGTCTATCTCTCTATCATCCATTTTATAAACATTTGAGAGTGGCCTGCATACATCATGCTCCTTGAATACTTAATATTTCCAGGCATATTTCTTAAGAACAAAGATAACCGCATTAAATACTGTTACCAAGTTCAAGAATTTTAACAATGATATGAAGCTTACAGTCTATTCTTCAATTTTTTTCAGTTGGCCCAATGAGCATTGTGGGCATTTCCAAGGGCTAAATTATCAAAAGGCATGCACATGGTGTTGAATTAAAAAACTATCAATAAAAAACTATACTGTTGTCACTATATCTCAGCTCTTTGAACTCAGACTTGCAGGACAGTCTTGCTTGCAGGGATGGTGGTAAATGCTTCTCCACCTACAGAGACCTTTTGCTGATATAAAAATCTCCATGGGTATGGTGTGCGCATTGGACTTCTTCTGAGGACCAGGTTTGCAGGCCCAGCTTGTCTAATTCATGATCATCTGGCTTTAAACAATTCATCATCTTCGAGCCTCTGTTTTCTTACCTAGAAATAAGATTTCACAGGGACAAAGGCAAAAATCAGGTGCAATAACTCCTGTAGAGTCCCTGACATCCCCTGTAATCATTGGCTGAACCGGATTCCACAATTTAGAACACAGAGGTTTGGCCTGTGCCTGTGGGTAGCTTTCCATGGTGAAAAGATAAGGAAATGGATAGAAATGGGAATCAGGCAGCCCCTCAGCATATTTTGGCTCAGACCCATCTACCTTTCACAGCAGACCCTCCTACAATCTAAGCTGCTCTGTTTCCCAAACACACTGACTGGTCTCATGTCACTGAATATGCTGTATGGCCTGCCAGGACTGCCTTCCTTCTCCCTTCCCTCCCTCCTCTGCCATCAAGTCTTCTAAGAAGTTTCTCCTAGCTCCATCCACAGCATGTGTTTTAGCTTGGCCCAGGTTGAGGCTTAGTGATAAGATATGTCCACCACACATGGAGCACAGTCCTGACACAGAGCGAGAGCTCGATGGTGTTTGTCAAGTTCAAACTTGACCTTGAGTTGCCTCCTTTAGGACCATCCCCCCCACAGCAAAGAAGAGCCAAGGGTTTAGGCGATGACCCCAAAGAGGAAAAGCAAGCAAGTGACGTGCGAGCTGCCCAGAATCTCTGCAAAGGCATGGGAAAGCAGGGACCCAGAGCTCCCCTCAAAGTGACATGGGGCTGCAGCTGCTTTGTATTTCCAAGCCTGTGAACGCCTCCATGGAAATCACAGCAAAAGCACACAGTAACAAGCTAGGAACAACAGGATCTACTCTGTTTTTTAAATGTTATCCTTTTCTTTCTAGATAAAAGTGTATTTGTCCTTCCCTAGTAATGGAGTCCCAGGAGTCACCATCCTGGCAGCTCAGTGGGCAAACCTTTCCAAGGACACAGCCAGGTCACAGCATGGGTCAGAAGCAGAGCCAAGAGGTAGCAGCAGCAACTGGACGGCCTGTGTGTGGGGCTGGGCCAGTGGTCCTCTCCTCATTGCCAGCCCCCACCCACCATCGTCTTCCTATAGAACCTGGACCACACACCGTGTGTTGTGACTCCATCCCGCTTTGGGTGGGGCTGGGCTAAGGTCCCACAGTGAGCCACCCAGAAGGCCAGCTGCCCCAGGAGACTCCAGACAAGCAGAGGGATGGGGCTGGGGGGAGGCTCTTATACCTGGACCCAGGGCCCAGGGACTCCCACGGTGCATCTTAGACCCCTCGCAGCCCCCTCTCCATTCCTGGAAAAGAAACCCCTTTGTCAGGGTACTCTTGTCCCGAGGACAGCCTCCCAGGGCCCTTCCATGGGCAAGCACAGATATGCAGCTGCAGGGACAAGAGCTTCCTGTCCTGGACTGATAAGAGCCTCATCGAGCTTATACCCATGGGCTTGTTAAAGTAGAAAGAAAGCAGAATTCCACCTGAGGTCACCCAGGGCTGAGATGGCAAATGGCAGGATCTTCACATCATAGTGCCAGTGGATGAAGAAGCCTTGGGCACCTTAGAGCCACAACCCTAGGTGAGCCACTTGTTTGCCCCTCCTACATTGAGGGTTCCTGCTTTGGGCCTTGTTAAGACCCCCCACACACACGATAAAGAAACATCAGGGAAGGGTCTTCCCATCTGTCCCGAGCCAAAGAACGTGAAGATGTGTTGGGGCAGGTCCTAATGTTTGTGCCCCCAAAGATTTCCTTTGGCTAACTCATATTGCTTTTCTGAACTTTCTACCCAAATTTCCCGTATTTCCATCATTCTGCATCTGCATGTTTTTCTTCCTTGCCTTTCTCTCAACCTTTGCTTCACCCTTAAGTATTAATAGTCGCAAGTGTTTTGTAGAATGCTGCTCAGTGTGGTTATGGAGCCCTGAGAGTACACTCAGACTGGCAGAGAAGAGCTCTGAGGTGAGTGGCCTTGTCAAGTGGAGAAACTGAGACTCTGTGAGATGAGTTATAGAGCTGGTAAATGGTGGGTCTGGAATTTGAGCTATTGTCTGCCTGGCTTTGAAGCCCATGTTCTTCGCACCACAACTGGTGGCCTCTGGGCAGCTCCAGGGGCTTCTAGAATTTGAAGAACACTCACCTATGGGGAGCCAGTGAGACTGCTTCCTTGGCCTCCTTGGCTGTTGCTTCCATTCACCAAAGGGACCCTCCGAGCTGCCTGGGCCCCCTCACATCTGGTTGGGTGGTGAGGGACATGGAGTTCCAAGTATCTCACAGTGAGAAGCCTGGAGCACCACCAGGGGACCTGGCTGGTTCCACTGCATGTCCCAGGTTGGCCTGTGCGGACACTCTCCTCGGCCGGCTCCACACACCACTGGAAGAGAAAGAAGGCATGAACTACCCTTCCCCACTGCATTGTACAGCCTTAGCCACACACTGGGGATTCCGTTTCCATGATCCCAGTGACTGCTTCTGTTTCCATGATCCTAATATGTCAGCCCATTTCCCCAAAAGAACCTTCTGAGCAGCCATTAGGGGCCACCATAGGAGGCATGAATGTCTGCAGGACTGTGCTCCGGGGGAGGCAAGCCGGGGCCCAGGAAACCAGCCAGGTGGGGCTTCTCCAGGTGCAGGTGAATCTCTGTGCACAGGAGGGTGCCACAGGGTGCAGGCAAAGCAGCAACTCCTTCCCTGGAGAATCGAGTCCCCAGGGGGACGGCAAGGACAGGACACAGGGAGCCCTGGTTCAGTGGTGAGGGGAAAGAGAGGAAGCCCCACTGGAAGATTCTAAGAGATAGGAGAACTGCCTCAAAAATGAGCTGTGTGAGTTTGGACCAAAGACATAGGCATTAGCTTGGACCCCAGAAGCAGACCCTGAGACAGGGAGTGGGGCGCAGGTATTTACTGGGGTTGGGGGGCAGGGGGCGATCCCAGGGCTCAAGGAGTCTGGCGGGCGAGCCAGAGAGGGAGGGAAGCCCAGTCAAGCAAGTGCAAATGTAGGGAGGCAAAAGGCCGGTGCTGGAACCTTCTGGGGAAGGAGGGGTCTGCATCTCAGAGCTGCCCCACCTGGAGATGGAGGAGCCGGTACTGCCTGCTTAGTCCAGACCCTCAGGGGAGTGGTCCAGGGACACCTCCACATGGCACACCGGAGAGCTGAGCAAGTGCCAGTGTGCAGGGAAAGCCCTTGGACAGAGAAGCAGAGAGAGAATGTCGAAAGGGTGGGGGGTTGGCCAGGATATAACCTGTAGGATCTGCATCTGGGGGCTCCCTTCCCACCTCTGATGTGGGAGAGGGGAGTGAGACCATATTAGTTAGGAGTCTCTAGAGAAGCAGAATCAAAAGGAAATATTCATAAACGTAAAATTCATAAAAGTGTCTCACATAACTGTGGGAACATAGAGTCCATTATCTGTAGGGCAGGCTGTGAAGCTGACGATTCTGATGGAGCATCTGGACAAACTCCACAGGGGAGGCTCACCGGTTGAAGCAAGAAGAGAGCCTGTCTCTTCTGACTTCTCCTTAAAAGAATTCCAGTGATTGGATTAAGAATCACTCATTGCAGAAGACACTTCCCTCGGCTGATTACAAATGGATTCAGCTGTGAATGCAGCTGATGTGATCATGATTTAGTTCTACGAAATGTCCTCACAGCAACAGACAGGCCAGCACTTGCCCAACCAGACAAATAGGTACCACCACCTGGCCAAGTTGACACATGAACCTGGCCATGACAGGGGCTATCTCTCTGAGCCTCTCAAGTTCCAACCCCATGTATCTCCTTCTTCAGCCAGGTTGTCTTCCACACTCTATGTGTGTGTGTGGGGGGGGGCAGTGTGTGGGAAGCATGTGAGTATGTGTTGTTATAGAAGGGCTTGTGTGTGTTGTGTGCGTATGTGTTTATTTTCATGGATGGTGTACATGTAATATTTATGTGTTTATGTATGGATCTGTGTGTGTATTGTCTATGGTTGTGTGTGTTTTGTGAAAGTGTGTTGCATGGGTTTGTGGGTGCATTTGTGTGGTGTGTACATGGTATAAATGTGTGTGGTGTCTGTGCACACGTGTGGCGTCTGTATGTTTTTGTGTGTGATGTTTGAGTGTGGTACATGTGTGTATATTGCCTGTGCTTGCATGATATCTGTGTACATGGTATGTGTATTGTGTATGTTGGTGCGTATTCTGAGTCTGTGCGTTGTGGATGGTATGCTGTGTGTGTGATGTCTCTGGGTGTGTGTGTGCATATGTATGTGTGGTTCTGTGAACATGCATATGTGTGGGTTTTGTGTGTGTTTGTTCAGTGTGTGTATACATATAGGCAGAGGTATGTTTACAGATAGAGGAGATGGAACTGTCAGAGATAAATATCAAAACATGGAGCCAGACCCCAAGAGGGATGAGGGAATGTGATGTAGGGGATCCCTTCCTGAATCAGAAGGAAGAAACAATGAATTTGAAAAGAACAGCAAACTCTGCATGGGACAAGTGGAAGCCAAGGGGCCTTGAGGTCATGCCTTCATTCTGGCAGCGTGCGGGCAGGTCAGGAGGAAGATCACCTGCAGGATAGGGCTGCCGCAGGAGTGGCAAGGAACCCAGGATTACGGAGAGCCAGCACCAAATACCAGAATGCTGCAGACTTCAGGGGAAAGCATGGCCTTGATTTGGGACTTCTGGTCTCTAAATCTGTAAACCAATAAACATGCAGTCACGGTGAGTTAAAGCCAACCCCTTGTGTTGTGTTTGCCATCCCAGTCCTGACAAACCAAGACAGTCTCACATCTGAAGGCTGGTGTCTGCATGCTCAGGACCAGGAGGCATAAACAAAGAGAAAGACCTGTCATCCCATGGAGTGGTCATCCCCCTAGCAGAGCATGCCATCCTGATTTTCTTTTTTATAACTTTATTTATTGTGAAAAATAACATATATACAAAGAAGCAATAAATTTCCAGGTACATTTTAACAAGTAGTTATACAACAGATTTTAAAGTTTGGTATGAGCTACAGTTTCACACTTTTTCATTTTTCTTCTAGTTGCTCCAAGACACTGGACACCAAAAGAAATATCAATATATTGATTCAGCAATCATATTCATTTGTTAAATCCCATCTTCTCTATTATACTCTTCTTTCTCTTTTTTTCCTTTTTGTGTGAAAAATAACATATATACGAAAAAGCAATAAACTTCAAAGTACATTGCAACAATTAGTTGTAGAACAGATTTCAGAGTTTAGTATGGGTTACAATTCCATAATTTTAGGTTTTTATTTCTAGCTGCTCTAAGATATTGGAAACTAAAAGAAATATCAATATACTGATTCAGCACTCATACTCATTTGTTAAATTCAACCCTCTTTGTATAACTCCACCATCATCTTTGATCTTTCTCCTACTCTTTAGGGGTATTGGGCTATGCCCATTCTAACTTTTTCATGTTGGAAGAGGCAGGCAATAATATGGGATGGGGGGTGGAACTAGCTGATGTTCTGGAGAGGCTGGCCCCTCTGCATTTCAGGACTTATCTGGTCCTGGGACCCATCTGGAGGTTGTAGGCTTCTGGAAAGCTACCTAGTTACCCTAGTGCATGGAACCTTTGTAGAATCTTATATAATGCCCTAAGTGTTCTATAGGATTGGCAGGAATGGTTTTGGTTGGGGTTTGGCAAGTTATGATAGTAGCAACGTCCAACTGCATCCTGGTCTTCTTAAAGCTGCAGTAAATATGATGCTGAGGTCAGGAAGAGACCCCAAGGTGATCATGGTAGAGAGGCAACATGGCACTTGATCCCAAATCCTTCTATCTATATTTTTGCTCTATCTCTGGGAAGCCACAAGACCTCGAGCTACTACTAAGCATCCTGAATTCCCAAACGAGTCCAACAGCCCATCACCAGGCAATTTACAACTTGCAGAGGAAAGCAAGTGGCTGCCAGAAATAATTAAAAGCTGCTGTCTCTGGTTTCAAGTGTGTGTCTCCAAGAGATTTCCCAACACACCTCAGTCAAGCCAGATGGTGAGTGGGCGCAGACCTCTCTCTGCCCTTGGCCAGCTAAGCACAGAAGAAAGAAGAAGATGCTCTAGACAGATCTGAAAAAATAAAGCAACAGGCAAAAAGAGCAAAGCCAAGGCTTTCAAAGGACAAAGAACCAAAGAATGCATTAAAGAAAAGAGAAAAAAAGACAAAGCAATCTTCAATGTCTCTGCCATTGGTAGTTGCATTTCTTGTCAACTTCTGAAATAGTAGAGTGATTAAATGACCCAAACAAAGCAAGTGTCTTCATGGGCTGAGGAGGAAGGTGGAAAACAAAATAGGAACATCGAGGCTCAAGGAGGTGAGGGTTTGATTTGGGGTAATGTGTGCATGCAAGCTTCATTTTGCTTTCCCTCTTCTCTCTCCCTTATCTGAAATACATAGCAAAGAAAAATTGAGGCTGCAAGGGGAAAACCATTTCCAAACAGCAGGGTTATCAAATTGTAGCCTGAGATCTGTATTCTAAAAAAACACAGGCTTGGGATTCTTCAGGCTAAGAACAACTCTTGTTTTGACCACATTGGAGAATGATCTCATCGCCCAGCGACTTACAGACTGACTGCCTATGGGCCAGAAAGGAGATCTGTGGTTCAGCAAGTATAGTCTGCTCTTGCCCTCCAAGATCCGGAAAGGGCTGGACTTTCAGAACCCTGGTGGATGAGCCATACGTTTGGTCTGGAAAATGGGTGGTGATGGCTTGAGCCATTTTTAAGGCAGAGCATTTATGTGCAGAGCATATAATTGCCTCAAGCTCTCTCCTTCCCTCTGCTATGGTGTCCAGCAATGTTTAGGTTGGGTGTGCTCCAGCTGCCTCGATTGCAGAATAACAAGGACAGGGAACCAAGCCCCCAGATAACCTGCCTCCAACATGTAATGCATATAAGAAATCAACATTAGTTGCTTAAATTCACTAAGAGTGAATTACCATAGCACAAACAAGTTTATCGTGATTTATACAAGATTAGTTTATTTCTGAGCTGCTTAATAACAAAATGTCCATATGTAGATGAATGAAAGTATAATCAGCCGACAGGTTGACTAGCTGGCTAGATGGCTGGATGGTTGGATGGATGGATACAGCCAGTCATTCCTCCAGAACACAAACTCCTAGAGGGCAGGGACTGTGAAAGTGTTGCTAAAATGGAATTCCATTAGAATCTAAGAAAGAGATTGATTTTGACTTCTGGTTTAAGAAAATTTGGTGCTGTTATATACAAGATTTGTCCCCTGAGGACAATAACTGTATTCCCTATTATTATTTCTTCTATTATTCTTATCTTTGCATGCCTTTTGCATCCCTGTCCCCTTTTTCACCTTACTGAGTTCATGACCCAATCTCAGAAATGACCATTTCCACAATCGTGTCTTAGAAGTACTTAGCCCACCTTGCTTTACGTCTGCAGCTGCACAGTAGTAATCCCTTCTAACACTCAGCCTGTGGTTTGTTCACCCTGCCTCACTCCCCCAGGTCCCCCTTCCCGCGACTGAAAATCTTGGCTGGGATGGATGTGTGGGCAGAGGGGGTGTTAATTGTGTGGCCCAGCCTGCTGTCCAGACATAAAGTAAACTGAATCAGATTAAAGGGTTTTAACTGTTCTCCCCAATCAGCCCATCTCAGCCTCCTTGCTGGCTGCAACCACAGCTGGACTCCTGCAGCAGCTGATAAGCACCCAAGAACGTCATGCAAGGAAAACTTGTGATTTATGGGTCTTGGAGCAGAGCCAGTTGAGTTGCCTGTAGCGCATAACCCTTAACCCTTATCTCCTTGGGCCACATCAGATGCAGACTTTTGTTTACAAGCTCCCCACCCCATCCCCACCCCACGCTCAGTGGCGGAATTTATCCAAAAGTTATGCTTACCCGGAAGACTGTAAGGGTGCACTTCCAGGCCAAATGGAAAGTGGGTTTTGTTGTAGTCTTCTATTTGAGCCTGGTTTGCTTTTCCTGTTGCCCTGTGAATTCTCAGAGTCCAGTTTCTAGGGACATGGCCTTGGAGGCAAGCCTGATGAGGCCTTCCCGGGAAGCTGCCATCAGGAAGAGGTTTGGATCAGGGAGGAAGAGTTTTGGGGCCTTACTGAGGAGCTGTGCAAATGGCTATGGATGACAGCAAGAAGACAATCCAGATAGATTCAAACCTTAGGCAATGTCCAGCTTTCTTCTGAGCACTCACGTCATTCATTTCATTCAAGGCTTGGAAGGAACCTCAGCTGGGGAGACAAGAGCTCCATGAATGTTCTGGTCCCTGGCAACTCAGAGGGTGGTCGAGAACCAGCAGTGTGGGTGTACCCTGGGCACTGTCATGCCCCATCCCAGACCTACTCAGTCAGAAATCACATGCTAGCAGGATCCCAGGAGGCACCCGAACACATGCAAAACCCGAGAAGTGCTGTGCTATACCAGTGCTCCTCAAAGTCCACAGAATGTTAGAGCCCCTGGAGGGCTGGGTTTCACCCCCAGGGCTTCTGATTCAGCAGGTCTGGTGGGGAGGCTTGAGAATTTGCATTTCTAATGGGTTCACAAGTGGTGCTGAGGCTGCTGGGAAGCTGTGGTGTGGGAAACACACTTGAAGAACCACTAGACCAATGATCCTCAAACATTCCTGAATGTTATAATTACCTGGTGAGCATTTTAGATTGCCAGGGTCCAGGTCTTATCCCAGAAACTGCTATTTTTTTAAAGATCCCCAGGAGACCCCAGATTTGGGAACCACATTTGTAGACCCAGGGGTGCCACTAGTTTAGCCACAGCGCCATGTGACCTCTTTGAGTCTCCATCTCTGCAACCTTCCTGAAGATCGTAAACAAAGACTGTCAGCTCTGGGGTTCTCAAGGGGTCGAGTCCCAGATCCGCTGCTCCACAGCCATGTGGGACCCCGGCCGATGTGGAATAACAAGGCTCTTCCTAGTGCTCTGGAGCCACACCCACGCCCCGAATTTCAGGCTAGGCCATTTTTTCTCAATTTGGAAAGCAGGAGAAGCAAGCTGTTTTCACCTATCTCAGATTCCTAACTAACCTTGAAGGGCAATTTTCCAGTTTTTAAAATTTGGTTCATTAGAGAGAGTAGATGAAAACCACCTGCCTGAATTAATGCTTTCAGCTGCACTGACCATTTTAAGGACCACAGTCCTGTGGGAACCAGAGCATCCAAGGAATGAGCATCAGCAGCAGTGAGTGCCGGCCTTGCCCACTCAGTGGAGTCATCTAAAAGCTTAAGAAATGCTGATGCCTGGGCCCCTTCCCCCAGAATCTCTGGTGTGGCTGGTAATTGCCAAGAGATTCTGATGGACAACCCAGAGCAGTCTGGAGGCTCAGGTGGGCTCTACTAGACAACAGATTCCCCTCTCAGCCTGCAGAAATCTGCATGTACTAAATTGTCAGCAGAGAAAATTTCTATCTTGGTCCTGCTCTCAGCAAACTTTAGAAGCAGAGAATTTAAATTTTGATGGAATCTGATTTACCAGTACATTCCATTAGAAATCACGCTTCAGCATCGTATCTTGGAAATCTTCACCTAACCCAAAGGTATAGTGGTTTTCTTTGAAAAGTTGCATAGTTTTAGATTTTGCATGTAGGTCTGTGATTCATTTTGAGTTAATTTTGTATGTGGAAGATGGAGAAAAGTTTATTTTTTTACATATGATTGTCCAATTATTCCAGGCCATTGTTCCTCTACCGTATGGTCTTTGCTTCTTATCCAAAAGTCAGTTGTCCATGTATGTATATGTGTGAGTCTGTTTTTGTGTTCACTGTTCGGTTCCACAGATCTATTTTTCTGTTTCAACACCAATACCATGATGAATTGATTACTGTGGTTTATAATCAGTTTTGAAATTAAGTAATGTTAGCTCTCCAATTCTGTCATGTTTTCAAAGTTGTTCTGGGTCCTTATATTACCACACAAATTTTAGAGTCAATTTGTCAATGTCTACCAAAAAAAAATAGCTATCCGTGATTTTAAGGTTTGTTTTGAATTTATAGATCAATTTAGGGAAAATAGACTTCTTAACAAGATTGAGGTACTGACATGAATATGTTACATGAACATCACCATTTATTTAGGTCTTCTTTGTTTTTTCTCAACAGTTTTGAAGTTTTTGGTGTATGGGCCATTCTCATCTTTTGTCAATTTTGTTCCAAATTATTTCATATTTTGATGCTATGGTAAATTATATTTTTAAATTTTTTTTTCAAATTTTTATTTTTCATTGTGATTATATAGAAATACAATTATATTAATCTTGCATTGTCAAATTTACAAGACTCATTTATTAAGACAGCTAGCTGGGTTTTTTGGGGGGTGGTGGAGTGTGGTGCATGGTCCAAGAATTGAACCCAGGTCTCCCGCATCAAGGCAAGCATTCTACCACTAAACCACTTGAGCACAGCTACTTTTTAATGTAAATTATATAAGATTTTCTACATAGACAATCACATCTCCAAATAAACACAGTTTTACTTCCTTTCAAGTCTGAAAGCCTTTTGATTCTTTTTCATGCCTGATTGCATTGGCCAGAACCATCAGTTCAATCAGTTGAGTGGAAATGATAAGGGAAGACATCCTGATAAAGGGAAATCTTTCAGTCTTTCACCATTAAATAAAATGTTAGCTGTAGGTAGTATCTTTGACTGGTTTGGGTCAAATCAAATATCAATATTTCTGACCTAATGGGTTACTTGAGCAGTATTCCCTCCACTTCAATTTTCTAGAAGAGATTATGTGGAATAGATATTTCTTCCTAAAATATTTGGTAGAATTCACTTGCAATGTCATCTGGGTCTGAAGCTTTCCTTATGGGAAGTATTCTAGTTACAAACACAATTTCTTTCATTGATATAGGGCTAGTCAGATTATTTCTTCCAAGTTGTGCTTTGGTAGTTTGCATCTCTCAAGGTATTTATTTCATCAAAGTGCCAAATAAAATTGTTCATAATATCTCATTATTATTCTTTTAATATATGTGGAATCATTTGTGAAGTCACTTTTCTCATTTATGATACTGGTAATTTGCACCTTCTCTCTTTTCTTCCAGATCCAGTCAGTCTGACTAAAGGTTTATCAATTTTATTGATCTTCTCAAAATATCAGATTTTGGCTTCATTTATTTTTCTGTATTTTTTCTGTTTTGTCTCCATTGATTTCTACTGTCATCTTTATTATTTTCTTTTTCTATTTACTTTAGGTTTCATTTATTATTCTGTTTCTACCTTAAAGGGTAAAGAAGGTCTTTAATTTGAGGACTTTCAACTTTTCTAACATAGGTGGTTTAGTGCTATAAATTTCCCTCCAAATGCTGCTTTAGCTGCATCTCACAAATTCTGTATTTTCATTTCATTCAATTCAAACTACTTTCTACTTTCTAATTTGCACACAAATTTCTTAGAATATTGTATACACTATTTCTTCTTTGACACAGGTTATTTCAAAGTGTGGGATTTGATTAACAAATATTTGGAAATTTTTCAGGTAGCTTTTTGTTATCAGTTTTAATTGCACTATGGTTAGAGAATATATTTCATATGAACTGAATTCCCTTAAATTTATTGATATTTGTTTTATGGTCAGGGATATTGTCTATATTAGCAAATGTTCTGTAAGTACTTGAAAAAAATATGTGCTGTGCTGCTTGTTGTGTGACATGTTATATAAAAATCAATCAGGTCAAATAGTTCCATAATGCTGTTCAAATTACTCTATTCTTGAAAATTTTCTGTTTAATCTGCCTACCTGTTATTGATAGAGGAGTATTGAAATATCCTACTATAATTCGTGACTTGTTTATCTTTGGTCTATGAATTCTATCAGATTTTTACTTAATGTGTTTTGAAGTTCTGCTTTTAGTTGTATAAATATTTACAATTATTATGCCCTTTTCATGAACAGAACCCTTTATCATATGAAATGATCTTCTTTATCCATGGTTTAATACTCTTTATCTTAAATCTATTTTGTCTGTTATTCTCCAACTTTCTTTTGGCTGATGTTAGCATGGAATATATTTTCCCATATGTTTAGCTGTAATCTCTTTGTGTCTTTATGTTTAAAGTGCATTTCTTGTAAGCAGCTTATAGCTGGATCTTGCTGTTATTCAATCTGAAAATCTCTGCCTTTTCATTGAAATTTTTAGAACATTTACACTAACTGTGATTATTAACATAGTGAAGTTTAAATCTGTTGTCTTGGTATTTGTGTTTCTATTTGTCCTATGTGTTCTTTGTTCATGTTTATCCTACCTTCTTTTATATTTTTATGATTCTATTTTAATCTCCTATGTTGTCATATTAGTGCTTACTCTTTGTTTTGTTATTTTAGTGATTGCTTTAAGCTTTAATGTATACATATTTAACTTAATTCAGCCTACCTTCAAATGACATTATCCCATTTCCTGCATAGTATAAGAGCCTTACAATAATAAGCCTTGAAAAAATCATAATAATAATGGGCTTCCATTTTTGCCCCCTAACCTTTAGGCTATTGTTTCATATGTTTTACTTATACATAACTTATAAATCCCATAATGTCTTATTAATAAATCAATTATCTTTTTGAAAGATCTAAATAATAAGAAAAATTATTTATCTACCTATGTAGTGAACTTTTCCTGTGCTTTTCATTCATTTGTGTAGTTCTGTATTTCTATCTGGTACATTTTCCTTCTGTTGAAAGACTTTCTTTAACATGACTTGTACTTCAGGTCTGTTGGGAATGAATTTTTCTAGCTTTGTATATCTGAAAAAGGTCCTTATTTCACCATTATTTTTGGAGAATACTTTTGCTGTTTATACAATTCTAAATTGACAGGGATGCTTTTTTGTTTTTCTTTTCAGTACTTTAAAGATGTTGCTCCACTGACTTCTCATTTGCTTTGTTTCCAATACAAAATCTGCTGTCATCCTTGTTGTTCTTTTTTATATTATATCTTTTTTTTTGTATGCTGTATGGCAGGGTCACATTTCATTCTTTTTCCATGTGAGTATCCCATTATTGCAGTACCATTTGTTGAATTTTTGTTTGTTTGTTTTTGCTGGTTTCTTTTGGGAAATGCATGGGCCAGGAATTGATTCCAGGTCTCTAGCATAGAAGGCAAGAATTCTACCACTGAACTACTCTGGCACATCCTATATTATGTATTTTTATTACTGGTTTATTTTAAGATTTTCTCTTTATTATTGATTAGAGTAGTTGAATATGATGTATCTTTGTGTAGTTTTTGTAGATTTCATTTCCTTGAGTTGTACTGACCTGTGTTTTTTTTTGGTTTCACATCAAACTTGTACATTTTCCAGTCATTATTTATTCAGATGTGCTCCTGTCCCCACTTTTGAGGACCCCAATTACACATATATTGTGTTGCTTGAAGTTGCCCCACATCCCACTAATGCTCTTTTTATTTTTGAAAATCCTTTTTACTTATGTAGTTTCTATTGCTATGTCTTCAAGTTCATAATTTTTTCTTCAGCAATGTCTAATCTGATGTTAATCCCATCCCATGTGCTTTTCATCTCAGACATTGCAATCCTACTTGGGTCTTTTTAATTTTTTTATATTTTCCATGCTGCTACTTAACTTTTCAAATACCTGAACTACAGTTACAATAATGTTTAAATATCTTTGTCTGCTAATTGTAAAATTTGTGTCAGTTCTGAGTCAGTTCAAATTGGTTGATATTCTTCCTAATTATGAGTCATATTCTGCTGCTTCTTGGTATACCTTATGTTTTTTATTGAATACCAGGCGTTGTGGATTTTACCTTGTTGATTCTGGATATTTCATATTCCCATAAATATTTTTATATCTTTTTCTGGGATGAAGTTAAACTATTTTGAGACAATTTAATTTTTCAAGATTTGCTCTTAAAATGTGTAAGACACTTCCGGGTCAAGATGGCAGCTTAACAACATGCGCATTTTAGTTTGCCCTTCAGAGCAACTACTTAATAACCAGAAACAGTACAGAACAGCTCCTGGGGCCACGTCAGTGACCAGACACACAGCATATCCCAGTCTGGACCAGCTGGGCCGGCTGCGAGCACCCCACAGAACCGTGAGTTCCCTAAGCTGCGGTGGCCAGCGCCCCTCCTCCACAGGCCGCTTCCCAGAGGGGTAAGGAAAGGACTTCACAAGCAACAGGGACTGGGCACAATCAAATGCCAATTGTGGAATTAATTAACAAATTCTGACTACTAAAAATAGGCCCCCAGCTTAGGTGAACCTGATCAAAGTGGAGGTTGCTCATTTTTGCCCCAGCGCCAAGGGGGCAGGGCTGACAGAAAAACGAGGGAAAAAAAAGAAGGAAACAGAGGTTTTGTGGCTGTGTATCTACAAAGGTTTGACTGCCTCTGGATACAGCGGCAGGACTTTTCAGGCTGCAACTGCCCCAGGCATAGGCAGAAGTGAGCTCTTTTGGGGCCTTATCTGAAGCCTGTGCCTTCCCCAGGGGAGGGGTGAAGCCCCACCCAGGCAGAATCCCTCCATCAAGGAATTCAGACACCAGGGCTTGGTAATGTGAAGCCATTAAAACCAGCCTACAACCTTTCCTCTGTCTCCACCACACTCGCAGCAGGGAGAGTCTGCCAAAGTTAAAGGTACCGCATCATCTTATGCTGGTGGGACCTGCAGTCAGACAAGTGCCACATACTGGGCAGGATAAGAAAAACAGAGTCCAGAGACTTCACAGGAAAGTCTTTCAACCTGCTGGGTCTCACTCTCAGGAAAAACCGACGCAGGTGACTCTTTCTTCCTGATAGGAGGCCAGTTTGGTCTGGGAAAATCTGGCTTGGGTCTGTAATATCTAAGTAGACCCTCCTAAGTTTGTGTGGGGGAAAGGCACCACACAAGCAGGACAAGAAACAAGAAAACAAGAACTGAAAAATTCTCCTCTGTTAAACAAAGCTTAAGCTAGAGGTCCAGATAAAGCTGAACGGAATGTCAAAGAACAGATAGACAACAAATTCATCCAGTAAGAAAACCCTAGATAAAAGAAGTGAAAGCAATCTCCAGAATAAACTAATTAAGATAATTAAATGCCTAGACACCAGCAAAAAATAACAAATCACACTAGGAAAATTGAAGATATGGCCCAGTCAAAGGAACAAACCAACAATTCAAATGACATACAGGAGCTGAAACAACTAACTCAGAATGTACGAACAGACATGGAAAACCTCATCAAAAACCAAATCAATGAACTGAGGGTGGATATAAAGAAGACAAGGAAAGAACAAAAAGAAGAAACTGAAAGCCTGAAAAAACAAATCACAGGACTTATGGGAATGAAAGACACAGTAGAAGAGATGAAAAAAACAATGGAAACCTACAATGGTAGATTTCGAGAGACAGAACATAGGATTTCTGAACTGGAGGATGGAACATCTGAAATCTGACAAGAAACAGAAAATATAGGGAAAAAAATGGAAAAATATGAGCAGGGACTCAGGGAATTGAAAGACAATATGAAGCGTGCAAATATACGTGTTGTGGGTGTCTCAGAAGGAGAAGAGAAGGGAAAAGGAGGAGAAAAACTAATGGAGGAAATTATCACTAAAAATTTCCCAATTCTTATAAAAGACTTGAAATTACAGATCCAAGAAGTGCAGCATACCCCAAAGAGAATAGATCCAAATAGACATACTCCAAGACATTTAATAATCAGAATGTCAGAGGTCAAAGAGAAAGAGAGGATCTTGAAAGCAGCAAGAGAAAAGCAATCCATCACATACAAGGGAAGCCCAATAAGACTATGTGCAAATCTCTCAGCAGAAACCATGGAGGCGAGAAGACAGTGGGATAATATATTTAAATTAATAAAAGAGAAAAACTGCCAACCAAGAATTCTATATCCAGCAAAATTGTCCTTCAAAAATGAGGGAGAAATTAAAACATTTTCAGACAAAAAATTACTGAGAGAATTTGTGACCACAAGACCAGCTCTGCAAGAAATACTAAAAGGAACACTAGAGACAGATACAAAGACAGAAGAGAGAGCTGTGGAGAAGAGTGTAGAAAGGAAGACTATGAGTAAAGGTAAAAGAAGGAAAATTAGATATGACATATAAAATCCAAAAGGCAAAATAGTAGAAGAAAATACTACCCATGCAGTAGTAACACTGAATGTTAATGGATTAAACTCTCCAATCAAAAGACATAGTCTGGCAGAATGGATTAAAAAACAGGATCCATCTATATACTGTCTCTACTCAAAGGACATGAGGGCAAGGACACAAATGGACATTTACACACCAATGTTTATAGCAACATTATTAACAATTATCAAGAGATGGAAACAGCCAAAATGTCCATCAACAGACAGTTGGCTAAACAAACTGTGACATTTACATAAGATGGAATATTATGCAGCTGTAAGACAGAATAAAGTTATGAAGTACGTAACAACATGAATGGACCTTAAGGACATTATGCTGAGTGTGATTAGCCAGAAACAAAAGGACAAATACTGTATGGTCTCACTGATTTGAACTGACATTAGTGAATAAACTTGGAATATTTCCTTGGTAACAGAGACCATCAGGAGATAGAAATAGGGTAAAATACTGGGTAATTGGAGCTGAAGGGATAAAGATTGTGCAACAGGACTGAATATAAAAACTCAGAAATGAACAGCACAATATTACCTAACCGTAATACCATTATGTTAAAACACTGAATGAAGCTGCATATGAGAATGATGGAGGAGGGCTGGGGCATAAATGAAATCACAAAGATAGATAGACCATAAAGATTGAGATGGTGTAATCTAGGAATGCCTAGAGTGTATAATGATAGTGACTAAATGTACAAATTTAAAAAATGTTTTTGCATGAGGAAGAACAAAAGAATGTCATTACTGCAGTGTGCTGAAAATAGATGCTACTTAATATTTAAAAATTTCAACTAATGTGTGAGACTAAAGAAAAAATGTTTATTTGGTACAAATCTATACTTTGACTCGTGCATCTCCTAATATAACATGTAGATTGTTGATTGAACACCTTAAGTACATAGAACTTTGTATAGGACATGAGATTTTGTTGGTTTGTCCAGGTGATGCCCTGATGAATCCCAGAGTGATTTGATCATTGAGTGGAAAAGTATTTGCAAAGTTCCCTTCAGGGAATGGTGAGAACGGGGGAAAACTCAACTTCCCCAAGTAGAATTCTTGATATTCTCACAAGCAGTGTGGACAACCAAAGCTATAGGCTGAGGCCCCAGTCTTGGGGTTTGTTCACATGAAACTTAAACCCACAAAAGATAGGTCAAGTCTACTTAAAATTTAGGCCTAAGAGTCACCCCCAAGAGAGCCTCTTTTGCTGCTCAGATGTGGCCTCTCTCTCCAGCCAATATGACAAGCAGTCTCACCACCCTTCCCCTCTCTGCGTGGGACATGACTCCTAGGGATGTGGACCTTCCTGGCAACGTGGGACAAAGATCCTGGAATGAGCTGAGACTCAGCATCAAAGGATGGAGAAAAACCCTAGAATGAGCTGAGAATTAACATCAAGAGACTGAGAGAACCTTCTCGACCAAAAGGGGGAAGAGTAAAATGAGGCAAAGTGTCAATGGCTGAGAGATTCCAGAGTCGAGAGGTTATCCTGGAGGTTATTCTTATGCATTAAGTAGATATCACCTTGTTGTTCAAGATGTAGTGGAGAGGCTGGAGGGAATTGCCTGAAAATGTAGTGCTGTGTTCCAGTAGCCATGTTTCCTGATGATGATTGAACAATGATATAGCTTTCACAATGAGACTCTGTGAATTTGAAAACCTTATGTCTGATGCTCCTTTTAGCTACTATATCAACAGAAGAGTAGAACATATGGAATAAAAATAAATAACAGGGGGAACAAATGTTAAAATAGAATTAGTTTGAAATGCTAGTGATCAGTGAAAAGGATCAGTAAGGACTATGGCATGTAAAAAATTTTTTTTCTGTTTATTATATTTTTCTGTTGTCTTTTTATTTCTTTTTCTGAATTGATGCTAATGTTCTGGGAAATGATCATGATGATGAATATGCAACTATGTGATGATATTGTGAATTGCTGAGTGTATGTGTTGGGAATGTTTGTGTTTCTTGTAATTTTTTTTAATTAATAAAAATTTTTTTAAAAATGTATAAAACATGACCAGAGCAGCCTTTTCTGGGGTTAATTATTCTCAACTACTAGACAAGACCCTTCTGACTACTCTGACACGGACCCACCAGGAAGCCATCCACAGGGAGTTTGCAGAACCTGTGGTGCCTGCATAAGCTGGAGTGGCTGTGTCTAGGCTATTAAGTGCAGTGGAGAAGGGCTGACAAGGGTGTCCCTTGCATGGGGACCAGAGCCATCCTAAGCAAAGGCAGAAGCTTCTGGACCCAGGAGGTGACCCAGCAACAAAGCTTCCATTCCTGGAGGGCAAATGTCTCTCAGTCCATGGCAGAGTCGGCTCTCAGACAGTCTGGTGAGGTGAAAAAATGAAAAAACGGGGGGCGCAAGGGTAGTTCAGTGGTATAATTCTCGCCAGCCATGTGGGAGACCCAAGTCCAATTCCTGGTCCATGCACTTCCCAAACAAACAAATGCACAAATAAAGAAATGAAAAAACAACCAAACAAAAATCAACAAATGGTACTGCAATAAGGGGATGCTCACATGGAAGAAGGATGAAATGTGACCCCTTCCATACAGAATACAAAAAAAAAAAAAAACGAGTTTGACTTTAAACCACTGGAATGATATAAGCACCTTTCTGAGCCCCCTCTCCTAAGGAGCTGCAGGGTCTGTCTCTGGAAGATGACAGGACAAGTGGAAAAGAGCAGACTTGGTGGAGACAGTGGGTCGGACAGCCAGGATCCAGCCCAAGAAGCCAGCGTTGGGACTGCAACCGCAGAAATCCTGAGAGCTAGCAGACACATGGCAAAAACACCAAAACAGCTTCCTGATGGGACATGAGCACAAGTCAGGAACCTTCCGAGGCCTATGAGAAATCCTGGAGGGAACTTGAAAAGCTCCAACATCCTACATGGATATGTGGGAGGGGAACCCAATTATCCCAACAGAAGTGTCACTCGGTGTCATCATCATATCATAAACTAGCATGGTCTCCAGAATCAGACACACCCACAAATTCCACAGTGTCACTTGCAAACCATCACCTCCAAGGGTAAGGTATTCAGTCTCTCCAAACCACAGTCTCCTCGTGAGCTGAGTGATGATAAGCCAACCTACCTCATAGGGTGCTATTAAAGAGGAGAAAATGTCAAGGGATCAGCCCAGCACACAATGCAGAAGTGGCTCGACAAATGGCAGCCGGGGTTTTCACTACTGTTGTAGTGGAATTATCATCACTCAGAGAAGAATGAATAGATATAGACACAAAAGGTGGGCATAGCATGAAGGTGGACAGGTGGGTATTTCAATTGGGCTTAAGGAGTGTTGTACACAGCCAAGTCTAGAAAGCTCACCCAAAATGAAGAGTTCATCCAAAGCAGATGAGGGAGATGGCACAAGGGTCAAGTGGCAGGTAGTGGTGTGGAATTTTAAGGAAGTCCCAGAAATCCAAGATAGGGATACAGTGGGATGAGGAGAGGCAAAGTGCTTAACTGCTGGACAAGCTAAAGGTGACATGCAGAAGGCAAGACTGAACCCTCTCCCCTGGGTCTAGGGAGAGCAAAGATGGTGGAAATGCTGATTCTGGGGTACTTCTGGTTCCTGAATGTCCAGGGCATTTCAAGCTTATAAAAAACAATATATTTTTCCCTTGTTTTTTTGAAATGTAATTTTATTGAGATATATTCACACAACATACAGTCCCCCCGTCCAAAATATATAATCAGTGCTTCACAGTATCACCACATAGTTGCATTCATTACCATGATCATTTTAGAACATTTGCATTACTCCAGAGAAAGAAATAAGGAGGGAAAAGAAAACCCAAAACTTCCTATTCCACTTTTCCCACCCTCTTATTGACCACTAGTTATTTGATTCTATCCAATTTTAAGACTTACAGTAGCGGTAACTAAGATAAGCGCAGCATTGTCAGAAATACATGTGTGTATATGTATTGTCGGTGAAATAGAACAAAACATCCAGAAATAGAGCTCCACAAATGTGGGCAACCAACTTTTTTTTTTTTTTTTTTGCTATATAGTTTTACAATCATTATCAAAGACCAGTGCTACCGGATTACAGTTCAGCAGCTTCAGCTATTTCCTTCTGGCTATTCTAAGATCCGAGAAACTGAAATGAAATATCTGTATAATGAGTCAGCAGTCACAGTCATTTGTTATATCCTAATTTCTCAGTTATACCTCCTCCCTTTCATTTGATCATCCTCTCAATCTTCGGGGACTTCGATAAAGCCCAGAGCACTCCTTATGATTTTCAAGAACACTGTTGGTTGGGGCATGGCATACTGTGGTAGTTTGAATACCTAGCTGATGATTACATAACAGTAGCCTCCAGAATGACCTCTAGACTCTATTTGAAATCTCTCAGCCGTTACAACTTTATTTTGGTTCATTTCTTTTCCCTCTAGAGGGTGAGTTTATTTGCAGAGTTGACTTAAAGAAAGAGGCTATACCTGAGCGAAAAAAAAAAAAGGGGTCTCTGGGGGTAACTCTTAGACATTATTACAAGCAGGCTTAGCTTTGCTATCACAGAAATAAGTTTCGAAAGGGTAAGCCTCAAGATCAAGAGCTTGTTTTTTTAAATTGGGAGACTCTAATGCTCTAGAGAGTATCAGAAATTCCTCAGGTGGGGAAGTTTAATAGTTCTTCATTTTCCCCCAATCCCTCAAGAGGACTTTGCAAATACTTTCTTATTTTCTGCCCACACTGCTCTAGAATATATCCACGAATGAACCTTGGGGACATTATGTTGAGTGAAATAGGCCAGAAACAAAAGGACAATTTTGTTTGTCCTTTTGAGTCATCGGCGGGCCACAGTGAGTCAGCAGGCAGAGTTCTCGCCTGCCATGCAGTTTGATTCCCAGTGCCTGCCCATGCAAAAAAATAGACAATTAATCTATGGTTTCACAGGTGTGAAGTAACTAGAACGAGCAAACTCTGAGATTGGGTTGTCATGGGTTGGACAGCGGTTAGAGATTGGACGGTCAAGGATTAAGGGGTACAGAAAGTCAAATAGAGCTCATTGTAAAGGTTCCTGGATTATGGGCTCTTGTAGCAGTCACATTTGTTCCTGAGTTTCAGCTTTTATTTTTAAGTTTTGAGATGCTGTGTTCTTGGTATGTGACATGGTGTTTCCTTGGGACACTGGGTGTCCATATAGCACCCGAGACTCAGAGTTGGAGCTCTGCAGTTCTGAAACTCAACCCTGCTCTTCACAGCAACTGTTGAAGAGGCTGAAGGAGAGACAAAACTCCAGTTAGAGACGAACATGACATGGACCTGGTTAGGACTGGAATGATTCAGAACACAGGGTAAAGGATGCTATTGTCTGTATTTCAAAACTTCAACTTCTGTGCGAGACCAAAGGAAGAGATGTTTATTTGGTCCAAAGTTTAGATTTTCTTTAGCACACTGTCTAATTTAACGTGCCTGGTCAGTTCATTTAAACCACCCAATTCCATGGAACCTAGAATAAGGAATGAGATCTTATTATTCCGTACAGGTTAATGTAATGCCCGGATGTTTTTCCTTTTGTGCAGAAGCAACACATTTAATCCATTGCCAAGATATTGGCTCAAGCCCCAAGTCCCACAGCCTCGCCAAGATTGTTGCCCCTTCCCATAGATGTGTGTTTCCATGATGACTTCCAGCTCTGAGCTCCTGCTCCTGAGAAAATGGCTACATTCATTCATTCTTTTTATTATTATTGTGCAACAAATGTTTATGGAGTGCCTATTATGTATCAGACACAGTTCTAGCAGTAATAGTAAAACTATCTTTTAAAATTCTGGCTTCATGGAAGCTATATTCCAGTTGGGGAGGGGGGTGAGAGGTGGGGAAACAGGCACAAGGAAATAAATATGCAAAATATATTGACCGTCAGAGGTGTGAAAGGTGCCACAAATCAAAAATAATGTGACTGGTGAAGATGATGAAGCAAGACGTGAGGCTTGAAAATCACTCTTCTCAGTGGTACAGCTGCTATGCAAACAGCTTGGCAGTTCCTCAAAAAGGTAAACATAAAATTACTATATTCTCTAGCAATTCCTCTCTCAGGTATATTTCAAAAGAATTAAAAACAGGGACTTAAACAAATATACCCAAATGTGGTAGCAACATTATTCACAACAGTCAAAATGTAGAAACCCATCAGCAGATGCATATACTGATGACGGAGAGTTATTCAGTCATAAAAAGAATGAAGTTCTGATACACGCTAGAGTATGAATGAACCTCAAAATCAGTATGCTAATCAAAAGAAGCGGATGCAAGAGTTCACATAATGCATGACTCCATTTATGTGAAATGCCTAGAATAGATAAAAAATGAAATACACAGAATAGGTAAATCCATAGATGTAGGAATAGATTAGCGCTAAGCAGGGGGGAATGGGATGTGGCTGCTCAATGTGTGTGGGGTCCACCTTGTGGGTGATGAAAGTGCTTTGGGACCAGATAGAGGTGATGGCTACACAGCACTGTGGAAGTACTACCTACCACTGACCAACGACGCACTCTAAAATGATTGGTTTTACGATATATGAATTTCATCTCCATTCTTTTTTAAATGCAGCCCTCTTCCCCATCCACCCCTACCTCCCTGGCCTCTCTCACCTTTGTGATGAAGGAGCCTTTGGTTCATTCATCCTCCTTTGTTAGCAATGATCCCATATGTGCACCTCAGCATCCCTAGCAGATCGCCGCTCTCAGCCACTCAGCAGCAGGCCCTGCCTCACCTCAATTTCCAAATCACCTTCTCCATAAATAACAAGGACAATTAAATTGTTTAGAAAACCAAAGGGTTTGCCAAGAACAAGCATGAAGTTGTTCACATTTGACCTGGAAAGATCACCAAATGATTCCTGTTTTCCAATTGGATCATTAAAAACTATGTCAGGTTATTTTTGTTAACAAAATTGCCGGATTCCTCCTGCTACATGACATTCGACTGAATTAGCCAAAATCAGAGGCAAAAATTGGATGCCAGGAACCACGGGGCTCACAACAAATTTCTATGAACAGACTAATTGAAGTGGGATTTGATGATTTTAGGAAATCAAGATTCATCTGTGTGTGTAAAGTTCTTGGTCACTGGAGAACTAATAGCTCCACTTGGCAGCAGTAACCTTAGCACATTAGGCTTCTGATACTTTATGTTGTTCAGCCCATGGGAAAATATTTTTATTTTGAAACTTACTAAACTGTTGTTGCTCTGTGGGGTGATGTTAATAGAAACAGGCTGTTTCCCCTTAATCCTTTCGAGTTTCCCAAAAATTATCCTTCTGGAAAATCCAGGGGCACCAAACAATACAATGACATTATAACCATTCTCCAGCCATATCTTAATGCCTTTCTGGAATAAGGCTATGGTCTGGATGTGCTTTGGACAGGTCTGCCCATAAGCAAGCCCCATATGCATTCTTGGGGATGTTAAGAAAAAGAACTTAGAATTTGGAAATAAGTCAAGTAAAGGGGAAGACAGACCTTTCAATTCTGTAGTGGGGTGATGTTTAACAAGACCACTCAGAGATTATCTAATTATATGGGAGAATGCACCTATGTCTGACCTGCTAGGTACTATTATTTGGGGCCCACCTGCTGTAGAATTAAATAATTTCTTACAGACTCATCCAGCAGAGATGCATGTGATTTCTGCACAGAAGGAAAATAACCCCCAAATGTACAGTTTTATTGCCCTGTAGGACAACTGGTGTTTTTTCTGGTGAGCTGAAACCCTGTTCCCCTACTTCGTTTGTATCAGTGTCGCTTACAGGTGAGCTGAATGAAATGTTATACTTGTTTATTCTGTACCTGCAGGAGTCATAGTATTATTAACTTTTCAAGTACTATACATTGATAGGAACAATAAATTACAAAGACAGTGGCCAGGCAGCCTCGTTGGGGGTGATGAGCAGGTGGGGATTGACCACGTTCAACTTTACTGTGCCCTGTGCTCCTGGAAAGCAGTGACAATTAGGAGCCCACCCTTTTGTGTTCCCCAAAAGGGCTTATTGGAAAGAACCAACTTTCCCCATGAGTTTGGTCAGCCCCCTTGTTAGTCAACGACATGTCCAGACACAGACCCTCTACGTTCCCATTCTGGATCTCATGAATGATTAGCAGAACTGTTTGTACCTGGACAGGCTACCGGCTAACTGTCATTATGTGGCCTTCGTTCCTTACCTCCGGGCTCCTCAACTTTGACCTCACTTCACCTGACCCAGCATCAGACTGTGGAGCACTCCACAGCAGCTCCCAAGAGAGTGCAGACCGAAAGGAAAGACATTTCCTGCTCAACTGATGTAAGGTCTTTTCAGCACAGCTGATGAAGACCCAAGAGCTTCTTATCTTTCCGCTATTAAAAACTGGGGAAGCCAAGCTAAGCCTGAATATAAACAATGCATAAATGCCCTTATACATGCTAATCCACTTTCTAGGATTAAACACCCAGCTCTTTACAGACCCAATTCTCTTTTTCTTTTTATGAGAAATTGTCGCTTTGTCACCCTTAGACAACTTGAGCTATTTCCTGCAAATTCCTTTCCTCCCTACAGGAGAAACTTGAATTTCCAAAGCCTTGAAAAGATGTGGTCCCACTGTTCTCCACACTTAAAGTAATTTTCATGTGATCAGGCAGATGATGGTCCAGCTCTTTGTTTTATTCCTGTAGCTGAGAGTGACATTTGGGGTTGGGCGATCAAGACTTGTCATCCTGTGTATGAGGCAATCCAAGTGCCCCGGGCATTTTCCATTGCCAGCTCAGCCTGAGCAGGAAGATTCACTGCTAGAGAAGTGGGAGACATGATTATTAGGACAATCCATCCTTGTTGGGTCGACACCTAGCAGAGGTGAGCTGGGCCTGAGCAGAATTCTAAGGAAGGGAAGCATGGTAGGCCCCAGAGAGCACTGATAGGAGCAGAGGCCTGCCCCTGGCTGGTTGTGGGGCAACAGCAAAGTTCTCTAACCTCTAATCTTCTGTTGTCTTATCTGTAGAACAGAGACATGTGCTAGGGTGGAGGTTCAAGACTGGAGTGTGCCTCAGCATCCCTTGGAGAGCCAGTTCAACCCAGAAGTCTGGGTCCCACCCTCAGGTTTCTGATTCGGAAGGTCAGGGCTGGAGCTTGAGAATTTGCATTTCTGAGAAGTTCCAGGCAATGCTGTCCCAGCATCTCACCTGAAGAGCTGCTGAACAAAATCAAGGTTCTCAATCAAATCAGTTCATGAGAACCTTTTGTGGCATTTTTAAAACCTACTGACTTGTGGGTTCTGTCCCCAGAAATTCCAATTTAATTGAGCAGGGCAGCTGCCCAAGTGTCAGAATTTTAAAATACCCCTGCCAGGTAATTCTCATAGGCAATTGGCGTCGAGACCACTAGGATAGATGTTCCCAGGATCCCATTTAACTCTGGCATCATAGAACACCATGATTCTGGAACATGAGACAGGCTTCCACGTGTCAGGACCAAGTTAGAAATGAAGCAAGAGGCCATCACTGGCACGTTCCTGTCGAGAATGGGGACTTCTCTTTCTGAAAACACAAAGATCCTATGTCTCATTTCCCCCTTAGAGCAGTGGCTCTCTAAGCACCACCCCAAATGCCTGAATCAGAAATTCACACCAGAGCAAAGAAATCTGTGTTCTCGAAAGTACTAAGATGATTCAGCTCACACTGGAGAACCCCTGGCTTAGAGAAAAACTGATTTTTCTCTAACCGAAACTAAACCACCTCTACCGGGAATATTCAGTGTCAGCTCCAGCCCCAAAGAGGCTGCACACAGTTTCCCTTCCCAAGAATGGGTGAGGCTGAAACTTGATTAATCCATCATTTTATTATACGAATCAGTCTCAGATATTCAATGGAGAATCCTTTTCCACAGTAAGGAAGGCTCCAGGGCCTACTGGCTCTGGAAGGGCCCCTTCAGCAGTCCAAGAATTCTGAATCTTCCAACCTGAAGCTGCCACCCCTTGGCAGAAGAGGAGGTTTCAAAAGGATGCAGTGGCTGGGAATGGATTTCTTGTCTTCCTGAGTGCTTCAAGCTGGAATTATAGGACATTGAGTAGAAGTTGTTATGCAACTTTGTTCACCAGTTTACCACAATTGATGAACAACAACAACCAAAAAAGCCCTTGCCCCTGGTTTAAGAGTTTAAACAAGTGGGGTTAGAAAAACCCCAGCATTCAGACCACACACTTAGCTCCACCAGAGCAGAATTTCAGGGAGTAGGAAATTCCCTAGGGAATTCCATGGGGAGGCCAAGATGGAAACTGGAGTAGTCTGTGGCCCCTCAGCAGTCCTGAAGGCTTTAGGTGGCTTTCACAGTTTACCTATTCCCTTTAGACCCCAGAGTCTTCATCTGTCTTGCCCACCCAAACCAAGGCAGTTATCTTGCCTTCCTACTGAACACAAGATGTTAGGTACAGGGCACATCATTAACTTGTCAATTAAGGTTTGGGGTAACAATAATATCTACCACATAAGGTATTTGATAGGACTAAATGAGAAAAGGCATGGAAACTGCTTAGCATGCTGCTGTCTGGCAAACAATCAGTGCTCATTAGTGTTGCTGGCTTTTATTAGTCTGTACTTTCATGGATGAGATTGTTTTAGAGTGAAGCTGTTGGGGATTGAGTCATGTCCCCTACAAAGACAAGTTAAAGTCCTAACCCCTGGATCTGTGGGTAATTAAGGAGTAGACTCACTTGAGAATAGTATCTTTGAAGATTCTATTTAGATGAAGCCAAATTGAACCAGGGTGGGCCTTCATCCATATGGCTGGAGTCATTGCAAGGCAGAAGAAATTCATGTGCTGTCAGTCAGAGAAAGCCTCAGGAGGAGACAAAGGAGACAGATGGCCACATGATGGAGGCAGAGATACAAGCCAAGGAACCCCAAGGATTGTGGCTGGCCAGCACCAGAATGCTGCAGACTGGGAGAAAGCATGGTCTGCTGACGACTTGATTTTGGACTTCTAATCTCTAAAACCATGGACACTACATTCCCGCTGTTTAAGCCAACCAGTGTGTGGTATCTGTCATAGCAGCTCTGATAAACTAAGATATTTAGAAAGGATATAAATTATAAACCAAGCTTATGTCTTCTTGACATGAATCTGAGCAAGCCATTAAAAGAAAAATGCATCCAGATGTTTAAAAAGAGAAAAGAACTGGGCAGTGCAATGGTGGCTCAGTGGCAGAATAGAATTGTCACCTGCCATGCCGGAAACCCAGGTTCAATTCCCAGTACCTGCCTATACAAAAAAAAAAAAAAGAACAGAGAGAGAGAGAGAGAGAGAGAGAGGAAGGAACAGCTGTCAGTGAGGCAGTGGAGGCGCAGAGAGAACAGATCCTTCTATCTGTTTGTGGCTTCGGGAGGTTCTCCTGCCAGTGGCCCTGAGATCATGCTCTCTTCTCACTCTTCCTGCCCTGTGTGAAATGTCCTATGTGTGACAGACCTCAGGAGGATGGGAAAGCCATCCACAGATGTTTAAAAAATGTCACCAGCCAGGGCAGGCCATGATGGCTCAGCAGGCAGAGTTCTCACCTGCCATGCTGGAGACCCGGATTTGATTCCCAATGCCTGCCCATGCAAAAAAAATGTCACCAGCCGGACTGGGGAAAAATTCCACTATCATCATTTCCCTGAGAGCTCTGCCACCTCCAATGGTTTGGGGCACCATGCTGATGAGATTTTCCATGAAATATGGCTTTTCAACCTGATGGGAAGCCACCAGTGTGTCACAGGGTCACCTGCTCACTCTCAATGATTTTTCGATGACATATTTCTCCAAAGCACAACCTGTATAAGACATCATATAAATCCTCATATAAACTCTCATGACACTGATGTCCGTGTCTCTCTCCTGTGAGGCTCTACCTTCCAGGAACAATACAGAAGGAGTTGACCAAAACAGACCCCCTCAAGGAGGAAGGCCTCCTGGAGGCCCAGCACCCCAAACATTTGGGTATTGTTGCTCTTCACTCAAGTTCTGGATAAGCAAATTTTAAGAAATACCAGAACAAATTACTTTCTAATTTGGTACCAGTCAGTTATTTTTATCATAAATATACATGCACCCCAGTAGAGTTGCACTGGGGAAAGCAGATTCCCTGACCAAAGCCTCACCCTGAAGTAAGATCCATCAGGCTCAAACCAATCTGTAGGAAAGAAAACAGATGTGGGAAATTGACATACCAGCCTTCACCTTCGCCATGTCCTAGCTATGTGACAAAGTATAATAACAAGCTGCAATAGCCCCTGCCCTCTCATAGGAGATGACTACGATGGTTCATATTTATAGGGTCTTAATGAGGTTTAGATGACAAAATGAACATAAAGTCTCCAGCAGGGTGTCTGGCACATCATTGGTATTTGGAATGGAAAATGATAAATGGAAATTCTTATGAGTCTTAATGAAGTGCAAAGTCAATATTCAAGCTTGAACTTGGGGAGGCTGGAGGACTGGGAAAGGGAAGTGAAAAGTATGAGTTGTACCCTTGGAGCTTTGAAGGAGCAGGTTCTTGGCATCAGGGAGGGTGCCAGGTCAACCAGAAAGTCAGACCTGATTCTGGATAAGGGATGCCACCCCATGCCCTACCTCAGACTGTCATGATCCTCTTCTCCCTCTTTTCCATCCCCTAGGCTCTTCCAATCACCTCCAAGTAATCTTCCTTTATTTCCTCTTATAGCCTGTTGCCTACTGCCCAGCGCCTACCATGATCTTTCACAAACATAAATTAGATCATGCAGTTCCTCTGCTAAAAACTCTCCATTGCATTTGTCCTGTTGGATTTATGATAAAATCCAAATTCTTCTTCATGGTGTCCAAGGCCCCATGTGACCCAACCTCCTCTCCCACCACTCCCCCACTCACTCAGTACCTGCTGAAATCCTCTTGGCCTTGGGCTCTACACTGGCCACATGCTCAGCCTAAAGATGCCCTTGAAGATTCATGTGGTGTGCTCCTCCCCATCCGCCAGCTCCCCACTCAGAAGCCTCCTCTTTTGAAGGGCCTTCCCTGAGATTCTTCCCTCAGCAACTCTCTTCTCCATAAATTCCCCTTTTTCCTGTCCATAATTTCCATCCATTTCCAGGCAGATTTGGTCTCCTGGAGGCTGTTCTTTCACAGAAGGGCTACAATACAAAGCAGCAGGTAGCAGAGCAGACACTAGACAGGGGCCTCCCTGCTCCACTCCTATGCCAGGCTTACAGAGCTGAGCACCACCACAGACTCCCCCAAACCCAACTATGACCCAAGCCCTCCTGCACTGACAGTTGTAAACTGATTCTAGTTCAGGCACCAAATGTGTGCTCTTCAGGGGTGGGTTGTCCCTTCAAGACAAAAGTAGAGTTTCCAAGGCATCTTTGGGAGCTTGGTTCAAATGTATTTCTTATGGTGGGCTTTCAAGCACTTTCATATTCTCCTCAGCAGGAATTTCTGGAGGGAGGACTTTCGATGTTTCTCAACACGGTCCCACTAATAAGCAGCCTTAGCACTATCAGAGACCAACTCACTGGATCAACCAGTTGTATCTTCTGAGGCTGCAGAGTCAGCCCTGAGCTCACAGCCCAGATTCCACAGTGCCCTCTCCTCTCCCTGCCCCAAAAAAGGTGCTTGGGAACTCTGAATCTATAATATGGAGTGTGAGAGTTGGATATTGATTTCTGGTGCAAAGAAGTTAAGAATTTGGCCACAGAGACTGTTAAGCTCTAGGAGATGATAATGATCAGTTGACACAGGACAGAAAATACAGGAGATCAAAGCCATTCCCACCCAAGGAGCCGCATCTTTGTTTTATCTTTCTTTTTGGTGTATTTATTTATTGGTCTAGGACATCACATGAAGACTGGGGATGACAACATTTGTACTGAAAGTACAATATCTGTTTGGAGTCTGTGCTGTTAGGGTAAATAAAAAACATGTCGCTATTTGATTATCCAGCAAGATTAATAGCTACCCATAAACTATCTAATGAAATGATCTATTTCTTTTCAGAAACACTCTTTTGTTTGCTTTCCCCACCCTTGTGCTTGTTTTTCTTCTTAATGTGAGCTGACTGAGTTAATAGGGTCATAAAATCATCCTGCTTGGTCCAATGTCCCCACTTCTTCATGTTGGCAGAACCCTCACAGAAGCAGAGCAGTGTACACAGAGTGGGCAAAAATACTTGAAGGAAAAAATCAAAATTATTATCTGCATGTTTCATCGATATCTCCCTTATTCCTTCTATTTAGTTCTAAATTAATTGCTATGCATTGCATTGACTCCTCCTGTTTTCCTTCTATTTAATGTCCTCTGGTCTCCCCCAGTATCAGCTTTAAGGGTCTAGGACAAGATCACGTTATGAGCTTTCTGTGTTAGGATGGCAGCACCAAGCACCATCATATTTCTACAAGCCATATTCAGACCCAAAGTAGAACCATAGAAGGTAAAGTGAGTTGCATTATAGCCACATTCCACTCTTACATAGCACCTCAGAGGAAGTAGGAGAGGGCTTCAAGAGCTTCCAATGGAACTGAGGTCTCTCCTGGATTTCTGCTGCAAAGCCCTTCCTATATTACCCACTTCACACCTTTACTTCTTTCCCATCCCCATTATTTTTGGGCTTCACTTGAGTTTTAAGTACAAAGAGAGATTTTATAGCCAGAAGAAAGTATATTTCAGTTGAGTATACACATGTTTTTAATGTTAATAATATATTCTATTTAAACTAGTATATCTAATATATCATTTAAATATGCAATCAATGTAGGAAGTTATTGAAAAATATCTGGTAGTTGCCATAGAGTACCATCCCGCCTGCTCTTCATCCTAATGGAATCCCTGCTGGGTCCATAATTCTACCTTCTCCAGTGGTTTCATGGAAGACTAACTGTGCCCTTAGCTCCAGGCCTGAGGCAGCAAGGCCACCCCTTCTTGTCACTGATTGGCTTATGAATGGAGACCTCAGTCAATCAACATATGACATTCCCATAGAATGTTATTGGACCACGTAGGCGTATATCCTAAATTGGCCCAATCAGGATGGAAAAAGAGTCTTTTATTCCATGACTGGGAGACATATTGTGTCTCCCTTTGACCATGGAAAAGGAAGCCTACTCTCAGTCACTGCTGGCAGCCATCTCATGACAGGGAGGGGAACTGGCTGAGGACAGAGCCAACAAAAGAGGAAGAAGTGACCTGGATAAACAAAGACAGGGGACAAACCCTGACCACATCAACCTGGGACCATACTACCCCTGGACTTCCTCTAATGTGAAATAATACATTTCTGTGTTGTTTAACCCAGTTGTTCACAGATTAGAGTGCCCAATGGAATCCACTAAGGGCATGTTAAAACCCAGATGGCTGAGCCCCACCCCAGACACTTTGATCTAGTAGGTCTGGGTGAGACCTAAGGATGCACATTTCTGACAAGTTCCCAACAGATGCTTTGGTTCCCACACCACACCTTGAAAACCACTTGTTTATAAGTCACTCTACTTATAATGAAACTGACAAATATTTTACTTCCTCCTGAGAGAGAGCTCAAAACTGGGTAAAATAAAGAGCATAGAAACGTAGATTAAATATTTAGGTCAAAACTTCTATTGATGTGAATATTCCAGAATTAACACAATGAGTGTTTTTCCCAGAACTGGCTTAATTTCTAATAGTTACTAACATTGACCTCCATTCATAGCTTTGAATAACAGACACTAATAGAGTCAGTTAAATTGTTTCTTATAATCCTAGACCTGACAAGGTTATGCTAAATGAAGATAAGGAAATGGCCTGCAGCATCTTCTTCAGTGAGTCCAGTTCTCTTGCATATCCTGTTCTTCCTTTCCTTTGCTTGAATTTTCTTTTTCTAGCTTAAATTATAATACAATTAGCAAGAGAAAATGTCATCTAATTGTAATGGAAAAGAATATCTGAGATGGGTTTGCTTAAGGATCCTATTGATCCAGCTAGAAATTGTCAATGAGTTTAAAGTTAGTTTGGGAGGATTCAAATTAAAAAAAGGAAAACAATGGAAGAATGTTTGCTTGTGGGAATAAATGTTTATGTGGTTCGAAGGATTAGAGGTAGGATGTGTAGTAACTCATAGCTTTTTTTGTTTACAAGGCACTGTATTGTAAAAAGTTCCAACTTTCACTAGCTCACACTTTATCCACAACATCCTTGTAAGGAAGAAAGGGCAAAGAGTGTGATTGTCCCCCTTTCACAAATGAGAAAACAGAGATTTAAAGAGTATGTATGATTTGATGAAGGGCCATTCCCAATATATAGAAATGGGTACCAGATATAAGATGCAGATCTCCAGAGCCTCAATCCCTGTGTTCTCCACTGCACCAAATTGCCTCAGATTTTGGTTTGAGAAAAATGTTGGTATATTTTAAGTGGTGTCACTTCAAACGCCACTGAGCCAAGAAGATAAGCAAGAACAGCAGTCTCCATTTATTAGGAAAATTTCAAATATTTTCAAAGGAAGAGGAGCATTTTTCACCCTCAGGAAGGACAAGGACACTGCAATTTGGAAGCAATGAAAAGAGATTACAAGCCAGCCTGCTGTTCCCTGTTTGACGAGAAAGGGTACTTCTACTGGAATTTTAAAATCTATTTTGAAGAATATTTCATCTCACAACTGTACCCACATTTAGCAGGAAGCAGGAAAATGAAACCTTATTCATGATTGCAGACTATTTCATCATCTTGGTTTTATGAAGAAGGGCTTTGCTAAGTGTTTCTTGATTTGAGGTTACTTGGTTGAGTAGGAAATAGGAATCATCAGGGAAATGGACCTGCTATTGCTATATATTTTTATCATTCAATAAGTTTATTTCAAAGTCTCCTAGATATATTGGAGAACAGAGAAACAAACATCAAAGAATTTCTGGATGTGCTCTATTCCTTCTCTTCATATATAAGTTAGAAAAATAAGCAGGAAGAAAAATTTCTACTTCCCATCCCCTTTTCCTCCTTCCCTCCACTTCTGGAAAGCAGGCTAGGTGTGCTCTGAGTTAAGACTGGCTAGGAGAAGAAAAGGAAAGGCTAATATAAGCAGTCAAAATCGTCTGTTGAGATACAGTCTGTTGGGAATTGACACGTGCCCCCCATGAAAGCATGCTCAGGTCCCAACCCCTGGTCCTGTGAGTGAGTATGAACTAATTTATAAATAGGACCTTTGAAGATGTTATCAGTTAAGGTGTGGCAAAACTGAATGAGAGTGAGCATTAATTCAATATGGCTGAAGACCCTATATGCAAAGAAAACTGGATATAGAAAGAGAGAAGCCACAGGGAGCAGTCAAAGCTGGAAGACAAGGGAACCTGGAAGAGAAAAGAGAAGACATCACTATGTGCATTACCATGTGAAAGAAAAGTCAAGCACCAAGGCTCATCAGCAGTCAGTCCCAGAAGCCAGTCTTCTGGGAAAAAGCATTGCCTTCCTGATGCCTATGAGTCAGTAAATTCCTATTGTTTAATCCAATCCACTTGTGTTATTTGACTTAGCAGCAGGGAAACTAAAACAGAGCCTCTGCAGGAGACTTCTGAATTGACCCGATGGCCTCAAAGGCCACCAGTCTATCGTTAACTCTCTCTCTGTCCCAACCTCCTTCCTGGATTCTGGTATGGTTCACCGAAGACTCATATCTGTGCTGTGATTCCTCAGTCCCTCAGCCTCTCTTTAAAATGCCTCAGTCCATATTGACCCACTCCCTGAGACTGAGCACACCTTCTCCTTCATGATTTTAAAGTACCGATTCTCAAGCTTTCTTCCTGTGTCTTCTGACCCAGTGGAACAGAAGGAGGATGGGGTTGAGCATCTGCTCATTCACCTGGGAGATTCCAGAGCCCATGACCCAGAATCACATTTGAATAACACGGTTCTGAGTTCTTTTCCCTCAGAGATTAACAGACACGGAAAGAATCCTTTTCCATGGTCCCCTTGGCTGAACCAATTCAGGACATTCCCAGAAATGAGACACGAGAGTTGGACTTGTAGATATCAAGGACAATGCCTGGAGGGTGAGCTTTTTGTCACTTGCACATTCAACCTAGTGTCCTAGGGTTGCCCTAACAAACTCCCATAAACTGGATGGCTTAAACAGCAAAGATTTATTGATTAATAGTTATGGAGGCCAGGAGCATGAAATCTATGGGAGATAATATTTCCTGGGAGCTAAAAGTCCAAAATCTGTAAGGAAAATCCTTGCTTGTCTCTTCCTAGATTCTGGTGGGTTTCCAGCAATTCTTAGGTTTCAGTCTCTGCCTCAAGTGTCACATGTCCTTCTCCCTTCTACTTATCTGTCTGTGGTCCTCTCTTCTGAAAAGGACAAAACAGTCATATTGATTTAGGGCCCACCCTAATCCAGTTTGGCCTCATTTTAACCAATCACAGCTTCAAAGAAACTATTTTCAAATAAAGTCACATTCACAGGTTAGGACTTGAACAGCTCTCTTATTTTGGAGGAGGGGATTCATTTCATCCCTAACAACATCTGAACATGGAACTTGGAGATGGTTCCAAACTTTTGATGTAAACAGTTCCCAAACTCCATTGGTCCTGTGCAATTACGAAAGGACCTGGAGTTCAGCCAATTGCAGAGATCAGCCTGATTACTTTTGATGCAGGCTGTTCTCTTCTGGGTTGATGCTTCATTGATAAGGAAGAGAGAAATAAGAGGAACTTCCTAATACTTAAGGCCATTATGATTCAATAGCAGTTTTCTACTATTCTCAATTTAAGCCTTAAATGCAGGAAATATGCTATGGTGGTGATAGAAGGCTGCGAATGGTGTTTTCCCTCAGCTTGCTCAAGAGCTGATATTATTTCCTTGAAGACTTACAATCTTACAACTGGCTTTTCCCATTCTCTATTCCTGTTTGAGAATCAAGTGCTGTTAACAACCAAGTCGAGAGCCAGACACCCTGGTGTCAAATCCTGGTTCTGCCACTTATTGGCTGTGTGAGGTGGGTAAGTCATTTAGCTTCCCTGAGCCTCCATTTACTCATCTATAAAACAGGCATAAAGCTAGTACCATTATGTAGGGTTGTCATAAGGATTGAAAGAGTTATGGTAAGTAAAGAAGAATCATATCACTGACCACACACACATACCCAAAACCACATGAAAAGATGCTCAACATCACCAGTCAGCAAGAAAGTGCAGATCAGAACCACAGTGAGATTCCAATTCATTACTACTAGAATGGCTATTACCAAAATAATAATAACTAGTGTTGGCAAGAATGCAGAGAAATTAGAATCTTTATTCACTATTGGTGGGAGTGTAAAATGGAGCAGCTGCTGTGAAAATCAGTTTGGTAGTTCCTCAGAAACTTGGACACAGAATTACTATATGACCTGGCAACCTCACTTCTTAATATATACCTAAAATAATTGAAAGCAGTGACACAAACAGGTAATTGTACACCACTGCTCATAGCATCATTACTTATAATAGCCACAAGGTAGAAGCAACCCAAGTGTTTCCAGCATGTGAAGGTATAAACATGTGATATATAAATACTATAGTATATTATTTAGCCACGAAAAGGAATAAAGCTCTGATATTTGCTACAATATGGATGAACCTTGAAGACATCATGTTGAGGAAATAAGCCAAAAACAAAGGACAAATATTGTGTGATTCCACTTATATGAAACACCCAGAATATGTGAATTCAGAGACAGAAAGTACAGGCTATGAGGAAAAGAGGGGGAAGTTAAGGGTGAGGAGGCAGGGCAAGGGAAGAGTGCTAATAGGTAGTTATTACCTCTCGGGTTTAGAATTTCTGTCCCAGGTGATGAAAACGATTTGGTAATAGAGGATAATGCTGATAGCACAATATTGGGGATGTAATTAATACTACTGAATTATACTCTTGAAAGTGATTACAATGGAATTTAATGTTAAAGATGTTAAACTTCAATTCTAAAAAAAATTATTGGAGAGTCCACATAAACTCACCATTACTGGCTGATCATGAACATATTTCATTTCCTTAAGAGCTCAATTGCAAAAAGTAACATTAACAACCACTGTAGAAGAAAGAAATAGACAATGCTGTTACTGATAAGAGTTTTTAAGTATTCGCTTTTCCTTTAAAGAGCACCCAAGTGTATTGTGTTCATTTTTACCATAAGGAAAAAGAGTACCATCCTGTGAAGCGCTATCTACAATTTTCATGATTTGGTAGAAACTCTTATATTTTCTTACATTAAGTGTCAAATATCAAAGCAGAGGCAGCCTGTTTCAGTTTCCTAGATTGCTCAAGGCAGATACCATGTTATGGTTTCAGCTTAAATAATGGGAATTTATTAACTTGCAAACTTATGTTTTGAAGCCATGCAAATGTCCAAATCAAGGCATCAAAAAAGATATGCTGGGTGCCTGGGTGGTTCCGTGGTAGAATGCTCGTCTTCCATGCAGGAGACCCAGGTTCAATTCCCAGACGATGCACCCCGTCTCCCAAAGAAAAAAAAAAGATATGCTTTCTTCCTGAAGATAAGCTACAGGAGATCCTTGGCTCCTCTGTCACATGACAAGGTTCGTGGTATCAAATCATGGTCTCTTCCATCTTTTTTGAGTTTCCTTGCTTTCAGCTTCTTGCTTCCAGGGCTCTCTCTCTCTGTATTCATCTTTGCATTAGTCAGGGTTCTCTAGGGAAACAAAACCAACATGAGATATCTGTAAATATGAGATTTTATAAAAGTGTCTCATGCAACTGTGGGGATGCATGAGTCCAAATTCTGTAGGGCAGGCCACTAGCTGGAAACTCCAGTGAAGGTTGTTGATGAACCCTCCAGGAGAGGCTGGCTGGCTGAAGAAAAGTGAAAGTTCTCTTTTCTCTACTAAAAGTCTTCAAATGATTGGGTTAAATCCAACTAACTGATTGGATTCTCTCATTGTAAAAGATACTCCTTTAGTTGATCATAGATGTAATCAGCCACAGATGCAACCAACTGACTGCTTGCAGTAACAGGCCAGTGCTTGCCTGACCAGACAACTGGGCACCATCACCTGCCCAATCTGACACATGAACCTAACCACCACAGTGTATCCCTTGTCAACTTGGCATCTATAAACATCACCTTAAACCATGCTTACTCTCTAAATAGAGCTCAGTAATATATGTTTCACCTAACAATACTAAATTGTCCTGCATACAACCAGATACACACTAAATCTCTCCAATACAGGGTGAAAGTCCTTGGGTAACACTTACTCTTAAACTTATATCACTTAAGTATAGAACATGAACAATACAACTTATTTCATATTATAAGAAGAAAACAAAATATTTGATTTATGCACAAATACAGACATACTTAAAACAAGGAGGAATTATTCATACCATCACAGTCCTCATTTCTGTAACAGGTCACGTGGTAATAGTTCATACTTATCACTACCTTCTTCCAGTACCCATTCTGTGTTCCTTTTACCCCAACAAAACCTTGTTTCTTTGTCAGGCGGGGTGATCCAAACCTACATTCCTAAAGTTTCTGAGCCATTGGTAGTCCTGCCTGGATTGCATTGTTGCAGTTTTGCACTGACTTTAATCACACGTACTAAGAGATACCCTAAGGGGATCTCCTGTATTACAGGAAAAATCTTTTTTACTCCATTGTGAGTTGCAGTCCTATTTCCCCCTGATAGTCGAGATCAATCACCTCAACCAATACAATAATCCTCTTTCTTCCCTGTTGATTCAGAGGCATGAGAAGCCCAAAATGGCCAGGTGGTAGTTTTAACTCATAGTTCAATAGAATCATTTTTATGTCTCCTAATGGAAACACTCTTCCTTTTGGAACTAAGAACTGTAGACCAGCAGTGCTTAAGATTTCAAGGGCAGGAAGCAAAAAATTTTTCTAGTGGATCTCCAGGGGTGATAGTGAATGGTATCGCTCCCATTTCCATCTGTTCATTCCTGAACCCATGAATCCTGACTATGGGAGAAACGACACCACAGAGTGAAAGCTGATTCAGAGCATACACAGTCTCCTGAAGAACATATCCCCAGTTCTGCAAGTTATTGCCACTTAGTAGGTACCATAATTGGGTCTTCAAAAGGCCATTCCACCATTCTATCAAACCAGCTGCCCCTGGATAATGGGGAACATGGTAAGACAAGAGAATTCTATGGGTATGTGCCCAATCCCACACTTCATTTGCTATAAAGTGGGTTCCTTGATCAGAAGCAATGCTGTGTGGAACACCATGATGGTGAATAAGGCATTCCACAAATCCACAGATGGTTGTTTTGACAATTTATGCAGGGAATGCAAACCCATATTCAGAGTATGTGTCTATTACATTTAGAACAAATTGTTGACCCTTCCATGATGGATGTTCTAGTTTGCTAGTTGCCAGAACATGATACAGAAGAAACAGAATGGCCTTTAAAAAGGGGAATTTAATAAGTTGCTAGTTTACAGTTCTAAGGCTGAGAAAATGTCCCAGTTAAAACAGGTCTATAGAAATGTCCCATCTGAGGCATCCAGGGAAAGATACCTAGGTTCAAGAAGGCCAACGACATTCAGGGTTTCTCTTTCAGCCAGAAGGGCACATGGCAAAGTCTGTTAGCTTTCTCTTGCAGCTTCTTGTTTTATGAAGCTCCCCTGCAGGTATTTTCCTTCTTCATGTCCAAAAGTCACTGGCTAGTGGACTCTGCTTTGTAATTCTGTAGCATTCTGAAGCTTTCTCCAAAATACTTCCTCTTTTATGGGATTCAACTAAACTAATCAAAACCCATTTAGAATGTGTAGAGACACATCTCCATATAATCAAGCTTAATACCCAGAGTTGATTGAGTCACATCTTCATGGAGATAACTCAATCAAGTTTCCAACCTATAATACTGAATAGGGATTAGAAGAAACCCTTATTCTCACAAGATTGAATAGAATTAAAACATGGTTTTTCTAGGGTACATAAATCTTTTCAAACCAGTACAATGGAAGCGGTCCAATATAATCAACATGTCACCAGGTAGTGAGTTGATCACCTCAGGGAATAGTGCTATATTGGGGACTGTGTGTGTGTGTCTTTCCTGCTGACAGATTAGACACTCAACAGTGGCCATAGCCAGGTTGGTCTTGGTGAGTGAACGTCCATGTTGCTGAGCCCAGGCATAACCTCCATCCCCAAAACCATGATCACTTTATTCATGAGCCCATTGGGCAATGACAGGAGTGACTGGGGAAAGAAGATGTCTGATATCACAGAACAGCTCATCTTTTCCACTTGTTTATTAAAACTTTCCTCTGCTGGGGGGCCAAGATGGTGGCTTAGTAAGGTGCGCGTGTCTTAGTTCCTCCTCCAGAACAACTACTAAATAACCAGAAACAGTGCAGAACAGCTACTGGGGCCACGGCAGGGACCAGACACACAGTGTACCCCAGTCTGGATTGGCTGGTCCAGCTGCGAGAATCTGCTGTGGTGAGCTACCCGAGCAGTGCGCGCTTCCCCAGGCCGCGGCAGCTGGTGGCCAGCACCCCTCCCTCCCTCCTTCCCAGAAGGGCTGGGAGTCTCAGAGAGGTGAGTTTCCCAAGCCGCGGTGGCCGGGGGCCGACACCCCTCCCTCGCGGGCGGCTTCCCGGACCAGCTACGAGTCTCGGATCAGTGAGTTTCCCAGGCTGCGGCAGCCAGCGGCCAGCGCCCCTCCCCCATAGGCGGCTACCCCGAGGGAAAGGAAAGAGTGTCCAAACAGTAGCGGGGACTGAGCCCAACCAAACACCAATAGTGGTGTTAATGGACAAATTCTGACTACTAGAAGTAGGCTCCCAGCTCAGGCAAAACTGACCAAGGCGGAAGTCGCCTATTGGGCTAACTGAAAAAGAGGGAAGGGGGCAAAACAGAGCCTTCTGCGGCTGTTTCTACGGAGGCTCGGTGGCCTCTGGTCTCAGCGCCAGGATTACATAAGGTGCAACTGCCCCAAACACAGAAACAGGCTGCTTTCAGGGCTCTCTACCACATGAACCTTCCCCACGGGAGGGGTGAAACACAACTCAGGTGGAGTCCCTCTCTCAGGGAATTCAAATCCCAGGACTTCGCAATTTGAAGCCATTAAAACCAGCCTACAACCTCTCCTCTGTCTCCACCACACACACAGCAGGGAGAGCCTTTCAAAGTTAAAGGAGCCACAACATCTCTTGCTGGTGGGACCCGCAGACAGACAAGCGCCACATACTGGGCGGGATAAGAAAAACAGAGCCCAGAGACTTCACAGGAAAGTCTTTCAACCTGCTGGGTCTCACACTCAGGGAAATCTGATTTTTTAAATGTCCAGAAGCCAGCAAAAAATAACAAATCACAGCAGGAAAATTGAAGACATGGCCCAGTCAAAGGAACAAACCAATAGTTCAAATGAGATACAGGAGCTGAGACAACTAATTCTGAATATATGAACAGAAATGGAAAACCTCTTCAAAAACTAAATCAATAAATTGAGGGAGGACATGAAGAAGGCAAGGGATGAACAAAAAGAAGAAATGGAAAGTCTGAAAAAACAAATCACAGAACTTATGGGAATGAAAGATACAATAGAAGAGATGAAAAAAACAATGGAAACTTACAATGGTAGATTTCAAGAAACAGAAGTTAGAATTAGTGAACTGGAGGATGGAACATCTGAAATCCAAAAAGAAACAGAAACTATAGGGAAAAGAATGGAAAAATTTGAGCAGGGGCTCAGGGAATTGAATGATAATGTGAAGCGCACAAATATACATGTTGTGGGTGTCCCAGAAGGAGAAGAGAAGGGAAAAGGAGGAGAAAAACTAATGGAAGAAATTATCACTGAAAATTTCCCAACTCTTATGAAAGACCTAAAATTGCAGATCTAAGAAGTGCAGCGCACCCCAAAGAGAATAGATCCAAATAGGTGTTCTCCAAGACACTTACTAGTTAGAATGTCAGAGGTCAAAGAGAGAGAGAGGATCTTGAAAGCAGCAAGAGAAAAACAATCCATCACATACAAGGGAACCCAATAAGAGTATGTGTAGATTTCTCAGCAGAAACCATGGAGGCAAGAAGACAGTGGGATGATATATTGAAATTACTAAAAGAGAAAAACTGCCAACCAAGAATTCTATATCCAGCAAAATTGTCCTTCAAAAATGAGGGAGAAATTAAAACATTTTCAGACAAAAAGTCACTGAGAGAATTTGTGACCAAGAGACCAGCTCTGCAAGAAATACTAAAGGGAGCACTAGAGTCAGATATGAAAAGACAGAAGAGAGAGGTGTGGAGAAGAGTGTAGAAAGAAGGAAAATTAGATACGATATATAAAACACAAAAGGCAAAATGGTAGAGGAAAGTATTACCCAAACAGTAATAACACTAAATGTTAATGGACTGAATTCCCCAATCAAAAGACATAGACTGGCAGAATGGATTAAAAAACAGGATCCTTCTATATGCTGTCTACAGGAAACACATCTTAGACCCAAAGATAAACATAGGTTGAAAGTGAAAGGTTGGGAAAAGATATTTCATGCAAATAACAACCAGAAAAGAGCAGGAATAGCTATACTAATATCCAACAAATTAGACTTCAAATGTAAAACAGTTAAAGGAGACAAAGAAGGATACTATCTACTAATAAAAGGAACAATTCAACAAGAAGACATGACAATCATAAATATTTATGCACCGAACCAGAATGCCCCAAAATATGTGAGGCAAACACTGCAAATACTGAAATGGGAAATAGACACATCTACCATAATAGTTGGAGACTTCAATTCCCCACTCTCATCAATGGACAGAACATCTAGACAGAGGATCAGTAAAGAAACAGAGAATTTGAATATTACAATAAATGAGCTAGACTTAACAGACATTTATAGGACATTACACCCCACAACAGCAGGATACACCTTTTTCTCAAGTGCTCATGGATCATTCTCAAGGATAGACCATATGCTGGGTCACAAAGCAGGTCTCAACAAATTTAAAAAGATTGAAATCATACAAAACACTTTCTCAGATCATAAAGGAATGAAGTTGGAAATCAATAATAGGCAGAGTGCCAGAAAATTCACAAATACGTGGAGGCTCAACAACATACTCTTAAACAACCAGTGGGTCAAGGAAGAAATTACAAGAGAAATTAGTAAATATCTCAAGGCGAATGAAAATGAAAACACAACATATCAAAACCTATGGGACGCAGCAAAGGCAGTGCTAAGAGGGAAATTTATTGCCCTAAGTGCCTATATCAAAAAAGAAGAAAAGGCAAAAATGCAGGAATTAACTGTCCACTTGGAAGAACTGGAGAAAGAACAGCAAACTAACCCCAAAGCAAGCAAAAGGAAAGAAATAACAAAGAGTAGAGTAGAAATAAATGAAATTGAGAACATGAAAACAATAGAGAAAATCAATAAGACCAGAAGTTGGTTCTATGAGAAAATCAACAAGATTGATGGGCCCTTAGCAAGATTGACAAAAAGAAGAAGAGATAGGATGCAAATAAAGAAGATCAGAAATGGAAGAGGAGACATAACCACTGACCTCACAGAAATAAAGGAGGTAATAACAGGATACTATGAACAACTTTATGCTAATAAATACAACAATGTAGATGAAAATGGACAAGTTCCTAGAAAGGCATGAACAACCAACTTTGACTCAAGAAGAAATAGATGACCTCAACAAACCAATCACAAGTAAAGAAATTGAATCAGTCATTCAAAAGCTTCCCAAAAAGGAAAGTCCAGGACCAGACGGCTTCACATGTGAATTCTACCAAACATTCCAGAAAGAATTAGTACCAACCCTACTCAAACTCTTCAAAAAAATTGAAGTGGAGGGAAAGCTACCTAATTCATTCTATGAAGCCAACATCACCCTCATACCAAAACCAGGCAAAGATATTACAAAAAAAGAAAACTACAGACCAATCTCTCTAATGAATATAGATGCAAAAATCCTGAACAAAATTCTAGCAAATCGAATCCAACAACACATTAAAAGAATTATACATCATGACCAAGTAGGATTCATCCCAGGTATGCAAGGATGGTTCAACATAAGAAAACCAATTAATGTAATACACCATATCAACAAATCAAAGCAGAAAAATCACATGATCATCTCAATTGATGCAGAGAAGGCATTTGACAAGATTCAACATCCTTTCCTGTTGAAAATACTTCAAAGGATAGGAATACAAGGGAACTTCCTTAAAATGATAGAGGGAATATATGAAAAACCCACAGCTAATATCATCCTCAATGGGGAAAAATTGAAAACTTTCTCTCTAAGATCAGGAACAAGACAAGGATGTCCATTATCACCACTGTTATTCAACATTGTGTTGGAGGTTCTAGCCAGGGCAATTAGACAAGAAAAAGAAATACAAGGCATCAAAATTGGAAATGAAGAAGTAAAATTATCACTGTTTGCAGATGATATGATACTATATGTTGAAAACCCTGAAAAATCCACAGCAAAACTACTAGAGCTAATAAATGAGTACAGCAAAGTAGCAGGCTACAAGATCAACATTCAAAAATCTGTAGTGTTTCTATACACTAACAATGAACAAGCTGAGGGGGAAATCAAGAAATGAATTCCATTTACAATCACAACTAAAAGAATAAAATACTTAGGAATAAATTTAACTAAAGAGACAAAAGACCTATACAAAGAAAACTACAAAAAACTGTTAGAAGAAATCACAGAAGACCTAAATAGATGGAAGGGCATACCGTGTTCATGGATTGGAAGACTAAATATAATTAAGATGTCAATTCTACCTAAATTGATTTACAGATTCAACGCAATAACAATCAAAATCCCAACAACTTATTTTTCAGAAATAGAAAAACAAATAAGCAAATTTATCTGGAAGGACAGGGTGCCCCGAATTGCTAAAAGTATCTTGAGGAAAAAAAACGAAGCTGGAGGTCTCACGCTGCCTGACTTTAAGGCATATTATGAAGCCACAGTGGTCAAAACAGCATGGTACTGGCATAAAGATAGATATATCAACCAATGGAATCGAAAGAGTGCTCAGATATAGACCCTCTCATCTATGGACATTTGATCTTTGATAAGGCAGTCAAGCCAACTCACCTGGGACAGAACAGTCTCTTCAATAAATGGTGCCTAGAGAACTGGATATCCATTTGCAAAAGAATGAACGAGGACCCGTATCTCACACCCTATACAAAAGTTAACTCAAAATGGATCAAAGATCTAAACATTAGGTCTAAGACCATAAAACAGTTAGAAGAAAATGTAGGGAGATATCTTATGAATCTTACAATTGGAGGTGGTTTTATGGACCTTAAACCTAAAGCAAGAGCACTGAAGAAAGAAAGAAAGAAATGGGAGCTCCTCAAAATTAAACACTTTTGTGCATCAAAGAACTTCATCAAGAAAGTAGAAAGACAGCCTACACAATGGGAGACAATATTTGGAAACGACATATCAGATAAAGGTCTAGTATCCAGAATTTATAAAGAGATTGTTCAACTCAACAACAAAAAGACAGCCAATCCAATTACAAAATGGGAAAAAGACTTGAACAGACACCTCTCAGAAGGGGAAATACAAATGGTCAAAAGGCACATGAAGAGATGCTCAATGTCCCTGGCCATTAGAGAAATGCAAATCAAAACCACAATGAGATATCATCTCACACCCACCAGAATGGCCATTATCAACAAAACAGAAAATGACAAGTGCTGGAGAGGATGTGGAGAAAGAGGCACACTTATCCACTGTTGGTGGGAATGTCAAATGGTGCAACCACTGTGGAAGGCAGTTTGGCGGTTCCTCAAAAAGCTGAATATAGAATTGCCATACGACCATTGCTGGGTATCTACTCAGAGGACTTAAGGGCAAAGACACAAACGGACATTTGCACACCAATGTTTATAGCAGCATTATTTACAATTGCAAAGAGATGGAAACAGCCAAAATGTCCATCAACAGATGAGTGGCTAAACAAACTGTAGTATATACATATGATGGAATATTATGCAGCTTTAAGACAGAATAAACTTATGAAGCATGTAATAACATGGATGGACCTAGAGAACGTAATGCTGAGTGAGACTAACCAAAAACTAAAGGACAAATACTGTATGGTCCCACTGATATGAACCGACATTAGAGAATAAACTTGGAATATGTCATTGGTAACAGAGACCATCAGGAGATAGAAATAGGGTAAGATAATGGGTAACTGGAGCTGAAGGGATACAGACTGTGCAACAAGATTGAATACAAAAACTCAGAAATGGACAACACAATACTACCTAATTGTAATGTAATTATGTTAAACACTGAATGAAGCTGCATCTGAGGTATAGTTTTTATTATTATTATTATTTTTATTTTTTTAATTTTTAAAAAAATTTTTTTCTCTCTATTATCGTTTTATTTCTTTTTCTGTTGTCTTTCTATTTCTTTTTCTAAATCGATGCGAATGTATTAAGAAATGATGAATATGCATCTATGTGATGATATTAAGAATTACTGATTGTATATGTAGAATGGAATGATTTCTAAATGTTGTGTTAGTTAATTTTTTTTTAATTAATAAAAAAAAAACCTTTCCTCTGCTGAAGTCACTCTCTGGTGAGCATTCACAAGGGACATAAGTGTCTTCATGTTTTTTGCCCACTCAGAAAGGTCCCCCACATACCTTTTCCTCAAACCTCTTTGTCACCAATTTTCTAATCATGCTCCTTCTAAGTCTAACCATTAGCAACAGCCTATGAGTCAGTACACAAACACACCTCTGGCCAGTTCTCCTTCCAAGCAAAATGAACTACCAGATGCAATGTTCAAATTTCTGCCCACTGGAAGGATTTCCACTCACCACTGTACTTCGGGGACATCCCAGAAATAGGCTGCAGTGCTGCAGCTGTCCACTTTCTGGTGATATCTGCATATCATACAGAACCATCTGTGGACCAGCCCCTAGGTTTTGCTTCCTCAGTCAGCTGATTATAAGGAACTCCCCAAGAAGCCATAGCTCTGGGCTGGGAAAGAGAAGATAATGTGGCAAAAGTGGGAGGCATGAACATTTAGGGCACTTCCTCATGTAGTTTAGTTGTGTCTTCAGGATCCGCTTAAGCCCTATCTCATATATACCATTTCCATTTTAAGATGGAGTGCTGCTGTGCATGCTCAACTTTATGGCTTGATGGGTCAGACAACACCCAGCTCATGATAGGCAAGTCAGCTCTTGTGCTAACTTGGTGGCCCATGGTTAAGCATTCAGACTCTACTAAGGTCCAGTAGCAGGCTAAAAGTTGTTTCTCAAAAGAAGAGTAGTTATCTGCAGTGTTAGGCTTTATACAAAAATCCTAAGGGCCTGCATTATGATTATCCTATCGGGGCTGGCCAAAGATTCCAGACAGTATCTCTATTTGCCATTGATACCTCCCACATCATTGGATCTGCTGGATCATATGGCCCAAGTAGCAGAGCAGCTTGCACAGTAGCTTGGACCTGTCACAGAGCTTCCTTTTGTTTCAGTCCCCACTCAAAACTAGCAGCCTTTCTGGTCACTCAGTAAATAGGCTGAAGTAGCATACCCAATGAGGAATACCTTGTCTCCAAAATCCAAAGAGACCAACCTGGAGTTGTATCTTTTTTTGGTCCTAGGAGGGGCCAGATGTAACAGTTTATCCTTCACCAGAGAGTGGATATCTTGGCATGCCCCCACCACTGGACACCTAGAAATTTCACTGTGATGGAAGCCCCTGTACTTTGTTGGATTTATTTCCCTTTGCCTTACCAATAATTCTAGAACACTACTTCTTGCTCATTAGATCCAATGATATAATCAATATAATGGACCAATGTGATGCCTTGTGGGAGGCAGAAGTGATTAAGGTCCCTGTGGACAAGATTATGACATAGGGCTATAGAGTTGCTATAGCCCTGAGGAAGGATGGTAAAGGTAGACTGCTGCACTTTCCAGCTGAAAGCAAATTGTTTCTGGTGCTCCTTTCTAACAGCTATTGAGAAAAAGCATTTGCCAGATTAAAAGCTATATACCAAATACCAGGTGATGTGTTGATTTGCTCAAGTAATGATACCCCATCGGGAATAATCACTGCAATTGGAGTCATCACCTGATTACGTTTTTGATAATCCATTTTCATCCTCCAAGACCCAACTGTTCTGCATAGCCCAGGTAGGAAGTTTGTATGTAAATGTGGTGGGAATTACCACCCCTGCATCCTTCAAGTCCTTAAGAGTGGCAGTAATCTCTGCAATTCCTCTAGGAATCAGTATGGCTTCTGATTTACTATTTTGCTAGATTGGGACAGTTCTAGTGGCTTCCACTTGGCCTTTCTTACCATAATAGCCCTCACTCCATGGGCCATGGAACCAATGGGGGGATTCTGCCAGTTGCTGAGTATGTTGATTCCAATTATGCATTCTGAGACTGGGGAAATGACCACAGAATGGGTCTGGGGTCCCACGAGACCCACTGTGAGACAGACCTGAGCTAAAACTCCATCAAACACCTGACCTCCACAAGGCCCCACTCAGACTGGTGGACCAGAGTAGTGTTTTGGGTCTCCTGAAATTAGTGTCGCTTCTGAGCCAGTGTCTAACAATCTCTGAAATAGCTGATCATTTCCTTTTCCCCAATGCACAGTCACCTTGGTGAAAGGCCATAGGTCTTCTTGGGGAAGGCTGAGAGGAAAGTTAACAATGTAAATTTTTGACAGTGTAATAAGGCCGTTCCCTAAGGGTACGGTCCTCCCATCATTCAAGGGACTCTGAGTCTGTAAACTGTCTCATGTATGAGAATTGATTAAGGGGCAGTGACTGTTTTTTTTAATTCAAGTTAGAATTTTGTTCACTTGACCTAGAACTCTTCTGCTTATACAGCTCAAACAAGAATTTAGTAGACTGTCCATCTATTTTACATCTAGGTACCCCATGATCTACTAGCCAATGCCATAAGTTTCTGTGAATCAGATTATTTTGACTGCTGCTTTGAGTCTGCTGCCCATTATAGTAGCCACATCAACCTTGTCTGTGGTGATTAAATGTTGCTGCAGGACTTCTGCCTGTTCGGGATCGATCATCCCTACTGTGTTTAAGGAATCCAGTTCAGTGACAGCAGTTTCTGCAGCAATATCTGGCCTACCGAGAAGGGTAACTACAGAGCTCTTCAGGCCCTTGCCCCGAGGAGCCCCCAGACCCCTGTGCCAGGGAGACTGTGCTGAAGGCCCTCAGCCGGTGCAACAAGGGGAAGAAGAAGTTTGACGAGCCGCTCTGGTTTGAGATTCCCGAAGACAAGAGCAGGAAGCCCAGCCCCGAGGCCAGGCGGTCTGCCTTCAAGCCTGTGGTGAGAAACGGAGTGAGCCCTCCCTTTGTGAAAGGCACATGGAGAACATGGGAATGTTGGCGAGTTTCCTCTCCAGGCTTCTGGTTTCATGAAGCTCCCCTGAGGGCATCCTTCTTCTTCATCTCCGAAGGTCTCTGGCTACATGGGCTCTCCTGCCTCTCTCATCATTCTGAAGCTTTCTCCAAAATGCTTCCTCTATTAAAGGATCCCAGTAAACTAATCAAGACCCACCTCAAGTGGGTGGAGTCACATCTCCCACTAATTAAACCCACAGTTGGGTGAGTCACATCTCCATGGAGGTAATTTAATCAAGTCTGCAGCCTAAAGTGTTGAATGGGAATTAAAAGAAAAGATGCTTCCACATGATTACATCAGGATTAAAACGTGGCTTTTCCAGGGTACATATTCCTTTCAAACCAACACAGCCTGTGAATGTACCTGTTGGTCTTCTAGTCTTATCAGCTGTTGCTTTATATGATTTAACTATTATAAGAGGTGGCACCACAAATAGAATCACTGCCACTGCTATAACCAAGGCAGAATTTCACCTCAAGTTTTACCAAAGGCCACAGTTCTGGTCCTATATTGTCTGAGTCCTAAGACCAGTGGAATAGAAGCAGAATGGGGCAATTTCCATCTACATACTAGTGCTCAAATTGGAAGGCTGTTGGAATCATTTATGGAGGCTTTAAAATGTCCCACTGTCAGGCCCTAAAGCTGGAGGACACCGGACACAGGTAGTTGCATCTGAGCTTTACCTTAGAACTTCAGGTAGAAAAGGTGTAGCACACTGGGCTTGCCTGGCATGAAATGGGAGCTGAGGATGAAAGTATTTTCACTCACAGGCAATGATGACTAAAGTTCAGGGAATATCCATGTGTCTTTTTCCAGTCTGACTCATCCCTCTGAGTCTCCTACACAACGGGAATTGTTGACCAGCTTTGCTGACATCACAGACCTACCTTTGTACATTTATGTATGCCCCCATCCAATTGTGGGGCTTTCAGGAACTGAAAAACAGGTTGATTCAAAGGAGCAGAGCTGGCACAGACAATGGTCTTTCTGATGTGAAACAAAGGAGAAACCTCTTGCCAAAGGAGACTCAACTTGGAGCTCTGGTTCTAGGAGCATGCCACAAAGAAGCACCCAGTTTCTCCATCCAGAAGCTCTTCTACAGCAGTGACTGAGGACCCCACAGGAGATGAACTATCCGTCCAGGAGCCTGGATCCCAAAGATGGAGCAAGGCGGGCAGGGGCACCTGCTTCATCACAGCATTTACTTTGCTTTCTTGTTGTTTAAAGAATGAGCGTATGGAGAGAATGGACAATGAATGAATGAGTGAATGAATGAACTTAGAAACAAACCTGAGAAGGCCGCTCATGAGCCAGCAAGGACTCCCTGGTCTAAAGTGAGGGATTTAACACAGTCAGGACTGTGCACCTGCAGCCCAAATAACCACAATAATGGTGGGAAACACGTCATTGATTCTCCCCATGTAGGGACATCCGTGACAGCCGAATGAGAAGTCAGAGTGCAGCACCACGGGGCCCGGAATGTATTCTGAGATGCCTTTACTTCTTGAGGCACCCACACACTAAATAGGTCTACTGTTCTTCCTGCCATGAAGAGCTATGCCCCACCCCCCTAATATTTCACAAGTGCTATTCAGGAGGGTGAATGTGGTGAACCATGGCTGGGCATCCACCAGAAAAGAGAAGCACAACTAAAAAGAAAAAATGATGAAAGAGAAAAAAGAAGTGCAACGTGTCGAGAGAAGTACATGTAGGACATGCTCAAGATGCCCCTAAAAATCACAAACTGGTGAAAGCAAACTAGCTTTCTCCTGGGGCAGAACGTGGACAGTTTAAGGCAGCAGCAGGAGGGACGAGCAGAGGCTGCTGACCCCGTGTTTGCCCTTCTGATCCCAGGCCCCCTGAGAATGGTGTCCCAGACCCTGAGGGATTCCTGTCCACCCACAGCCTCCCCAGGACAGAGGACTCCAGAACATCCCCACCCCATTGGTGCTGGGGAGCTGACTGCCAAAGGAATGCTCCAGCTGGGCACCTGCCAACTGCCCAGCCCTAGCACAGGCAGGTGAGGGGGACTCCAGCTCTACTGAGGGGTCTGTCCTCACTGAGTCCCAGCCCCACCTTCGAGGATCCCTTCTTCACATTCAGTTCCCAGATGTAGGGATATCAGAACTCTGTAAGAGGAGCATCTTTGCCTCAAGGAAACATCAGAGACGGTGGATGATCTGATAAATCAAGGACAGCCCCATGCAAAGGACATGTGCCCAAGGAGGACCCCAGGAAGAAATTTGTGTGCCTAAACACCACATGGAACAGAGAGGGTTGAGGCAGGAATCGGGAGTTAGGGCTCTTCCCAAAGAGAATGGCAGGTGGATGCCTGCAGGTCAGCTCTGTTCTACCAGCTGGGCTACAGGCAAAGGGCTTGCTGCACCCACAGGTAATCAGGCTGCGTCTCCTTAAAGCAACCACATTTGTCCCACCCAGGGGGGAGCTCTGAGATAAAGGTTCAAGAAACCCTCAATCTACAAGGAACATTTCCTAGTGACTCCCCTAAGCCTTCCTCCAAGTTTCTTCCTAGATTCTACTTTTCATTCCCAGCATATCCGTGTGGCTTTGGAGGTGGTTTTCTTCTCTGACCTTTTTCTTTCCTTGGCTTTCCTGCAAAGGGCAGCGGTCAAGGTCTTCTTCCTGCTTTCTGCAAATCGTGCGGCCCAAGTCCAAGTCCATTAAAAATATCATTGTCCAAGTCTGTCAAGTAGAAATTATACAAATGGCTGCTAAATATTTGGTCTCCTGATGAAAGTAAAAGACAGAGAAAGAAGTAGGCCAATGATTAGAATAAGTTTATGCATGTAATAAAGTGAGTACTTATCACGTGCGATTTCTCTATAGGTAAACAGTGAACTAAAAGGTGTTCATAAGTACAACTTACACACACTCTAGATGTTCCCTGCGGCACTCTTCCCAACAACTAACACCTGGTAATGACATCTACAATGTACTGAATATATAAGGTGTGACACATTCACATAATTTGATTGCTCCACAACAGTAAGCCTGCACACAGCACTGCAAAACCTAAGACTATAAGGAATCCCTCAAATGCACCACTGAGCAGCACAAGCTATGCACAAAGAACATGCACTGATCAATTCCATTTATAGAAGGGTGGGAAACATGTATGTCTAATAGATGTGCTTAGAAACCAGGACTGTGGAGTGATAGCGAGATGAAACAAGACAGTAGGAAAAGGCATACTCAGCTAATGCACCCCACATACCCACACACACATACACACAAAAACCTTGAAAAAGCATGCACGGTCTGTCAGAACCAACTCAGTCAGAATTCTGGAAAACAGTCACGTTAGAAAACAGCCACACTGGCATTGATTGAGGAAAAAGAAACCTACTAATGTAAGGAAATCTGAGGGATGCTTTAATTTGACCAAGTCCTCCTTAGAATTGAAGGGAGAAATGCATGGCTCTAGGATGGTTGGAGACCTCAATGTATCTCTTTCAATAAGGATCAGAACATCTAACAGAATATCAATAACAGAAAAATAAGTTTAAAGCATTGAATAATATTATACCCCAACAGACCAAACCAGACATATATATATATAAAAAACTCCACCCAACAAAAGCAAAATACTCATTCTTCTCACATGCACATGAAACATTCTCCAGTTAGACTGTATATTAGGTGGAAATGAATTATTGCTCGATGGGTGCACACAGTTTCCATTTTTCATGATAAAAATATTAGTAATAAATGGAGGTGCTGGTATTACCACACTGTGAATATAATTCATACTACAGAATTGCACACTTGAAAGTGATTAAAATATGAAATATTGAGTTGTATAATATACCACCAGAATAAAAAGTTAAAGTAAAAACCCTAAAAAATAATAACTGGAGAGTCCACATAAAATCAACTATTGCTTGTTGATCACAGATACCTTTCACCATTCCCTTAAGAGCTAAATTGGAAAAAGTAATATTAAAAATCATTAAAGAGAAATGAAATATATATTACTTACAGTAATCAAAAGTAAACTAGCTATTTGCATTTCCTTAAAATGCATTCAGTGTTGTGTTTTAATGTGCTGAAAAATATTTAGGTATTTCTCAAAATTATTTGTGGCTCACTTTCTAAGGGAATTAATCCAGTGAAACCGTCAGGTGTTGTTTGTTTGCTTGCTTGGTATTTTAAATGGTGTTTTCTCAGATAAACTCCAGGGATAAATATTCACATAGCCACAGATACACAGATCTGTAACTGTGGAATCCTCTTTCCGCTTTCACACATTTTCTACAGACACGACCTTGAAGAACACAGCCAGCCCCATCTGTGAATATTTTTCACGTTGAAATGAGAAGAAATGTGGGGAAAATGCACCCAAGCATATTGTACACATTTTTACAATAATGAGAGAGAACCGTTCCCCAAATACTTCTACAACTGTCATGACCTGGTAGGGACAATTCTATCTTCCACACTGAATGTCAAGTACCAAAACAAAAACCCTCCCTGGGCCCGTCTCTCCTGAACCAAACACCTTGGACAGCAGTGGCAAGAGCAGAGGCTTGAGCTTCCCTTGTCCCACTGGTTCCGGGGTCGTCCCATGAGCTGTCGCTGCGCCCCGAGATGTCCGGGTGTCCGCGAGGCGCTGGCCTGGCGCGTGGACCTAACCGCCTGACAGTCGCGGGCGCCCGCACGCCCCGTGCGCTGTCCGTGGGCCCTGAGGCCAACGGTCACTGGAGCCCTGCTTGCTTCGCCTCCGGCTGTGTCCGCAGACTCCAGACCTCTGGAAGCGGAATCCCTGCTTGGGGACCCGCCCCGTCACGACGCTGTCATGGGCAGCTACCTGAGCAGCTACCTGGGCGCACCCCAGCCCTCGCTCCAGCCCCCGGCCCCGAAGCGCCCGTCCCCGCCGCCCAGGCCCGCCCGCAGCCGACCCGGCCCGGCTCAGCGCCCGGTTCTGCGCGCCCCCCGTGAGCGCTGTGTGGACACCCGACCCCTGCCCCATATCCCGCCTGAATGGGAGCCCGCCAATCTCCGCAGGGTGCTGGTCACCGAGGCTTGGAGGCGCTTTCCTAACAAGCTGCCCCCGCAGACTGTCTCGTGGCTGGATCCGTCCTGCGCAAAGGACATTTACTGGAAGAGGTGGCTGTGGGATGCCCGGAACCGCAGACGGTTCAGGAGCCCCGTCACCGTCAAAATCGCCCCTCCTGGGAGCAAAGGGAGCGGCTTTAACGTTTGCCCACCCCGCGACAAGTCCCCAGAGTCCTGTGCCAGGGAGACTGTGCTGAAGGCCCTCAGTCAGTGCAACAAGGGAAAGAAGAAATTCGACGGGCCGCTCTGGTTTGAGATTCCTGAAGACAAGAGCAGGAAGCCCAGCCCCGAGGCCAGGCGGTCTGCCTTCAAGCCTGTGGTGAGAAATGGAGTGATACCTACCTTTCTGCCCAGACCCGGACTTCTGAAGAGGAGACTGCGCTTCGGGAGAGAGACTGTCTGGTGGGAGAAGGCTGTCCCCAGGCCCAACGTCCAGCCTTTCCTGCCTGTTGCCCAGCCCACTGCCAAGGACAGCGCCAGCCTGGGGAACAGGTCCACCTCTGGAGAGGTGGGCGAAGATGCAGCACACCTGGGACCTGCGGCCTTCCTACAGTACCTGGGAGCAGCGTCAGTGAGGCCACTTTGACCCTGGACACACCCAGCCTGCTGGATTCCTTGGCTGCTGAGAGCCAGGGCCCCGCATCCACCCACAGAGACCCCAGACCACAGCAGCTTTCATCCTCCTGAACCATTTTCTTCTCTGTGATGGGACACTGACACCACCAGGTCACCTCCTTCCCCTCCACACCACAGGCTGGCTCAGCCCCCAGCCCCCATGCTTACCCTGCCCCTCCCACCAAGCAGTGTATTTTGTTAGAAATGATAGGCCCCCCCGGTCCCACCCTTCTGTTTCTGCACCTTCTGCTGCCCCTTCTGTACCCCCAGTTTGAACACATGGTGAGACTCCACAAATAGGAGGTTGTAGCCCCTCGTGTGCCCGTCCACGCCACAGCTGCCGTTCATCCCAGGGCTGCCCTCCCCACAGCTCTCAGTGCCTGAGCCCCACCTCGAGCATCTCTCAGCCAACCCCAAGGCATCATGCCCCTCCCCTCCCAGGAAGCGCCTGTGTTCCGGATCACCCCCTCCTCAATCTGGACCTCAGTGCTGATTGCAGAGCCTCTGTCCTCCCTGATTGTCTCCATCAGGCATCCCCACCCCGAATTTCTGGCTGAGCAATCAAGGAAGTGCTGGTCACCTTGGGTCTCCTTGCCTCTCTTTTAGAAGAAATTAGAAGCCCAAGGACTCTGTGACAGATGAAGAATGAGGCGAGGCAGAATCCTAGGCTTAGACCTGCCACTGCCACACTGGAGAGATGTTGTGTATACCAGAACCCTTGCCTTCCCCTGCCTGCCCCTCCTCCCAGCCTTTACCATGCAAGCAGAACTTGGCAGGAAAGCACGGTGCCTTCCTACTGCCCCAGTTTGACTGGTTATTATACATAAAGATTAGTTTGTGTTATTAAAAAAAAACTCGGACTTGTTCTTGCTGATCCTGCCTCCTTGAAAAAGTCGCTTGGGGTCTTGTACGTTATAGGCAAAACTTTGGTTATATCCTCCCCAATAGATGGTAACCAGGTGCAAAACCATGCCCACAAGGCTGTTTGGAGATTCACTGCAAAGCAATGAAGACACTGAGGGGGTGAGCTTGAACACACACACACACACACATGCACACATATCCAAATCTGGGCCAAAGCGTGAAAAGTACCTCGTGAGGTTAATATGAACAGAGAGAAGAAAGAAGGAGGAATCAAGAAGGTCATAGAAGAGCCAGATGCCAAGATCCATTCAGAAAAGAGTCACACAGGGTGAGAGGAAGCACCTCGTGTTGCTCTGAAAGTGGGCAAATTTGTTTATAGAGAAGAACTTAACAGCTTTTGCCTATATCCTCATCTAAGGGGCGATGGCAAAGGGACAGTGTTGGTGGGTTTATTATCCTCAGCAGTAGTTCATGGGTACCCCTGGCATTGGAGGCCAGAACATCACCACCTTGGGGGGTGTGAGCAGGGATGAGGCTCACTGTAGTTTGAAGTTGGATTGATCACATCACCCGATGGGAAGTGTGCCTCCCCAGGTGTAACCCACCACCAGGGAGCCAGCCTGGGTGTGCACTCCACTGGGGTTCAGTTTGTCTGTCCTTCTCTGAGAAACTGCAGAATGATAAGAGTTCCATTTGTCTTGACTGCCAAGACCCTAAGAGAAGAAAATATAGGGGGTTGTTCTCAATGAGTTACCCCTTGATAGCTTTCAAAGCACTTCTGCACACCCATCAACAGATATTCCATCAACACTTGTCCATTAATGAATGGAGTAACAAAGTGTAGTTTATCCACACAAAGGAATATTATTTAACTGTAAAAAGGAATGAAGTTCTGATGCATGCTACAGGATAGATGAACCTTGAAGACATCATGTTGAGTAAAATAAGCCAGCCACAAAAGGACATACACTGTTTGAGTCCATTTGTAATAAACATCTAGAGTCAGCAAATTCACAGAGACAGAAAGTAGACGCAGGTTACCAGAGGCCAGGTATGAGGGGAAGGGTGAATTATTATCCTAAGGGTGCAGCATTTCTGTTTGAGGTGATGGAAAAGTTGGGATAGGGGATGGTGGTGATGTGAGCGCAATATGGTGAATTTAATGAATACCGCTGACTCGTACACTAAGCACTAAAAGTTTTTTAAAAATAGTGAAGAAGTGGAGCACACGGGACAGGGCTGGGTTGGTAGTTGGCGTTCCAGTTTGGCTGTGATTGTTATGATTACTAATAGTGCCTCTCAATTGGGGGTGGCTGTGAAGGGAGGAAAACCCTGCCACCCCCACCCCACCCATGGCTGGCACTGGAGGGTGACATATCCCTGGATGCTGGAGGAGAAGTCCTCAGTTAGGAGCAGCTGGCAGTCACTCAGGTCTAAGAGAGGAAACTCTTGAGTTTCCTTGAATGAGATGTGGTTTTCGTGAAATTAAATAGGAACCTGGTCTGGGGGAAAGAAGGCCAGAGGATAGCTCAATTCTCCTTAAAAACAGAACAGGAATTAGGATTTAGGGGTTAAAGGCTGCCTAGAAGAGAGACCAAGAGGGGATCAAGCAATGTGGCGGCAGGCAGGCCGGAGCAGGCAGGACCGGGTTGGGGGGCAGAGAGGGGAGGAGCAGCTGGGCGGTGTGTCCAGGGTGTGTATGAAGTGTCCTCTGAACAGTTCCAGATGTTCACCTCCCGTGCTACCCCTTTCTGGACTTGGGCGGTAAAGAGCAACATCTGAGGGAGGGCTCTCGGGACAGGCACCTTTGCAAGGCGAGGATGGAACAGGCGTGGGCAGAGGGAGAAATGTAAGCTGCGGAGGAGTTTCCAGAAAGACCACCCCAGAGGTAGCTCTGACTGAGGGGGTGCGTGGTCAGACCTTCCGGGCACCAGCCTTCGGATGCTGGGTAGGGGTGTCTCAGGGGAGGGAGGAGCATCTCCCAGGGCACTTGCAACTGAAGGGGTCTGGGTGATATATTGCAGCATCTGCCACATCCCCCAGCATCTCAGCCACTTGGGGGTGGCTGAGTGGGGTCATGGGAACTGGGGTGTGTGTCAGGAAGGGAAGCAGCCCCTGGCTGAGGTCCCCTCTGCACCGAGGCCAGAGTGGAGAGGCTACGCCCTAAGGAGAGGCTGCAGTGGGGGCCAGCTGGGGCGGGATGGGGCAGGACTCCAGCATGTCACTCTAGGTCATCTTCCTGACCACTGCCATGTGTTCAGAAAGCATCAGTGTGAAGTTCAAGACATTTTCAAATACTGTGAGTTTCCTACAATTGCAATCAGCTTTTACTACACACACGCAAGCCCAACACGCCCCACCCCGCACCCCCACACACATCCTAGTCACCATTTCTTTCAAACTTACTTCTAGCTAACAGGATCTGAACTCCTCTGCCATTTAGCAACTGTGACGTCTGCTGTACAAGGGGCCTGCCCTGAGTGTTGAGCTCTGGGTGGGCAGAACACTCTGACCTTCCTTGGACCACACAGCAGACCAGGCTTGGGACAGGGAAGCCACAAGACGTGAACTAGACCTGATGTCGGAAGTTTTGTGAATGCAAGAAGTTCCCTTTGTGTTGAAACCCCAGTGCCCAAGCTGGAGCTCCACTGACACTCAGGAAATACCCCATTTAAATGCCCTTACAGATGCCTGACCCCACGCTAGAGGACAGGGAGTGTCCATCCTTGGATACTGGCACTGCCAACTGTTCGAGGACCAAGCCTGTCTGTCCAAGCCAACACTGACCCAAGTGTCCAGTTTCACTTCCTTTCACTCCCGAAACATACTCGCCACTACCCAAATGGAACCATGGAACTGCCCACTTTCCTTATGAGGCAGAGCCTGGTTGACCACCCAGCAGCCATTCCCATACCACCTACCACTATAGAAGCCAAAACAGCCAGATGTGTCTTCCTGTCTTGCCTTGCAGCTGGGAGTAGCTGTGGGGAGGGAAGGGATGCTTCCTGGAAAAACTTTCATTTCCAAGAGTTCTTTCTCTGCCCTGCTTGCCATCTGAAATGTGACCTGCAAGGTGGCAACTATGTCACAGCCTGAGGTGTGAGCTTGAAGGACTACATGCCAAGGGCAATTGTCCCCAGAACAGACACAGCCTAAGCTTCTAACCCACTTATTAACCCGACTGCCATCTTCCAGAAATTCTTATGCAATGAACAGTGTCCTTCAAGCCAAGTGAACTGATGTGGGGTGATTAGTGCCTAACCTGCATGCAAGCACAAATTTTGTCTGGCTTGCCCATTATGTCCAGGCACTTAATGGGTCTTCGATAAATATTTGTTGGGGAATGACTGAATGGATCAAACCTGTGTTTCTAGCTACCGCCTGGAGAAATTCTCCCTGCTCCCATATCCAAAGGTTTTTTCAGCATTCTGGCCCACTCTTAATGCTACTTCCTCAGACCTAGACTTCCCTGCTTCACCCTGTCCTCCTGTGAGCCCCATAGAACCCCCATGCCTTTTGGACCCCTCACAGTGCCTCCTTGGGGTTGAGTTGTGCAGACTCCTCATGGGCTGGATCTAAGCCTGCTCATGGCTGAATTACTCCTAGCCTCTCTCCAAACCCTTGAAAATGATATGTGTCCAACTCATTTACTGAGTGAATGGGTGGATGGACAGATGGACATTCATTTGGATGGACAGATAGATGGATGGATGGATAGACAGATGGTTAACTGGATGGATAGATAGATGGTTATACGGATGGATAGATGATGGACAAATGGGTGGAAGGATGGATGGATGGATGGATGGTTGGCTGGAGATGGATGGAATGAACAGATGGATGGACAGATGGATGAATGAATGGATGGACAAAAGAACTCACCATGGTACATTAAAGATGAACAAGTCCCTATAGCCTCCTAAATCCAAGACAAAACATAATTCTCTTCTGGTTCTGGCTAAAGGGCAAAGTCCAGTGAATTTCTTGATTTTCAAAGACCAAGATCAGAAAAATCATTCTAATTGGATGGTTTTGATCATGTTTCATTGAAGTTCCTGCTGCTCCAACCATGTCAGATAAAACATCTGGTATAGGCAGTAGTCAGGGTGCCACGGAGTCTGTAGAGCAGGTGTCTAGCACAGGTAATGGAATCACCCTATTACCACCAGTCAGCACTCCCCAGCCCATCTTTATGTATTCTTGGATGATCCATTCAGATCTCTAACATCAGCTAAATCTCACTGACCTATGGGCTATGATGGTGTTCAGCACCTTCTCTAAACCTTCCTGCCAAGACTACAAGGGACACTGTGGATATCTCCACTATGCGGTTCAGGAAACAGAGATTTAAAATTTAAGCCCAGCTCTCATACCCCACATGTCAGGGCAGGGTTATGTGCAGGCAGGTCCTGAGTCTGAATCTTGACCCAGATGCAAAACCAAGGCCAGCACCTGCTCTAACAAGGCAAGACACCACCCCAGCCATCACAGCTAGTACTGCCCCCTTTGGCAAACCACATCTCCTTGGCTGGGAAATTAGGTTGGGCTTTTTTTTTTTTTACTTCCAAAGGGGCTCCCAGTTTTAACTTCCCGCTCTATAAAGACCTTGCTTAACTCAAGTACATGGAAAAGCTTCTAGGTTTGTTGAATCTTACTGAACAATGTATTAGAAATGGCACTGTTTCCTCTTATCCAGAATCTGCCTCTTCCAGGATCTCATTTGGTCCATGTGACCTGCCCTTCCTTACCCACAGCTGAGTGAGCAAATGGAGTAGAGGCAAGCCATCCTATACTGGCCAGGAGAAGGATGCAGATCCCCAGGAGGGTACCCCAACCCTGAGAAAGTAGGGGAAAAGAGCTTCATCACCCCTAGTCTTTCTCAGCCTGTCCATATTCTATGGGTGTCCTTACAATAATTTCTTTTCTAGTTAGAAACTTGACCGCATCTTTGTAAGATAGATTGTCAAAACTTTTTCACTTGCTCCTGACCTATGTTTATTATAGTTAGACAAGTTTCTCTCAGCTCCACCCAAGAAAGGACAGATACCCCTTAAAGAAAAGAGAGTCTATGACTTGGATGACCCCTCGCTGGTCGGCGAGAGGGTGGGGATGCCCTTTCCATCTGCCCCAAGGGACTGTGGGAGGAAGACAGAGCCAAAAGTTGGCCAGCAGCAAAGGGATCTGCCCTTTCCAGGCTGAAGTTAGGCTGCAGGGGAAGCTGAAATACAAGGGCGTTTACTTTGCTCCTGTGGGACCTGGGCAGGGCAGGGCAGAGAACACCTTGCCCCTGTCTCACAGTACAGCAGCCAGTGCGGGCCTGTAAGTGCCCAGGAGCAGAGCTGGACCAAGTAGACCCCAAAGGACATCAGTGGACAAAACCCCAAGGTCATGTTGAGGTCAGTCCACGAGATTAAATGAGCCCCATACAACCCCACCTTCTGGAGAGGATGCCTGGGAAAGAGCTCTGGAAGATGAGGTGCCTAAGAATAGCAATGGAGCTGTAAGGGAACCTTCAACAGCCTAGGCTGGGGCCAGGCTTCCAGGACTGGATGACACGGACGCATTTTTCCTATGCCCTGCAGGCGTGACTCTGGAGAGAGACTGCTCATGTGAAATAAAGCAACAGTGTCATGTGGAAACTCTGGAGGCATTGCAACCAAAAAGAATAAATGTCATATATGCTTAAGCCACTTTGAAGTCCTTGTTGGAACAAGGAGGGATCACAGGAGGGCACAAGGACTGGGGAGGGCCAAGGAGAAAGGGAATGGGAAAGGAAGGAACAGAGAATGAAGGGAAGGTAGGAGGATGGTAGTCCTGTCCCTCCTCTAACCCTGCTGCTCCCTCCCTGATCCAGGAAGACCACCCACTGTGAATGGAAACAGAAGAAGCAAATGCCCATTGAGGCACTATGGTGGCCCTTCCGTGTCCCCTCCCTTCTCAGAACAAATCTCCTGTACATTCGGAGCCCTAAACCGTTCTTTGAATGCATTCTGAGTCATAGCAAAGATTTGGTGCACATGCACACACACACACACACACACACACACACACACACACACACACACACACACACACACCCCGCCAGCCTGTCAGCCGCACAGCTTGTTCTCATCTCTGAGCTCTGCAAGACTGGAAAATGTTCCATTTGCCCAGTCCTGCCCCAATGGCTAAGAAATCAGCAGATGCACCCTGCGTGTCCACAGAAGGTGATTGCACATCACCACAAGGCCTTGCAGTGGAACCACAGTTTCATCGTGCTGTAGATGAAAGGTTCCGACATGGCAAAAGCCCTGCCTCAGTAAACAAGTTGAGCTGGCGTCAAACAAAAGGCTAGTGGCCACTGAGTGTAGTTTGGGACATCATCACAAACAATTGCTTGGCTTTCATTCAGCTCTGTGCTTACCAAACTCCGCTTTCTCCACTCTCTGGGCCAGGCACTTCCAGGGAGCAGGCCCTGCCATTCCATAATTCAACAAGAACAGCAAGCCCCAGGTACCAAGATCTTTATGTTGGGGCATGTGGGCATATAGAGTGGACTCTGCTCTGACCCTGAACTACAGAAGCTCCCACATAGTTGGCAAGTGCCAAAGGGCTAGGGACAAGGCTCAAATCCTCACTCCTTACTAAATAGTTTGTGTTCAATTTCCTCATTGTAAAAGGCTAATAATAAGAGCATGTACCTCATGGGGCTTTGTGCAAATTAATGAGATAATTCAATGAAGGTCCTTAGAACAGTTCTAGCTCTATAGTAAATTATTAGCTGTTGTTGAATTAGCTGTTGCTGTTTGGAATAAATGCATATTTTTCAAAGGGAGGGAGAGAGAGAGAAGAAAGGAAGGAATAAAGGAAAGAAAGAAAAAGGAAAAGAAAGGCAGAAACGAAAGGAGGAAACAGAGTGGGGGAAGACATGTGCCTTAGAAGTTGTAATGGTTAATTTTATATGTCAACTTGGCTGCGTTATGGTGTCCCATTTGGGTGGCCAAACCCTGACCTGGTTGTTGGCATGAAGGCATTTCATAGATGGGCTCCGTATCTGCCATCCTTCAACTTAAGTAAAGGGGATGACCCTCGATGATGTGGGTGGATCTCCTTCAACCAACTGGAGGCCTTAACAGCAAGAAGAGACCAGAAGAGTTTCTGCCTCAAGACTTCAATATGAGCTTCTATCAGAATTTCCAGCCTGCAGTCTACCCTAAGAATTCAGAACATTGTGATAGCCAATTCCTTATAATAAACCCTATATATGTACATATGTATATATACATATATGTGTGTGTATGTGTGTGTACATATATTCTGTAAACTCTGTTTCTCTTACGGAATATGTGTAAGAGCCCTGACAGATACAGAGTGAATAAATGAAATTGTGGATTCTTATCCAGCCACAAGAGTTTGGTAAGAAATGTCTCATTGCTAAAGGTCAACCCTCTGGCCCACTGAGCCCTGCTGAGGGAGCAGGAGGAGAAGGAGGGAGGAAGATCTTGGGGAGGTGTCCCACCCCCAGGAACCTGGAACATGCCCTCTGCACTGGGAATTTGGAGCCTAGGAGAGATTCAAAGCCTGCCCCTTCAACACTTCTTTGAATTCCTTGAGAAATCTTAGTAGCCTTCTGCAAGATTCCTGTTTTCCTTTCAACCAGCTCAAGTTGGTTTCCTTTGCCTGCAGTAACAAGAAAGTGATGTGATGTGAATTCTCATGGTCTCATATATTAAGTTCTCCCCTCTGTTCACACCAGCTGATGCAGAAAACATGGGGGGGTGAGGGGTTGAAAGTGCAGGTCGGAGGATAAGGCCATCTGGGGCCACCCTTTCTTCATCTCAAAGACCAGGAGGTGGATGCTCCCTGCCTCCAGCCCAACTTGCCTGGATTCTAGGATGGACGCCAAGTGCTTCTCAGCAGCAAATGCAAATCTCACGAGAGAAAGAAGTCAGGAGCAGAGGATATATTTTCAAAGTGGACATCCCGTAAACACCAACCTCAGAAATTGTATTTAGATGATATAATTAATCACTGGGAAAAAACTTAAACAATGAAAATCAGATCAAGTCAGTTTTCCAGATATTTTTCCATTCAGCAAACTCCAGGATGTTTATCTACTCCCTCTCCACTGAAATGTGTATATTTTGAAGGAAACATAAACCCATATGCTGCTTGTTCGTGTTTCACACAAAATACTCTTAGGGAATATTTACTTGAGGTCCAAAACAACCTCTGCTTGGTTTTGTTTTTAAAGAAACTCCCTGAACTTTAAATGCAGGAAGTCCCAGTTGTTTGAGAAGATGTGGATGTATGCTGTAAAGGTTTTCAACAGCTTGGGAATTTGGCATCCATGCTGAGGTGAGGGTTGGGGGAGCTCTTCACAGAAATGGAGGTACATTGCCCCACCTTGAGCCTGGTCAATGAGCTGTGAGCTCATTCAGTCCAGAGAGAAGCTCCATGAAACCCAAGCTTGCTCTACAACAAGTCTGGAGGAGATTGAGGATCAGCTTTGTCCCTGGTGAATTAGGAAATTTTGGAGCTAGGTCTAGCCATCCTAGGGCAATGTTTCATTGCAGCAAAAAGTGAGAAAATCTGAATGTAGAGGATCCCCTGTCCGCCTGCCCAAATGGAAGTGGAACAGGCAGGTGAGAGGGTGGCAAGTGGCAGCTGTGGGAGTAGAATCAGGGGATTGCTAGCAAGATTGAGCATGCTTCATTGCTTTCAAATGCAGCAAATTTGTAACCTCAGTTAAAAAATAAAAATTTTTTTAAATATTGCTTATTTCATTTTTTTTGTTTTTAATTCTGTGTATGTTCTGTAATCCAGATAATATACTACTTCATTGTCATGAATATAGAGTGTGTGTGTAAACCTGTGTATATATGTATGTGTATATGTGTTTTGTGTATATATATACACGTATGTGTGTAATATATGGTGTACATATGTATATGTTAATATATGGAAGATGAGTGTGCAATAGATTTTCAGGGATTGCAGTGCTCAGATGGTTCTACTAAGTGGGGCACCCCAAGATGCCACACTGCAACCCAGATACATGGTTGTCCATCCCAGCTGTGTTAGTCAGTGTCCTCCAGGGTAACAGAACTGACATGAGAAATCTATAAATATTATGAGATCCTTATAAGAATTGAATCAAATGCCTGTGGATCCAAATTCCATAGGGCAGGATACAAGCCAGGGACTCTGATGAAGGTTCTCGGTGAATTCCCCAGGAGAAACTGGCTGGTTGAAGGAAAGATGGAAATTCTCTCTTCTGACTGCTGAACTCATCAGTTCTACTCTTCACAGCCCTAAGTGTTGGAGGCAATCTCCTCAGTTGATTGTAGAGTCAACAGCCATAGATGCCATCAACTTACTGATGATTTAAGTCCACAAAATGTGCTCACAGTAACAATCAGGCCTGTGCTTGCTTGGACACCATCACCTGGCCAAGTTGACACAAGAACCTTATCATCACACCAGCCAAGGAACCCCACAAAGCCCACTCTCTTCTCTAGCTTTTGTCTCCCTCAAGATCAGGACTGCTTATTCCTTATCTGCTCCTCCCTGTCCAAAAACATACATATGGAAGCTGTATTTTCTTTAACTTTATTTAATGGTATAATACAACATATATACAAAGCAAAGAAAGAAAAAAGCAGTTATTTATTTATTCATCACATAGTTGTATATTCATCACCATGATCATTTCTTAGAATATTTACATCAATTCAGAAAAAGAAATAAAAAGAAAACAGAAAAAAATTCATACATACCATACCCCTCCCCCCTCCCTTTCACTGATCACTAGCATTTCAATCTACTAAATTTATTTTAATATTTGTTCCCCCTATATTTATTTATTTTTAATCCATATGTTTTACTCATCTGTCCATAAGGTAGATAGAAGAAGCATCAGTCACAAGGTTTTCAAGTCACACAGTCACATTGCAAAAGCTATATCATTATACAGTCATCTTCAAGAAACATGGCTACTAGAACTCAACTGTACATTTTCAGGCAGTTCCCTCCAGCCTCTCTGTTACACCTTAAATAAATATCTATTTAGTTAAGTGATATCTATTTAATGCATAAGAATAACCTCAAGGATAACCCCTTGACTCTGTTTGGAATCTCTCAGCCATTAACACTTTATTTTGTCTCATTTCTCTCTTTCCCATTTCGGTTGAGAAGGTTTTCTCAATCCCTTGGTGCAGAGTCCCAGTTCATTCTAGGATTTCTGTCCCACGTTGCCAGGAAGGCCCACACCTCTGGGAGTCATGTCCCATGTAGAGAGGGGGAGGGCAGTGAGTTTGCTTGTCATGTTGGCTGAGAGAGAGACCACATCTGAGCAGCAGAAGAGGTTCTCTTGGGGGTGACTCTTAGGCCTAATTTTAAGTAGGCTTAGCCTATCCTTTGTGGGGTTACATTTCATATGAACAAACCCCAAGAATGGAGGCTCAGCCTATTGCTTTGGTTATCCCCACTGCTTGTGAGAATCCCAAGAATTCTTCACTTGGGGAAGATGGATTTCCCCCCTTTCTCACCATTCCCCCAAGGGGACTTTGCAAATAGTTAAGAAAAAAGCAATAATTTTCAGAGCACTCCTCAATAAGTAGTTACAGAACAGATCCCAGAGTTTGTCATGGCCTACCAAACCATCCTCTCAGATTTTTCCTTCTAGCTGCTCCAGAATATAGTAGGCTAGAAGGAAGAAATATTTTTTATCATTGCAATCAACTTTTTTTCTTTTTCTCTGATAAATAATGTACATACGAAAAAGCAATAAATTTCAAAGTGCAGCACAAGTAGTTGTAGAACAGATTTCAGAGTTAGGTATGGGTTACAATTCCACAATTTTAGGTTTTTACTTCTAGCTGCTCTAAAATACTGGAAACTAAAAGAAACATCAATTTAATGAATTCAGCAATCATATTCATTTTTTAAACCCTACCTTCTCTGTATAACTCTACCATCACCTTTGATCTTCCTACCCACTCTTTAGGGGTATTTGGGCTATGCCATTCTAACTTTTTCATGTTAGAAGGGGCTGTCAATAATATGGCGTAGGGAGATGGAACTAGCTGATGTTCTGGAGAGGCTGGCCCCTCGAGGTTGCAGGGCTTATATGGTCCAGGAACCCACCTAGAGGTTGTAGGTTTCTGGAAAATTCATGAAACCTTTGTAGAATCTTATATATTGCCCTAGGTGTTCTTTAGGATTGGCTGAGATGGTTTTGGTTGGGGTTCGGCAAGTTATGACAGGCAGCAATGTCTAATCGAAGGTTGTGTAAGAGTGACCTCCAGAGTAGCTTCTCAACTCTACTTGAACTGTCTCCGCCACTGATACTTTATTAGTTACACTTCTTTTCCCTCTTCTTGTCAGGATGGAATTGTTGATCTCATGGTGCCAGGGCCGTGGAGACTGAATTTTGACGAAAGTGTCAGTGTGGAAGCCCCTCTCATGAAGTGAGATCCTCGGGCACCAACTAAAGCAAAGAAGTACCTGAAGTGGAATAACAGGGAAAAAAAAATTTCAATGATGAGATCTAGAAGCTCTGGGTGTCTGTGGAGAGAACCCCCTCTTTCACCCTCTTTTGCTTTCTGTGTCCCCCGTATATTCCCACCAATCAGCATAGACATGTACACACGTGCACACACACACACACATACACACATGCACAGATACCATTTACAACATCTGTTGGCCTCTGAGGAACAGATATTTTTTCATGACACTTTAAGTTGCCCAGAAAATTGACAATGGGCTGATGGGATGACAGAAGGAAAGCAAAAATGTAGTTACAATCTGACAATCTACATGTCTTGAATGAACAAAACACAATAAAATAAAAATGCAGTGGTCCCTCACGGTGCCTGGCCCACAGTAGGCAAAAGGTCCAGGTACATACATGTGAACTCATGAATACCTGAGGGCAAATAAATGCCCTGGCATGTCCCATACAGTTCCACGGAGCTCCCAGCAAGATAGAACCAGGTTGCACAGGGAGATTCCTGCTTCATTAATGGTCGATTTGCCCACACACACATTGGTCTTAGGTTCCACCCTGCATCTCCCTTGCCCCACTCTCTCACTCCTGTTTCCTGGAGTCACCTCCCAGGTGCATACCTGCACTCAATACCTGGTCTCAGTGTCTGCTTTCCAGATAATCTGAATTAGATATGAGCCATAAGGTCCAATGGGCCCAGCCTCCATCCAGGGGTACCTCAAGGTGAGGTCAGTCCAGATTGCATGAATCTCTGGCTCTCACCAGCATCAAAGAATGTGTGGCTGCGCAATCAGTGGTGCCGTATTTTCCAGACGAGTGTGGACTGGACCAGAGCTGAGAAGGTGTGTGTGTATTGGCAGGGAGGCCAGGTGCATTTACGGGGCCATCCACCTGTGCTCACTGCATTCTGCTACCAGCTCTGCAATGTGCTGGGAGAGAAGCACTCATCTGGCCCCAGACAGGACATGTTTCCACCTTATCTAAGAGACTGGCCACCCCAGCCGGCGGCCACCTGGCAGCCTGCCTCGGGCCTGGTGGGCGCTCTGAACTCCAAGCCTTTTTGGTCAGGGTAGGGATGCTGCAGCTTCTGAGAAAGCCTGCCCTCCCATCATTGAGGCCTTGCTCTGACCTTCCCATCCCATAAAAGTTCCTGTTCCCGAGGATCTTGCAGGAGGAGGAGGTCTGGACAGATTGCCTCAGAATAGACACGGCTGGGACCACACTGGACAATTCCAGCCACCCTTCCAGGCACCCTGATCAGTCCCCTTGGTGCAAAAGGAGGAAAGCTGTCTGGCTAGAGAGTGGAAGGCATTCACCTCAGCCACCCACCTCCCCCTCAGCTTGCATTTGCAATAAAGGAGCTAATGGGCCACCATGCTTGGTTGATGCTGAGGTCAGCTTGTCCTTCCGGGCTTCCTCTGTGCCCCCTTCACCACCCACCTGCCTCCAAGCTCTCACTATTTCTCACCAGGTCTGAGGCTAAGTCAGCTGAGCCAACTCTCAACCTGCCCTGTCCACACAGCTGCAGAGGGAACTTTCTAAAATGCTCCTTGGTGACCTGGTTAAAGGGCCTGTGCAGGAGCACAGTGCCCAACCCACAACCCGCCACAGGGAATGTCACCCCTGCATAGAAGGTGTGTTCCCTTCCACCCAGCTACCAGCCCTGACTCTCTCTCTCTGCTAAGCCACACTGCACTCCTTCTTGTTCATCAAAAGTACTGTTGTGCTTAAAGAATTATCCAAAGCATGGAAATAAATCCAAAGATGACTGCTAGCTGCTTTGAAAATGATACCAGAACATGGATTTATGAGCTTACCTGAAGGTCACCTGGTGGTTTTGGAGACATCCAAAAAACTTTGATACCACTCTTCCCTAAGAATGGAGCTTAACTCCCCTCCCTCTGAGCATAAGCTGGACGTAAAGGCTGAATTCCAGAGGGCAGATTAGGGTGAAAGTGATGGGATGTCACTTCTAAGATGAGGGTAGGAAAAAATTATAGCTGCCATCTTGGATTCTCTACCCCTCCCCCTCTAACTCTGTGCCACACCACTCTCCTCCATCCCTACTCTCTCTCTCCTCTTCTCTGCTTCTCTCTCTCCCTTTCCTGCTTTCTTTCTTTCTTTCTTCCTTCTTTCCCTTCCTCTCTCTCTCAATTATTCCCTCTCCCTCACTTTCCCTCTCTCTTTCCCCTTCTCCCTTCTCTCTCCTCTCCTCTCCCTCTCTCTTTCATCACTGTCTCTGGGGAAACTCAGCTGCCATGTTCTGTAAGCAGCCCTATGGAGAGGTCCACGTGCCCAGGAACTGAAGCTTCCTGCCAACAACTACGGGAGTCAGTGTAGAAACAGACTCTCCAGCCCCTTCCCGTGAACAACTTGAATACAACTTCACAGGAGACCCTGAGCCGGTACCACCCAGCAAAGGAGCTCCCAGTACCCTTGAACTCAAACTGTATGAGATCATACATATCTGTTTTAGGCTGCTACATTTGGGAGAGATTTGTTACACAGCAACAGATAACTAAGCAGACTTATATTTAGTGTGTGGACTAAGGACCAAACTCTTATAATGTCAGATGTTAACTTGTTGAATGTTGTAAGTTTCAGATGACTTCTGCTGGCCAAGTAGAAAATCTCAAAACTTTGTTATGCTTTAGAACATTAACCAACTTAATATTGCACTTTATCATTGCATTCCAGCCTTCCTTTATCCATTGACTACATAACCATTTTCCAATCTTCATTTTAGCCTTTATCATCCTGCTGGTTCTCTACAAATGAGATAAATAAATATTTGACACTCAAACATTTGCATGAGAATCGTGCTTCTGACTTTTTAAAATCATCCCCTACTCCCTGTACTTTGTGCCTCTTTGCTCTTGTCCATGCCATTTCCGCAGGACAGAACTCTCTTCCCTACCAAGATGTCACTTGTTCTGGAGTTTCTCTTCTTGGGTCCCTTTCCCAGGGGGACACAGCTCAGCCATCCCTGAGCTCCCAAGAAGCCATCCCTCCCTTCCCCCATGTTCCCACACCATTTGGCTCTTGCTGCCAGGAGAAGATTTGTCAGACAATAGGACTCATTTTTAGGTCCCACCCCAATAGACAATGTTTGCTTTAACTTTGAATCCACTTCCTCACTCCTAGCACATGGTACATAAATAAATGTTAATTAATAAACTCTAAAATAAATAAATATCCAATCGTTAATGATCTTCAAAACGGTCATACAGATAAATTAAAAAACAAACAAACATGTGCCTTGTAAACCATTTTTATCTTCTTCAAAAAGTCCGGTAAAGCATTACTTTGGAGGGTCTGTATACACACACCCTTACCACCCATATGAACATATTCCTTTTTTATCTTTCTAGTCCTACAGCTTCTAGAAGAACATACGTGTATCAGTTAGCTTTGCTGAATAACAAGCCGCCCCCAAAGTTCAGTGACTAGGTTAGGCTCCTATAGCTGCTTTAACAAATTTAGTGGCTTCAAACAACCCAAATTAATGATCTTAGAGTTATGGTGGTCTGAAGTCCAACATAAGTCTTATGGGACTAAAATCAGGAGGGCTAGGTCCTTCTGGAGACTCCAGGGAAAAGTGGGTGCTTTGCTTCTTCCAGCTTCTAGAGGCTTCTATCATTCCTTGGCCCATGGCCTACTGGACACCTGTCCAATCTCTGATTCCATGGCCACATCACCTTCTGCACTGACTGTCCTCCCTCTTTCCCTCTTATAAGGACCTTATAAATTCAATGAGCCCATGCAGATAATCCAGCATCATCTCCCCACCTGTTTTAGTTTACTAGCTGCTGGAATGCTGCACACCAGAGATGGATTGGCTTTAATAAAAGGGGATTTATTTCAGTAGTTCTTCAGAGGAAAAGCAGCTAACTTTCAACTGAGGTTCTTTCTTACATGGGAAGGCACAGCATGATCTCTGCTGGCCTTCTCTCCAGGCCTTTGGGTTCCAACAACTTTCCTTGGGGTGATTTCTTTCTGCATCTCCAAAGGTCTGGACTGAGCTGCAAGTGCTGAGATGGGGTATGCTGAGCTGCTTGGGCTGTGCTACACTGAGGCTCTCATTTAAGCACCAGCCAATTAAATCAAATACCCTTCATTGCAGCAGGCACACCTCCTAGCTGACTGCAGATGTAATCAGTAACAGATGAGGTTCACATGCCATTGGCTCATGGCCACAGCAACAAAACTAGGTACCTTCATCTGGCCAAGTTGACAACCAAATCTAACCATCTCAAGAGTCCCAAAAATCACATGTACAAAGTCCCTTTTATCATGTGAGGTAACATAGTCACATGTTACGAGGATCAGGACATGGGCATTTCGGGGTAGAGGCGGTGTGGCGCTCATCACTCTGCCAACTACAGTGGTTTAGAACTACCACCATGAATGGGCATTTCTTCTGCTCTCAGGTGGGCTTACTCATGGGTCTGCGACCAGCTGCTGGGTCAGCGGGGGACTGGCTGGTCCAGGACAGCTGCAGATGGACTCTCAGCCTCCAACCGGCTTGGACAGGATGGTTTACTTGGCAACGGCACATAGTCTCAAGGCAGGGAGCAGACGCATGCACAGCACCTCAGGACCTAGTCCCAGAACCAGCACAGTGCTGCTTCTGGCTCATTCTATTGGCCAAAGCAAGTCACTGGGAAGCTCAGATTCAAGGAGTGAGGGGATGGATGGAGCTGCAAAGTCATTTCACAAAGGCCATGGACAAAGGGAGGTAGAGGATTGGAGCCATTTTTTGCAATATGTCAAAACAAACGACAAACTGCACTGAAATAATTAATGCAATACATATTTATTGTACACCTAGTGTGGGTTCCCACCACAAAACAGACACATGGATCCACAAACCCAAACTATCAAAGACCCCAACTAATCAGATCCTTGTTTCCTCATAAGAACTCTCCACTCTGGCTAGAGTGGCTAGAATATTCTGGATTCATTCTACACCCACCACTCCTTTCACAGCAGCTACTTCCTTCCGCATCTCTTCCCCATTCCTCTGCTCCTAGCTGAGTCCCACCCAACCATCAACGCCAGAACTATCTCAACTTCGTGAAGCTGGCTCAGGGGCCTGAGCCAGTCAGACTTGGGGAGGGCCGTGGGTGAAAGCTGCCTCCAACAGCGACACTGTGTGGCAGACAGCGGGAACTGCGGTGGTCAGCTGAGCGGATGCAATGCTTCACTTGGAGTGAAGGTTGACTTTCCCTCTTTCGTCTGTAAGACTTGTAATTAAACCTTGTGGAGGCTCAATAAAGAGATGCTGAATGTGATTTTTTTATGAAAAGGAGTGCTACAAAATAAGGAAAACGTAGTACAAAACCTGAATGGATATGGAAGATTGTAGAACTTTCATGGGAAGAAATTATGGTTAAGGTTAAGGAAAATTTGATGGCTTTTTAATATACTAATGAAAAGCTAAAACTTAGTTTTCTGTTAAAGTTACAATGTTTTCTTAAATTATTATTCCATCTTTAGTACAAAGTTTTCTTTATGTAGTCAGTTTAAAAAGCAAAAGTCTATAGTTGTTAAAATAACTTCTTGTATTTGTAAGCATACCCTTAGTTGTTAAAAAAAATTTCTCACTTTAAAAAAAGCTAAGTCTTTTCAAACCTGACCACCTTTAACATTTTACTTTCTCAACATCAAGCCATAAAGAATATCTTTTTATCCCAAAAAAAAGTAAAAAAAGAAAGAGAGAGCGAGAGAAGGAAGAATGAAGGAAGGAAAGAGAGAGAAAGAGATGCTAGCCTCCCTGCTTTAAGGCACTAGGGCAAATAGGGACAGTAATATATAGTGGCTGGAAATAAATGGAAAGAACAGATTTGCTCTCCACTTAATTGGAGCAAGTCATCCTGGTTATATGTGCATCTTATATTTGCCTTCTCTACAATACACCTATTTTGGGGGGAGGAAGGAGTAACTTTTTACTTTGATATAATTTCAAACTTAAGGAAATGTTTTAATAAAAACATAAGGAATGTCTCTTCACCCTTTTCCCACAGGCACCAATTAATTGCATATTAGTTGTGGAGACCAGGGCCCAGCTTCCCCATTCACACTGAGAGTAAGTTACTGCGTGTAACTCTTATATGACCAGAACACAGTTACAGACCAACAGACCTCCTCAAGGAGGAAGGAATGTACAGATGGTATCGTAAACCACTTATCTTATAAAGCATTGCACCTCCTCCCCCCTGATCACCGCTGATAACAAATCGCCCAACCCTTGTGTCATGAGACCCTGATGAAACTCTGTTCTCATACCCTATGGAATGTCTTTGTCCTAAACCCTTATAAGATGCCCCTTGGATCCCCACCTTTGCAGACTGCTGCCTTCATATTTTCTGGACAGCCACCACTGGGAAAGATCTTCTCTTGTTCGTAAGTCCTAATAAAACTCACGTTTAACTCTGTGCCAGACATGTTCTTTATTTTGGGGGCTACACTGACGCGAGCCCTTCAAGAGCTGGGTTGGAACATTGCGCTGTTTGCTTTCCCATTCTCTCTATCTATTTATATTTGTATGGATTTCTTTTCTGAACTATTTGAGAATAAGTTGGAGACATTGTTCCCTAACTTACTGTCAATAACTGTAGTGTGTAGTTGCTAAGAACAAGAACAATTTCTAACATAATCACAATACAATGATCAAAACAGGAAAACTTTACATGATACAATACTATTATCTAATCCACAGACCATATTTGAATTCCATAAATTATCCTTATAACGCCATTTTTAGCAATATTTTTTCAATTGATAAACATTTTTGAGTGCAAATAAATTAGGGTTATAGAACTTTATGAGCAATTGATTGATATGTCAAATCCATCCATGGTGTTTATCTGGCAATGCAGGTAAGCACAGATTTTTACCAAGGCACACATCAGGTGAAAGGGGTATGGGAGTCCAGGTGGTTATGCTTGTTCAATGATCTACTGGTAAGTTAAATGGAAGAACTGGTGAACCATTTTTCATTTTTTTATTGATAAACCTTTTTTGCAAGCTTCTAATCTCCATCCTGAGTATCTCTCAGGAAACAGAGGAAGATTCAGGTAAACTCACCAAAGGCATAGTTCTAGAAAAATTAAACCTAGCCATGGCAACTTTGGCACACAAATAAATAAAGAAAAGGACAAACCACAACAAGAAAATCGCCCTCATCTGCCACAGCCAATGTTTACTTTCATGCAAAAATACGTCCCTGGAGGTTATTCTTACATATTATACTGATATTATACCTTTTTAGTTTATGGTGTATTAGAGTGGCTGGAGGGAAGTACCTGAAATTGTTGAACTGTATTCCAGTAGCCTGGATTCTTGAAGACAATTGTATAACTATATAGCTTCTACAGTGTGACCATGTGATTATGAAAACCTTGTGTCTGATGTTCCTTTCTTCCAGAGTTTGGACAAATAGAGTAAAAAAAATAAGGGTAAAAATAAATAAATAAGAGGGGGTAACAAGGGGGAAGAAATGGATAGATTGAAATACTACTGGTCAATGAAAGCAAAGGGTTAGGTCAGTGAAAGTGAAGGGTAAGGGGTATGGGATGTATGAGTTTTTTCTTTTTTCTTTTTCTGGAATAATGCAAATGTTCTAAAAATGATCATGGTGATGAATACACAACTATGTGATTATATTGTGAGCCACTGATTGTACACTTTGGATGGACGGTATGTGTGTGAAGATATCTCAATAAAAATATTTTTTAAAAGTTAAGTTTCCAGCACGGTTCTGCTACTGTCAGGAGAAGGCCCATGGAAGTGGAGGGGAAGTAAGGCGCTAGGCTATTTCCAGGACACCCCAGGGATGGTAGAAAGTGTTTCTCACTCATCCAGGAAACCACATGGTTTCCCTAGATTTGCTGCCCACAGCAAATGACATTATCAGCCTTGTGATTACAGAGTCATTGTTCAAAGATAAAACATGGGATGTGCGGGAAGAACTTCATTTGGCCAGGAATAGCACGAATGCCAGGTTGTATAACTCTCCCATGACTCCATCAATTATAGGGAGAAAACCCACGCACAAAATTCATCCACCACCAAGAGTTAGTCATAGAGAGAGTGCAGATTGAAATTAAACCAATTTATTGGGAAATCTATCAGGTCCAGGAATCCCTGTTATTCAAGCCAATATCTTCCTTCCTGCAAGTTCTCTAGCCAATTCGTTCTCCTTATAATTCCCACACAATACATCTCTGTCTGTAATATCCAGAGCTCAGGTTGTGACAAACAGAGGATGTTCATGGAACCCTACAACGAAGCATTAAAGGACTTGGGATGAAATTGCATCCCGTACTGGCCTTGTTTCTCCAATGAGCTTCCCTCACTGGAGTCTCCTGGATTAGAACTCTGAGAGAGGCATTGCAAGCCCAGGGTCTGACCATATCAGGTGCTTGATGATCCCAGCAAAGGAAGAAATGCATAGTTTTGAGCCATGAAGTAACTCCAATCAAAATTTACTAATTTCCCTTAGGAGTCCATAATTCCTCCCTAAGATTTGGGCCTTTCTGTCTATTAGGTAAGTAAAGCTTTCATTTGATGAGAAATGTAACAAGAGTGTAAAGGGCAGTCACAAAAGGGGCAGAACCCATAATACCTTCTTTCTGACAGTCAAAGACTAAGGCATTGCGGACTGCAGGGTACGGTTCGCCTACTTGCCATACCTAGATTATATGCTCTCAGTGACTTTGAATAGAGCAAGTTGCTTTACTTAATAGAAATCAGCTAGTAAATATTTAGTGAACATCTAACGTATCCAACATTTATCAGATACTCTCAGAATTAAGATGCAACATCAGATGGTTTTCTTCACCTCCAGTTGCGTATCACCCAAGTTTGGAAGCAAGTATTTGAATGCCACATTGTTCATGCAGAACAATTAAATCAGATCACATGCATTAAGTTGCTATTCGTGTGGCAGGTTTTTTAAGGTATAGTAAAACATAAAACATGACATGACAAAGTAACTTGACCTTGAGTTATTGGAGAAGGATCTTTGGGAAAAACTCCAAAGTTATTTTCATTAATTTAGAGAAACCAACTCTAAATTAAGGCTACAAGTGCGAGTCTACTTGGAAGGTGTGCTGGTTTGAAAGGATTATGTGCCCTGTAAAAGGTATGTTTTAATCATGATCTCGTCCTGTGACTACTCAGTACTATAGGTTGGAAATTCAATTAGATTATCTCCACAGAGATGTGACTCACCCAATTGTGGATATTAACCTTTAGTAGAGGGAGATGTGACTCTACCCATTCCAGGCAGGTCATGATTAGCTTTTTGGAGAGGAAGCATTTTGGAGTGAGAGCAACACAAGAGATCCACGACAGAGCACGAGAACCACAAGAGCTCACGCAGCCAGAGACCTTTGGAGATGAAAAAGGAAAACATCCCTGGGGGACCTTCATGAAACAAGAAACCTAGAGAGAAAGCCAACAAATGTTGCTATGTGCCTTTCCAATTGAGAGAGAAACCCTGAACTTCATTGGCCTTTCTTGAGTAAAAGTAACCTCTTGTTGGTGCCTTAATTTGGACATTTTTTATAGACTTGCTTTAATTGGGACGTCTCACTACATAGTTCATTTACATAGAACTGTAAATTTGCAACTTAATAAATTTCCCCATGTAAAAGCCGTTCCACGGGGCAGGCCATGGTGGCTCAGCAGGCAGAGTTCTTGCCTGTCATGACAGAGACCCAGGTTTGATTCCCAGCACCTGCCCATGCAAAAAAAAAAAAAAAAAAAAAGTCGTTTTAGGGTGGTGCAACCATGGCTCAGTGGCAGAATTCTCTCCTGCCATGCCGGAGACCCAGGTTCAATTTCCAGTGCCCGCCCATGTAAAAAAAAAAAGCCATTCCATTTCTGGTATATCCATTTCTGGTATAAACCAGAACAGAAGGTAAGCCCAGAAAATACTGGTAGGGGAGTGGGAAGTTGATTCAAAGAAGGGAAGGCAACAAACAAAGGATGTTTTATGAAGCAAGACATCGCTGTGGGAAACTGGAGTGCCATCCCAGTGAAGGACTCTAGGGAGGCAGCATAGAGCATGTGCCTCAGTTTTCCCATGAAGGAGACAAAGAGCTGGAGTATTGACACATTTACTGCCCCCAGCCACGGTGAGGGCTACTCGTCAGCAAAACCACGTCAGATGGCCAGAGAAAGCTAACAGGCAGCAAAATTCCCTGGCAGGAAGTTAGAAGACCGGGGCACACCCAGCATTTTAATGGTGAGGGGATACAGACAGAGTTGCCTCAAATTCTACTACAAGAACAGTAAAATATCACTTTTAAGCCAATTTATCACAAACATGTACCACTTACAAAGCATCTCACACAACGTTGCTAAAAGTGTGCTAAAAATTTATATACGTGAGAAAGCATTATGAGTGAAAGGTATCAGAAAGGGGATTTGAGCTGGATTTGAAACCAATAAATTGGAGAAAATTCAAAATGACTAAAATCGCTGATCAGCTCAGGGCTATATGGTGGTATACAGTCACCTGGTTAAACTCCAGGGGTCTTACCTGCCAGCCCAGGAGCAGAAGGCAACGTTTCTGAGCTTGGGGTTTAGTACCACTTCCCTCTGAGAGCCCTCCAGAGGTCCCCATGAAGCTTGGCCAGTTCAAACCAAAGGGGGGCCAAAGACCGACAGGGTCACCAACTCAGAAAGATACCAGGTGAAAGATGACAGCATTCCAAAGCCGGGCCTGTGCGGGACCTTGGTGAAAAGCAGCTTCCACACAACTTTCAGTGGGGTAAGATAACACCTGTGGGGGCCATCCATGGGCTCCCATAAAAGAATGAGCATAAAGGTGTACTTAAAATTCTTGTCCATGCATTTCAGAAACAGGAAACAATAAGCTCCTGGTTATCATTAGTCTTACTTTCATTATTATTTTAATCAACCAGGTCCAGTACTCTGTGCATTTCCTCACTTTCTCCTTGCAAGATCATCTGGTTAATTCCTCAGAACTCATCCTGGAAGCAGGATAGTATGGATATTCCCACTCGAAGGACCAAGGAAGCTCTGAGAACTTGGGGGCCCCTTGCAAGGACCCCAGCTGCGGTCCTTGCAAGGACCTAGCAAGTCTGGAATGCCACCCATAGTTGTGTGTCAGCAAAACCACCCTGAACAACTGCTAATTGCCAAGCCAGCTTGCCTCCGCCATCCCATATTGTTCCCCTGTCCTGAGAAGCTTCCTGGAATAGTAGGGAGAAAATTCATCCCACTCCATTTTTCCAAATAAATGTGGGCGGGTAAGTTGATGGAGGGATAAAGCCTGTCGCAAAACCAATAGCAGACCTGTCCTAACTGGTTTCCAGCTCCCCTCATGGGAAGGTGAGCATCTGAGTGACTCAGGAGACAACACAGATGGAGCCTAATTCTTTCCTCAAGATGGTTTGGGCAAAAGCCAAAGTCCTGTTTCCATCCAGTTTCTTCTAATAACAAACCTCATTTCTCCTCTAAAGCAGGTGTTTATTTGAATAAAAAGGCCACATGGGTGAAAACGGGAGTCATCATGGAGCACAGCAGGGCTCGATCACATGCATTTATGTGGTAGACTTGGCTGCAACCAGCGGCCTGGCCTGGGACAGCCGGCAGTCCTCTTACTGAGTCTAATTGAGGCAGGCATCCCTTCGCTTGATGTGCTTCCAATCCTTATACCTCTTTATTGTTCCTTGTTTCAATGCATCCTCTCAGCACCTAGACAGACCACAAAGCAACATTTTCTTTATCAAACCACAACTCTTACCCCTCTTTTGCCCTCAATTAAAAAAATAAATAAAGGAAGCAAGGCATTCTCCTAATTGAGTACAAATCAAATATTTATAAAGCAAATGCAATTCAATTATGGCTCTTAAAAAGGAAAATCATTCATTTTTAAAGCATGGTACTTTGGCTTAATCTCTGATTCTGTAGGCCATGAGCCCTGACACATAACCCAACTAAAATATTTCAATTCTCCCACTTATTCTTTGAACCCACACCTATCCCTCAAAGGATGTGTGATAGTTTGCATTAAAAAGTAACTGTATCAAAATGGTAAACTATTCAGAAATGAAATCCGGGTCCTCCTCCTCCAATAAAAATAAACAAATGAAAGAGGGAGGAAGGAAGGAAGGACAGACAAACAATCAAAACAATAAAAAATGGGAACACAGTTGTGCTGTCTACTGAGAATTCTTAGCTGCATGATTAATGAGCTAATTTGATATTTTAAAATTTAGGACAGTAACTTCAGTAACAGAAATTATCCCCAAGAAATGTTAATTCCCTGATGTGTATTACCACCCATAAATTATTTTCCTCATAATTACCAGTCGTGTAGACATCATTTCAAATACTTAAAATAACCCTAAGAAGTAGGTCTCAGGGCTCCTGATTTACAAATTAACAAAATTCATCACCAGTTTAGCAGCTTACTCAGAGAGCTGGAGCAGTGGGTCAAAGCCCCTTTACCTGCCATAAGTGATCTTAAATTTAATGGCATCTTAGATTTAATGAATTCAGAGTATATGGGAATTTGGTATTTGATTGAAATGGCATTATATATCCAGTGGAAATGAGGGACTATCTGGTAACCAGTATTGGGGTGATTGACTCACTATATAAAATTAAAATTAGATCCCTTCTTCACATCATAGGTAAAGGAAAATTTCAACTAATTAGAGATTCAACTACAAAAAATATTTCAAACGATTTCGGTAAACTGTAGGAGAATATCATTATGACAATAAGATGCAAAGATTCCTATAAAAAATTAAAAGCAGTAGAGACAATAAAATAAAATAAATTTTGAGGTTTTAGAGATGGGCATGTCTCTCAAAACCTACATAAACTCAACTACATTAAAATTTTACAACACAAGATTTTATAAACAAAATTTAATGATGAAAAAATATTTCTAATTAATATATAAATGATGGCAAATGGTTGGTACAGAAAATTCTAACTGCTCAGCAGAAATAGGGACAAAGGAAATAAATGGGCTGGCAGAAGGGAAAATCTGAGTGACCAAGAAACAAAAGAAAAGATGAGGTGCTTCATACGATTTATAGATATCAGAGAAATGCAAATTAAACATCAAATTACAATTTAACTCCCAATCATTGGGTAAAAACTTAAGTGTAACAATTATTAAGTGTTGCAGATGTGGGGAGTTCTGAAATCTCATACATCTCACACACTACTGGTGAGAATGGAGTATACTGGCAGTATTTAATAAAGTTGAGAATTGCACTTACCCCATGACTCAGCAGAATTGCTAGCTACTTACTAAATAATCTAGGTAGAGACCCCTGAAAGGCATGCACTAGAAGATACATTTATTGAACACTGTGTGGTACATGGAATTATACACCCCAGGGGCGGGGGGCGAATGTTCTTAACTTGAATCCATTCCTATGGCTTTGAACCCATTAAAAACCTTTACAAAGACTTTTAGAAGATATTTTTAATTCAGGCCCAACTCAATAGGATTGGTCTTTAATCTGAATTACCAGATTATATTCTCCTTTGTAAGTGGAATGAAATTCAAACATAGAAAGAGCCAGAAGCTGTAAGGCAGTGGAACAAAGAAGAAAAAGGAGAGTATGTCACCATGTGCATCGCTACATGGCAGAAAAGCCAGCCCCATAACACCCAGCTTTGGGAAAAAGTATTGCCTTCCTGGAACCTTGATTTTGTACTTCTCCTTCATTCAAAACCTTGAGCCAATAATTCCCTATTATTTAAGCCAAGCCATTATATGGTATTTGTTTTAGCAGCTGAGAAAGTAAAAAACACTGTTTGCAATAAATAACAACTAAAATGAGCTAAATATCAACCATACGGTCCAGCATGATCAACTCAAGCTAAATGTCACACACTCTTGCCCACGTTTCAGATTGTTCTTGACAGTTTCACCTCCAGGACAAGGAATACCTGCTGCCTCTTGCAGCACTTACCTCTCCCACCTCACTCATCTTGTCCAGGTCCTTTCTCTGGGTTGTGTGCATTTCTTATGCCCCCTCTCAGTTTCCACCTGGCTGAAATAATGTGTCATTGACTGCTTTCAAACATGAACCTTTCATGTTTTAGGGAACTGATTAGGTGACAACATAAATGAGTGTCCCAGCCACGATGAGAATCCAGAGGTCCAATGCAACTGAGGCAGTGCCTTAAGGAAAACACAACCAGCCCCCACAATGGGGCCACAGTTGGAGGGCCAGGGAGAAGCTGGGGCAGGCTTTGGGGATGGTTCACATGCAGAAGGGCTCAAGACCAGGGAGGAGAAGATAGTGGAGCAAGAGCAATTCTGACTTGAAGGGAATCTCCTTGAAACGGCATCTTCTACCAGTTGCTCAGGCCACCCTGACCCCTCCCTCACTGTCAGGTCCCACACAAATCAAGAGCAAAGCCCTGTCTGTTCTTACTGCTAAAAATGCCTGAACCTGCCCATGGCAATAGCTCCTACCAGAGCTTCCCACTTCCCCTCCTGCCTCCAGGATCCACTCAGAGTCTGGAGCCATCTTCAAACATAATGGGGCCACTTCCTGCTCTCAAAACTTCAGGAAAAGTGGAAACATCTCCATCTTTTCTCCAAGCATTTGCACAAGCTGCTACCTTCACCCAGAATATTTCTTTATCTTGGGCCAACTTCTCCTCATCCTCCAGGTACCTCTTCAACCATTGCTTCTCTAGGAAAGCTTTCCTCAGTCCCTTTGACCATCAGTCTCTTCATCACTTTCAATATATCTCTTCTGTGGCATTGACAATTGTATGTCAATACTGATGTATGAAATGATTCACCTATCCCTGTTACCTTTAGAGAGTAGCCTGGGTGAGGCAGAAACCATGCATTACTGCCCTCATTCTCTGGACCATTCAGTTTGCCCCTGACAGCTTCCAATGGCCAAGGTTTGCCTTTCTGTGCCTGACAGCTTTCTTCTGGAATGGCCAAAAGCTGTCCTGCCATTTGCGTCTGTACACAAGCACACACACATGTGTGTGCACATGCAGCAAACAAACTCCAACCAGCAGCACCTCTCAGCCCTTGGATCTGGGAGGAGGTGTAGGGCTCCTCAGCTCCTCACCCTCAGGTGGGATGAGGCTGACATGTATGGGTACCCCAGCTATTGGAGGTCCTCCCAGGGCTGGGTTCCAGTGGGCCACAGTGGTACTGCTGGATAGGATACTCCTGATGCATTGTTTCCTCCACCTGCCACCCTCCCTGTTCCCCAACCTGTGCTCCTGGTATCACCATCCATTCCTTCCACTGTGTTCAAATCCAACCTGAGGCCCACTCAGGGGACAAGTGGGGAGTTGGCCTCGTCCAACCCTGGAACCCCTGATGTCCAGCTCAGTGCCTGGTTCAGATAGACAAGGGGTTACCTGAGTTATTGTTGGGCAACAGTTTCTGGTCACTGTTGACCTGGGTTGTTGACGTAAGTGCCCCTTCTTGCCCACTGGTTGCCTCCCTGGTCCTCCACACCCAGCCTTGGGCTCTGGGGAAATGTCCTTGGAGCTGTCCTCGACCATCCTCTTCTCTTTTCCATGTCCCTTCCTCTCATGGGAAGGAGAATGAGAGAGGACACACAGAAAACAGAGAGGAAGCCACTGAAGCCAGAAGCTGGAAGCAACAAAACCCAAGAGAGAAAGGGGAGACCAGCAGACATCACCATGTACCTGGCCATATGACAGAGAAGCTGTTCCTAAGCACTGCCCTGGTCATACATAAAATAAACAGACTGAAACATTCTGAGAATCAGCCACCAACTATACAGTCCGTAAGAGATGTCTATTACTTCTGCAATCCTAGAGCTTTTGAATGAATCAAATGAAGGTCAGTGTATTCACCTGCTAGGGCTACTGTTGCAAACGTCACAGACTGGCTTAAATGAGAGGAATTTATTGGTCCACAGTCCTGGAGGGTAGAAGTCCAAAGTCAAGGTGGCAGCAAGGCTGTGCTTCTTCTCCAAAGCCCACAGTGCCCAGGTGCTGGCTGGCCAGTAACCCTAATTCAGTCTCTGCCCTGTCGCTGGCTGTCCATCTCCCATCTGTCTCCTCCAACGAAGTCCAAGTTTCCTCCACTTAGATCAACTCCCGCCACACCAGAGTAGGATTCACCCTGACTCAACCAAGCCAACAATGTCCTCAAAGGTCCTATTTACAAACAGGTTCACAGCCACAGGACAGGGCCTAGGACTCACACATATCTTCGTGGGAGATGTGATTCCATCCATACCGTCCGTGAAATTTGTGCAAGGGCTGCATATCTTCCAAACTAAAGAAGAAACATAAAAATAATCATTAGTAATAATAGCACAATCTGTGAGATTCCATCTTCCTGCCCATCCTCTGAGAAGGATGCTGCAATTCTCATACAAGATAAAGGCCTGGTGAGGCTGAGGCACTTGTCTGGACCCCAAGCAAGCACTTAGTCCATCTTCCTGCCCCCTACTCCCTTAAACTATTTGTGTTTTGGGTCACACGGGAGATCATTTTTTAAAAGATTAATAGGATGAAAGTACTTGTCTAGCTCTCTATTGCTGTTTTAGTTTATTAAAGCTGCCAAAATGGGGCCACAGTGGCTCAGCAGGCAAGAATGCTTGCCTGTGATGCCAGAGGACCCAGGTTTGCTTCCCAGTGCCTGCCCGTGTAAAAAAAAAAAAAAAAAAGCTGCCAAAATGCAATATCCTAGAAGTGGGTTGGCTTTTACAATGGGGATTTATTAGCTTACAAGCTTAGAGTTCCGAGGCTGTGAAAATGTCTGAATCAAGGTGTCAACAGAACAATGGGTTCTCCTAGAAAACCAGCTACCGGCAATCTTCAGCTTCTCTGTCATATGGCCAGGTACATGGTGATGTCTGCTGGTCTCCCCTTTCTCTCTTGGGTTTTGTTGCTTCCAGTTTCTGGCTTCGTTGGCTTCCTCTCTGTTTTTTGTGTGTCCTCTCTCAGCTTCTTTGCTTTTCTCTCTGAGCTTCTCTTCTTTCTTTCTCGGCTTCTGTGTGTGCTTCTCTGAATTTCATCGCCTACAAAGGATTCTAGTAAGAGAATGAAGTCCCTTCTGCGACATGCCTCAATGGAAATAACCTAATCAAAAGGTCCCACCTGCAGGAATGGATGGAAAGAACGTGGGACATGACTCCCAGGGATGACCCTGGCCCTGGCACCATGAGAACAACAGTGCTTTCCCCAAAAAGGGGAAAGAAATGTAACAAATAAAGTATCAGTAACTAAGAGAGTTTAAATAGTCGAGAGGCTATTCTGGAGGCTGCTCTTATGGAAACTTCAGCTGGATATTGCTATCTACCACAGTTTGCCAGCGTCATACCTGTCAACCCTAAAAAGCATTCCAGACTCTATTTGAGATTCTATGAAAGTTTCATACGCTGAGTTTGCTTTCCAGAAACATACAACCTCCAGATGGTTCCTAGGCCAGGTAAGTCCTGAAACTTAGAGGAGCCAGCCTCTCCAAGAACATCAGCTAATTCCATCTCCCTGTACTATATTACCAACACCCTTTTCCAACATGAAAAAGTTGGGATGGACATAGCCCAAATATCCCTAAAGATTGGGAGAAGGATCAAAGGAGGAGGAGGAGTTATAACAGAGAAGATAGGATTCAACAAACAAGTATGGCTACTGAATCATATGACTGATATTTCTTCTAGTCTCCAGTGTCTTGGAGCAGCTAGAAGGAAAAACCTGAAATTGTAGAACTGTAATCCATACCATACTTTGAAATCTGTTCTATAACTGCTTGTTAAAATGTACTTCGAAAAGTATTGCTTTTTTGTATATACGCTACATTTCACAATAAGAAGCATTAAAAAGAAAACTCATGATCTTCCCTGGGATACACAGAGCTTCAGAGCATCACAACTGCTTATGTGCAGAGAAAGATGGAATACTGTAGACCGAATAGATGAAGAGGTTGCCAAGCAAAGTACCAAAGGAGTGAAGAGCGTGGGGCACAGCCCAGGGACTAAATGCACAGAGGCTGTGGGGCCGCGTGGCCTCTGGAGGCCGGGACTGACTTTCACTAAGGATTTTCCAAATGTCCCAGGCCTGGAGTGGCTGTTTACGGCTTGTCGCCTGAGCCTACCTTGAGCATGCCACCGTCTTCGTGTCCTACAGCCCCTTGCTGCCCGGGCCTCGCTTTGTTGGACTTTTGGTTGTTGTTGGCAAATTAGCCCTAGAGTCAGGACCTTAAAATATGGTTTGGAATTTTTGGCTCTCCCTTTCGACAAAGGCCTGTGGACGTGGCCCAGGCCCACCCTGCAGGACGTGCCCCCTCCACCTCCGGTCTCTGCGGGACCATCTGCTGACTCTGCAGCCGCTTTGGGGCTGCGTTCTGGGCTGTCAGCGGCTGGGTGGGTATTGCAAGCCTCGGCACAGTCATGTTTACCAGAACCTTTAATTTAGACACAGCGCTTTTCCCCTAATTTTTCTCCAAAGAATGAGAAAAAAAATTTTTTCTCTCTTTTTCTTTCAAAAGGCTTCCTCTTCCTGGCTGCAGAGGCTTCCTGGATTTTCGCTGAAGCTCGGCACTGGTGACAGTATGGAGAGATGCCGGGGAACCCATTTCAAAGGGGTGCCAGCATCGATCCTGAGCAGGCATTTAGGACATGGCTCTGCTTTTCAGCAAATCTCCCTGATACTAAAAAGAGAAGTGGAGGAATTGTTCCTAAGGAGCCTGTCCATGTAAAGCCCCAGGGAGCTCAGGGTGCTTGCTCTGTTCTTCGAAGACATAATACTTCTCATAATTTAGTTCAAGATTCAAAAAGGAGCAACTGCTTCTATGAATGCTTTAATGGTGGCCACTGACCTCCAGAAAGTCTCAGCTTCCCTTTTTAATTAATAACCCTGCCTCCAGGTGGCTGAATGTCACACTGTCTGCCAAGCTGTGGCAGCTCAGTGAAGATTCCTCTCTAAAAGAATGGGGGGTTGGGGGCGGGGACACCTCTGTGTCACAGCCACTGACCCAGGGCATCCCTACACCTCAGGCACCAGGGACGGGCTGTGAGAAAGTACCACCCAGCTCCATGTTTGGATCCTGAGCTTCTGTTCTAGTTTGCTAGCTGCTGGAATGCAATATACCAGAAACAGAATGGCTTTTAAAAGGGGGAATTTAATGAGTTGCTAGTTTACAGTTCTAAGGCTGAGAAAATGTCCCAATTAAAACAAGTCTAAAGAAATGTCCAATCAAAGGCATCTAGGGAAAGATACCTTGGTTCAAGAAGGCCGATGAAGTTCAGGGTTTCTCTCTCAAGTGAGAAGGCACATGGCGAACACAGTCAGGGCTTCTCTCTCAGCTGGAAGGGCACATGGCAAACACAGCGTCATCTGCTAGCTTTCTCTCCTGGCTTCCTATTTCATGAAGCTCCCCAGGAGGCGTTTTCCTTCTTCTTCTCCAAAGGTCGCTGGCTGGTGGACTCTCTGCTTTGTAGTGTTGCTTTCTCTGAATCTCTCTGAATCTCTCACTCTCCAAAATGTTTCCTCTTTTATAGGACTTCAGAAACTAATCAAGACCCACTCAAATGGGTGGAGACATGTCATCCCCTAATCCAGTTTAACAACCATTTTTAACTAAATCACATCAACCAGGGAGATGATCTCATTACAGTTTCAAATATACAATATTGAATAGAGATTATTCTACCTTTACGAAATGGGATTTATATTAAAACATGGCTTTTCTTAGGGAGCATACGTCCTTTCAAACCAGCACAGCTTCCTTTGGGTGGCTGTGCTTCTTGTAAACCTGCAGCCAGACTTTCAGCAAATGGTGCACTCCTCCCAGGAGCTGGTCTCCTTCCCACCATGCTCTGTGATTCCAGGAGACTTTGAATGCACCTGTCCAGTTCTCTTTGCTGGGTCACTGTTGAGGGACTTTTGTACCCAGACTGCAAAGCCTCCACCCAATGGCCTTGGGAGGCAGCAGGAGTGATGGCCTCGCCTTGAGGTAAGTGAAGTGAGAGCACAAGAGAGGAGGGACTCTCCCCAAAACTGTGGGCAGGCTGACAAATGGACAGGAGCAGCAGGGAGCAGATGAGGGCGGTGGTCCTGACGCCAGGCCTGGCGCTTGGTGCCCACTCATTGTACAGAATGTGCTGGGGTCCTGTCAACTACAGGAAGACCCTCCCTCAAGCAACCCCTTTTGGTTTTGCTGGGTTTAAAAGGGTCTGCAGAGCTGTGTGGAAAATTCCAGCAAGCAGCCACAGCGGAACCCGAGGGAAAACCTGTACCAAGCACAGGTGCAAGGTCTCCACCCAGACCCTGGGCTTACAGTGAAGGAATGAGGGAGACACGGCGACCTCGGAAAATGAAGGGAGACTCGACCAGGGAGGCTGGGTCTGGAAATCCCATGGGACTCTGTGACCCCAGAATCCCGGGGCATCCTTCTCTGGGGCCTCGCCCCCTTTTTCCTTATGGGCCTGGCTGCCCGTCTCACCCAGTACTGAGGGTACTCTGAAAACCAACCCAAGTGGCTAAGGCAGCCCCTGGATGATGATGCCCTTTTACAAAAAATAAAAAAATTATTTCACAGATATTCTGTGTCCTTGTAGAAAAATTAGAAAATGCAGAGAAGTGAAACCAAAAAACAGTTTAAAATACCTACAATCTCACTTCACTGGGATAGACACTTAAAGGTGTTAACTCCCAGGTTTTCTTTCCAGTATGCACTTCCATACCTAACATTTTTTTACAAAAATAAGTTCATTCTGTAATCTGTTTTTATTTAGCAAAATATTTTTTTGATCAGTACTTGAACACATTGCGAAAGATTCCAACAATATGAGAACAAAGAATCCCCTCATCTGTTTGCCCCACTTTCATTCTTTCCCTTAATGACTGGCTTCCGGGTGTGCTCTGTAAATAGCACTGCGGTGAACATCTTCGAACAAGTCTCCCACACACACTCCTTTCTCTAGGACTGACACACAGAAGTAGAACTTCTGGGTCAAAGTTCATGCACATTTTAAATTGTAATAAATAATGCCAGACTGGTCTCCAAATAGCTGGGCTGATGCTGATTTGCTCCCCCTGAAGTGGAACAGCTTTTTTCCTATACCTGCTAATGTTGAAATCATCAGGCATTGTAATGGGTAAAAAGTATCATCTCGTGATTGTGTTAGTTTGGATTTCCCTAAACACTATATAGTTTACATTGACTGGTACATTTCCGCTATTGTGAATAACCTGCTTATACTCTGGGGTCCATGTGTTCTTAGCCTTTTAAAACTGACTTAAGAACTTCTTCCTATATAACAGTGTTAGGCTTTATATGTTATATGCATTGCAGTCATTTCCTCCCAGTTTTAAAAATGTCTTTTAACTTTTCTAATGATATTTTTAATCATGAAAAGATTTTTTAATTATTTTTATGTAATAAAACCTTCAATCTTTTTTCTTAATAACTTTGGTGTAATTTATTTTATTTATCTCAGTTATACTTAAATTTATATCATGCCAAATATAGTTTTGATTTTTATATTTAGGCCCTTCTCCCAAATGCATTCCAGAAAAGTTAATGATATAAGAAAGGGATCTAATTTTTCCCAAAGGGATGTCTAAGTATAACAAAACACTTCATCTGATACACCATAATCCCCCATGTGTTTGAAAGGCCATATGCTTTCACCATATGCTTAATTCTCCTACTACATGGATGAAGCCGTGGCCCTCACTTGTGTGCCACTGATCTCTTCTTCTACCTCTATATTAATTCCTCATTATTTTACCAATATTCCTTTATAATATATATTGACATCTGGGAGGAAAATACCCTCTCATTGTTCCTTTTCAAAATATTTCACTATTCTTGAGTATTTTTGTCTTCACATGGACTTTAGATTCTTCAGTTGCTTCTTTAACGGGTGAAATTTCCTCCCCTATCTCTCTAATTATCTTGCTGTGCATGAGCTAAAACCACCTCCTGTTTACTTGAGTGTCATTTCCGTTTGCTGAATCAATGCATCTCTTTCTTGGTGTTGGTGTATCTATCTATGTACCTGAGAACCCTTTTCATCTGCCATCCAGATCACCTTAGCCTACCAGTGGAGGTCATCAAAGAGGTGCTGGTTGTGGTTGAGATGAGGAAGCCACCTTCCTCCCCCTCCTCCTGGGTGTCAGGAATTGTTGGTGCTTACCCAGCCTTGCTGCTCCCATGGCCATAACACCCACTGAGGCTCTGACTCAGGGCCTCAGACTCTCCCTGCCCAGCACAAACAGGGGTGGCTCTTATTCTGAACTTGGCCCTTGACCTTGCAGCTGACTTTGCCTCCTAAACTTACCAGCACTTGGTTCTGACATAAAATGGGCTCTGAACACACCACCATGCCTAAACTCTCACTAAGCTCTTGGCTCTGTTCTTTGACATATTCCCAGCTTGACCTGGAAGGTTGGCCTTCTGTCTGTCAGATTTCTAGCCTCAGGAACCCAGACAGAATCGGTGAGGTGGGAGTCTCTCTGTCCTCTTATCCGCCCATCAGCGTTCATTTCTCAGGATGAGCCATGCATTTGTAATAATTGAAAAACCTACATCATCTTATTAAAACCCCAAACCACTGTATAAAGCAAGCACTGCCATCACACTCTGAGTGTGAGGAAATCCCTTCTTGGAGCAAAGCCATGTTCACACCCAAGCCCAGCTGCCTGAAAAGCCTGAACCACAGTGTCAGTTGTCAAATCCGTCCTGAAGGCAGCCACTCCGGAGTTGATCCTCAAACACTGATTACTTCCACAGTAGAAGGGACAGAACAAATTCTGATGAAAATTCTGGAAAGAGCCTCATGATTGGCCACCACCTCCCTCCTAGGATCAGCTCTAAGGAGCATCACCACGAAAGCTCTAAGATGGGGACTTCGGCTGGGGTGTTTGGTGGCAGATCCCCAGTGCCTAGAATCGTACGGGCACATAGTAGTTACTCAAATATATTTTGAATAAATGAACAAAAGCTTCTCTGTTTTATCTGTTAACTTTCAAGTGAAAGACAAAAGGTGAATAGAGGAAGATAACAAATGGGGGAAAAAATGACAGTGTGTGTACAGCTCTTACAGGAAGCATTGATTTCAAACAAATAGCAAATATTGATTTATTCTCTCCATGGTGACTGTGCCCTCTACCCACTTCCTAGTAAATTGAGGCCTTTTTAGTCAATGAGTTAAGATTAAAAATATTCCTTCCTCCTGGACCTAAAAGGGGAAGATTTCTCCATTCCTTTGAGTTTGGAGATGCATAAGCTTAATGTGGCCATCCTAAGGATGGGACACAAATGATAGGGGCTCTGGGGAAACAGGACCTGAACAGAGGATGTGTCTGTGGGGTGGGGGCGGGGGGAATGGGGAGCTCTGGCTGTTGAAACAATCGTGGGAATGTATGATCTTAGCACAGGAATGGAGAAGAGAGGCCCCACGGGGAAATTGCCCAGGAGGCTATAAGGAATCCACAAAAGAGTCAAAGAAAAAAATCCAGCAAAGACCCAAGAGGGCTTAGCCCTCCTCACAACAGCACGATCAAGTAAAAGCTTCTCTGCTATCCCTATGACACTTATTGCCTAGCTCACTGTCCCTCCTCAGTCCTGGAAGGTGATTTACACAAGACAGGAAAGAGATAGAGAGTTCTCCACTTCCCAGGACAGCCAGCAGAGGTGGGCCCTGGAGAGACAAGAGTTACTCTCAACAAAGTTCAAAGTTTTTGATGATTACAGTGGTCCAGACACAGGAAATACTGAGCTCAGGATTTTTTTCTGACTTAGTGTGCTTAGAGGTTTCTTTTCATAACCAAGGACATTATTCTGGCCCACTGAAGTAGTATAAAAGGGCACTGGGAGAAAAACACAGAGCTACTGTGTCCAGCTTCTTCAAGCCGCCTGTGTCATCTGGTCAACCCCACTTGTTTTCTGCACTTCCACATGGGTCAATTTCAGTCAGTCCTCAAAGGGCATGAAGGGTTTTAGGACATTCCAGAGGCATCGATTTCACTTCATCCATGTTTTATTTGAATTTCTGACAATTAATATGTTTAAGGGGATGCCAAGTGAAATAGTGACTGATAAACAAGAAAGAGATGTATTTTTACTGGAGGAGAACTATGAAATCAATACTCTACCTTTGTCAAGATGTATGTCAAGTGTAGCTCAGAAATACAAATCAGATGTGCTTAGGGGAATTAAAGCACGAGATATATAACACATATCTCTCTAGGATGATAAAAATTCCTCATTAAGGAATTGTTTGCTTAAGATTCCACCCCGAATTAGTTGTCAACTGAGAAAAATTTAGCTGGTCTATTTGTTTCTTGCTAAATCTTAGTCGCCTGAAAAAAAAAAAAAAAAAACAGATTACATTATGCAGAGGAGTGTTACTTCACACAATAAATATGCGTCCAAAAATTTGCTAATCAAATTCTATTCTGAATGTCTCAAAAATGATTGCTATTTAAAGATCTCCTCCCATAAAACAATGCTTCAGATCCTGCTAAGATGATGCCATTCATCTGAATGTCCATGACTTCTCTTAATATGCATTCTGGGGAGCTGGGTGAACCTGAGTTGAGAAAAAGAGGTGTATTCAACAGGCGAGGAAATCTGAAATAAAGAGAATGAACCAGAGCAAAACCATTCAATGCAGGGAGCTTCAGAGCATGAGGACTCCAACAGACCAGTTCTCCCTGTCCGACACCTCAGCCAGTGCCAAGGCAAATCCATTCATGCTCAGGCATTAAAATTTTGCTTCTCAGCACAACTCATTTGCATATAACACAGCAGTTCTGCAAACAAGCATCATAAACAAGTTTGTACAAAATATGCTTCATGTATACTTTTGAAAAGTCACAAAAAAAATGGTTGGGGAATCTGAAAACACCCCTGGGCCTGTGTTCAAAAATTCAAGCCAAGAAAGGACCTTCATATTTGACATCCTAAATTAGCAGAATGTTCAAAAAAAAAAAAAAAAGAAAGAAAGAAAAAGAAAAGGGAAAAAAAGAAAAACACTTTTATGTCCTCTTCAGATAAGGTCGTTGACCCATAACTGGAAATGAAAGGCCAGGTTCAGTTCTGTACAGGTCTCCCCTAATGAAAACGATTGGCCAGAGCAAACCAGAGGATGTTTAATAGGGACTTATCAGTGCCTATGAGGAGAACTTGAAGCAGTAGGGAAGGAGTAGTTTGGAGAAGAAAAAAATGTATTGATGGGGGGAAAAGAGGATGCAGTGCTAGATTTGTACTCAAAAGTCTCTTCTTTGGGGGAGAGGTGAGCCCTGCCGTTACAGTCCCATGGAAAGAGGAGAATTAGGAAACCTTATAAGTGGCTGTGTACTATTCAATATAATGAAGAACCTGAAGAGTAAAACAATCCATAGTTGTACTGGTTTGAAAGGATGTATGTCCCCTAGAAAAGCCATGTTTTAATCAAAATCCCATTTCATAAAGGTAGAATAATCCCTATTCAATACTGTATGTTTGAAACTGTAATCAGATCATCTCCCTGGAGAGTGTCTGTTAAACTGGATTAGGTGACCACATGTCTTCACTCATTTGAGTGGGTCTTGATAAGTTTCTGGAGTCCTGTAGAAGAATTTTGGAAAATGAAGGAGATTGGAAGAGAGCAAAGAATGCTGGAGCATCATGAAGCAGAGAGTCCACAAGCCAGCAACCTTGAGAGATGAAGAAGGAAAATGCCTCCTGGGGAGCTTCGTGAAACCGGAAGCCAGGAGAGAAAGCTAGCAGATGACACGTGTTCGCCATGTGCCCTTTCAGTTGAGAAAGAAGCCCTGACTATGTTCGCCATGTGTCTTCTCACTTGAGAGAGAAATCCTGAACTTCATCAGCTTTCTTGAACCAAGGTATCTTTCCCTAGTTGGATGCCTTTGACTGGACATTTCTATAGACTTATTTTAATTGGGACATTTTCTCAGTCTTAGAACTGTAAACTAGCAACTTATTAAATTCCCCATTTTAAAAGCCATTCTGTTTCTGGTATATTGCATCCTGGCAGCTAGCAAACTAGAACAATAGTCAAAAGGATTTCTTAAAAGCAGCAAGCTCCCTATCTTTGGAGGTATTCAAGCAGAGCTGCTATAAAGAAGATCCCCGCACTTGGGTGTTTTCTGGTAGTACTTAGCAGTAATAAGCAGACTGCCTTTTGAGGTTGGCAGATTCCCAGTTCTGCACAGGTGAAGGAACTGGTCAGCATTCTTCAATCCCACTCTCCAGTCTTTGCCTGGCTGGCCACAGCAACATTCCCAGAGAAGCTAGTCAAAAGCACAATATCCAGCCCAGTCCAGAAATGAAATTCTGGTGCCAGAGTCTTGGGTTGGAGCCAGAGATGTGCTGAAAAATGTTGACTAGCTAGGTCTCCAGAGAACCAAAAATCCAGATTTGTAGAGTTTGCTGACTCCCCTGGTATAAATTCTCCCACCATGGCCAATTTCAGGCTGCTGGTGTGATATCACTGAAGGCAGAGCTGGGAAAAGATGCCCAGGAGCTGCCATGACACAGTATTTCCACCATACAGATGTGATAGAAATAGCCTGAAGAGCACAGGTAAAGGAAAAGTGTAAAATAATTAGAATGTAACAAGTTTTGAGTGATTGCTACCTTTTGTTTTAATATGATTCACTTTGTTCCTGCAAGTTTAACAACTGGCTCTTGCAAGCAGGTCTGAGCTGCTCCAGCATACCCCGGGTGGGGCCCCAGAGTCAGGCCTTGAAGAGAGGGAGGGAGGGAGGAGGAAGGAGGGAGAAAGAAAGAAAGGGAGGGAGGGATGGAAGGAAGAAAGGAGGGAAGGAGGGAGCAAGGAAGGGAGGAGGGGAGGCAGGGGAAAGGAAGGAAACACCGCCTTTGAGGAAATTCAGAATATTCTGGGAAATAATTCCAGATCAACATTGCCCTAAACCAACAAACAAAAGGAACCTAAGAACAAAAAGAAATTGTCCAATACCTACTCCACTGGGAGCCTGTTCCCTGCATTCGCATTGCTTTCTCACAATATCCTTAAAAGCCAGGACCTTCATCTCAAATCTTCCCCTGGGTCCTCAGAAATATGCCACAGGTTGCTTAAGGTCCCAGCTTCAAATAAGGGTCTCCTTCTCCCACCTGCCATGAGCCTCCTTCCACTCCCCATCCCACCTCCCCCACCGCCCCTCCCACTCCCAACCCCCACTGTCTTGGTGGTAAAGACAGAAAAAAAATCAGCAAACATAAAGCACGGACACGAAGACTAAGTGCCATAAGACCTGCAAGCAGTGACCAGAGATGGGAGTGAGGGTGGGGTGATTTAAAATTGGGTTGGACAAAATAAGAAATGTAGAGATACCCCCTCCAGGAGGTGCAGCTCCACTTCCCTCCCCCTGGAGGGGGACCTGGTCTTAGAGAACAGGGAATGAAAAGAGGTAAAGCAGTGGAGATGCCTTACTGTCACCCCTCACCCAAGCAATGGAGGCTGACCTTACCTGCCAGGTCAGGTGTGTGCCAGGCACACCCTGACCTGAGGAAAGAAGGGCATGTCCCCAAATACCATAGTCATGAAAAAGTGTCAGAAAAACAGCATGGGGGCATTTTGGGGAACACCTGGTCAGAACAGGATCCGGGTCTCCGGTGCACACCCTTCCTTGCTTGGCGGACTTGGAGTTCCCATCACGGATGCCTGGGTCAGAGGAGCCTGGGATGGCCGTGGGTCCGGCAAGCCCGGAGGAACTGAGCCAGGAGGTGCGTCATTGGCACAAGTGCGAGGCTGAGTGAGGATTTTCTCTGAGCAGCTCTTTCCACTGTCTCTCTCCCGCACCCACTTACTCCAGAGGCCGTGGGAGCTGAGCCAGCCCTGATCCAGGCCGGACCCTGCTTGGTGGGCTGCCTGGCTCTTCTCTCCCAAGGCTCTGTGACATGAAGGGGTGTCCTGGGGAGGCGGGGGTCTTGTGACTCTGACAGCCGCTGCCTGGTCTCCTCCCTTCCACACTGGGAGAGGAAGGGCACTTTAAGAGGGACTCACTTACAGCATCCCAGTCAAGTAGGAAGAGCAGGGATGGCTCGGCAACACCTTTTATTATAAGCTCTAGTCTGAGCCAAAAAGCACATGTTGCAGGGACTCAGGACCCCATGAGAGGCGAGGTTGTTTAGGGTGGCAGATGTCCATCGGCTACAGCCCCACAGCCTGGCATTCTGACAAGGTCACCTCCAAATACTGTTTCATCTGGATCTCACCTTCGACAGATAGGCAGGAGTCCCTGAAACAAGAAGCTGCTCTGAGTGGGCAGTGACTGATTTAATCCGTGTGCATGGACCCACAGCCATGACGATGACGATGACAAGCTCAGGTTTCCTGAGTTCAAATCCAAGACCTGCCCTTATTGGCCATTTATCTCTGCCCAAGTTCCTTAACCACCAAACCTCAGTTTCCTTGTCTGAAAATAAAGCCTATTCTCATCTTTAAATAGAGGATTTCATTTATAACCCATGGAAAGTGATGAGCATTGCAAGTACTTAATTCACAACGACTTATCCCATGGAGGGCTAGAAAAGGGGCGGATCAGGGATGAGACACTTGGGGACAGAGACCGCACCCCATCCTCTTGCATTTGCAATTCATATCAAGAACAGCCCAGGAAAATACATCTGGAAGCTTGGCCTTGGAAAGCTTATTCCAAACATCTCCCTCCTGCCCTTTGGGCTTGTTCACATTCTCCCAATAACCACCACTCCTACAATGTCACTCACCATCGATAAAGCCCTGGACGGCCTTGTTGACCTGGAGTTTATGGACAGAGAGACAGATGGCTCTATCACCGGGGAAACTGGACAGAGGTCGGAGAGGAGATGAGCCCACCCCTCCTATTTCTCCAGGCCCCACCCGCCTGCCCTCTCTCCTGCCAGGAGGGCCCAGGCGTCCTCTCCCCCAGCAGGAAGAAGTTCCTTTTTTGCACCAGGTTCCAAGAGACCTCTCTTTCAGTCTCCAACTAGGGAAATGCAGGTCAACTTTTATTCTCCTATGGCACAAAAGGAAGCCCTGTCCATCCCTGTATGGGCAGCCAACACAATCAGCTACTTAAATCCACAGCCCTTTCCTTGTTGGGTAGCTCTGTCCTCAGATCTACCAGGATGGGCATGAAAGAAGTTAAAAATGGTAAGTGAGAAAAAAATCACACAGGACTTTATGGTTCCCAGAACTGCTCAGCAGACCTCTCACTTCATCCCTGTGACCTCAAATGGGCCAGCATTTCCACCCCAACCTAAGATGGAAAAGCAGAGGCTCCGGGAAGCAGAGTGGCTTGTGCCAGGAGGCCCAGCCCAGCGTCAGAGCACAAACTTGAGTCCAGGTCCTCTAACTTCAGGCTCAGAGCCCCGGAAACTCTGCTGTGTTACCTGAAGGATTTGATTCTGTGATTTGGCCTAAGAACAGAACCAAGTTCACCCTGCTTCCCGTACCCACTCACAGACACCACTGTCTCGGAATGTCATAACATCCCTCATATGTATTTGCATCTGAGGATTGAGGGGCAGTGTTGCTCAGTGGTGAGAGCTTGGGACACACAACAAAGAAGACAGTCCACCAGTCCCTGCAGTGAAGATGCACAAGTGAGCTCCCATGCCTTAGGAGCCTCGTTTATTCACCATAAAGGAGAGATAATGATACTTGCCCATGTCACAGTGTAGCAGGCATAAGTAGAAAATTTTATAAAGCTCATCATCATGCCTCACAGTTGGAGCCTCTGTAAACAGGAGCTATTATTATCCCAAAAAACATTCAAAATGCTTTCTTTAGAGGAGAAAGGACAACGCCATCGATTAGACAGAGGTTGTCATGAATGTAAGCCAGCTCTCGTTTTTTTCCTGATGATCAATAAATCCAAAATGTCATGTCAACAGAATTCTATCCCATCGCCCTCCGATTTCTAATAATCCCTTCCCACTCCTGAGCCACTTCAGCTGACGAAAGGGAGCTGTTCTGGGTGAGCCGAAAACAGAATCTTAAGTAGCCCATTCATCTTCAAATATGACAATAGGTCTGGCATTTCTCAGTGAACCCTACAATCCAGTGTCAAAGAAGCGTGGGTGGGTTTTTCTTTTTCTTTCTTTTTTTTCTTTTTAGCTTTTGTTACTTTAGATATGTGGAAAATTCACTTGCAAGCACAGCATTTTTGGCATATTGTGATTTGCACCAGGAAGTGATTCCATTTCCTGCACAACCCAAGCAGCCACTGCTAGGAAGGGAACAATTCTATCTGCCAAGTCTGGGGAACTAGCCAGTTGGACCATAATCTAAGCCCTCATCAAATACGTACCCCCAATCTGGCTAAGAAAATGGCTGAAGGACAGGAATTTCCACAGTGAGAGAACCTTCTAAGCACTTTGGATAAAATTTTGATCCACACCAAGAAAACCCAACACATTTTAGAGAGAAACCATGAAGTTTCCCACAGAAAACCAAGGGTCACACAATATTGGACTTCTCCACAGCCAGGCTGGAAACTAGAAGACATCATCAACCCCCTTCTTACTTCCAAGACTAAGTAATTTCCAACCCAGAGTTCTATACTTAGCTAATCAATTAAACATGGGGGAAGGATATAAACATTTTCAAATGTGCATGACCTCAGAACTTTTACCTCTTTTCTCTTCCTCAGGAAACTGCTGGAGTTTGTGCTCCACCAAATTGAGGGATTGAATCAAAAGATCATGGAGACATGGAATCCAAGAAGCAGAGAATCCCAAGCAGGAGAGGGGAAGGGGGTCCTATGGTGAATGCCAAGTGAAGACCCAAGGAAGGCAGCTGGGCACCAGGTCTAGAATCAGTTCAGATGCAAGGTGTCAGAGGGTGCTAGGAGAGACCACCTGGAGACAAGAAATCACAAGAACATCTGGGGTGGGTATCTTAATTTAAATACCAAGGAAGAATGGGAGGGTAAATTTGTGATTTGTATTTGAAAAGTACAAACAGTGCCTGCCCACGCAGCAAAAAAAAAGTACAAATAAAAAAAAAATTGTTAACTCCAGGGAAAAAACAAAGTCTTGAAGAGTGACTTGTTAAACTCTTGCATGTATAAATTTGACAAAAAAAAAACTAATAGCACATTTTTAAACGACTGTTTTGAAAGCTCAGGTAGAACTATATAAAACTATTGCAGCCTTAGGCACACAAGGCTTCTGTAATTTTCAGTGATGGTTTCACATTTCCTAATAAACATTTACTGCTTTTAAATGGGGGACAAAATAAATCTTTGTGGGACTGAAAAGAAAAAGATGGAGATAGATCTTTGCCAACACACTTCCCTTACAGATGAATGTTCCAAACAAATTTGAAATCCTTCATGTAACTGGATTTATTTTTCTTCACACATATTTAATTCTGCAGTACACCGAGACAAATTTCTAAAATGACTATTTGAACTTTATGCATTTCCTCCACATTTCTGACAACCAAGAAGTAGAGGGCAGCAGGCCCTCAGGGCCAGGATTTAAGTATCTGCCCTGTTCTGTAGAAATCGCCCTTCCAGCTTCCTTTCTTCCGAAGTGCCCACACCTGTGAGATGACGCAGGCTCTGGGCCTACAGCTCTCAAAGGCAGTGGGCGCTGCGCCATGACCAGCAGCAACCTCCTCCAGGAGCTCGTCAGAAACGCAAAGTTTCAGCCCCACCCCAATCTTACTGGACCAGGAAATCTGGGGGTGGAGCTGGCCATCCATCTGTGCTCTAACAAGCCCTCCAGGGGATTCTTTTAAGGGATGCACTTCTACTGGGAGAAGCTGGAAGGAACTGAATTTCTCTCTCTTTTGAGCTTTGATAGGGGCAAAAGAACACAGTCTGCCACTAACCAGAGACTCCAGTGCAGTTCGTTGGTGGTAGAATTTTAACACACATCAGGTAGAAAACATCAAGTAAACATGTGCGCCACGGTAAGTGCTCATAAGGCACAGAGAGACATTATTTTATTTGTTCCTAACAGGAAACAGAAAGAGTCCTCTCCTATTTTCCCTTAGTTCCACAGAGGAAGCTGAGGGATACCTCGGAGGACTGAACACAGAACAAGGGAGTCCGAATCCCAAGGTTCTCCTGCTACATTGTCCAGACCAGCACCCCAAGTCCAGTATGCACATGTATCCCCTGGGGCCGTGTGACCATGGAGATTCTGTCACAGGGGATCCAGCTGGGCGCGACGAGGTCCTGCCTCTCCAGTTGGCTCCCAGTGGTTCCACTTTGACTTGAGACCTAGAGAGCAGTGGCTGCACGTGCAAAATGCCTGGGAGCTTTAGAAACTCCCAACACATAGGCCATGCCTTAACTCATTTAATCTGAAATTCAAGAGAAACTTCTAATTGCCACCTTTAGATGAGTTTGAATTTCTGTGTTATCATCAGGACTCCATTGGGATTCCCCCAAAAAGTAGACTCTGAGACAAGAGCTTAAGTGCTGGGAGTTGATTTGGGGGGTTGATGCTGAGAAGCACAAAGAAGGGATTTGGGAAAGAGAGACTGGGGAAGAAGAAAAGCCAAGAGTGGGTGCATTTATGAGGGGGTTCCCTGGGGACAACTGGGGCTCATTCCTGCTGGGGACTCCTAGAGAACCAGATGGGTGTGTCCCAGAATCCTCCCCCAGGGGAGGGGAAACCTGCTGAGGCTCACTGGCTGACACCCAGGAGGCATAGTAGAAAAGCTCTCAGGCAGAGAAGCCAGGACTCAGGCATGGGCCTAGAGGGGCAGTTGGCACTAGGCATAAGAACTGTCTACCTTGGATGCGCTAGAGCTCCAGGCTGGGCAAAAGCAGCAGCTGCTCAATTACTGCTCTACCCTGTGCTCGATTGTCTTGGGAACGTACAAGCAGTTTCACAAGCATCACATCATTCTTTTCCTCTTCCCATTTTTGAGGTAAGACGATTTAATATCCAAATATATAAAGAAATCCTACAATTCAATAAAAAGACAAGCAACCCACTTTAAAAATGGGCAAGGGGCTTGAATAGATAACTCTCCAAAGAAGATATACTAATGGCCAATAAGGACATGAAAAGATGCTCAAAATCATTAGCACTGAAGAAATTCAAATCAAAACCACAATAAGATATCACTTGCTCCCTGGAGGATGGAAATTCTTTTAAAAAATGAAAAATAGCAAGTGTTGACAAGGTTGCAGAGAAAATGGATCCCTCATACATTACTGATGAGAATGTAAATGGTGCAGCCACTATGAAAAGCAATTTGGAGGTTCCCCAAAAATGTAAACACAGAAGTACCATATGACACAGCAATTCCAATCCTGGTTGTATACCCCATGAGAACTGAACACAGGGACTCACGCAAATTCTTCATAGCGCTATTATCCACAATAAGCAAAAGTAGGCACAACCCAAATGTCCCTCAGCAGATGAATGGGTAAGCAAAATGTGGTAGACAAATTAGATAAGCAATTTACATATCACGGAATATTATTCAGCCATAGAAAAGAATGAAGTTCTGATATGTGCTACAACATGGGTGAACCTTGAAAACATGCTAACTGAAAGAAGCCAGTGACAAAAGGACAAATATCATGATTCCACTCAAATGAAATACCTAGAAAAGGCAAATTCATAGAGATAGAAGGTAGATTAGAGTTGACCAGGTGCCTCAGAAGGGAGAATGGGGAGTTATTGCTTAAAGGGTGCAGAGTTCTTCTGGGGCTGGGGAAACAGTTTTGATAATAGACGGTGATGCTGGACAACACCGTGAATGGTCCCACTGAATGGTGCATTTGAAAATGATTAAAATGGCAAATTTATGTTAATAAAAAAATTAATTTTTTTTAAAAAGGGGAAAATCTTGGAATGATAGTCACCTTTTTTCTAAGGTTCAAAGTCTTCCTTAGGACTCTGTTTATATGAAGGAAGTTTCACCTTTTATTTCCTATGAGTTTCCTGGCTTGTTCTTTGGTTTGCTTTGCTTTTTTGTTTTATTGTCTGCAATTACAGGGCTTCTCTCAGCACAAAGCGAGTGACTATAGGCTTTGGGTGAATTATCACCCCAGTGTGGGGTTGCTTCTATTTCTGGAAAGCTCTTCTTCACAGGGCAGCCTGCCAGACCTCAGGAAGCTGATTAAAATAAGCCTGACTCTTGGCTGATCAGGTAGGGTCCTGAAACTGACAGGAACTTGGCAACCGTACTTGGAGCACCAGGTGTTTTAACTGCAGCATCTATTTTGAAAAGGAGATCAACCTGAGGCTCTGAGGGAACTTACCCACGGCCAGGAGGTTTCCTGCCCAAACACAGACCAGCCCTCTGGAAGTACAGCAGAGTCCTGGGGCTGGGATCCGGCCCCCGGAGTCAAGAGCCTCCCTCTCCCCTTCTCCCTCTCTGGTCACCTCCCAGGCCGCTATGGGCAGTTCCTGAGCCCGGGAGACCACAAGCCCCTGCCCGCAGCCCCTGGGATGAGGGCCGAGCTGTCAGCAGAGAGATTTAGAATGGCACGCTCATTTCTGACGCGAGGTGCTTGCCTGCACCTATGGTAACATGAAACCCAGAACGCTTTTTAGAGCAAAGATCTGTTAACTGCCATCGAGTCCATCTGGAGTGGTTTTCTGACAGCTGGAGCCACCCAGCAGAAAGCTCACTCTCCCTCAAGGTCAGGAACACCAGGTCCCACTTGGGCGTCTGCTCTGCTGTCCAGCATCAGTGCCTCGGCACTCAGGGGTCCACCTCGAGGAGTTGCCTGTGGTGGGAGGGAATCAAATCACATGCCATTGGTCCCAACAGCCTTCAGCTTTAGAGCAGGTGAGCGTCCTCAGAGCAGTCATGTTCCTCAGTCATGTTGACCTGTAACTTACTTCAAATAAGGTATTTGTAAAAGGGAGTAAAATGGGCCAGCCCAGACCTGGAGACCAGGAAACACTGTGTTGTATTAGTCTGGGTTTTCCAGATTTGTCTGTGTATAGATTAGATGTAGATAAAGATACAGGTGCAAATATTAAGAGATTTATTATAGAAAATGGCTAATGAGAGCATAGAGATTAGCAAGTCCATATTCCATAGAGCAAGCTGCAAGTTGGGAGTTCTGATGAATGTTTCAGTGAATTCTCCAGGAGAAGCTGGTTCATGGAAGTAGAGATGGAAATTCTTCTTTCTGACTGCTGAAATCATCCATCCTCCTTGTAAGGCCTTCACCTGATTGGATAGGGCTTCTCTCACTGCTGAAGGCAATCCCTTTGCTGATTGTAGATGCAATCAACTGACTAATGCTATAAATTCAGAAATAACCTCGCAGTAACCATCCAGCCAGTTCTTGCTTGACCAAACAACTGGACACCATAACCTGGCCACGCTGATACATGTAATTCATCATCACAGCAGATAGTTGTGGCAGAAAAACACAGGCATTTTCCAGAAAGGACCAGAGCCCAATTCACATGCAGACATACACCAGCCCAGGTATCCAGGGCCAGAGACTTCAACCACACATTGACTCCTTCAGAATCAGCTATGGCGCTTGCTTATGCAAGTTCCGTGCTGGGCAGGGAACAGTGGGGAGACTGCAGGGAAAAGAACAATATCCCTGCTCCCTTAGAACTTAAGATCAGGAGATCTACAAGGCAACAGACAAATAAACCAACAAAGTATCGGGCAGTGATTGAGTCAAATGTGGAATAGGATCAAGAATGGGGGTTGCAAGCTTTGGGGGCAGTTAGTGGCAGCTGTCTTTAATGACGTTAAAATTAAACAATAGTAATAATAATAATGAGCGTTTAACTCTCACAATAGCTGCACATTGTTGGTTAGATTAAGGCACTGCTTCTTGCCCCAGTGTTACTCTGCCTTTCTGAGGCTCTGCTGCCTTACTTAGGACCTTTAGAGAGCAGTGACACTTGGAAGCTTGGTTATGAAGATGCATGTGATCGGTGGACAGGGAGGACGTGCTGCAGGAGTGGAGGGGTGAGGGTTAAAAACTACACTCTGCCTGGGCCCCGTGGTACCAGCCCTGGGTAGGTTTTCACCACTGAGTTCTGGTTATTTAACCCACCTCTAAACCTCTGGGGGGGGACTGGGGGGGGGGAGCCCGTAAGCAACAAGGCCCTCCCCAGGCAAAGGCAGCTCCCAGGGGCCTCGCACGCGCTAGGGCATTCTCCCAAGACCATGAACCCTAATGAAGGAACAAGCAACCACACATGGAATGGAATGTAGAGTGGCATTCAAAGTCAGTTTTGCTCAAGGTCTGTTATAAGAAAATGGGCAAAGTTCTTTTAAGAAAGTGCTTTGTGAAAGCAAAAAAATCAGGGGAACCTGTTTCAGGAAAGGAAATCCTTCTGGAGCTGGGAAACATTCATTAGGAAGGAGGGGTGGAGGCCAGGGCAGGCCAGGGGCAAGCAGTGCTGGGTAGGCCTGGGAGGTCTGGGAAACAGAGGGGACCTTGGCGGGCCTGAGGAGACCACGGGCAGGTGAGGGCCCAGCGCCCGGGCTCTAGGAGACCCGGAGAGTATGCAGGGCACATGGACAGAGAGGGCAAGGCGTCCTGCCCACGGCCTTAGGAGGCCCTGCTGAGGCTGCACTGGTGTAAGAAAAAGCAAAAGGCATGGGTTGCCTTTTCTTTCTTTGTTTTCCTTTTCCTTCCCAAAGGGAATTGAGAAAACATCTAACCATTCTCCAGCTGCGGGGTTAGGGCTGGGTTGGGAGTGGGCGGGAATCAAGGGCCCTGTTTATTCTGCTCAGCTTGATGCCGTTCCCGGCCAGCCGGCAAACCTGGTGCCAATAAAGTCAAGAGATTTGAGAAAACAAAACACACCAAACCTCAGGGGTGTACAAAGACAGCGAGCCTCGCAGGCCCGAGGCAAACCGCCTCGGGTCCCAGGGCCCACCTCCCCTGTGAGGCCTGTTATCTTCTCGGTGTGTCCTAAGATTCCTCCTCTGCCCCTCCACAGCTGCTTGGGGACCTGCCCTGAAGTCGGGGTGCACACAGCCGGAGGCACGCCCCTGGGCTTGCTCTGAGGCATCATGTCACAGGCTCTGCTGATAGAGGACAGAGTCCCACCACTACCCATAGTTAAACGCTGCAGCTGGAACACCAATATCTGACACCATGGCTTGAGTCCAGACACCTGAAGGGCCTCACTGAGCCCTGGAGGTGGGTGGGGGTGAGGGAGGGGAAGGGGAGAGGGGGGTACAGTTAACCCTTTCCAGTCCTGCCTCTGCCAACTTCCGGCCCAGCCTTCAGAGACAGGGCCGCTCAATTGTGGGCTGGACATGGTGTCACCTGGACGGTTACTGCCGTGGGAAGAGAGCCAATCTGCACACAAAGGGTATGCCTTTTGTGAAACACAGACGCAGGTACAGGCAAACTCCGGATGTTCTCAATGGTTACCTGGATTTTCTGAATTTTTGTAGCAGCAAGTGCTGCTTCATCAGGAATAACAACATAACGCTAAGCAAGTGTCCTAAATGCCCATGTGCAGAAAGCACCCATGGCCGGTCATCCGGGCCGGGCGGTGGGGGTGGCTGCTGGGAGCTGTAGGCACAACGGCAGGCTCCGCCCTGATGGGATCGGCTCCCAGATCTGTCCCCGGCAGAGGAGCTTGGACACCAGTCACGGTGCTGCGCCAGGGCATGGCCGCAGCTGGGTGACATGGACAGTCCCTGGTTCAGGAGCACGAGAGCATCTACACGTCACCCGGCCCGAGCTCAGGACAGATTGAAGTGAGGACTCAAACTCCGCCTGGTCGGCAGCCACTGCAGCTTCAGCAGGGGCATGAGGGCAGAGGCAAGGCCACCTCTGGCCGAGCCTTGAGGGGTGCAGACTCTGTCACTCCCCCAGGGCCTTTCACCCAAGGAGCCCCGTGCTTGCTCCCCTCCCCTGATGGAGCCAGGAGCTCCCAGGGCATACCCAGCACCCTGGATGCTGGCATGGAAGAATAGACTGGCTAGGTTAGGGACACACCTTCCATCTGAGATTGACCCAAAGGACCGGCATGCGGGTCTCATGCATGAAGCTCTTTCAAAACCAATAAAATCATCCCCACCCCAGCATCTGTCCAGGACGACGGCCTAAGAACAGGAGCCAGCTACAGTAGATCCCCCCGAAGCAGGGCTCTGGGCCGCCCAGACACAATAAGGAGAAGGGGACACTCTCCCCAGGGCTGTGGACTCAGCACAACACAAAGTCCACTCTGCCTATACAGCCCTCCACCAACCAGCTCCCAACCCCAATATGAAAATAAGAAGTCAGAGCTCAAAGTCAGGGCCTCCCTTAGATGTGGTCCCCTGAGAGCCAACCCTTCTGTGGCTAACACAACTCTTTGGTTTCATTTTTTCCCAAAACTCATTCTAGACATGGCCAATGAGATCATTTCACTCCAATGCTGGGTAGGCAGTGGCACCATCTAGGGAACACAGATGAGCTGGCAGCTGGAGATGCTACCAACCGTATTTGGATGAACTTGGCCCAGAGCACATGAGGAGAGGCTCCTCGCATCCCGGGAGAGGAACCCGAGAGAGAGTGGAGCACCCACGGAGGCTTCACTCTGCCCGAGGTGATGGCCAGTCACTATCCCACTGGGTTTTATAACCACGTCATGAGGTGAGAGATACAGAATCCTGTTACAATATTGAGTCTGAGTCTCGGGATGGGAAACCTGTGCCCCAAGTCCTATGGTTAGTAACTGATGCTGTGAGGACAGAAGCAGCTGTTTCCACTGGCAGCATATCATCCCTCCCAGCCCCAGCCAGGAGACCTTTTAAAGAGAAAGAAAGGAATCAAGACAAGCGTGGGCAAGGAGAGCAGAGCAGAGAGCATGCAGTCTGCCTCCTGACCTGCCCCCCACCCTGAACACCTGGGAGTCAGCTAACCAGTTGCCTTTTATGCAGTGAAAGTAAGTTTGACAGATAAATGATTCGAGGTGGGGACTAGGCATCTTGGGTTTTTAACTAATACTCTCAGGTGAGTCTTATCAAGTGAGTGTGAGACATACAGCCCTAAAGTCTCCTGAAATTCTTTATAAATAAATGTTCATCGTGCCCCATGGTTCCAGGTTATTGCGGAGAAAGACTTTGCATCACTTCTTGTGGGGCTGCTCATACAGGACGACCCTCTACCCTTGTGAGTCTCACACTTTAAAGTCTGCAGGAATTACGCTGCGGGGACCTTCTAAAGTGCAGAGTCCCATTCGGAGGGTCTGGGCTGGGGCCAGGTGATGCCGACACTGTTGGTCCATGGACCACACTGAGTATGAGGATGCGGGATGGGGAGGGCACAGGTGGGTGGAACCACCCATCCCCTCAGTCCCCAGGCTATCACAAATAGTGACCACACAAACATTCCCTTCCTCTTTGTGTTACCTGACATGGAAATGTTGGAAGCTCTGCCTAGAATTGGGATTCTTAATGTCAACTGGGCTGCAGATACCAAGAAAAGCAGTGGGATCCCTCAGCCTGGAAACATAACACACAGGCCTCAAAAGTTCTGCCTTCAGTTGTGGAACTGTAACCCACACCAAACTTTGTAATCTGTTATATAACCACTTTTTACAATGTACTGTGAAATTTATTGCTTTTTTTGTATATATGTTACATTTTACAATGAAAATGTTTTTTTTCCCTTAAAGTTCTGCCTTCAATTTCAAGGTGTCTTTGGATTCTCCAAACTCACTTGTGGACCAGAGGGAGAACGTAAAATGCCTCTGATGTGGGCAGGCTTTGCCCTCTGGCATAGATTACAGAGATAAAAGAAGACCATGGTCATACCTTTTTTGAATGAAAATGCAATTACTTTTAAAATAGCAACATACATATTGATGGCTACTTCATAATTTAAAGGGATACAGAGTAATCTAAACATTGGAAGACTGCTTCTTTCTTGGAAGTGAGGTCTAGCCATCTTCTGAGTCAGCATGAGGAGAGGGGAAGGAGAGGGGATTGAGAGTTTGATTTACTCTGTTGAACTCTTAGGAACTCTACAGAGTGAAAACCAGTGCTGTAGAGTGCATTAGATAAAAATAAACACCTGTGTACAAACTAAGATGTGCCAACTCTTTTCTAGCCCTTCTTAATCCAATCCTGACTTTCCTCATTCTATGTGAAAGAGTAGAGCATCAGCTTATTTTTCTATTGCCTATTTGATATTGCTCCAAATATCAAAATTTTAGGAACTGTTATTAGGGGAAAAATAAAGGAAGCATATTCTCTATCCCGAAAATGCTCTGAGGTACTGTTTGGGAACATCTGTGAGAAAGGGCAAAGCCTCACCACTGTGCTAATGTAATTCCTCCCATAAATGTGCCCATCCATAGAAAGTTCCAGCCCAGAAAGTCACCATTTTCAGAGGAAAACTGAGCAATATGTCCTAAATCTGAAATAGAAGTAAAGTGTTAATGCAGATCCCATGTACCAATGAAATCTGGAATACAGAGTTTTTTTTTAATTTTTTATTTTTTGTAGGGATGCAATTTCCCCAGTGTAGACTGTGTCTGTTCAGAAAAGTCATCCAAATGTATAAATGAGGTGGCAATGGGATCGCTGCATGCCCTATCGCTGTCACTCTGGAGCACTGGATAGGACCCTGCAAGGTCTAGTTAATTCTCCACGGGGTGCATCCTGTTTAACTTACTCTCTATTATTCATGAACACACAGACGCCATGTGGTTGCATAGTAACATGTAGGTTTTCTTCAGTAAAGATGCAAATGATTTCTGCCCCTCAGAGAAGGCTACAGTTCTATTGATCTGTAGGAGATTAACCAGTTTGTCTCTAACGTAAAAGCTTATGTCAGCATACCTTTCCCAAATACCTATATAAAGGACCTCTGATGTCACACGCTCTTTGAGCAAGCATTACTGTCCTGCCGGTTCCTTCCATCATGAATTCAGCAAATTTCGGACACTTCGTATTTGAATAAGAGGCACATTTTTAACTCTTTTAAATTTCTTTCTGACAATTGCATTATTTTCCTTGGGCGCCAGTCTCATAAAACAAACATTCCAGGAAGCTAGGACTTTCTCACACACCCTAAAGGCTGGAGATAGGGTGAAATCATTCTCACAGCCCCTACTTCTGCGAGAACCAACCTGCCATGATGAAGACCGTTTTCATAAAAATGTCCTTTTCATTTTCTCATGATTTCCTTCTGACTTATAATGATTTGCCCACTCATGACCTGCCCTTCCTTTTTCTTGAGGAATTGGAAAGTATGAGTGGGATAATGGACAGAAAAATTGACTTGGGAGATGAAGAATATTCTAGAACCACAAATGGCTGCCTCTCCCCTCCCTGGCTCCTGCCTCCTCGAGGAACTTCCTCCTTCTCCTTCTCCTTCTCCTTCTCCTTCTCCTTCTCCTTAAATGCATAGCACTCCCTAACATACAACAAGGTTTTGAAAACCAGTCACTAGAAAAAAATAAACAACAACAAAACAGTCACTGTCAGTGTTACGCTGGCAATGTGCAGCTGTGGAGAAGGAGAGGAGAGTCCGAGTTCATGGTATTTGCCTATATCTGTGGAGTAAACGTTCCCACCGTGGCTCATTCAAGCTACCAACAGGTTATCAAGAGGCTTGCAAAAACTGACTGTCCCAAGAAGGTAGGAGCTGGCTCCGTCCCTCCACCAGTTCATTACCATTTTTCATTTCTTTTCCTCAGAGCAGGCTTTAACGTGCCTACTATCACCTTAAGACTCTGTTAAATGCAGACTCTGATGTAGCAGTTCTGGTATGGGGCTGAGATTCTATGTTTCTAGGAGGCTCCCAGGTGAAGCCGAGGCTGCTGGTCCAGGGACCCCACACACTACAGAGTCTCCATGCCAGCAGTCTTCAACCTGGCTGCACACTAGAATTACTGGATGCATTTTAAAATGCTGCTGCCTGGGTCTCACTCCTAGGGATTCTGATATCATTGGCTAGGGTGTGACCTGGGCATCAGGATTTTTAAAGCTCCCTGCACAATCCCAGTGTAAAGACGCGTGTGGGAATCCCTTGGCTTCCAGCAATGTTTCCCAAACAGGGATCCCATGACTTCTTTGTGATAAGTTTTCAACTGGATTGTACATTTCTGGAAAGCTGCAATGGTGTCCTCATGGCCCGTGGTGTCCCAGGTCTTCTTACCCTGGTGTGAGATGCTTGGCCTTAGTGATGACTGGCAGTGAAGGGGGATTTCACCTACAGGGATGGATGGATACCAGGAAATCCCAGAGATGCCATTGCTGCTTGTGGGAACTCACATGAGCTCCAAGGACCATGGAGGATCAACCTGCATGTTTTACAGGGTAATACAGTTTCAGCAAAACATGCCCATCACAACAAACTAGTGCTGTGAATTTAAATTGCACTGGGTTTATGTATACTGAATTTATAAACTTGGTTTGGTTTGATATTTGTCTAAAATCTGTGAGTGTCAGAGCTTCAGATCCACTTTGAGGGTTGTACAGATTTAGATCAATTATCATTAAATCATTTAAAGCAACAACAGAAAGGAACGAAGATTTTTTCCCCTTTTAATTTATGGCATTTGTACTATATCCAACTTTGATAAACCAACCCTGGAAGTCCTTTTATATACCGGGTACTCAGATGTTCTCTCCTTGACTGATTAGTTGCAGAGCCAACAGGAGCTGCACAGATGCTGTTTGAACTTAACATGAGGGGGTGAATTTTCACCACAGTCCAAGTTCATCCGGTCAATTTCAGCTGAGACACACTCCGCATGTTTTGGCATCAAAGGCCAGCCCTGCATGTAACCCAGAAAGCAAACTGTCTGTGAGCTGTGATGTGAGGGAAGCCAGCAGTTTTCTGGTCCCTAATTACTGCCCTTTGTCTCTCACTCCAGCAGTAGGGTCTCTATTGTAGGTTAGAGCAGGAAGTCACTGCCCCCAACAAAATGGCAAGGACAATGACTGAGAGGAATGGAGAATGGAATATACTCCTTTAACTCTGAATTCCAACCAGGCACCAGATACCTAAATCCTCACACAATCCACGACAGTAACCACTATTATCCCCCACATTACAGATTAGAGGCTGAGGTTCAGGGAGGTTAAATTTCTCATCAGAGGTCACACAAATAGTAAATGGAAGAGTTGAATTTAAGACTCAGATCTGTCTGGCTACCATACTGTAATTGCTTCATTGTCCAACCCACTTTTGGATTACTTGGTTCTTAAAGCAGTTAGTTTCTAGAAAACTAAGGAATGGGGCACAGGGCAGGAGGTTTTGATGGGAAAAAAAAGAATGTTAGAAATACAAGGGAAGAAAAACCCTGGGACCCAGAGAAATATCTCAAGGAGATAGGAACCAAGTGGAGTTTGTCAGGGGAGTTTCTGTGGGACACAAAAGTAAGTTGTTCTGTGGAGGATGGGGGGGGGGGGGGTTTGAAAGAGAGAGGACACACCAGGCAAACTCTGCTGTCATCTTGAAGTTTCCTGGTTCCCACTATAATAACTTGCTAATTATTTAGTATTTATAACCAAGTTCCATAATGAATTTAAAGTAGTTATCAGCTGCATATTTATTCCAACCATCCATCCATTAAGCTTCAGGAGGGCTCAGAATACATCTGTTAGTATCTTGTCCAGTACTCTACCAGAGAAAGAATAGATGGTCCTAACAGTGAGGTCTCTGGGAAAACATACGGAACCTCTTATTAAAAAAAGAGAAAAAAATTGGGCGGGCCACAGTGGCTCAGCAGGCAGAGTTCTTGCCTGCCATGCCGGTGCCTGCCCATGCAAAATATATATATATATATATATTGTCCACATAAATGAAAAATTGTTCCAGATATTGCTGCCTCTACGACTCAGCACAAGAGACAGTCAGTTGAGACCTTGGAATGAACAAGAAGAGAAGCCATTTAGTGAGCTCTCAGGTTCCAGCCAAGGTCCAGTTGGGTCCTCCCTATCTGAAGGGTGCTCCCATGGTAAACCACCTAAGCTCTCTGGATTTCTGCCCCAACCGAGCTCTACTGAACATGAAGTCTCAGTCGGGCCACATTTGGTTTCTGGGCTTTCAACACCAAGGTCTACCCTGTTATCCAGATCTGTCAGCCTCTGCTCTTACCTGGGTCCTCTTAGTTCCCGACTCAGGGCCACCCACCCCAGCTTCAGACAAAACTGAGCCACATGCAGACCTGTCCCCATCTCCAGACTGAACTGGAGCAACAACAACGCACCCTGCCCCAGATGGCTAGAATTTTTACTTTTTGTTTTTTTGCAGTGTTTTTTACATTTTTTGGTCACCACTCTTATTTTCAGACCCATCATTTTTGCTGCTGAATGTGTGCATTCCTCTAACAGTCTCTTTTTTTTTTAACTTTTTTTATTAATTAAAAAAAATTAACAAACAAAACATTAAGATATCATTTCATTCTACATATACAATCAGTAATTATTTTTTTAATTAATTAAAAAAAATTTTTTAATTAAAAAAATTAACAAAACATTTAGAAATCATTCCATTCTACATATACAATCAGTAATTCTTAATATCATCACATAGTTGCATATTCATCATTTCTTAAAACATTTGCATCGATTTAAAAAAAGAAATAAAAAGACAACAGAAAAAGAGATAAAACAATAACAGAGAAAAAAAAGATTATACATACCATACCCCTTACCCCTCACTTTCATTTACCACTAGCATTTCAAACTAAATTTATTTTAACATTTGTTCCCCCTATTATTAATTTTTATTCCATATGTTCTACTCTTCTGTTGATATAGTAGCTAAAAGGAGCATCAGACACAAGGTTTTCACATTCACAGAGTCTCATTGTGAAAGCTATATCATTGTTCAATCATCATCAAGAAACACGACTACTGGAACACAGCTCCACATTTTCAGGCAGTTCCCTCCAGCCTCTCCACTACATCTTGAACAACAAGGTGATATCTACTTAATGCATAAGAATAACCTCCAGGATAACCTCTTGACTCTGTTTGGAATCTCTCAGCCATTGACACTTAAGTCTCATTTCACTCTTCCCGCTTTGGTCGAGAAGGTTCTCTCAATCCCTTGATGTTAGTTCTCAGCTCGTTCTAGGGTTTTTCTCAGTCCCTTGATGCTGAGTCTCAGCTCATTCCAGGATCTCTGTCCCACGTTGCCAGGAAGGTCCACACCCCTGGGAGTCACGTCCCACGCAGAGAGGGGGAGGGTGGTGAGAGTGCTCATCATGTTGGCTGGAGAGAGAGGCCACATCTGAGCAACAAAAGAGGCTCTCTTGGGGGTGACTCTTAGGCCTAAATTTTAAGTAGACTTGACCTAACCTTTGTGGGGTTAAGTTTCATGTGAACAAACCCCAAGACTGGGGGCTCAGCCTATAGCTTTGGTTGTCCACACTGCTTGTGAGAATATCAAGAATTCAACTTGGGGAAGTTGAATTTTTCCCCACTCTCACCATTCCCCAAAGGGGGCTTGCAAATACTTTTCCAGTCACTGATCAAATCACTCTGGGATTCATCGGGTGATCACTCTGGACAAACCAACAAAATCTCATGTCCTAACTGAGAGTCCAATTACTTATGACATTCAATCAAACTATCTACATGAGTTATATTAGGAAATGCTCTAGTCAAAATACAAATTTTGTAACAAATAAACATTTTTTGCTTTAGTCTCACACATAAGGTGACATTTTAAAGTATTAATTATCATCTATTTTCAGCACCCTGCAATAATGACATTCCTTTGTTCTTCCTCATGCAAAAACATTTTTAAAATTTGTACATTGTGCATTTCACTATTATTATACACTCTAGGCATTCCTAGGTTATACCATCTCGATATTTACCATCTATCTTTCTTTCTGATTTCATTTATGTCCCCAGCCCTCCTCCCTCTATCATTCTCACATGCAGCTTCATTCAGTGTTTTAACATAATTGTATTACAGTTAGGTAATATTGTGCTGTCCATTTCTGAGTTTTCATATTCAGTCCTGTTGCACAATCTGTATCCCTTCAGCTCCAATTACCCAATATCTTACTCTATTTCTATCTCCTGATGGTCTCTGTTACCAAGGAGATATTCCAAGTTTATTCACTAATGTCAGTTCATATCAGTGAGACCATACAGTATTTGTCCTATTGTTTCTGGCTAATCACACTCAGCATAATGTCCTTAAGGTCAATTCATGTTGTTACATACTTCATAACTTTATTCTCTCTTACAGCTGCATAATATTCCATCTTATGTAAATGTCACAGTTTGTTTAGTCAACTGTCTGTTGATGGACATTTTGGCTGTTTCCATCTCTTGGTAATTGTTAATAATGCTGCTATAAACATTGGTGTGTAAATGTCCATTTGTGTCCTTGGCCTCGTGTCCTTTGGGTAGAGACAGCATATAGATGGGTCCTGTTTTTTAATCCATTCTGCCAGACTATGTCTTTTAATTGGAGAGTTTAATCCATTAACATTCAGTGTTATTACTACTTACTTCTACTATTTTCCCTTCCGGATTTTATATGTCATATCTAATTTTCCTTCTTTTTACCTTTACTCATAGTCTTCCTTTCTACACTGTTCTCCACTAGAGACAGATACGAAGACAGAAGAGAGAGAGAGAAGAGTCTTACAATCTCTTTTACATATTAAGTGCTAGAGGAGTCTCCCGTGGGCCATTGGATCCGGACTAATTGTGTATAAAGCAAGTCAGTGGGGTCTGAAGGACATTTTGACCGTCTCTTCAGGAGTAAAATACATCAGTTCACTGAAATTGAGGCACCTGTGCTGGCAGCGCAGAGATTTCTTACTTCTTTGGTCTCAGCCTTGTTCAGGATGCTAAAGGTTCCCAAATAAGAGACCTGGGAATAAATGGTGGCTTCATGCATATTTCTTTGGATATTTAAACTAGTATTTGACACACCTTTTCTACTCTGGTTTGAAAGGGATACACCCAATGTATTTGTCTTAGATGGGAAACAAAATCCAAAATTGTATTAAAATAAATGCAAAAGTGTATAAAAGATGGATGGTGGTTCAGATTTCTAATTTATATGTATTAAATCATAACTCTCCCCAAAGAAGCCAGTGCAAGCATTTCATTTCTCCACTTACAGCTTTGGTGACTGCATATTCTGGATGTCCTGGCACATGGAGTGAACGCAATAAATGCCGAAATAATATATTAAATGTACAATCTAGCTCTCAAATTCAACTTACATTTAATTAATGCAACATTTTACTTGGTTTTTGCTTTTGCTTTTCTTTGTTTTTACCAAAGTTGAGCCAAATCTCAAAAGCATGGGGCAAAATTCCATAAGCAAAAAATTTCTCATAGAGAAAATTAAGTTAAAACAAAAATCAAGCAGTGATGATTCAAATGCAGTTTTGTCAGTAGTTCCTATTCCAATATCATTATCTTTTACATTAATTAACCCCTGAGCTAAAAGGGAATCTTTCAGATTCGATTGGAAATCAAAAGAGCTCAAGCTGTAGAGAGAAACTTCACCATTTGCCACAGTGTCAAATTAAATGTAACTCCTGGGGAAACAGCAAAATTGTTCTGTTTGTATGAGGTACGTACAAATGCTTAAAATGAAGCGCTGTGGAATTTTTCCAAATCATACTTTCTAGTTTCTTGATGAAGAAATATTTTCCCATTTTAATTTGAACTGGTGGTAAGAACTGTGATTAGTCAGAAGATGGGGTTGTAATTGTGGGCGCCTCCACACCAGCCCCAGCAGGCACTGTGTTCAACAGCTGTACCTTCATCTTTATCCAAAAGGTGGGGGGTTTCACGTTAGCAGTGAGTTCCTTGGTTTCTTGGACTGGATGGGTCATTTAAAAGGTGACCTATGACCTTTCTTATTTTAAAAACAGAACAAAGATTTACGGGTCTGTAAGAGAGGTCAAGAAAAAAACAAACTCATATCCTCAGACTCCAGCCAAACACAAGTGAATTCCCACAGGTTCTAAACTGAAATCAATCTGAAGAAAGTATTAGCAAACAATTTCACAGCCAAAGGAAGTAGGAGAAAAAGGAGAAGAAAGGGGAGGGGGAAGGAAGAAAAGGAGAAGGAAAAGAAAAGGAAGAGAAGGATATGAAGGGAAGGAAAGGAAAGGGAGGGTAAAAGGAAGGAAGGAAAAAGAATGCCATTCTTCTTCTCTCTTTTGGACTTCCTGAGAAATTTATTTTATAATAAAAAGTAAATAAAATCAAATTCATTACAGTCTCTTAGATTTATATATTCTAAGTATTCAGCTGCTTGATATCCAGAGTACTGAGTCAAACTTTTGCTCTACTGTCAGAGGCAGCATTGTGCTATATAAAGAAAGCTAGAATAAAATAATAAAACTTTGGTTATGAAATTACTGAAGGAAAAATGCCTTAGCTTGTGTTCTCCCAGAAAAGATGCGGAGACAAGGATTTAGGGGCAAGTGGGTTATTTAAAAGAGAGGGGATCCCAAGACGCTCAAATGGGAGGAAGGGCATGATACAGGAAAGGTAGAACAGCCAGTAGAAGATGCTTCAGTGTGGGGTTATTAGCGCTTTGGGCAATGAGGCTAGATCCCACCAGGAGCCCTCCCAGCCAGCATGCCTCCGAATCGCCCCAGCTCCCATCCTTCGTTGCTTCTAGGGGTTTTGACCCCAGGCTGTCCCTCCTGGATGGACATGCCAGAGAAGAGTTCTTAGAAACGTTGACAGTGAGTTATAGCTGATTGGGTTTCCTGATGTCCAGTCCTAGAAATCGGTTAATAACTATGATCTGCCTTGCCCCTCTCTCCACCCCCATGCTTGCAGACCCCATGCTTTCTCCCTGCTCCTCCTCTCCACATTAGACTGACCCTGACCCCACTGGAGAAAATGGCCAAAGGAGCATCCTCTGATACTTTTGGGTTGCTGCAATGGGGTGAGAAGGCACAGACCCAGCCTTCAAAAGGGTTTAGAAACACTTGCAAGAAAGAAGGTCTTGAGGGAGAGGAAACAATGGAGTGGAATTTGAAAGGGAATTTAAATTCAATCAAAGTTGAGGGTTTGGGGGACAGGGAGGAGTCAAGGAGCCTTTCCCTGTGGCTGTGTTTACAAAAACCACCATCAAACCCTTTAGCAATTAAAAAGTAATACCAATAAAATATACGGCATCAGTAACTTGGTGGTTTTCAAGAAGCCGGGCTCTTCCAACTTTCAGAGCATGGGAAGGCAGGTGGAAGCCTACATGCTTTTCTCCCCCTCTGTTTGGCACAGGGAAAGATTTCCAGGGGGAAGTTTCTGGAGCAGCTTGTCTCAATTCCATGGCACCCCAGTGAGTCCCCTGGAAGCCTTGGCTCAGACTCCAACCCAGGGAGCCCACCAAGACACCCCAATTCTAGGAGAAGTCATCCCAGGTTCAGACTCCCCAGGGCTCCAGCAGTCACTCTAAAAGTGACATGGCTGAGTTTGTCCCCAAATGACCACAGCGTGACCACTAGCTTCATGGCTGATGTGAACTTTACTTGCCCTTTCTGCCCACTGATGTCAGGATCTTGGGGGGGAGCTTTGTGCTCTGCCCATAGGTTTGTCCAGCTAAGGCAAGATTGTCCGTCTTGCCTAAACCACAACTCTTGGCTCCTTTCACTGGGAAGAAATGCAAAACTGGATGATGCTGTCCCATCACAGCCCTGCTGCCCTAGAATCTTGTGCCAGAGGCGGGAGTTTTGTCCCCTAGTATCCTGCCCAGGCTGCACATCCTGCCAGCCTTGGGTCCCAAAGACCCACCCAGGCCTGTGAAAGTGGATGCCGCCCCTGCCGGAGCCGTCCAGCCTGGTTCCCTCGGACAACCCCACTGGGAATCCACACCAACCCAGACCCAGAGCTCCCAAGGACTCTTCTTCCCACACTAAGTTGCCCAACACACACACATACATACATGCACATACAGACACACATGCAATACACACACACACATTCACACAAGAATTTTCAAACTCTTGCCTTGGATCAAGCAGAGATACCTCTACCTGCAATTGCCAATGTGCATTGAAATATCCCCAAATGTTATTTAAAACTGGAAAAGTGGGATGGGTACCTCCCTGACTCATCTTGTTGACGTGTGAAAGCGAGTTTTCTTCTGAGACATGAAAACATAGATCCTAAGTGTCTACAGGGAATTCACCCTATAGCACTGTGCCACCACTATCCCATGAGCCAGACTCGATCTATTCTGATGCTAACAGAATTTCACTTTCTGTCTTTTGTTTTCTTTTTAAACCAGGATTTCTTTACTTGAGTTCTGGGGATACCCAAAGAGATTATAGATCAAAACCAGAGGGCCCTAAACTTGGATGGGAAAACAATGACTCCTCTGTTTTTGCTAACTTCTAACTAAAATGTGGCATTCCCTCCCTCTGTGAGTGCAGGAGGCAAGCCACCAACAGAATACACAGATGGTGCAGATATCTCAAAATATCATCTACCCTCTTCACCAGGTCTGGAAGGTGTGGGGGTGCTCAGCCCACAGCCCTTCACACCAGGCTGACGTTTAAGGCCTCAGTCCCAGAAGGAATCCTGGGAAGACCCCAGCCCAGCCCTCAGCCTGGGCTGCTTCTCCTCCGACTGGCAGGCCATTTGTCCTTCAACCTCCATTGGTCCCACCTTCTCCTATGGGGCTCACACCAGCCAGGGCCCCCTTTCTCCTTCCAGCAGTGGCCTACAAGGAAAGTGCACACCTCTCTGGGCCACTGGTAAGAATCATGCAGGGCCCTTCCCGTGGCTTTCTCCTTCCACACAGTCTATCATAAAGCTGACACCAGCCCTTTGTAACCCACCCCAAACTTCAGGGGTCCCCACTTGGCTCGTCCCATGGTGGGATAGTGCAGGGGAACCTGATGTCTCTCCCCTAGACAGACACCATCCTCCCAAGCCTCTTCAGCATCCTCCACTCAGACTGGAGGGGTGCGCCCCAACCATGGTAGGACCAGTTTCAAAACGACTTGTCTTGGCAAGGCAAGGGGTTCTGTGCACCAACTTGTACTTGGCATCCATGACTCTGTTCTAGCTTCTGGAGCCTCAGCTGAAACCAAGACAGAAAGAGTCTGATTTTGGCACATTTATTTAAAAGACAAGCTATCCACGTGTGCTTGTGGGATGTCGCCGAGGGCAAGAGGCACCAGGTGAGTGCTTGGGCTTGTTAATCCTGGAGGGTAGACAAGGGCTCCCCAGGAGGGACTCCAATTTAGAAAAATCACAATGTTCCCAGGATCCTGCAGAAGTGTGGGCAGTGGGGGGCTCCAGTGGTATCACTGTAACTGAGCCCGGAGGGTGACTCTACACAATCTCCCACTGGAACTTTCCAGGGGAGCTGGAAAAGGATCTGGAAACCTCCTTCTGCTTTATGTTGCCATCATCATCAACAGCGTTTACACGTGCTCTCTGCCCAGCCACGCTCCCAGTAACATTTTCCCATTAAGCCTTGACAAGCCCTCTCATACCAGTGCTATTCTTAAGCAGCATTCTATGAATGCAAGAACCAAGACCTTAGTGAGGCTGAGTAACTTTCCCAAGCTCCTTCTCTGGAGATGAAACTTGCAGAGAGGAAGGTGATGCAAGCACTTTAGGGAAGCTGGTGGCCTGGGACACTGACCTATGAGCATGTACACACACACACACACACACACACACACACACACACACAGAGGCAGCCTCCATGCCTTCTCCATGATGCCCCTGAATTCTTGTAAAACTGGTGATCAGGTGCCAAAAAAAAAAAAAAAAACGAAAGTGAAAGCCAACACCTATCCACTTATAGTAAGATGATTCACTTTATCCCTCTGAGTTGTGGAAGGTAGTGGAAGAGGGACTCCGAGAAGGCTAGGGTTAAAGTTCACCTGAGCCAAGGGGTCTCAGGTATACATCTCTGAACTCACCTGTGCATCCTTCTTACCTTCTCTTCATTCAACATTCCACTTGGGGCCACCACAAAGTTGCTCCAATCTCTGACACGACACCCCAAACCTTCCCTCATCAAAATTAGTTCTAGAGTACTCCAAGAATGTCAGCCATGTGGCCTCTTAGAAGTGACCATCCCCATTTGGATGGTAAGAAATCCCCCTGTGGCTTCCATTGCTTCCTGATGGTTCCTCCATCATGACAACGTATCTCACATGCCGGAGAGAACCTGGCATGCACATAGTTTACAGTTGTCAGTTGAAGACTGTGTGCATTTGCAGGGCCTGGATCATGGTAGAAGGTAGAAGAACCAATAAAGCAACACCTTCAACCACTTTCCAACAAGGGTGGCGAACTGCATTCCTAAGGGTATGTCCACCCCCAGGACCAATGGTGACTTCACGCTCTTCTAAAGCCACAGAAAACATAGTAGCAGTACAAAAGCCCTTAGCTCTCTGATTCTCTTGGAAGGCTCTCCAAGTGCAGGGAGGCTCCACCCTGGACTGGCCCCATGGTGGCTTGTTTCTTCCTGAGCTCCCCACAAGACCATCCCTCTCTGCCAGCAGAGGAGAAGACATACATCTGAGCAGCCTCTGCACTTCATGCACAGACTTGCACATACAGACCCAGGCTGCATACTTAATTAATTAATGCATGAATAAAGAAATTGATTACACAGTTATTAACAACTAAGTTTTATCAGCCACATTAATTTATGTTTGCCTGAATTGGGGCTTTTCTTAGAGCTGGGTGAAATAATAGTTTTGGGGATGAATCATGTCCCCCACAAAAGACATGTTTCAATCTCAGTCCCCATTCCTGGGGCTGTGAACCCATCTGTCAACAGGACCTTTGAGGCTATTATCAATTGATGTTATTATCAGTTGGGTTGTGGGCTCATTTGTGGGCAGGATCTTTGAAGACCTTACTTAGTTGAGGTCAAATGAGTTCAGGGCGGGTCTTACTTTATATGACCAGAATCATTATAATGAGAAAAGTCTACACAGAAGCAGATGACTAAACAGGAGAAGTCATGTGACAGAGGCAGCAATGCAAGTTGTGAAATCCGACGGATTACACCAAGTCAGCACCCAAAAGTTACACCCCAGGAGTAGACAAGGCCTGTTGAGACCTTGATTTTAGAACTTCTAGCCTACAAAACCATGAGACAATAAATTCCTATTATTTGAGCCAACCCACTGTATGGTGTTAGTCACAGCAGTCCTGACAAACTGAGATGGATAGCTATTGGAAGATGATTATGCCTTGTCATTGTGTGAAGAAATTTTATTCCTCTTATAAAACCACAATTAGGTATTATTTAGAACTCTTAAAGATGCAAATGGAAGATGCTCTGTGCCAATGTGAGGGAAGGAGAGGAGAAAGTATTAGTTCATCCAACAGCAAATCCACTGTCTGGACTTCAGGACTATTGACCAGGGAGTCAAGATGTCCTCTGTCTCTGCAAATAGATCCCTGGAGAAGAACTCTACTGGTCCTGCCTGGGTCATGCTTTCCCAGGACTGGTCACAGGGCTCAAGAAGCGGAGAATTCTCTGATTTGCCATCTTTGGTTTCATGCCCTCCTTGGTTGACAGCTCCACCTGGACTGGGAAGGGAAAGACAAAACCTAAATATCCACCCCTGGGTCTCCCACTTTCTGGTCTTCCCTGAATCTCTGTGTCTCTCAGGTCTGACCCTGACACTTAGCGAAAGGCAGAATGGTGTGGGGGGTCGGGGGGAACTCAGCTCGATCGCTGCATTCAAGTTGCTTTGAAGCATTTACAAGTGTAAAAAGGACTCAGAGGTTTTTAAAGAAATCTGTGTCCAAAAAGATGTCAGTAGAATGCAAGCTGGGTGGACAAAAAGAGTTTTTCGCCATTCAGGGAAGCCTGGACAAGCCCCCAGTTTTTAAACAATTGACCTTTCCAGCTGCAAAAGATGGAGAGGGTGAGATGTCACCCAAACAACTACTGATGAGGCAAAGAAGACTGGGGGCGATGAATAGGAAGTGGCTAAGCATGCTTCTGTTTGGTGCTCCATTGCCCCAATTGGGACAAACATCCTGGAAATAAGGAATTCTGGAGAGAGATGTCTTCTTCCAGGTTTGAAGAAATTAGAATGAAAGTCAGGTGAAGTAAAACGCCAAGAAGGAGGTGAAGCCCAAGGATTACTCAGGGATGCAGGGCACTCACAGGTGAGGCAAGGCCACCTAGGAGGTTGGAATGATGCTGGAGGATGCTGGCCACATGGCCAGTGGAACCCCAAAGGCAGATAGAAGCTCCATTGAGGACAGCCAACTGGATGGGACAACGTTTACTCACATAGAGAAGAGACAGAGCCAGGCCAGTTCACTAGTGGGTGCCAATTCTCCCTGGCCCATGGGTCTCTATCTGCAGCCGATGCAGGGAGATGGCCTGCATGCACCCTTTTTGTGCCATAGTGAAGGATGCCACCCCTTCCTCATCAGGAACTGATAGAGCAGAGGGGGATGAGCTGGATGCCTTAAATCTTACATGCTTCAGCCAAGTGTCTCCTATGCATGCTTACATCTGCCTGGGACAAAACAGGAAGGAATGTGCCACAGGCCACATCTGCTAGAGGATGAGTTTACATCAAGGCACCCCCATGAAGGGAGTCAGCTGGCATTTATCATCCCTTCCTGGGAGGCAGGCTAACACAGTCTTGAGTGCAGGGTTTATTTGTAGGACCGAGTTTATTTGTGGGCTGTTCTCAGAGCACCCCCTACCACACTCACCCTCAAGCCTATCCTGCTGCAGACAGACCTTGCCTCCAGCCTTGTTTGGGAGTCTTTCCTTAAAAAACCAGTTTGGTGTGGAAGAAAGAGGGACCATGTTGGAGTCAGACTTGCATTAAATATTTAAGCTGCATTTCTCCTATAAGCAATGCAACAACAAGAGGAGATAATACATGTAAAGCACTGGCCTGTAGAAATGCCAGTGTGATGGTCGCATAATTTTTCCTTTGTCCTGGGACCAGCCCTCCTCCTGACCTTAGTCCTGGATTCCGGATGTACAAGGACCACACCTAGAGCCTTGGGTATGAAGTTGCCATCCTGGGCTCCAGCACACAACTGCTGCACGCTGGTCACCATGCCAGAGCCCTGCCACCAGCCACCTCTCTGCAAGGCCAAGACCTCTGCTGGCCACCTGGCCCCTGGATCCACCTCCACCCCCAGACTCTCTAGTCATTCCTCACACTCCCATGGCTCCAGCTGGACAGATCCCAACGATCTGCTGGGTAGTATGAGTTTCCTGATTTCTTGCTTCTGTTCATTTTGTCACCTGCCCAGCCCAGGTCTGTCACTCAGTGTGCAACTCAACCTACAAACTCACTTGTCCTTTGTGGCATCAAAAAGGATAGTCTATCCTTATCTCTAGGCCCAGGTAAAACTGCCACTAATTGTGTCCATTGTCAACATAGCAATAAAAGAAAAACTCTTCCTGCAACCTAGGCCTTTGCAGCTTTGTTGAGCTGTTCACGAGTCAGGCAGCATGTAGAAGGCAGCTCCACTGAGGGAGTGGAAAAAGGAGGCTCACAGCCGGCAAACATGGGAGCAGGTGAGGAGATCCTCTGATTGGCTGGTAGTGCGTTTCCATTTTAAAGAGTGGGGGCCTCATGGGCGAAGCAGATTGGGCATGCATGTCCAATCTGTTAACTCTCTCTCCTGGACTGAAACTGGTTTTATCACCAGGTGTTACTTGTCAGCAACACTACAGGCTGTGTTCCATTTTCTTGGAAACCCCCGGAGGTCAATGGTTTTCATCTTCTGGAAGCCCTTCTTGGAAAGGGGTCCTTTCCCTGCAATACCCCATAAAGGTGGCCGTGTTCTTTAGCAACAGCTTACAGCAGAAACAAACTATCCCAAAATCTCAAGGGCTTAACACAAAGAAAGTTTACTTCCGGTCCACTCCAAGTCTGCCACACATCTAGGCAGCTCTTTGTAGAGACTGTCCAGGCAGCAACCCAGCAGCTCATGGTTTTTCTGTGACTCTGCCATCTCTCCACGAGGCCTCCATGTCTGTGGAGGGGGAGGAGACGAGGTGGGGTGGAGTCCAAGCGGAAGTCTCGGCCACCCTGGCCTGGGGGCATTGGCCTCCTTCCACACACAACCCCCGCATCCTCTGCTCACCCTAAGCACTGAGCTCCCTGCTCTGAAATACACCCAGGAAGAAGAGGGTCGCGCATCAGCAGACAATTATATTGTCCTTCATGATCTCGAACACTTGCTTTTCCCAAAATAAAGCCCTACTTAGAACACAAAACTGGACGCTACTGTTTTCAAGGGAATGAGGGGCAAACCCTCTGGGCCCTCCTCTTCCAATCCCACCCCTTGCGAGTCCCCAGAAGGCCAGTTCCAACCCTTTGTCTCAATGGAGTAGACAATGAGATCCAGAGATGTGTTCCCAGTACCACCCCCGTTTACAGATTCAGAGAAGACCAGCAAAGCATAAGCCCCTTCCCCAACACACAGCTCCTCACTGCAGGGGGCCTGAAACCTGCTTTAAACAACCTCTGGGCTCTAGGACTGACCGAGAGTATTTCTAAAAAGATGAGAAAGTTGATGAAAGACTCCCTCGTCATGAACATCCACCAAAGTACTACACAGCATGATTGCACAACTCTCTTTAAACTTTGAGCATGGCAAGGAAACAGGATATTGCAATACATCCAGACCTTGAAAAGCCTTTGGAGTCCTCATTAGTACCCACGAAAGGTTAGAAATACATTTGATCTTAGAAAATGTCAGAGAAAAAGTGCCTGATAACAAGGGTCAGGATGTTAAGTAAAGAGAAAGGAATTAATCTCATTCATTAATAGGATGACGGAATGACCTTTAAACCGAACCAAAGTCATATCATCAAAGAAAAGGAGCACATTATGATCACTTCCTTCCGCCCCAGTTTTCTACACTCGCCCACGTGCCAATTTCCAGCCTGAGGAACATCTCCGTATACCTGTCATCTCTGCTCGGATAAAGATGCCCAGCTTGGACTGGCTCACCTCTGGTCCTGCCAGCCTAACTTTCTCTCCACAGCTTCCCTTTCCCTCCTTCTTCAACTCTCCCAGCTGGGACGCCCTTCACGGACACCCAGGATCCTTTCTAGGGCTCCCACATGCTCCCAGGGTGTCTCGGCCACACCTCAGACTCCAGCGGAAAACCCAAACCCAATCCCCTTTCTTCACGATGAGAGCTGCCTGTCCCATCCTGCCTCTGAGAAAGGAGCCACCATGTCCTGCCCACCTCACTCTCAACCCCTCCTTCTCCTCGTCCTCTCCCAAGGCACACACTGCTACACCCTGCCATCCACCCGGGCCCTGTCCTCTGTTCCCTCCTCCCTGTCTTCTCCTTAGCTCCTGGCTTGCTGGTCCATGACAGCCTCCAGTGTGGGCCCCAGGCCTCCAGGCTTGGCTTCTCCCAACAACTGCTGCTGGGTCTTCTTCTGCAAAGGACAGCTCCCCAACCTGCTCCCACTGGGTCCCGGAGGCCTGTGGAATAAAGGCCAATCCCCAACATGGTGGACAAGACTCACTTCCAACCACTGGCCCACAATGCCCTCCCCATGATGGCTCCCCAGATGCTTCCAGAACTTTTCTGTCTCAGAGGCATCCATCTCTCCCCTTTGTCTTGGAAATAACCACCAGGCTTTCCCCCTGTATGATGAAAACCCACCCTTCTCCAAAATCCAGGCCTTTTCTGACCCCAACACTGAATGTGACCTCTCCCCTCTGCGGGTCTCGCAGCTCCTCTGCCACCCTTCCCCACTGGTGGGTGAGCCATACTGTGTTTTGTTGTATCTTTTATTTTCATATGAAAATAGAATTTAAGCAAGACCCAATAGCTCTTGACATCACATAAATGAAGAGAGGCTTAAATACATCTTTTTAGTTTGCACTATAGATTTACCAGTATACATTCAAATGAGCCGTTAAAATCAGCAATGGTTTTATAAAAAACACACTTCAAAGATTAACAAAAAAAACTTCAGATTTTTTAGGTTCTGGTCTAAATTATATTCAATTATTCCCACATGTACATGTGATTTACAAAGACCTTGGCATTAATGGTACAAAAGAAATGAACTACAGGAGAGTTTCAGCTTCTCAATTCTTGGATCTTGCTAAAAAGTATGTTTTATGTATTTCTTTTATCCCTCTTTCTACAGGAGCTGTGTCCTCCCACAGATGATGAGGCTGCTAAATGCACAAACACACATGATCACCTACATGCACATGGTCATACACACAAACTTGCACACATACACATTCACACACTCACAAAGACACAGATGGAACACACCACACATGTGCACATGCATGAATATACACACATGCATGCACACACAAGCACATATAAACAGTCACACACTCACATACATGCATGCACACACATATATATACACTCACATGCACATAATCACATGGTCACATTCACATACATATACATATATGTACAAACACACTCACACAACCCACACCATACTGTCCCCTCCTGACTCTTCATGTGCAATGTGTTTCCCTGCAGGGAAGAAACAAAAGGCTAACTGGAGAACTACTCAGCAAAAAAAGACAAGTTTAGCACAGTCTGTGAAATTTGCTCTCTGGAGTTGGGCCCTGGGCACATGTGCCCATCAAACACTTGAAATGGGACTTCTCTGAAGGGAGATGTGCTGCAGGCATAAAATACAAACCACATCGCAAGGACTTTGTGGGAAGAAAGAATATCAAGTATCTCATTAACACTTTATATCGACTACTGCAGAAATGGTATATTTTAGATGTATTGGACTAAATAAAATATAATATCAAAATTAATTTCATCTGTCTCTTTTCCTTTTTTTTAAACAAGGCTACCAGAAAATGTGAAATTACATGTGGCTCACGTTCTATTTTGATGGGTTATCCCTGCTCTGGGTTGGGGTTGACTAAGAAACCCAGGGCTGGATGCCTGTTCCAGGAACACAGCCAAGTGCTTTGGACTTAGCAACCATCCATGCTGCCCTATCATGCAGAGATGAGTGGGTGCGAAGGGGACCATACAGCCCACAAAGCCAAAAAAAATGTACCGTCTAGCTTTTTTAGAGAGCATCTGCCAGCTTCAGCTCTAGAGTTACACTGAATGGATGCATGGGGGGCGTGCTGCTTCTTCAGATCAGGGGGAACCCCATCTAACCCCATAGTGCTGGGCTGGGATGAATTTCATCCTAATGGACTGAAAACTCTCTGTAGAACATTTGCATAAAGAGCGTTAGAATTGCCTTAGTTGCTCAAATCTGTATTTCTTTGATAACTCAGTTATTGAACACAATGATAATTTTATTCTTGGATTATAGTTGTAGAAATTGTGGGGCCCTGGGTGGAATCCTTCACTAACCTCGGGAGTGCCTTATTTTATATTTTCCACAACACGGTAACCAGGAGGACTGCATCTGACAGCCTAAACCACATGCTGGGTGCTCAGCCAGGGAGTGTGGATATACTCTCTTGCTTCATCGCATTCCTATTTTTTGAAGTTGAGTGGCTGTGACTTACCCTGGATTTTCCCTATCAAGGAAGAAACTCCCCTGGATTATATTGTTAGCTCAGTGATATTCTAGAACGAGTTCTACAGGCCGGGAGGAACACATGCTTACCCGCACTCGGACCTCTTCTCACTGAAGGGGCCCAGGCATTGCACAATCCCAGTGTGAACCCCCATCCAAAAAGATCCACTTCACTCACATGCCAGAAGGTTCTTTGTCACCAGGTAGCTCCTACCTCCATAAATTAAGGGCAATCAGATTCAGTTTACCCTCCTAGCTCTGACCTAAGCCCAAGTGAGTGTTGCCAGGAACTTGAAAAAAATAGGAAAAGGACAGCCAAGAAAGTGCTCTGCTTCCATTTCTCTCACCGAATTTGAGGCAGAATCCAATCTGGGTTGGGAAGGGAGGGTCAGTGACATGTGGCCTTCAGTGAACAGGGGGACACCCAGTTCCAGAAAATCCTTGGCAAGAGGCTACACAGCTTGCTAAACCTTACTGCAAACTATTGTTTAGCTAAGGAAACCATCTGTTCCTAACTCACTGAAATGAGAGTAAGATAGTGGGCTCCTCTGGAAACACAGTACTTTGTTTACCCCAGGTAGTTGACCTCCTGTCTTCTGAATTATGGGAGGAAAATGCTTGTCATGATCTTTTATTGCATCTTCAGCTCATTTAGCCCTAAAGAAACTGTGCCCAACCCACAGAGAGAGTTAGCTGGGATTGGCAAAAAGGCTAGTAAGAGGCTGTTCTTTGGATGCCTTCCAAGGAATGCCCAGCTGGGAGGAGGAGAATGGGATCCCAGGAGTGAAGTGGCTGGAATGATCTGCACTAGCCTCCCGGCCCTGGGAGCCTCAGGTTGTATTTGCACTGACACTACAAACTCCCCCACCCCCGTGCTTCTCCTTACCAGCCGGTGCCCGCCCCCTTGAGAAGCTGCTCCTTTGGGGGAGTGTACAGTGTACCTCCTTCCCAGAAACAGTACCTTCTTTTCTACAAGATGTTTTAGGTCTCATCAGCTCTCCAGGATAAAGCACAGTTTGGGGGCTTCATGGCTGAGCTTGCTGGAAAGCAAATGGAGGTTTTCCGCACCGCAAACAAATGACTTGTTTTTAAAGCAACAGAAATGGAAAACTCTCAGAAATTCTACCTGTCGTGCAAAAACTCCCCTGCCCTCCCTAGGAAATGGAAAAGGAGAGACACAGTTCTGGGAGCTGGCCTGAAGAGTTACATGGTTCCAGGCTTCCCTTTCCTTGGTTTCTCTAGCTTGTCTTAGAGGGCCCGGAGCACAGAACTTGAAACAGAACCTAACCAGGTGGCAGCTCAGCCACCTGGCACCTTCCAGTCCACTCATGGGGCCTCAGCTTTTCACCTCCCCCTGCCCTCTCGCCATCTCCAGGCCAGCACTCTGACACTGGGAGGCCTCAGCTCAGGCCCCATCACTCTCTTCTGTCAACTCCCTCTTTCCCACAGATGTCTTCCAGCCCACAGCTTTATAGGGCATCCACGTGCTGACGACTCTCAAATGCACCTCCAGCCAGCCTCTCCCCTGCAAGCTGGATGAGTACCTCTATCTGCCCACTCAGCAACTTCACTTGGGCAACTACTGGCAACTCCAACTCACCACAGGAGCAGCAGGACCCCTCCTTCCCTCCCACCCTCCCCACTAACTTGATCTTTTCCTTCTCAGCAAATGGCAAATTCCATCATTCCAGTAGCTTGGAATTATCTTGAACCCTTGTACCGTCTCTTTCTCTGATGTCCCACATTGATGCCTCCAAAGCATGTCTGGGATCTGAGCTCCTTTCACCTCATCCACTGCAGCTCCTCAGCCTCCTCCTCATCTGTCTGAGAAGACTGGTCTGCAAGTAGTCTGAATGGACCTCTAAACTCTAAGTCAGATCCCCTTACCTACCCCACCCCCACCCCACACTACCCCCTACACACCCCCAAAGCTCAGAACCTGGCCCTCATGCTCTTTTTCACTCATGGTAAAGGCCACAGTCCTTTCAAGGCAGTGGGGTCTTATGGGGTACAGCCCACTTACCTCTCTGACCTGAATCCCTATCTCCTTTCTCTCCTCTTCCCCTCCAGTCACCCCACACTGACTCTTTGGAGTTTCTCAAATTATCCAAGCTCAACCCCGCCTCAGGGCATTTGCCAGGCTGTTCACTCCACCAAGAACACCTCCACAGCCTCCCCGGTTTCCCTCCACGCTCTGCATGGTGTCACCTGCTCAGGGCCAATGCCCCCCAAATGCTGCCTCTCCCTGCTGCCTTCACTTTCTCTACAGCTCTGATCACCTGCTGGCACGTAGACACATGTGTGTGTGTGTGTATGTTTTCTGCCTTGGCCCCTAAAATCCAAGAGGGATTTTGGTCACAGCTGCCTAGAGCAAGGTAAGGATCCTTTAATATTTTTTCCTCTTATTAGAAAAATTGTTCTAATTACAGAACAATCATGATTAAAATACAGGATTCTCACATACCACCCCTTATCAACATCTTGCATTAGTGTGGTACATTTGTTATCATTTGTGCTGGTTTAAAAGAATTTATGGGGCAAGCCACAGTGGCTCAGTAGGCAGAGCTCTCATCTGTCACACTGGAGACCTGGGTTCAATTTCTGGTGCCTGCACATACAAAAAAAAAAAAAAAAATAGGGGCTTATGTCCCCTAGAAAAGCTTTGTTTAATCCTAATCTTGGATGAGCACAATTTCTTCTAATCCCTAGCACTATAGGTTGGAAACTTGATAAGGTTATTTCCACTCAGATGTGATTCAACTGCGGATATTAAGCTTGATTATTTGGAGACATGTCTCCACCCATTCTAGGTGGGTCTTGATTAGTTTACTGGAGTCCTATAAAAGAGGAGACATTTTGGAGAGACTTCCGTTTGAGAACTACTAGAGAGAAAGTCACGAGATTCTAAGAGAGACAGAATCACCAGCCAGCGACCTTCGGAGATGAAGGAGAATGCCCTTGGGGGAGCTTCATGAAGCAAGAGGCCTGGAGAAGAATCTAGCAGATGCTGTGCCCACCATGTGCCTTTCCACTTGAGAGAAACCCTGAACTTCATCAGCCTTCTTGAATTAAGGTATCTTTCCTTGGATGCCTTAGATTGGACATTTCTATAGATTCGTTTGAATTGGGACATTTTCACAGTCCTAGAACTGTAAACTGGCAACTTATTAAATTCCCCTTTTTAAAAGCCATTCTGTTTCTAGTATATTGCATTCTGGCAGCTGGCAAACTAGATTACATTAATAAAAGCACTTGTTTAAATTGTTCTATTGACTGTAGTCCATGTTTGTGTGCTGTAGTTCCATGGACTTTTTAGAACTTTTACTGTTACCATGTGTACAATCTAACATTTTTCCTTTTAATCACATTCAGATATTTCAGTGCTATTAATCGCATTCACAGTGTTGTGCTACCATCACCATCATCCATTACCAAAACATTTCCATTGTTCCAAATAGGAACCCTGTATAGTTTAAGCCTTAACTTCTCATTCCCTACCCCTACCCTGCCCCCTGGAAACCCAAATTCTAGATTCTGACTCCATGGGTTCCAGTGTACATCTTTAAGTAGTCACAGAAATGAAAAAGGTCCTTTATGTTGGGCAGCCACTGTGTGCTCCCCTGCCTCCTCACTCAGAGGAGGTGGATATAAAACAGAGTTTCCATCCAAGCTCTTACCTGGTCTAGCAGGGTAAAAAACAGCACGGTAATGCTGGGGTCACCAGGAGAATGATTTGAAGCTATATGCACCCCAGAAAAGATCATGTTCTTTTAATCCATTCCTGTGGATAAAACCTTTTCGTAAGGTTATTTCAGTTGAGATGTGAACCACCTCATTGAGAGGGGTCTTAATCCCCTTACCGCAGTCCTTTATAAGACAATAAAGAGCACACAGAAAAAAAGCCCCAGAGAAGCTCAGAGAAAAAAGACAGAGAAGCCAGAAAGTGAAGCAATGAAACCCAGGAGAGAAGGACCAGCAGATGCTGCCGTGTGCCTTCCTGTGTGACAGAGGAGACCAGATCACCAGTAGCCTGTCTTCAGGAAGCCAGTATCATCCTGTCAATGCCTTGATTTGGATATTTTTCACAGCTTCAGAACTATAAACTTGTAAGTTAATAAATTTCATTATAAAAGCCACCCCATTTCTGATATATTGCATTTCATCAGCTTTAGCAAACCCATATACCAGGTAATGAGCCTCACCTTGTTCCCCTGTGGAGTATTTCCAGGTGTGGTTATTAGGAGGTGAGCTTCCTTCCCCTTTGCTGCAGCATGGAACCTTAGCTCCTTTCATCAACCCCTAGCTGGGAGCTGGGATTGATACATTCATCTAGGGCTTCCTCCCTGACCATGCTCCTGTCTTTTCCAATGACCGCAAAGCATCTGAGTAGAAAACTTCATCCAGTCAGCATAGGACAAGAGAAGGCTGGGGCAGGAACAAACCATGGGAGGCCAGGCTCAGGGTGATGAGGGATGCCCCCCCACCGCCCAAAGTGCAACCCCAGACCCCCAGCAGGATGGTGCAGCTAAGAACTTGATTTCAGAGGAGAATCTCCTCTGAGGCCACTGTGTCTAGTTTCACCAAATAACTCCATGTTTTAGCTTCTGTTTGACTTTGCACACAGAATGAAGTTAATGAAGTGTTTACTAATTTAATGACAGAGAATCCCAGAGGAAAACTTTTCAAAAGAACAAAGTGTCCCCCAGAACAGACACAGGCACCTGGAAGCAAACCAACTGAACTCTTGATATCTGTGTTTAATGAGCAACTTGGTCTGCTGTGAATAAATAGTGATGGCTTCAGAAGGTTTAATTGGGACTAATGAGCTAGCATTCTGGTGGCCACTCGGGTGGCTGAGTCCACATTGGCTGAGCAGAAATGAGGTTGGTTTTGCATGTCATGCTAGCTGTTAGAAACAGAATTTGAGAAGGATGATAGGGAAGGAGGCAGGTACCAAATGCACATCATCCCAAGAAAACTTTGAAAAGGTCACAATATCTTCACCTCCTGACACAGGCATGAAACAGCTGAAAAGCCATCTCCTTTTGGAAAGGGAGAGAAAGGCTGAGCAAAGAGCGGTTGCCTAGCTATGAGGTGAACATGGGAGAGGACTACCAAGAAGAATAAGCTCTGGAAACACAGGGCCGATACCTATCTGGAAAATAAAGTGGTTGTCTCGTGCTGGGCAGAGAAGGCTGGGACGCCTGCTCGCCTGGCCCCAAATCCCTCCTGCCGGGACCTGTCAGGGACCATCCAATCTGCATTGAAGTAGTCAACACCATGCAGCAGGCCACAGTAGATGGCCAAAACAAGGATCACAGAGCTATGTTCCACACACTCAAGGCAGTCCCACTCTGGGAGACAGCCCATGTGTATATACACACGTATCTGCATGCACACGCACACTAGAATAAGAGCTGCCCACAATGGAATACTATTCAGCCATAGAAAGTAATGAAGTTCTGAGGCATACAACAACATGAATGCACCTTGAGGACATCATGTTTAGTGAAATAAACCAGACACAAAGGACAGATAGCATATGAAATAGCTACAGTAAGCAAATTCATTGAGATGGAAAGTAAATTAGGGGTTAACCAGGGCCAGGGCAAGGGGTAGAGGTGGGGAATGGGGAGGCATTACTTAATGGTGCAAACCTGTCTGAGGTGATGGAGAAGTTCAGGTAATGGATGGACCTGATGGCAGTACAACATTGTATAATGGAATTACTATATTCAAGAGTAATGCATTTAAACGTGACTAAAATGGGAAATTTTGAGTTGTATATGTTAGCACTATTAAAAGTTAAAAATTTTTTAAGCACTACATGTTAGAAGATAACAGTTCTTGTAACTGTCCTATAAGTTTAGAATTCTCTCAAAATAAAAAGTTTTAAGAAAAAAATATGTGCCTTCCTGGCAACCAGCCTCTCCATCCCAACCTGTTCAACCCTCATTAAGAGGGTTTAGAATTCACCGAAGATTCTGGGCTTGTAGAGAAGGGTCCATTCCAGGGAGTGGGGGCCCAGCCTTCTGACTCCAGTAGCACCCACAGGCCTCACTCAAATTCACCCAAACAGAGCACGACCTGCAGCGGCGCCACCACAAAGAAGCCGCTATCCATTGTAGACCTATAAAGAGGTCATCATACAGCTCAACTTGATATTTGTTTTCCTGTAAGAACTTGAAAAGTTTTTTTGTAAATTTAATTTCAAAATTATTTGACTTATGGCAATTCATTCTTAATTTACAATTCTCTAAGACACCTGCACTGTTTTGAAAGTGTTGTGTACCCTAGAAAAGCCATGTCCTTTAAATCCTGATTCGACATTGTAGGGTAGAAACATTTGATGGATGGTTTCCATGGAGACCGACCCACTTAATTGTGGGGATGATCTTTTGATTAGATGGAGATGTGACTCCACCCATCGAGATGGGTCTTGATTAGTTTAGTGGAGTCCTTTAAAGGGGGGAACATTTTGGAAGAAACACAGTTGATTGAGGGCCCACAGAGATGCAGACATTTGGAGGTGCTAACAGTGCCAACAGAGAGAGGAGATACCTAGACACAGACATTTGGAGATTCAGAGCTCAGCAGATGTTGCCATGTGCCTTCCCATGAGATACTAAGCAAGCTAGAACCCAAGGTTGTGTCCCAGAGATGCTAAATGAAGGCCCACAGGTGCTTAGAGAAGAAAGCACTGGCATCAGGAGATGGAGGAATGGAACCAGGAACAAGGACCAGCAGATGCCAGCCACATGCCTACCCATGTGATGGACATCAGTTTTTCTTGAGTCAAGGTATCTTTCTCTGGATGTCTTAGTTTGGATATTTTTATGGCCTTAGAACTATAAACTTGCAACCTAATAAATTCCCTTTTTATTCCATTTCTGATATATTGCATCCCAGCAGCATTTAGCAAAGTAATATGACACCTTAGCAATTATCATGTTTACTGGGTGATCCTTGAGGAGTAAGAAAAGCTAAACCACCAAACACTTTCACAGGTAATGACATTTTGGATAGCACAATTCAACATTTAAGAAGTGCCTTATGTTTTGGAAGACTTCCAGTTCTTCTGATCCCAAACACTTTTTTTAAAGAATATTTTGATTGGGGTATATCTTATATACAGTGTAATGTATAGATCTGAAATGTATGGTTTGATCAGTTTTGACAAATACACACACAGTGTAACCCACATTTCTCTCCAAATACAAAAGGTTTCCATCAGCCCAGGATGTTTCCTCTCACCCTTTCCCAGTTTACCTCTCCCCAGGCAACAGATAATCTGATTCCTAGCACCACAGATTTGTTTTGCTCTTTTAGAACTTAAATAGAATCACATGCATGCATTTTTGTGTGTCTGGCTTCTTTGACACAGCAGGATTTTGGAAATCCCCATGTTGTATTATGGATCACTAGTTCATCTCTTTCCACAGCCCAGTTATAGTCCATTATTTAGGATGTACCACCGTCTTTTATCCTTTCTCCTATTGTTGGATGCCTGGGCTATTGCTAGTTGGGGCCATTATAAAGAAAGTTGCTATTAGCGTGAAGATACATTGTTTAGAGGACATGTTTTCACTTTTCTTGGATAGGCCCTGAGGCACGGAATTGTTCAGTCACAGAACAGACACGCACTTAACTTTCTACACCACTGAACAGTTTTCAAAAATGGCTGCACCATTTCACCTTCTCATCAACAACGCCCGAGAGTTCCAATTGCCCCACATCCTCACCAACACTTGCGTTTCTCACTCTTACTCAGTGTGGCCCTCTGGTGGGAGTGACGGCATGTCTCTGTGGTTTTTATCTGCATTTCCCAGGTGCCTAAGGAGATTAAGCCCTACTTTGGGGCTCAATGACTGTTCTTACATTCTTTGGAAGCACTTTTCAAGACCCATGAAAAGTTCTTGGGCCTACATACTCCTGCCCAACGGTTATCTTGGCTGGCCTCCAAAAGCTCACATGCCCTGTCCTCAGTCACTCTCCCATCTCTGCACCTCTCTTAGAGGTTCTTTTCCTTCGTTCCAAAGCCTTAGAACCAGCAGACTCCTGCGCCCTGAGGGGAGGGGGCCAGAAGCCATCTCAGCTTTGATCCTGAGCACTTTCTCAACAAGAAAGTTTCTCTCCCCAAGAGGCATCCTGATTCCAAGTGTAAGGAAATAATTTTTGGCCACCGTATTTTACATGTGATGCTCATGGTATACAGCAGGTGTTCCACAAATGCTCTTTCCTCTGTGTTGCTTAAAGGCCCCAACAGGTGGAAGTTTCCAGGGAAGAAGTAGAAGCTTTATACTTTATACTCCTCCCAGGACTCTCTGTCCTCAGGAGAGTAACTTTAAAAACTGTTCGAAAAACAAGCACTCACTCCAGGTACTTCAGCCTTCCCTCCTGGCGAAATGGCAGACACGGTGCCAGCTTCCTTCTGTCCATTTCTGGGGCAGTCACTGGCCCTGCAATGAAAGGAGTCCTGGGCCAGGGGGACCCACAAAGGTGAGCCACTGAGCCCTGTACGAGGAGGGCCAGGGGCAGCAGTTTCTAAGAGCCCTTCTGCTCCGACAAGAGGATGTTCAGTGAAGTCCCCAGAAAGGCCAGAGGGTTCAGGCTGGACTGTTAGAGGAGACCCACAACCAACCTCAGGGACCGGCGGCCGGAAGCTCGCTGCTCCCCATCCCATCCAGGCTGGGTACTGGGTCAGGACTGGCTTCTAGGATACAAACGCATTTCTTCCCAGACACTCCCGGAACCGGATGGGGACCCCTGCCGACACCGCACCTTCATCACGATCTTGTTCCGCGGAGATTCGGCTCCTGCATTGACGCATCTTCCCCTCCACCCTCCCCCAGCCTGCGCCTCCGAACCCCTCACCCCCAGAGAAGCCTCCTGGCAGGGGTTCAAAGGAACCAACGCCCAAGACAGGTGTCGGCCAGGGAGGGCGGCGACACCGGGAAGTGATGGCGGCAAAGAGGAAGGTCTCTGTGTTCTGGGCGCGGGGAACTGGCGGCCGGGAAGGGAGGGCAGAGCCAGCCTACCCGGACCTCAGCCCCGACTGCTTCCTCCCAGAACACGGCATTACCGGGCTTGCGAGGCGGAGAGGGCGAGCTCCCTGGCAGGGCCGAGGAGAGGGGCAGGCGTACGCTGCGCACCCAGACGCAGGGGTGAAGTCGGCTGCAGCTCGGGCGGCAGCCAGGGGCCTGCCGGGCTCAGGAAGTAGCGATGTCTTCCCGCAGGTCACTTTGGGAAGTGTGTGCTGGAAAGTCACAATAATGCGCTCCTGAGCTGCGGTGAAACGCGCTTCACAATTCCCCGGAGAAATGAGATGGGATTTATACAAAAGAACTCCGGGGCGTCACTGGGCACACATGATGGCCTTAGGGCAGAGGCGGCAGCCGGTGAAGCCGCGGTTTTTCAGGCTGACGCAGGGTTCGCTGCTCGGGGAAGGACTCTCAGGTTCTGTCAAATACTGCCCACCTCTAAGTGACAGCCGAGGGCGTAAGCGGCAACTCCGGGGCGCGGAAGGCTGGGGCATCCCATCCAGCGGGCTGTAACTTTGATTCTCAGAATCGAAACTGTCTGCCTGTTCTGTAAGGCCACGACTTTCCCAATAATATATGTAAGACATAAATATACAATATATTTAATCATATCTGTAAAATCGTTCTTTCAAATGACTTTTGTCGCTTTCTCAGGCACGTTTCCACATCAGGAGCCCTAAGCAGGACCCAGGAGGGAATGAGACAAGGCTTTGCTGCCAACTGCCCCTCATTTAATTAATGTAAATACATAAATTATACCTCAATTGCCCATCTTCTTTAAGTGTACTCAAATATATGTATCAACTGCCTGTGTCCACAAGTAGAGTGTGCGACTGTCTTTGTTGTAAGAGGTACCAGGCAGGCCCCTCCCTTGCAGAGAATTGTCTCATGGAATAAGCTGGAACCAGGGGCCCGACATGTCCTGTCCATGGAGAACAAGTTGCCGATGAACATAGGAGAGCTGAGTTCACCCTCCCCGGTCTTAAGGGAAATGGAAATTAAAGCAAAACCCCCTTTACTCCTATTACTGGCTGGCTGGTCACCAAGAGCCCCACACTCAGCAGGCCTTAGGCTTGGCTTAATCCTCTGCTGCCACCATCTTGAAATAATGGAATGGAGAGAGAGCCTACACGTATTTTTTTTAAACATATTTAAACAAAACCTGAAGATTATAAGACAAAATGTTAATATCAGTTCACTTTGGTGGGTGCATGAGCAGTTAGTGTCTCTCACTTGTTTTTAATTTAACAAACTACCTATATGCGCGTGTGTGTGTGTGTGTGTGCATAATTTTAAAAGATGATGAAGATGGAGACATGGGAATTCAGGGAGGGGCCGTGCCTGCCCAGAAGCACAGGCATTCATGGAGGGCCTAGACTCAGCTGACCCTGGACGCTCAGCTGGGGCTGCTGAAGGATGCGTCAATGCATGGCCTTTCCATGTCACTTGAAATTCTCAAAGCCTGGTGGCTGGGTTATGAGAGGAAATGTCCCAAGAGGAAACGCAGTGCAAGTGAGCTGTTCCAAAAGAGCAGAGCAGAAGCTATGAGGCCTCGGATGACCTGCCCCAGAAGTCCTGGAGCATCTCTTCTGCCACATTCGACCGGTCAACCAAGTCCCCAAGGCCAGATCAGGCTCAAGGAAAGGGGAAGTAGACCTCGCATCTCAGAGAAAAGAGCAGCGAGGAATTTTCAGCCCTCTTTAATTAATCACCCGCAACCAACTGTTAACGTATAGCTGTGGATCTGGGCTGTGGAATAAGTGTTATTACCAGCAGAAAGCCCTAGAAGGAGGAGAGCAAGGTCAGAGGAGACAGAAGGAATCCATTCCACCAGGAGGACCTGAAAGAGGCTGTCCCTGGGGGACAGAGAAACAAGGAGCGGCTATTTTAAGGAAAAGGTCCAGGGACAGGAAGAAACTTCATAACTAAAATACAAACATATAACATAACTAAAATACAAACATATGGAAATATGCTAAACAGAAAGGGGTCCCAGAAATGGCAAAAGTGACTAAACTTCAACTGCATGAGCTAATATTAGGGGCTTCACTACAAAAATAGCAGCAGATCTGGGGGCACATTCTGATTCACTACTTCTTTTCACACGCACTGCTTTATGCTGCCTTCATGGTGGAGAGCATGGCAAGGGCTGGGAGGTGGGCAGGGTTTTCTCTGAACACCCACCTGCCTATTAAAGGCAGCTGTGCCTGAGTTGGTCCCTCATAAAAGGCAGGTGAACAGGAGTGTGAGGGTAGTTCAGTGGTAGAATTCTCACCTGCCATGCGGAAGGCTGGGTTCATTTCCTGGCCCATGCACTTTTCCAGCAAACAAACAAGAAGACACACAAATGAAAAACCAAACCAAACAAAAAAGTTCAATAAAGGGTGCTGCAATAAGGGGATACACATGGAAAAAAATGAAATGTGACCCCCCACCTACCCATCCATACAACATACACACACACACAAAAAAAAAAAGGCAGGGGAGCAGAATGCTGCCATAACTGATCCTGTTGCCTGGGGTTGGTGTGCTGGTCAAAGCCCTCACGACTGTGTAAAGTAGTCTCGACTTTGGGGCACAGTCTTCCAGTGACTACTAAGGACCTCTTTCTCCCTGTCCATAAGGAGTGAGGAGAAAAGCAAGCCCCCAAGGACTGCTCCACCATGGAGGAAACGGCCAGTAGTGGCTAAACAACATTCCTGGAGAATGTGATTCATTATCCTGTTTCTCATCTCAGTATTACCTTAAATGTGTGAAATGTTGTGTATCATGTAGCCAATAGGTAGGGGAGTTGGAGGGTGAATGAACTGAGAATCATTTTCCCAGGGAACTTCAACAAGTCAGAACATGAGATGTTGCTAAGACCTCAAGGTCCCTGCAGAGAGCCTTCTCCCCCAGGGGACCATAATTTTTGCCCAATAGTTCAAGAATGTGTTGCAATCACAGCTCTATTAAGAAAAGCAGACTTTGGGAGCCGCACGGCCAGGGACGCAGTTACTTCCGCACCCTTTCTTCCCTCTGCTTCAGTCTTATGGCAGTGATCTTGGGTAAAATCTAGTGTTGGTGATGAACTATTCACAGACTGCTCTCAGCCTTTTTTTCATAGATTTCTTAGTCAAAGCACAGGATTGGAAAATCCTGGAGGCTGGAGGTCATATCCCAGGTCCTCCACTTATAAGACTATGTGAGTATTTTAAGTCTCATGTGATACTGAGCTAACTATTTACTCTTTCCAAGCCTCACTGTTTGTTTCCTTTTTAACTTGTTTACTTTGAAATACTTTCAACCTTACAGAATAGTTACAAAAATAAGACAAACCTTATAGAAAGAACTCCAACATACCCCTACAACATCCCCCCAGATCCCTAGGTCCACCAATTTTAATATTTTGCCTCATTTGCTGTGTTATTCTATCTCTCTATCCAACAATCTATCCCTTGGTCTGTCTATCACTCCATTTTCTGAATACTTTAGAGTAAGTTGTATGTATCATTATCCTTGAGCACTTAGTATTGCTATGTATATTCCTAAGAACAAAGATAGTCACTTATGTAACTTTAAGTGCAGTTACCAAGTTCAAGAAATTTAACATTAGAGCTTGCAGTCTATATCTCAATTTTTTTATTTGCCCCAATAATGTCCTTTTGAGACTTTTTTCCTCCCTTGCTAGATGTCATCCAAGAGCACATATTGCATTCAATAGTCATTGTCTCTTTAGTTGCCCATTCTTCATTTACATTGTGGGAATATATATATATACAAGATAACCTTTCCCATCTCAACCACTCCTGAGAATACCATTCAGTGAGATTACTCGTATTTGCACTGTTGTGGAACCCTAGCCACCTTCCATTACTAAAACTTTCCCACCTCCCCAAGCAGAAACCTGACATCCGTTATGCATTAACTCCCCATTCCCTCTGCCATTCACCACTGGTAGTGTGTATTCTAATTCCTTTCTCTATGAGCTTGCATATTCTCGGGTATTTTCTTTGTAAATTGCCACTGGGCTTGAATTCAACATCCTCAATCTATAACGCTCTTGTTTGCTTCAGATACCAACTTAACTCCCATGATATATACAATCCTTTTTCCTATAACCCTCTATCCCCCCACCTTTATGTGGTTCTTGTCACCAATTGCATATTTATACATTATGAATCCCAAACCATTGATTTATCATTATACTTTATGTACTTACCTTTTAGATCTTGTAGGAGGCAAAAGGTAGAGTTAAAAACAAAAAAATATTATTGGAGACCCTTCTTTCTTCATGCAGCTTTGACCTATTGTCTCTTTTCCCTTCCTTTCAACTGGCAGAACTCTCTTTAGTATCTCCTATAGGGCTGTTCTAGTGGTAGCAAACTCCCCCAGCTTTTGTTTTTCTGGGAATGTCTTAATCTCTCCCTGATAGATAGTGTTTCCAGATAGAAAATTCTTGGCAATTTTTTTTTTTTTTTTTTGCTTTCAGTGCTTTAAATGTGTCTTCACATTGCCTTCTCGCCTCCATGGTTTCTGATGTGTAATCGATACTTAATTTTATTGAGGTTCTCTTGTATGTGACATGATGCTTCTCTCTTACAGCTTTAGAATTCTCTCTTTATCTTTGGCATTTAGTAGTTTTGATTCTAACATGGCCAGGTGCAGGTCTATGTAGTTTTGGTTCACTGCGCATCTTGGATGTGTATATTCATGGCTTTCCTTAATTTGGGAAATTTTCATCCATTATTTCTTTGAGTACTCTCTCTACTCCTTTCTCTCTTTCTTCTCCTTTTGGGATTTCTACAATGCTTATCTTGGTATGCTTGAGGGATTCCCACAGATTCCTCAGGCTCTACTCACTTCTCTTCATTCTCTCCTCTTTCTGCTACTCAAACTAGATTATTTTATTGGTCTAATCATCAAGTTTACCGATTCTTCTGCCAGCTCCAAACAACTGTTGAACCCCTATTGTCTATTTCTGTTACTGTCTTCAGCTAGGTGTGGTTCCTTTTTGTAATTTTCATCTCTTTATTGATAGACTCTTTGGGTCCATCTATAGTTTTCCTGATTTCCTTTAGTTCTTTGAGATATTTAAGACCATTATTTTTTTAACCCTTTGTCTAGTATGTCCCAGGTTTTGTCCTCTTCGTTGATGGTTTCTACTGCTTTTATTTTCTTCTTTGCCTGGGCTATCTTTTTTGTTGTTGTTGTGTTTTTTAATCATTTGTTGAAACCTGAACATTTTAATATTTTTCTTTCTTTTCTTTTAAATTATGGAATGCTTCACAAATTTGCATGTCATCCTTGTACAGGAGTCCTGCTAGTGTTCTCTGTATTGTTCCAATATTAGTATATGTGCTGCTGAAGCAAGCATGACATTTTGATATTTTAATGTATATTAGCTGGAGTTTAGACTCTGAAGCATTTGCTTCTTAATCCTGCTAGTGTTTAGGATAGAGCTTTTCTTGAATGCCAAGTGCTAGCAAAAAAAAAAAGAAAAGAAAACACCTTTCCCAGTCTTTGTAGGTTGACCTGTGTGAATGCCATCCTTCAGGGCTTATCTATAGAAGGATGTTATCGAATAACCCCAGGCAAAAGTATAGGTGCTGCCCTGATCCTTTCTGTACATTCCTCTTGTCTTGGGCATGTGCATTTGGCCCTAGGAATTTCCCAGGTTATGGACACAAATGTCCGCTCCTCCCAGGCACTGCGCTATTTGTCCTACTGCCAGCAATCCCTTGCCCCAGGCAGCCATTTGCCTGCTCTCACACAGCATTATGTAGGAGATCCTTGTGGGCTGCTTTCTACATGCAGGGCAGGTTCTGGGATAGCAAGCCCAGAACCAGTGTTCTGGTTCAATCCCTCAGGCAACTACACCAGACAGACATGCTCCCAGTATGTGCACAGGGTTTGCTCTGCTGCCTCAGGACCCAGGACCAGAGATCTGCACTGGAAACCTGGGCTGGTTCCATGCAGAGTGAGGGGTGGAGAAGGGACCAGTCAGGGTGCCATGAGATCCTAACACTTCTAAAGTGGCCATTTTCTTGCTTTGGTGCTCGTCCTGTTACTGCAGCCCTTTAACTGTTTTCTGAAGCTTTGAGAAAGATGTTTCTGCAGTTCCTCCTGGTTGCTCAAAAATTCCATGGGAGGTTGGAACCATGAAGTGTCTCTGCCATCTTGACTGGAATGGGACCCAAGACTCTTTTTCTTACCTCAAAAAAAAATCTCATAGTCAGTAAAAGAATAAAAACATAACCAAACCATTCACATACTGCCTGGCACATATTAAGAGTCCAATAAATAGTAACCACTTATTATTTTCATTGGCTCTGGGACATCTTGCTAAATTACAAAGCTGAGCATCCAGTATGCAATTAATTGATTACAATGCACATATCAAAGATCATCAAGAAAAGTTGGGAATGTATTATATAATACATCAAAAAGGGATACATTTTCTTCATATGCAGTTGGCTGGTTTTGTCACCTTGTTTTGCCAAAATTACTGATGGACAATGGCAAGAGATGAATTATACAGGGCCACCCTCTGTCTTGAGCACACTAAGATACAAAACCTAGGGACTCAAGCCCAGTTCTCTGACCATTACCGCCACCACCACCCCTATAATCCACAGCGTAGGTGGGAGCCAGTTTTCCTGCCATACAGAAGACCTAGCTGTTGAGCATCTACATCCCAAAACGTTTTGCTGGGTGCTCACCTGCAGCTACATTCTCAAAAATATACACTACTCAGGCCAGGAGACCTACACATCTGGCTTCTTTTCAATCTACATAAAACATCCAATGATAAATATAGAAACCATGGCTTTCAAAATCTGTGCCCTTCTCTGGGAGGGGCCTCCTTTGGGGACTTGCTTCCAATGCATACCCTGGAAATAGCCACTCTTGACCAAAGAGGATATTGGTTGGCAATGGTGATGCTGACCTGGATGAATCTACCACAGACAGGTGGTGGTCAGGGTAGTCCATGTCAGAGGAAAGTGAGCTCAGAAACATGAAAACTTGGAGGTCAGCTGTGGTGGCCATACAGGCAAGTTCTCAGATCTCTCTCCAAGAGAAACCAGAAAACAGCCTCTAGCTGCTGCAGCTTTGGATCCACTGTGGCATACACAGTGAGGCCTCATCTTCCCCAGGCTGCTGTCAGCAGTGACTGTCCAGCAGGTGCACAGCCAGGCCATCCTGCCCAACATGAAACTCCTCTAATGGGCAGTCTTTGCACCCGAACTCCTAACTGGGTTCTCTGAGAATGTCTCAGGGGACACCACAGCCTGAAATCCCCTTTCCCCAATTCTCCTTCTTTCTCTCACCTTTTGCAGGTTGCAGACTTACTGTATCAGCTTTCTAGGCTACCATAGTAAAGGACTACACATTGGAGGTTTAAAACAACAGAAATGTATTATCTTACAGTTCTGGAAGCTGGAAGTCGGCAGGGCTGTGTTCCCTCTGACGTCTCTAGGGGAGGACTTTAACTTGCCTTTCCCTAGTCTCTGCAGTTTGCCAGGAACCCTTGGCATTCTTTGGCTTGTAGCTGCATCTCTGCCTCCATGTCTTTGGCTTGCTTTCTTGTCTTGATCTTCACCTGGTATTGTCCTGTTGTCTGTCTATGTATCTGGGTATTTTCTCCCCTTCTCCTAACGACACTGGTCATATCAGCTCAGGGCTCCCTCTACTCCACTTTGACCTTAACTAATCACATTTTCAAAGACTCTATTTTAAAATAGGGTCACATAGATGCTGGAAGTCAATGGAGCTTGGAAGAAAGAAGAGAAGACATTATTGTCATACGTGGTGTGACATATTATCATACGTGGTGTGAAATATTGTCATACATGTGATTGAAGAGCCACAGATTGTCATCAGCCAGTTCAGCTGCCAGTCTTTGGGGAAGAAAAGACTCCTCAATTTTGAAATGCTCATAGCCTCAAAACCATGAGCCAATAAATTCCTGTTACTAAGCCAAAAAATAATAATAATAATAATGTCATGTACATGGAGCCAGTTGTTAGGACTTGAAGAAGTCTTTTGAGAGGAACACAATTCAACCCATAGCACCAGCACTCAATTGCTCCCTCTCTCCCTTACCCTTATGGACAAGTGGTTCCCCAATAAATCTCCCACATGTCAGGTTCCGTCCTGGCATCCGCTTCTAGAACTGACACATCCAAACTCGCCTTGTTCATTCCTAATGAAAGAAGGAATCCTGCTCTGCTTTGGAGTGATCAAAAAGGTCCTTTATTGTATCATCAGCATGCTGGAGAAAGCAGAATTCAGCTCTGATGGTTCAGACAGGAGCTTTTAAGAGGGGTACTTAGCCAGGTGAGAAGGAACAAACAGGGGTGATAAGGTGCCCAGTGTCAGGTTCATATCTTAAGATTCGGTCACTCTGGTCTGATAGTGAATTGAAAGAAAGCATAAGGAGCCTCTGGTAGATTGGTCATCTTTAATCATTCCCTCCACTCTGCTCTGCTCTTGCTCTCTCTCTCTCGCTCTCTCTCATGAGGCTTATAGAGCAATAATCCCTTATATGCTAAATTACTCAAAGGTGGCACTTAACCAACAGGTGACATCATTTGTGGGATATATGATTAGATTCATGTTACATCATTGGTTACATAACAGGTGCTATGTTATGGCAACATAAGCTATGCTTATCATGCTTCTCCAGAACTTCAGACCTGGAAGCACTTAAGGTGGCCATCTTAGCAAGCTGTTTATAATAAACAATTTCTCAGCCCCACACCAGGAATGGGAAGTACCAGTGAGCTGCGAGCAGCCCTAGGGCTGAAGGCAGGGAAGAGCTCAGTATTACCATACCCGTGAGAGGCTAGAACCAAGAGGGGAAGCCCCCAGCCTGACCCCTGGGGAAAGCCACTGTCTGAAACCCAGGACTAAGGTAGGGAGGGAGCAGGGACAGATGTCCACATCTTCTCTCCTTTCCTGCTTACCAGTCTCCTGTCTGTTCTTCCTTCTGGCCTAAGCGGTGGGCAAGTGGGATGCTATCTGCTAGGCACTGGGCAGGTGCAAGTCAGGACTAACATGCGGGTAGGGCAGAGAAAGGACAACATCCACTTACCCAACAGTATGACCCTTTCTGGATGCCCACTGAGGGTTTCAGGTTATCTCCTTTACTGCTTTTACATTCCAGGTCATGCCCATGATTCTCCCTCCCTAACATCTCAACCTCAGGCCTCCCCTCGCCCCCTCCAAGCTCATTCTCCAGGCCCTCTGTGACATGTCTAAGTCTCCAGCCTTCACATTCCGCTCGGGGCACACACAGCCATCCTCCCCAGGGGCCCCCGTGCTGTCCACTGAGGTCGCTGCAGACTGGGACCACAAACTCGTTTCTCTTCCCACACAGTGCATCTGGGGAGAAACACTTGACCAGCTAAAAATGTTTATCTAGCACAGAACTCTGAACTTCTTGTTTATGGCCACCCGAAGTCAAGGGCTGCCAGAGCCCTCTTCATTCCAAAAGTTTAAGTGAGTTTTTCATTTGATCCCTGACCCTTCCCCATGCAAAGCCTGCAGATTTCTGGAGATCAGGCGCACAGCTCCACACACTCACTCAGTGCTCCAAAACCAGAACCAGATTCCAAGGGAAATTCCCATCACTGATATGGCGCAGAAGATCAGTATACAAAAACGTAAATTTACCCAATAAGTCTTAAGTGAATTGATGGCTTAATTAAGGTATTTGATACAGGATGTCCCTATGATTATGAAGTCTGGATTTTTACACAAAATAGCAGCTTTACTGAGAAACTGATCCAAATGTGCCAAGAAGCTCCTGACAACAGGTGGAAATAAAGCCCCGCCCCACCTTTACCAGCAGGACCTCAGGTACACTTTGTGATGCTTACAAAAGAGAATGAGAGAGCTCCAAGGATTAAAGTTACAGCGAGCTCTTCATTCTGAAACCTACATGACACCATTAAGGACATTTTTGAAAAATGCAAAATCGTTTTGATTTTTATTTCATTTTTTTATTAGTTGCAGGTTTACAGAAAAATCATGCAGAAAGTACAGAGTTTCCACATACCCCACCATACACCCAATTTTTCCTTATATTAAAATTTTGCATTAGTGTGGTAACTTTGATACTATTAATGAAACAATATTATTATAATTATACTATTACCTACAGCCCATGGACTACACTAGGGGTCACTCTGTGTTGCACAGTTCCATGGATTGTTGTGCTTTTTAAAAAATATTTTCCTGCTAACATATATGCACTAAAAGAATACTAAAGTATTCTACTTGAATCACTTTCAAATACACAATTTAGTGGTGTTTGTTAACTATATCCCAATGTTGTGCTACCATCATCGCTGTTCACTATCAAATGTTTTCATAACCCCAAATAGAAACTCTGTACAATTTAAGCATTACCTCCCCATTTCCTACCCTCACCCCAGGTCCTGGTAACCTGTATTTTAGTGTCTGACTCTAGAATTTGCATATTTTAATTATTTCATATATGTGAAGTCATAAAACATTTGTCCTTTGGGGTCTAACTATTTTTACTTAGCATAATGTGTTCTAGGTTCATCTATGCTGTTATATATGTCTTTAGTTGCTATTGAAAATGGATTTGTTCTTGATTTCCTCTTCATATTGCTTATTAATAGTGTACACAAACATGACTGACTTTTGCATGTTGACTTTGTACCCCATCACTTTGGTTAATTCATTTGTTAACTCTAATCACTTTATTGTGAATATTTCAGGATTTTTGGTATATAGGATCATGTCATTGGCAAATAGGGAAAATTTTATTTCTGCTTTTCCAATTTGGGTGACTTTTATTTCTTTTTCTTGCCTAATTACTCTGGCTAGAATTTCCAGTGCAACATTGAATAACAACGATGGCAGTAAGAATCCTTGACTTGTTCTTGATCTTAGGAGGAAATCTTTCAGTCGTTAACCATTGAGTACAGTTTAACTGTGAATTTTTTCAGTAAGGCCCTCAATCATGTCAAGGAAGTTTCCTTCTATTGCTAGTTTTCTGAGTGCTTTTATAAAGAAGGGGTGCTGGATTTTGTCAAATGTCTTTTCTGAGTCAACTGAAATGATGATGTAGCTTTTTTCCTTGGTTCTATTAATGTGGTGTATCGCATTAATTGATTTTCTTGTGGTGCATAATACTTACATACCTGGGATAAATTCCATTGATCATGATACTTAATTCTTTAATGTGCTGTTTAGTTTGGTTTGCTAGTATATTGTTGATAATTTTTGCATTTATATTTGTAAGGGATATTAGTCTATAATTTTATTTTCTTTTCATAACTGTTCTGGCTTTGGAATTAGGGAGATGTTTGCCTCATAGACTGAGTTAGGAAGCGTTCCCTCTATTTTGTGGAAGAGTTTGAGGAAGATAGATGTTAATTCTTCTTTGAATGTTTTGCAAAACTTACCTGTAAAGGTTAGTTTTAGGCCTTCTTTATTGAGAGGTTTTGTTTACTGATTCGATCTCCTTACTTGTTTTTGGTCTCTTGAAATCAATTTCTTCTTGAGTCAGTGTTAAGTAGTTTCTTTCAAGGCCTTTGTCCATTTCATATAGGTTACAAAATTTGTTTTTTTATTTCTGTAAGGTCAGTAATAGTGTCTCTCATTTCATTTCTGATTTTAGTTACTTGCCTCTTTTATTTTTTGCTTTGTCAGTCTAGCTAAATGTCATTTTTATTGATCTTTTCAATGAACCAATTTTGGGGTTGATACTCTCTGTTGTTTTCTCATTTTCTATTTTATTATCTCTACTCTAAGCTTTATTATTTCCTCCCTTCTGCCTACTTTGGGTTTAGTCTGTTCTTTTTCTAGATCCTCCAGGTGTGAAGTCAGGTCTGTGGCATGAATCTTTCTTCTTTTTTTAAAAAAGCATTTAGAACTATAAATTTCCCTCTCATCAGTGCCTTTGCTCCATCTCATAAGTTTCATTTTGTTGTGTTTTTGTTTTCACTCACCTCAAGACATTTACTGATTTCCCTTGTTATTTATTCTTTGGACCATTTGTTGTTGAAGAGTGTTTTGTTTAATTTCCACATACTTGTGAATTTTCTAGTTCTCCCTCTGTTATTGATTTTAACTCTACAATTTCACTGCCATTACCTCCCCCCAGCCTCAGTTACCAGCTCAGGACCTTGAGAATGGCATCAAACAGTCTGGGCCTCTAGATATGGAAGCAGTTAAGCTTTACGATTTTGAAGGTTTACTAGTCTTCTGTTCTATGTAGAAGTAAGGAATCCAGCCCTCTCCCATACTGAGTTCAGGTTGTGTAATAATGTGACATGGTTTACATAGCAGTCATTATCAATATCTCAGACACAGAATATCGTAAAATGTAAAACAGGATGATGAGCTCCCTATGGACAGGTTTGTCCACCTCAAACATAGCAGCCACTGTTTGTTGGGCATCTGTTCAGCACCAGGTCATGTCCTGATTAACTTAATATTGAGGGTCCTGACCCTCACAGCAAATCGCAGGTCAGGTGCAAAATTCTCAGGGTACAAATTATACCAGTGTGTGCATAAAATGACTCTGATCCTCCTCCTCTCTGCCCAGTGGAAGGCCCCAACTGGACCTACAAAGTGGTCACCAGCAGCAGATAACACACAGCATCCACCATGGCCCCGTCCCCTCTGTGGCTATTTCCTGTTTGCTATCCCTAAGCCACCGCTACCTGTGAAGTCACCTGTCTTAGGAATATCACAATCCGTATTTTGACTCCCAAGGCCACCATTCAAATTCCTTTGCTTGGAACAGAGCCAGACTCTGTGTAAAGTGAGGGGCAAGGGGCATCTCTCCAACCCTAACATATACCTGGTCACATGGTCTCCGAATCATCTCAGCCTATACCCAGACTCCACAAGGGGGTCTTCTCTTGAGGAATATTCCCCAGCTTTGACCCAGCCCTGGTCCCTCGGAATGGGTGCCCACCAGTGGCATAGAGAGAGTCTCAGGGAAATGTCAGGAGCTGAAAGGGAAAACTGAAGCAGTATAGGTTTGTGCAACTTGCACACAGCTTTCTTCTACTCATCTCCTCAAAAGGGCTCAGCAAATGAACCTAGTAACTGAATGAACAAAGGAACGACCCAATGAGGCAGGAGAATCAGGACCAGTGTTTGATATTTCTGGCTCTTTCTCACTCCTGCCAAACACACCTTGTGGGATGGTTAGCCTTAAAAAAAAAGGCATCATCTAGATGGTGCTTATTTCATAGCTGGGTCAGAGTGACCAGGCTTTTCTCCTCTTGCTAGGTGCTGCTGCCCCACACTGTTAGCTGAACTTCTCAAAATATCTTACGAATGTCCTCCCAAGTTCCCAGACCTCTCATACTCATTCAAGACAGGGGAGTTCCTCAGAAAGTCTGGGGACAGAACCCAGGTTCTAACTGAGGTCCCTGCTTAAAACAAGAAAACTCCAGCAGCTTTGAACAGGGCCATAAAAGTGAAACTGCAAAAGTACATATTGTTCCTTCCTGCTGCCCAGGGAAAGCTCTTTTAGGAAAAGTTCCAATTATCTCCTACAGTATCTCTGCTCTTATGACTTGAGGACGGTGTCCTATTCTTAATGTAGAGAACTGTTCAAGTCTATCGTGAGAAGCAAAGAGAACAAAATTGCATGGACAACCCCTTGCTCACAGGCTAATTTTGCAAACTCCTCACATTTGCATTAATTCAATCTCAATTCTTTCCTTTAAATCTATTCTATTCCTTTAAATAAACAATAATCACGCTAACAACAGCAAGAGGATAAACCCAAAATAATCTTTTTGTGCTCTTGAGACTTCCAGATCCTGCAGGAGCTGTGGAGTCCTGCTTATTCATTTTGTCCCTCCCTTTGCCAGATGCGCTCTTAATCCTCCAAAGCTGAGGTGCTGATGTTGTAATAGGGCCTGAGATGGTCTCATTGGCTGTGCAAGCAAGGGGAGCCCACACAGAGAGCCGTGTGGTGGGTGGGTTCTCAGCACTGGGAGGGGTTCTGGTTCTCATTAAGTTTGGGCAAAGTTAACTGCACAGGCTATATGATTTCAGACATTCTGATTTTAAAGAGTATTGCACATCTAGGAGACGCTGGAAGAAGACAGAAACAAAATATTCTGTCTTAAGTGCCTGGTAGTTGGGTTCCGGAAAAGGCACGTGAAAATCAGATTATGGCAAATCAGATTACACATTGAATGCTGAAGAATGGCAGCCCCTTAGAGAATTCCACACTGAATCACACTGAAGTGACTCATTGCCTTGTTCCCTCCCTGCCCCTCCCTGTCAGTTTTTGTTTTGCGAATCTTGATTTTGATCTGAAGTGAGATCTTGTTCATTAGAATCAAGGCAGCTGCAATATTTAAATAAGTGTATATCTTTTGGTTATTCATCATTTAGGATGAAGTCCCACTAAAAGAAGAGAAGCTGATATCTGGGATAGATTAGGAATGATCTACATTTGGATTTCCCCTCATAAAACTAGAGAATGGCCTAGACTAGATGAGCCAACATGGCATAGGGAAGCCTGCAAGGATACTTTAAGGTATTCAGCACATGCCCTTTCAGGAACAAGGAACCCATTTCCCCAACACCAACAGTGTTGGCTGCCAATGGCTCCCAGCTGCATCCTCTGGGAATTTTGCTCAGCCCAGAGACAAACACATCGCCCACAGAAAGCTTCTCCACATGAGTTCCATGTTGCCTTCTTTCTTGTATTATATTTCATTCATTCGTCCATCCATTTATTAAAAGAGACTTCATGTACACTAAGACTCAAAAGCCAGATGACAAGGGCCAGGGCTGCACTAGAGAGTGGAGGTAGAAGAGCAAGAAATAAGAATGTAATTAATCAGTAGTGCCAGGTACATATTAAATATTCAGTAAGTGCTTGTTGGATTCCTCATCTATTGATGGGATCCCAGTAATTAATAAAGGATTGGTCATGTTGAAAGCAAAATCCAGTCCTTAAAAGAGTCACTGTAACAATACCATCAAAATATGATATGATTTTAATGTTGCTGTTTCATGTGATGTGTTTAAACCTGGGTTTCTCAACTTTGGCATTATTGACATTTTAGGATAGATAATTTTTTGTGGTGGGTTGGAGGTGGGGGCTGTCTTTTGCATGATACGATGTTTATTAGCATCCTTGGCCTCTACCCAATAGATGTCTGTGCCAGTTTAAAACCATTATGTGCCCTAGAAAAGCCATGTTTTAATCCTGATCCAATCTTGTGGGGGAAGTCATTTCTTTTAATCCTGATTCAATATTTTAGGGGGGGAAATTTTGATTAGATTATCCCCAGGGAATTGTGGTGCACCCAGTTGTGGATGTGACCTTTGATCAGATGGAGATGTGATTATACCCATTCAAGGCGTGCCAGTTTGAAAAGATGTACGTACCCTAGAAAAGCCATGTTTTAATCCTAATCCCCATTCTGTAAAGGCAAGCCATTTCTTCTAATCCCTATTCAGCACTGTATGTTGGAAACTTTAATTAGCTTATCTCCATGGAGATGTGACTCAATCAGTGTGGTTATTTAACCTGATTAGGTGGAGATGTGTCTCCACCCATTCCGGGTGGGTCTTGATTACTTTATTGGAATCCTATAAAAGAGGAAACACTTTGGAGAAAGTGAGAGATTTGGAGAGAGCAGAGAAGGATGACAGAACACTTCACAACAACATAGCCACAAGAAGCAGAGAGTCCACCAGCCAGCAACCTTTTGAGATAAAGAAGGAAAATGCTTCCCAGGGAGCTTCATGAAACAGGAAGCCAGAGAGAAAGCTAGCAGACGATGCTGTGTTTGTCATGTGCCTTTTCAGATGAGAGAAACCCTGACCGTGTTTGCCATGTACCTTTCCACTTGAGAGAGAAACTCTGAACTTCATCAGCCTTCTTGAATCAAGGTATCTTTCCCTGGATGCCTTGATTTGGACATTTCTATAGACTTGCTTTAATTGGGACATTTCCACAGCCTAAAAACTGTTAACTTGCAACTTACTAAATTCCCCCTTTTTAAAAGCCATTTGTTTCTGGTATATTGCATTCCAGCACCTGGCAAACTAGAACACAAAGTGTGTCTTGATTAGTTTGCTAGACTCCTTTAAAGGGGAGACCATTTTGGAAAGAGAGCAGATGCAGACACTTGTAGAACAGTTGCTTCAGAGCCGACAGAGACACTGATGTTTGGACATGCTTGGAGTGCCAACAGAAAGAGCTTAGATACAGCCAAAGGCAGAAGACACAGCCATGTGCCTTCCCATGAGATGCTAAGCAAGCTAGAACCCAGGGTTGTGTCCCAGAGGAGCTAAGCAAAGACCCACAGATGCTTGAAAAAGAAACCACTGGCATCAGAAGCTGGAAGCAATGGAACCAGGAACAAGGATCGGCAGACACCAGCTACACATCTTGCCAACTGACAGAGGTGTTCCAATTGGCATCAGCCCTTTTTAAATGAAGGAAACTTCATACTGGTGCATTAATTTGGACACTTTCATGGCCTTAGAATAGTAAACTTATAACAAATTCCCTTTTTAAAAGCCTTTCTGGGGGTGGAGGGCTGTAAGTGTAACTCAGTGGTAGAATTCTCACCTGCCATACCGGAGACCTGGGCTCACTTCCTGGCCCATGCACTCCCACCCCACACCCTGCCCCAAAAATTTTTCAACAAAAGGTGCTGCGATTATAGGACAGTCGAGTGGAAATAGAATGAAATCTAACCACCACCACACAGTATACGAAACAAACAAAAAAAGCCATTCCATTTCCGTGTACATTGCTTCCGGCAGCTTTAGTAAACTAATACAATGTCATTAGCATACCCCCCCAGTCCTATCTGAGTTGTGACAAAATATCTCCAGACATTAGCAAATGTCCCCTGGGAGGGAAAATCAACCTACTTAATAGCTGCAGACTTAGAGTAATGACCCAGAAGAATTGAACATTTTTTCGGGGATAAAAATCCTGAATTCTTTTTAGTCTGCTCTGTGAGATCTTTTTTCAATAAGAATTGGGCCTAAAAGTTTCCACAACCAGCACCCTTGTTGACAAGTAGAAAATAAGAGTCCAATGTGAGCTGTTCTAAGTTCCCTGGTTCTCCACCCCAGAAATAGCTAGGAATCCCTCCAACACAGCTTATTCATCCATACAATGAATATTTTTTGAGTTCCTACTGCTTTCCAGGTGCAGTTCTCAGGAAAGAAGATAAAGCTGTAAACAAAGCAGAGATGATCTCCACCCATGAGGAATTTTTCAATTAGTGGGAGTGGGGGTGAGACCACACACAAATAAGCGAATGCACATAACCATCCAGGAGGCGAGAAGCCAGTGGAGTAAGGAAAAGGTAAAGAAGGACCTGCTTTGTTCCTTCAAGTGTATTTCCCAGGAGTTGTATATGACACTTCTGCTCATCTCCTATTAACCAGAACTCAAGGGAAAGCTGGGAAGCACATACCTTTATTCTGAACCACCATGTGCTTAGCCTTCTTCACCCCACCCCCCAAATTCAGGAGTTCTATTACTGAGGAAAACGGATATTGGGGGACTACTAACCATCTTCACCTTGGGAAGTGTATTAGTCAGGGTTGTCCAGAAAAATAGAACTGACAGGATATATCCATATATATGTAAATATTAAGAGTTTTATTATAAGGATTGGTTCATGCAACCAATGCTAATCTGAATTCCCTAGGACAAGCCACAAGTTGAATATCTGAAAGTGAAATTGAATTTCCAGAAGTCACAGGCCAGAAACTCTGATGGAGGCAACATTGAATTCCCCAGGAAAAACTGATTGGCTGAAGTAGAGATAGAAATTTTTCCTTCTGAATGTTGAAAACCACAGTTCTTCTTTAAGTTCTTCAACTGATAGGATGAGGCAACTGCTCTCACGCTGAGGGCAATCCCCTTTGTTAATTGTAGACGCAATCAACTGTAGATGCAATCAAGTGACCAATGATTTAAATCCACAAAATACCCTCACAGTAATAATCAGACCTGCGCTGGCTTGACCAAACAGCTGGACACCATCACTTAGCCAAGACGATACATGAAACTAACCATCACAAAAGGCAATAGTCCAGGGAGTATTGACATAGGCATGACTAAGATGGTAAAGATGGGTCAAATTCTAGAAATATTTTTGGAGGAAGGACTGACAGCCTTTGCTGATGGTTTAGATATAATTATGAATGACAGAGAAGACGAAGAAACTTTCAAGTTTGTATTAGTTTCCAATAGCTGATGTACAAATTCATACGAAGTAGGGGCTTGAAACAATACAAATTTATTATCTTACAGTTCTGGGGGCCAGAAGTTCACAATGGGTCTCCCTGGGTTAAAATCAAGGTGTTAGCAGCATTACGTTCCTTCTGGAGGCTCCAAGGGAAGATGCTTCTAGAGGCTCCTGCATTCCTGGGCCTGTTGCCCCACCTCACTTGGGCTGCTGCTCTTGTTTTCCCATCTCAATTTGTCACCGTCAGAAAACACAGTCCTCTATAGTCAGGCCCACCTGACCCTGCACCTAACAGAGAAACAAGTCTCTTTGTTTTGGTGAGAAGGTGAGTTTGTTGAAGATTCATCATCAAGGAAATGGAGGAAAAAAATAGTTTCTAAGACCAGTTCGAAGTAGGAAAGGTGGTTTGGGCTTTTATAACCCAAACAGACAAAAAAAATGGCAAAGGTCCAGAAGAAAGCAGAAAAAAATTAAAAACTAAGTAAAAGTTATAGAATTTATTAAAATTGAGTAATGGTCACTTGCTTCATTTTGTTTGGTTAGAATATCCTGTTATCTGGTAGGTCCTTCCTTCCATCCAGGCCTTTGATTTTGTCCTTCAAAAGGAAGGAAGGTGCTGACAATAGTTCATACGATGTTTCATTCCTGCAAGCACAGCAAGAAAAGGTTTCTGAGAATGGAGAGTAAATTTTCTTTTTGTTGAGATTAGATCAAGAGCAAACTATTTCATCAAGGGTTTTTTATGCTTAAAATAATTCAAGGCAGGCTGCTTGAGTGAAGTGATTATACCAAACAATGTTTTTTTTTTAGCTACTGAACACTATACTAAGCATTTTCCAGATAAAGGATTATACTGAGTATTTTTTCTTTCTATCCAGCTATCAATCTCCTTTCCTCTCTCTTCCATCCAAATGACTCTGGTGATTACACTGGATAATTACCCTGATAATGCAAGAAAATCTCCACATCTCAAGATCCTTGACTTAACCATACCCCCAAAATAATCCTTTTTGCCGCGTAAGTGCACATTTTCACAGGTTCCGGGGTAAGGCCCCGGGCATCCGTGGGGATATTAGCCTGCCTCCCTGAAGGTTTTGGCCCAAGTAGCCAGAAGACTGGCCTTGCCATTTTGTGAGATGGAGGAGGGGAAGATTTGTGGGTGGGAGGGTGATTCCAGTAGTTGGCCTTGGACATTGGATTTGAGAGATCCCATTAAACATCCTATTACAGACTGAATAAGGTCCCCCCACAAAGACGTGTTTGGGTCTCAACCCCAGGTCCTGTAAATATGAAATTCGTAAATCAGATCTTTGAAGATGATTGTAGTTAAGGTGAAGCCAAACTGAGTGAGAGTGGGCCTTCATCCGACACGGCCGGAGTCCTTAAGAGCAAAGGAAATGTGGGCCTGGCAGGAGCAGGGAGGAGGACATAGAAGGCAATGAGTCATTATGGGACCCAGGCAAGACTGAGTTGTGCCTACCAGCCAGCCACCACCCAAATGCTCCGGGCTGCGGAGAAAGCAGGGCCTGCTGAAGCCGTGATTGTGTACTTCCAGCCTCCCAAACTGTGAGCCAGTAAACTCCTGTTGTTTCAGCCACAGTCTGTGGTGTCTGATAAAGTGGAAGGCAGCCCTGACAGACCCAAAAGAAAAGTCTAGCCAACTGGCCGGTATTTACTCTGAAATTCAGGGATCAGAGCAGGAGGCGTAAGTGAGGAGTTTGCATAGTTATGAAGACTCTGATCATACTGGACACAGAAAGAGAGGAAGAGGTTAGAGAGTAGAGTCCTGCACACGAGGTTTGAAAGTTGGAAAGGTGAGACTAAACCAGCAAATAAGGCTCCAAGGGAACTTCGAGGGGGAGGCAGGGCAAGGGGACAAGAAAGCATCTGTTCCTTTCTTGGGGACAGGGAGAAGAGGAACTTCCTTTCTGGCTTTTGCCCTCCTCTCAGGGAGAGCCGGCCCTAATTGAGGAAAAGAGGACACAGCAGGGAATGGGGTCAGGGCAGTCAGGGGTGAGCACGGGAGTCAGTGTTCTGGGAGCCAAGTTGCATCTTTCAAGGGAGAGCGTTCAGTGGCACTGGGGCCAATCCTTTTCTACAGAACGTCTCTCTCTCTCTCTCTGCTGGACATTTATGCCACAGTAGTTCTCAGTCTCACTGGGCAGTTTTGAAAAATGCTGATGCCTGGAAACTACCCCAGAAATTCTGAACGTAAGGAATCCGGGTGAGGCCTGGACATGGCAATGTTTAAAAGCTTTAGAAGGTGGTGCGATGGTGGCTCAGTGGCAGACTATTCACCTGCGTTGCTGATGCTAGAGACCTTGGTTTGATTCCCGGTGCCTGCCCATGCCAAAAAAAGAAAGGTTTCCAAGTGGTGCTAGTGTGCATTCCTGGTGGAAAATGTGCCTGCTCTACAGCCAAAGCAAACTCATAAGTAACCACAATTCTGGACAAAGGTTATTTTAGCTTAGCTCTTTTTAATCAGAGCTTCCAAACCCTGCAAACACCTCCATTACACTTCCTGCTAAGAACCCTGAATTTCAGATTAAATACCCACCAGCTAGCTTGACTTTTCATCTTGGCTTGTGTCTTAGTTTGCAGGAGTCCCTTGTGTTTCAACCTTTCTCACCAAATGCTGTAAGAATGTGGAACAACCGGGACATATTGTGTATGGCTGTTGGGCACGCCAAATGGCGCAACCCCTTTGGGAGACAGGTCGGCAGTTTCTTACAAAACAAAATACACATTTAACCCTGAGACAAAGCAATTCTACTCCTGGATATTTATTCGAGGGACATGAACAGACAATCCCACAAAAAGACCGGTGGCGAATGTTCTCCAGCAGCTTTATTTCTAACAAACCCAAACTAGAAACAACCTACATGTCCATCAGCAGGTGAATGGAGAAACAAACTGGGCATGCCCACACCTGGAATACTACTCAGCAGTGAAAAAGGATGAGCCATTAATTTACACAACAGTGTAATGAATCTCAAAAACATGTGCTGACAAGAGAAGCCAGGCTCAAGGACCACAGGCGAGGACAATTGCATCCTTAGGAAGTTCCAGGATGGTCCAAGCTGACCTTAGGAACAGCCCACAGAGCAGTGCTTGCCTGGGGCTGGGGGTGAAGAGACCACTGGGGAAGGGACCTGGGAACTCTGGGGATGATATAAAGATATCCTATTAAATATCTGAATGGGGGTGATGGCTACGCAGGGTGGTTCTTTTTAAAGCCTTACCCTGGTGTTCTAGTCTACCAAAGCTGCTAGAATGCAACACACCAGAGATGGATTGGTTTTTAATAAAAGGGGATTTATTTAGTTAAAAGTGTATATTTCTTCAGAGGAAAGACAGCTAACTTTCAACTGAGGTTCTCTCTTACATGGGAAGGCACAGGGTGATCTCTGCTGGCCCTCTCTCCAGGCCTCTGGCTTCCATCAACTTTCCCCGGGGTTATTCCTTTCTGCATCTCCAAAGGCCTGGGCTGAGCTGTGATGAGATGAGGTATGCTGAGCTGTTTGGGCTGTGCTATGTTGACCTCTCTCATTTAAGAACCAGCCAATTAAATCAAACATCATTCATTGCAGCAGGCAGCCTCCTAGCCAACTGCAGATGTAATCAGCAACAGCTGAGGTTCACATGCCGTTGGCTCATGTCCACAGCAATAGAACTAGGTACCTTCACCTGGCCAAGTTGACACCTGACCCTACCTACCACACCCGGGTCCCCAGATTGCCAGCAGCACCGGTCCACAGGCCTAACAGCTCTTCTCTCCTCCTCCTCTGCAGCTTGTCTTCCTCTGCAGCCTGTCTGCTGCCTCCAGCCACCTGGGTCTTCCCTTTCCCTTCCCTCTCTCACTCGGCCCATGGATGTGAGCCACGGACCCTCCCTGCAGCCTCCAACTCAGGTAAGGTTTGCTTCCCATGTGTCATTCCATCAGAGGCGGATGGTGGGAGCTTGGAACTTCTGGGCTGATGAGGGAGGTGGATCTAAATGATCCAGGACCTAGGGAGGCATCTGAGCCTCTGACCACTCTACAGTTGAGGCTCCTGCACCCGCAGCAGGAGGGAGACACCAGCAGAATGAGCTCCTTGACCCAGAAGGTTAGAGCAGGGCCTGGGCTCCTCCACCGCACTGGAGTGTACTAACATGTGGAATCTGATTCGGCAATGGGTCAGGGCCCAGGAGGCTGCATTTCAAAGGAGCTTCCAGCACTGCTGGCTCTGCTGGTCCAGGAGGTGCAGAGCCACGGGTCTGTGACAGCAGCTCCAGAATGACAGCCCCAGCTGGAAACTACCCCAATGCCCATCAAAAGGAGAAGGGGCTGGAAAACTGTGGTATGTTCGCCTAGTGGAAGGCCATGCACCCAGGAGAAAGAACACTGCAGCAACCCATGGCCCACAGATGAAGTCTGGGGGAGAGATGCCAGACCCAGGTGTCAGCCATTTAATGAGGCTCGTGGCGGGCAAATCTTGTCCTTGCTGCTGAGAGTGGGAATACCTGAGTGGGTGGGTGGTGGATGGATGGGAGGTGACTGGAGAGGATATGGGGGCTGGGGGTCCTGGGATGCTGGTGATGATCTGAAGCAGTGACCTGGATAGGTCACATGTGACAGGTTAGACACATGTTCATTTGTGAAAGTGCGTTGAACTGAGTTGCACATTTAGGCCTCACGAAGGCTCCTCTATATATTTTGCTTTGGTAAAATAAAGGTGGCTATTATTTGGGGCCTCACCATGTCTCAGTGCATTTAGGCAGCACAGGCCACCTAGGAGCCAGGCACCATTACTATTATTACAGTGATTATTTCATGGTTGCTGTTATTTTACAGATGAGCAAATGGGGCAGCAGGAGATTCCGTCATCCCACCCCTCAGAGGGGGAAAGGGGGAGAGGCAGGGGGGATGGTGGGAAAGCCCCAGGGTCTCCTGAGGCCCGTGCTTCTGGGGTCCTTGGTGACATGGAACAGAAGAAAACAGGGGCTTCTTAGTGGGCAATGTGGGGAACAGCAGCTCTGGCATGGGGCCTGCAGGCCTCACTGAAAGCAACCCCCACAGATCGCCAGGGCCGGGGTTGCCGAGGAGGAGCTGTGGCTACTCCCGCCGTTCTGGACTGCTCCCCACACTTGCATCTCGGGGACCCAGCTGGCCGGCACCAGCATCTTTGGCTCCATTTCTACGTCTCTCCTTGGTCATGTCCTTTTAAAGTCCAATGATCTGGTTCCACCTGAGGGTTGACTCATCCAAGAGGCCCTTGAGCAGGAGCCAACAGGCTCTTTGTGACCTCAGCCCCAAGGGGCCTGCAGGAGCCCCAGATTTTATCAAGAACCGGTTGATGTCGCAGTGGCCCTACAAAGAAAGCCACGACTGCTGCGGAATTGGGTTTGGGCAGAGAAGAAGAGCCCAGCCAGTGTCAGGAGAACAGGGGACCCAGGGGGAGAGTAAAGCTTTCACAAACATGGGGGACCGGGGAGGTGCAGTCCCTGGAGGCAGGAATGAGGGGGCATCAGAGGGATGGGACCTGCCCCATCCATCCATTGCTAGAGACTCTCCACAACTGGCCAGTACCGAAGGTGAAGAAGGCTTTCAACTTCCTCTCCCCCTCCATGAAGCCCACGAGGCTTCACTCAATCCAGCCACCTCTGCAAACTGATCATTAGCACAAAAACCTTCCCCAGGCCCATTGTGAAGCTGTCAGTAAACGCTAAAGCAAAACGCAGATGGAAGTAGTTATTACTTAAGGAAGAAAAACAGCTTTTAACTTGGAAACTTGAATGACAGTTTTGAGTTCAGAACATCAATTTTCTTTCCAAAAAAAAAATTCTCTGCAATTTGGGAGTTGCTGCCAGTCCCCAATCCTTGACAGTGCATAATTATAAGTTTATGGTTGTTTTACATAAGTTCTTTAAAATAAAATATCCATCCAAGCTGATTTTAAAATTGGAGGGCTTGTTCCTAAGCGACAAGAACAGGCTTTCAGCAGGAAAAGCAAAGTGCACCTACAGGGCTCTGGTAATGGGCCCTAGTTTCCCTGGTTGCACTGTGCTGGGTGAGGAGCTGCAACCCCGCCCGCTCGCCCCCGGGACCTCTCTCCTCAACGTCGGGGATCCCTAGGAGAAGGCAACCCCTGGCCCTGGTGGATCCTTTGCTTCATTATCGAGCCCCATAGGACTCCGGATACCCTGCCGTGGGCCTCATGTGACCCTCTGGGTCCAGCCATGGCTCCTGTTCCCAACCCCAAGTTTTCCAACACCACATTCCTATTCAGAGCCCAGAACACAGTCTCTGGAAGAACTGTCTCGGGCTGGTCAACTTCCCGTTTGTCAGGGCACATGTGGCCTTCGCAGAGGGCTGGGCTGTGCTCCACCCCTGCATGGTAGTTCCCCCCCGCCTGGCACCCTGGGGGCACCCTCACAGCAGCCCCCAGTGGTCTGAGACCCACTCCCCTGGCAAACTGAGCTGACCTTTAGTGAGGTCTCCTGGTTGTCAGGTGCTACGATTCCACTGAGTCGTTTTCTCTCCCACCCATGTTCTTAGAATCCGACCCCTCCCCCATGTCCTGTCGGTGCCCCCAGCAGGTTCCCACTCAGTTCTTGTCTACCACAGACCCCTCTTTACTGTCCTTTTTCTCATGACTCAGCTTCTAACCCTCAAAGTCATTTAGACCCCCACTGAGGCTCACTGCTGCTGAAGTCAACACTGGGTCTCCTTAAAAAATTAGATTCAATGAGAACCATGAATTGCCTTGGTTTAGATGGATACCTCTTCTTTGGCTGCCTTGCCAGGTGCATGAATATGTTTATTTGCCATCTTTTGAAAAGATTAGTTCCTTGAGAGGTGAAATTTTACCTGCAATGGTTTGCAATAAATGGATTAAATTTAATCCATTACTGTGGGTGTGAACCCATTGTGAGTAGGACCTTTTGATGAGGTGACTTCAGTTGTGGGGTGGCCCAACTCTATCAGGCTGGGTCTTAATCATATGACTGGAATCCTTTAAAAGTAAAATAAAATTCAGACACAAAAAGAAAGTCACAGAGGGGGTAGCCAGAAGCTGAAGGTCAGTGGAACCCAGAAGAGAAGGGTGAGGCCAGGAAAGGCCACCTTGTGCATTGCCATGTAACAGAGGAGCCAACAGCCTGGCCCAGAAGCCAGTTTTCCAGAAGAAAGCATTGTCTTGATGATGCTTTGCTCTGGACTTTTACTAGCCTCAAAACCATGAGCCAATGAATACCCATTGCTTAAGCCAACCCTTTGCATAGGATTTGCTTTAGCAACAAGGAAACTAAAACACTACCCTATCTGAAGAATTTTATCTGACAAAATGAGATAACGTTCTTTGCTCCAGGAGACATCTTGGATTCATTCTTTGTTGGCGCCATCTATGGGTTGAATGTGGGAGAACTTCTATATCAAACAATCTGTAGAACTCTATTCTTTTACATGGCTTCACCCCATTCTCAAGCCTGGCATACATGGTTTGTTTATGATACAACTTCACCAAGTGTGATGAAATTCAAGGCAGACTGTGATATTCCAGTTCATTCTCTCCCACATGTGCTGCCCTTTCCTGAGCCTTAGTCCTGCCTCTCTTTTCTTCCTTACGCTAATCTTCATGGCATGGGCTTATGATACTCAGAGGCTGAACTGATGAAAGAGATGCACATCCACTCCTCAAAGACACTCCAGAAAGAAAGATGACATTGGCACAGAATTCCAGTAGTAAGCAGGAAAGAGCATCCTGTAAGGCACAGTTCTCAAAATCCAGATCACCTGTGGGGCTGGTTAAAATGCAGATTCCAAGGCCCTGCCCAGATTGACTGAATCAAAATTTTAGGACTTGGGGTTGGAAGTCCACACTCTGGGTAAACGCACTCTTTTTTTTTTCTACTGTGTTTGCAAGCTTACATTTGAAAACTGCTGTAGGCATTTAGGAACAAGGATTTACATGTGGTGGGTGCATTTTAAGAAACTCAATCTTGCAGTTTATGCAAAATGTATTAAATGGAAGTGGGGATGTTGGGATCCTGGAAAAGGTAAAAGAAGTTAGGGGTCCTTGCGATAATTCATGTTTGAAGGAACAAGGTGGCATGTGTTAGAGTGGAGGGAATGGAAAAGCAACATGGAGAGAGAGAAGGCTGAAACACCTTCCTGGTTCCAGGTCTCAAGGAAGCAGAGCCTGTGACATGGATTTGGGAGACCATGCCTTGAAGGCTGTCAGGATGAAGAGAGGGAGGGAGGGAGGCAGAATGGGATAGGAGAAGGACCTAAGCAAGGACGTGGTCTCAGCTGGACGCAACCTCCACCTGAACCACGAGGAGCTCTGGAGCTCAAACGGCACCATGCAATTGATCCCACCTTGAGGACAAAGGGCCATTTCAATAATGTCGGCTATTTACAACCCAGTGAAAGGGATTTGGGAGGATCCCCAGCAGAGTCTATGACATGCCCTTGGTACAACCAGTGCCTTCAAACTTCCTATAGACCAGGGTCAAGACAAAATTGGTGTCGGTTGTTGATGGATGGTCAAAAGAAGAAAAGGAACCAACTCTACCAAAGGGGCTGTTTCTCTGGAGATCTTCTGGTTTTGCTTGCCTGGCTTTCTTCTGGTGGTTTTCCTAAGTAAAGTTTATTGGAAAATACACAAAACCCCATGTCAGAGACTCGGTAATAAAAGGAAGAAGAGATGAGCAATACTGATATTTTATGGAAAAGTTAGCATTGACAAAAATGGACCACACCCAAATCTTTTTCTGTTTCTCAGATGCTCCCTAGAGCCAAGGACCTCCCCAAGTGACCCAACCCCTCAGCACAGTCCATGCTTCTCTCCCAATAGCTCCATCAAAGGCCAAACCAATATTGTGCTGGTAATTCGCATCTTTTGCCCTTACAGATCTTAAATCTCAACCTCTTAGGAAAAGTGTAAGTAATCTGTTGACATTTGCAAAAACCTTTGCTTGACAAAAAAAATTCTAAGGAATCATTCAAATAAAGCGCTAGGAAGAATCATTTCCCTAGGTGTGGACTTCTGATTTTCCCACCCACACCCTCAACAATCCATCTACTCATCCAGGCAAACCACCTTTGGGTTTGGAGTTGGTCAAATGTGAAACCACGAGGGCAGAGCAGGTTGTCTCAGGGGCAGAAGGCCAGATGTGCAACCTGGAGCAGACAGGTCAGGCTCCAAACCCCCTCCTTGGTGGAAGTGGCATGAAAATGGCATGGCTCATTACACAACAAATCCCTACTGAAGCCCTAAGTGATGTTGTATGGACATTATGTTCCCTACGGGAATCTCCCTTCTGCTTCCAAGAGCCCATCATCATCTAAGTAGTCCTTGAGGGTTTTCATTACAATTATTAACTGCTACCAATTAAAATTATTAATTATCATTTGTTCCACAAATGCTGTTTTTATAACTCTTGCTTTCCACTTCATATTTTGTTATGATTGTCAAGCCCTTATTCTATGCATCCAACTTACAAGAGCTACGACCAATGAAAAACAACTGAAACAACCAACACATATGAATAAATACAAATAAATAATTCAGAACCCAGATGCCATTTACCATTCCCCAGCTGGGTCCCATTTTTCTTGTCTTCATTCCTCTGCTAAATAAGCCTTCTCAGTGTGTTCCAGAGATGTAAATAAAAATGAATAATTCATGTCCCTCATCTCATCTATCCTCCCTTGCATGAAACCAGAGTCCCTTTTTGCTTTCCACCATCCCCTGGTGAAATTATTTTCCCACTGGTAACTCACTCTTTCTTCAGCCTCACTCAGCTACACTCATCAACTTTTGCTGAAGGACTCGGGGTCCCAGATATGACTTGTCCACTTTCCCTGTGTGCTTTATCTGTTACTTTTTGAAAACTGTGACTGACGAGCCTGCAGAGAGATGTTTCAGGAAAGGCTCTTGGTGAATAATTATGAAGTGGCAACAGAAATCTCAAGGGCCAGAGGACTCGGGAGCTGCATTCTGTCCAAGAAGCCCAAGAGGTCCCACAAAGTTCCTCTCGCATCCTCTCAAGCCTGAGGCTGGCTGCTCAGTTGCTCTGGCAACCGTTTTAGGCCTCAGTTCTCCTTGGAGTGTGAAGAGCCTGGAAAGAAGAAAAGGTCCCGAACACAGCCCTTTCCTAGAACCACAACTACTGACCTCCTACTGCCCCCAAATCCCTCAAAACGTTCCACTAACTCTCCCTGGTAATTTTCCTCTACAAACCACCCATGTGTTTTGTACTTTCAGTAGACTTAAACCATCTAAATGACCCCAGGTGACTGTTGAAATGCTGACTCATCACATCCGGTGGTCAATTTAGCTCCTCCGAAGACCATTCCAAGTAGAATAAAATTCTCAGCAGATGCAGAAGAACCTATAGAAAGAGTAAACCACAACCACTACAGTAACCTGATGTAAAAACACAAGGGGCTCTCAGAAGAACATACAACAGGCTATGATAATGACTGCTTCCTCCATGCCAGGCACAGACAAAAACTGAGCCTTTTGCTTTTCATCACACCCATGTCCTGAAACAAGGCCAAACTATCTCTATGGTTTTGTCTCCTACCTGCGATCAGATTCCCAAAGCTGCACCTACAGCCCAAATCCTACCCATGCACCAGCCCCATGCCCAATGGTCTTCTCCACTGGGACATCCCATAGCCCCCCACCCACCCACCCAACACAGGATTCCAAGATTGCATCTATCTCTCCCTGCATCGCCCCTTATCCTGTATTTCCCATGTCATCAGTGGGATCAGTGTGAATGGACTTATTTGGGTATGATCCATCCTCATGTTTCCCTCTCCCCACCACCCACAATCAGCCCCAACAATTAGAGATTTTCTCCATAATGGTATTTCATCCATGCTCCCCAACCCAATGTTATTGCATTGGTAGCCCTGCCCTGGCACCAATGGTCATCTGCCTTGGTCCAGCCCCCCACCCAGAGCACCCTCCGCAGCACCATACTGGATTTTCCAAAGAGAGTCACAAAGCCTGTATCCCACCCCACGAGACAGGGCAGGGGAGGCAATTATGGTAGACCACAGAGGGCTGGGCAGCCAAGCTGAAGCATTTTCCTGCCAAGGACAAGAAGTTGGTGAAGGGGGTTCTGCTGGGGAATTAGTTCCAGGTCCCATAGCTGGGAACAAATGACCCCATTCACTGTGTTCACAGGTTCTGTGTGTCAGGGATTTGGATGGGGAGGAAGAGGGACTGCTTGTCTCAGCTTTGTGATGTCTGTGGCTTCAGTTTGAAGACTCAGTGGCTGGGGGTGGCTGGATGGCTAGGAGCTGGAATCATCTGGACACTCCGTGCTGGCCAGGCTGGGGGGTGGATGTTGGCTCTTGACTGGACCTTAGCAAGGGCCTGGATCCTCACCAGAATGGTGCAGGTTCCAAAGGGGGTTCCCGAAAGGGTGAGAGAACAACGTGATTTTCTACACAGTTGGAAGCTGTGTGACATTTTATGACCTTGCTGGAAAATCACATGGGGCTACTCCTGCCATGTCCCATTGGTGGAAGTGGCTATGAAGTCCTGTTCTACAGAGACACATCTCCTGGGAGAGATGCTGACATAAAGCTGTGCGTGGGGTGGGATACACTTGGTCTGATTCTATTTTCCTTAGAAAAGGACTGTCATAGTTGGCTGGGGCCACTATAATAAACACCACACAATGGGTGGGCTCAAATAATGGGAATTCATTGGCATACGGTTTCAGAGGCTAGAAATCCAAAATCAAGATGCAGCAAGGCCATGCTTCCTCCTTGAAGTCTGCAGCGTCCTGGTGCTGGCTGGCCACCATCCTCCAGGTTCCTTGGCCTGTGGTGCCTCTGCCTGTGTTACAAAGCAATCGCTCTCTCCCTGTGTCTGCTTTCCACTTTTACTGCCTTCTGGCTTCCCCTGTGGCTTCCTCTCTATAAGGATTCCCATCAAAACCATCCAAGTCACCCTCACAATGTTGGGCCACATCTAGATAGGATCCTAGAAGATTCTCTGCACAAATGAGCCACACCTTGATGATAATACAAATAGGGTCATATCTGTAAGAACAGGGGTTAAAATTAAGAATACACCTTCTGTTGGGCGACATGATTCAGTTTGCCACAGGATCCCTTCTTGGTCCCGCCAATTTAGAGGGGACTGGAAACAGGACCCCAAACCCTCAAATTGTGCCTGGATTCGAAGGAGGCAAAGTGAGCCGGGGGCCAAGCAAGTGAGGTACCTGCTAATCACATCCTCTGCTACCCAATGCACTCCTAGACCGGATCCTGCCCACAGCCCATGCTGGGTTTCCCTGGTGGCCAATGACCATTTCATGGTCAATTCACAGGTGGACGTTTGTATAGAGTTATCAGCACAGGATGCAGAAGCCAAACGTGAAAGCGATGCTGCCTCTGACCCAGCACATTAATCAGAAATGGGTGCAGCGGTTAAAGCATTTTCTTTGCCGCTCAAAATGCTTTCCCACAGATGTTTCTAAATCATCCCCTTGGGAAGCAGAAAGAGCCCCTGTGTGTGGCCACCTGTCAAGATGAAAAGAAATATTCTTTTATTTTTAACATTTTAGAATGTTTAGCTCAGGGAAGGCACACATTTATTTCTTGAGGAAAGCCGTGACCGTCCTGGAGCAGCTGATCTGGTCCCCTACGTCCTTCCAGCCCCTGGGTCAGGCTGAGACAGGAGCTCTGCTTTCCAGAGCTTAGGCTGCCTCCGTGTGGCTGCTTCTGTGAATAGCCGTTCAGGACCCAAGCCTGCCAAGGAGGAAAGCTGGAAAGCAGAGGAATTAGGGCTCATTATTACTTTAGAATAACAAGTAAAGTCAAACTCCCAGGGGTGCACTGCGGGAGGAGGAGAAGCATTTTTGTCACCAGAGCTAGTACTTCAAGTACTTCCTGCGGGCCACAGGGGGCACCCTGATCCCAATCTTGGGTTCTCTTGTTCGCTAGTCTACAGCAGGGGCTCAAAGTGTAGTGTCCAGACCCGCGGTACAGGCCTCCCCTGGAAAATGCAGTCTGGCCTAATCCCAGTCCTGCAGAATCAAAAACTGCAAAGGTGCAGCTCTGGAACCTGTGATAACTCGTTCTTCAGAGGATTCCACAGCTCCCCTGAAGTTCAAGGCCCACTGTTGAGTTTGTTAGTCCCAGATGCAGCTGGGTACATTACTGTCTGTCCCCAAAACAGAGACCAGAAATGTAGGCGATGACCCTCCAAGGGACCAGGATCTCCCTGGCTCCCTACCCCACCCAGAGGGGCCCCAGGGCTCTCAATGTGTTAAGTCTTGTCTTCTTGTGCATGGTCTTGGGCTGGTTCCCCCAGCAGCATGCAGTTTATTTGGGAGGTAAACCCTGTTAGGGTATGGAGAAGTGAGACTGGGAAGGGAAGGGGCCCAGAAGCTGTGGGCAACTGGAATGCAATCCTTTGGAACCCCCAGATTTATCTCTCCAGGGTGGGGGAGTGAGGAAGCTAGGCCCTCTATCCTCCAACTCCTATCTTCTGTGGGTGAGGACAGTCCATAGGGTGTCACCTCCCCAGTGTTTCTAACCTGCCATGGGTGAGGACCTGTCTGTGTCCTCTCCCACAGGGTCCAGCAGGACTGTCAGTCAAGCTGACCCATCCCCTTCCTGGCCAAGAAGTGGGGGACACAGGCCAGCATCAGGTTGACTCAGCTTTCTCCCAGGGATCTCCATCTTGCATGGAGAATCCCACAGCAGGAAACAGGTCACAGCTCTGTCCATCCAACTTGGCACTTTGAAGCACCCACCACCTAGTTCTAGTTTCCAGGTCCCAGGAGCCACCTTGCCCACATCCACTTTTCACCCTGCAAGCTCCCTGCAGTCTTCCGATAAATACATTTAGGCTTGAGTGGGCCAGAAGTGGTTTCTGTTGCTTGCAAGTAACCAACCTCAATTAATCTGCATGGTCAGTTCTAGCCATGCACTGAGACTCTATGGCAGCTTCTCACTGTTCCAGATTGTTGGGAAAGAGGATCCGATGGCGCCACTGGGGGACATCCACCTGTCAACCAAAGAGCAGTGGTCCCAAGAACATTCTAGACAAAGGGCATCACTACAGGCTGGACAAACACTCTAAGTAGTACCTCCTAATCGCACTGCCATTAACTCCAACATACCACACCCCCATTACACCCATGAAGAAGGCAGAGGAGCAGAAGTGGGACTCCACAAAACAGCATCTGAGCCCGTAGGTGAGCTTCCAGATTTTCAGCTCTTTCCTGAAATCTCAACCCAGAAAGAAACAAATGGAGAAAAGGAAAAAAAAAGTTTTGTTTTTGGTGGAAATGCTTCAGAGACACAACTGGTCAACCATCGCTGTGGGTTGACTGGCTCCAAATCACACAGCCTCTCATGGCAAACAACCACTGTGAGATCCTGCACTGGAAAGAGAGTACTCTGACAGCGGAGGCAGGGCAATCTGTTTGCAGACTTAAAGACCCACCAGGCAGCCATCTCCTAAGCTGCAGAGCTTAGCATATTTGACCAGATGCTCCCTCCCTCCCTGGGCGGCACCCATGCTGCACATGGGGCCACTGACTCTATGCCTGCTTAAGCTGGGCTCTGTTTTCCAGAAGGTGCTGGGGAGATCTGGTGATAAATCCCACTAATTTTTTGAAATGTTTGTCCCAAGTTTAAAAACCAGTCTCAAGGAGGGGCTTCTTGGCTACGAAAGAAATTGTTGTTTATGCAAAATGTCAAAGCACACTTCTGCCTGGGGAATGTTCTCTGGGCCCTTGCTTTGTGCCCGGCCTCCTACGAAGCCCTTTCACTCATTGTTTCATTCATTCCACACATCAGACCAATTGGGCATGAGTATTGTCTCCACTCTAGATAAGCAGCAGTTCACTCACTTGCCAGTCACCCTTCTAGTTTATTAACCATACTAGCTAAGTTAAAAGTAACATAAGGCCCAAGTTTAAATAGCATGGAAATAAAGGGGATTCAGTAGTGGTTGAAACAGTGAAGTCCAGTCTTCAGGGCTGGTTTGATTCAGGGTCTCAATGTGGTTGTCAGATCCACATTGTGGAAATCTGGCTACAGCAGTGCCATCCACACGCTAAGCATTCAGCAGAAGAGAGAAGGTCCTCTTTCCCAGAATCCTCAAGCATCTTCTCCAGTCTCCGGAGCCCTAAATGGGTCTCCCATCACCCCTGAACTGTGCTTAGGGTACACAGTGCCAGAGTCAAATGCCATACAGCCAGGGATGTCTCTAACCTTCCCAAACTCAAGTGCAGCAAGGGGAATAAAAACCAGGGGCATGGGGATTGGGAAGGGGTCATCACACCCAGAATTTTGTGGAACAATGATTCGAATCCTGGCCTGTCTGGTTCCAAAGCCTGTTCTTTCTAACAAAGACCCCTTACTGTGGGTCATTTACAATTTTAGATGCTGGAAACACAAACTTGAAAAGTTCCTACCCTCCCATACTCCTGCCACTGGCTCTGTTGCCCCTTGGGCTATAGCCTCATGCATTTACAAGGTCTTGGAGGAGAACAAACACCCTTTAACCAGCTTTTCTATGTTTAAGTCAGTACAGTGACTCTATGCTGGTAATGCAATTGGTCTCAGCCCCCTTGTCTATAAAATCAGGAATAACGATACCTCCGTCAGAGGCTTATAAGATGGAAATGAAAAGGGCTTACATAGTAAATGTCATGGTCAGGTTCATGTGTCAACTTGGCCAAGTTGTGGTACCTGTTTGTCTGGTTGGGCAAGTGCTGGCCTGTCTGTTGCAATGATGACATTTTCATAGAATTAGATCATGATCACATTGGCTGTAGTCACAGCTGATTCCAATTGTAATCAACCAAAGGGGAGTGTCTTCTGCAATGAGTGATGCTTAATCTAATCACAGGAAGCCTCTCAAGGAAGATTCAGAAGAGACAGGCTCTATTCCTGCTTTGGCTGGAGAGCCTCTCCTGTGGAGTTAGTCCAGACCCTCCATCAGAGTGGTCAGCTTCACAGCCTGCCCTGCGGATTTTGGATCTGCATTCCCACGGTCACGTGAGACACTTTTATAAATTTTATATTTGCTAGTGTTCCCTGTTAATTCTGTTTCTCTAGAGAACTCTAACTAATACAGTAAATGTGAGGAAACTTAAAGCAACTTAACATCCAACGTGTAAACAGGCAGTAAATCAAATTATATATTCACTCCATTGATGCTGTGATTTGGACTTGCATACAGTGAATCCTAATTTCATGACCTTAGGAAAAACACTTCTGTGTGAATACTGTTCCTAAAATGCTCCTGTTGACACTGAACAAATGCAAAGGGTTCTCTACCCAATGTGCTCAAATGGCCAATTCCTGAGATACAAGGGCTTCAAAGAGAAAGTTTATTGCTAGGCATAAAGCGGTCTAAAAATCTGTCTCCCTGAACTGTAGTAACTCTTTGATAGCTTTACAGTATCAAAAGATGGGGAGGAGAGGAGGGGCCAAGATGGCAGCTTAGTGAAGTGTGGGATTTAGTTCGTCCTCCAGACCAGCTAGTAAATAGCCAGGACCAGTACAGAACAACTGCTGGGGCCATATCAGTGACTGGACACACAGCATACCCAGACAGAAAGGGGGCCCTGATCTGAAAAGGATTTTTCTTTTACTTTTTTGTGACTGTGTTTCTATGGCTTTACTACTCTTTGGATACAGTTGCAAGGCTTCTTGAGCTCCAACTCCCCCAGACATAGGCAGAATTAAGCTTGTATGAGTGTTTGTCTGGAGTCTTTGCCTTCCCCAGGAGAGGGGTGGGACCCAGCTCTGATGGAATCCCTCCCTCAAGGAATTCAGACCCCAGGGTCTGAAAAAGTAAAGCAATTAAAGCCAGCCTACAGCCTCTCCTCTGTCTCAACCATGGCCCCAGCAGGGAGAGTCACCTTATGCTGGTGGGACACACAGACAGAAAAGAGCCACATACTGGGCAGGACAGGAAAAACGCAGAGTCCAAAGGCTTCATAAGAAAGCCTTTCAACCTGCTGGGTCACACCCCCAGGGAAAACTGATGCAGGTGACTCTTTCCTCCTGACAGGAGGCAAGTGTGGTCTGGGAAAATCTGGCTGGGGTCTATAATACCTAAGTAGACACTTCTAAGATGGGGGTGAGAGTGGGGGTGGGGGGTGGGGGAGGGAAGACACCGAATGGGCAGGGCAAGAAACAAGAAAACAAGAACTGAAAAATTCTGATTGTTAAACAAAACCTAAGCTAGAGGTCTAGAATAAGCTGAATTGAATGTCAAAGGACAGACAGACAACAAAGTCATCCAGCAAGAAAATTCTAGGTAAAAAAAGTGAAAACAATCTCCAGAATAAAGTAATTAAGATAATTAAATACCTAGACACCAGCAAAAAATAATGAATCATACTAGGAAAATTGAAGCTATGGCCCAAAGGAACAAACCAACAATTTAAATGAGATACAGGAGTTGAAACAATTAATTCAGAATGTTCAAACAGACATGGAAAATCTCATCAAATATCAAATCAATGAATTGAGGGAGGATATAAAGAAGGCAAGGAATGAACAAAAAGAAGAAATCAAAAGTCTGAAAAAACAAATCACAGAACTTATGGGAATGAAAGGCACAGTAGAACACATGAAAAAAACAATGGAAACCTACAATGCTAGATTTCAAGAGGCAGAAGATAGGATTAGTGAACTGGAGAATGGGACATCTGAAATTCAACAAGCAAAAGAAAATATACAGAATGGAAAAATATGAGCAAGAACTCAGGGAATTGAATGACAACATGAAATGCATGAATATACATGTTGTGGATGACCCAGAAGAACAAGAGAAGGGAAAAAAAGGAGAAAAACTAATGGAGGAAATTATCACCCAAAATTTCCCATCTCTTATGAAAGACTTAAAATTACATATTCAAGAAGTGCAGCGTACCCCAAACAGAATATATCCAAATAGACATACTCCAAGACACTTACTAATCAGAATGTCAGATGTCAAAGAGAAAGAGAGACTCTTGAAAGCAGCAAGAGAAAAGCAATCCATTACATACAGGGAAAGCCCAATAAGACTATGTGTAGATATCTCAGCAGAAACCATGGAGGCAAGAAGACAGGGGAAATGATATACTTAAGTTACTAAATAAGAAAAACTGCCAACCAAGAATTCTATATGCAGCAAAATTGTCCTTCAAAAATGAGGGGGGAATTAAAACATTTTCAGACAAAAAATCACTGAGAGAATTTGTGACCAAGAGACTGGCTCTGCAAGAAATAATAAAGGGAGCACTAGAAACAGATAGGAAAAGACAGGAGAGAAAGGTGTGGAGAAGAGTGTAAAAATGAAAACTATCAGTAAAGGTAAAAAGAGGAAAAATTAGATATGACATGTAAAATCCAAAAGGCAAAATGGTAGAAGTACTGCCCATACGTAATAACACTAAATGTTAATGGACTAAACACCCAAATCAAAAGACATAGACTGGAAGAATGAATTAAAAAACAGGACTGATCTATACGCTGCTACAGGAAACACATCTTAGACCCAAGGATAACCATAGGTTACAAGTGAAAGGTTGGGAAAAGATAATCCATGCAAATAACAATCAAAAAAGAGCAGGAATAGCTATACTAATATTCAGTAAATTAGACTTCAAATGTAAAACAGTTAAAAGAGACAAAGAAGGACAGTATATATTAATAAAAGGAACAATTCAGCAAGAAGACATAACAATCATAAATACTTAGGCATTGAGCCAATATGGTCCAAAATACATGAGGCAAACACTAAAAAGAGAAATAGATACATCTACCATAATAGCTGGGGACTTCAATGCCACTCCCATCAAAGGACAGAACATCTAGACAGAGGATCAATAAAAAAAACAGAGAATTTGAATAATGCAATAAATGAACTAGACTTAACAGACATTATAGAATATTACACCCAGAACAGAGCAGGATACACCTTTTTCTCAAATGTTCATGGATCATTCTCAAGGATAGATCATATGCTGGGTCACAAAGCAATAATCAATAAATTTTAAAAGACTGAAACCACACAAAACACTTTCACAGATCATAAAGGAATGAAGTTGGAAATCAATAATAGGCAGAGTGCCAGAAAATTCACAAATATATGGAGACTCAACAAAACACTCTTAAACAACCAGTGGATCAAGGAAGAAATTACAAGAGAAATCAGTAAATATCTCGAGGCAAATGAAAATGAAAGCACAACATACCAAAGTTTATGGGATGCAGAAAAGGCAGTGATAAGAGGGAAATTTATTGTCCTAAATGCCTATATTAAAAAAGAAGAGCAAAAATTGAGGAATTAACTGTCCACTTGGAAGAACAAGAGAAAGAGCAGCAAACTAACCCCAAAGCAAGCAAAAGGAAAGAAATAACGAAGATGAGAGCACAAATAAATGAAATTGAGAATATGAAAACAATTGAGAAAATCAACAAAAGCAGAAGTTGGTTCTATGAGAAAATTGATAAGACTGATGGACCCTTAGCAAGGTTGACAAAAAGAAGAGAGAGGATGCAAATAAATAAAATCAGAAATGGAAGAGGAGACATAACCACTGACCCTGCAGAAATAAAGGAGGTAATGAGAGGATACTATGAACAACTATACACTGATAAACTAGACAATGTAGATGAAATGGACAACTTCTTAGAAAGGCACGAACAACAAAAATTGACTCAAGAAGAAATAGACAACCTCAACAAACCAATCACAAGTAAAGAAACTGAATCAGTCATTAAGAAGCTCCCCCAAAAGACAAGTCCAGGACCAGATGGCTTCACATGTGAATTCTACCAAACATTCAAGAAAAAATTAGTACCAATCCTGCTCAAACTCTTCAAAAATACTGAAGAGCAGGGAAGGCTACCTAATTCATTCTGTGAAGCCAACATCACCTTCATACCAAAGCAGAAAATTGCAGACAAATCTCTCTAATGAATATAGATACAAAAATCCACAACAAAATTCTTGCAAATCGAATCCAGCAGCACATTAAAAGAACTATACACCAAGAACAAGTAGGATTCATGCCAGGTGTGCAAGGATGGTTCAACATAAGAAAATCAATTAATGTAATACACCAGATCAACAAATCAAAGCAGAAAAACCACATGATCATCTCGATTGATACAGAAAAGGCATTTGACAAAATTCAACATCCTTCCCTGTTGAAAACACTTCAAAGGGTAGGAATAGAAGGGAACATCCTCAACCTGAGAAAGGGAATATATTGAAAAACCCACAGCTAACATCATCTTCAATGGGGAAAAACTGAAAACTTTCCCCCTATGATCAGGAATAAGACAAGGATGTCCACTATCACCATTGTTATTCAACATTGTGTTGGAAATTCTAGCCAGAGCAATTAGACGAGAAAAAGAAATACAAGGCATCAAAATTGGAAAGGAAGAAATAAAACTCTGTTTGCAGATGATACGATACCATATGTCGAAAACCCTGAAAAATCCACAGCAAAACTACTAGAACAAATAAATGAGTATAGCAAAGTGGCAGGTTAGAAGATCAACACTCAAAAATCTATAGTGTTTCTATACACTAGTAATGAACAATCTGAGGGGAAAATCAAGAAAAAAACTCCATTTACAATTGCAACCAAAAGAATAAAATATTTAGGAATAAATTTAAAGATACAAGAGACCTATACAAAGAAAACCACAAGAAATTGTTCAAAGAAATCACAGAAGACCTAAATAAATGGAAGGGCATACCATGTTCATGGATTGGAAGACTAAATATAGTTAAGATGTCAATTCTACCTAAATTGATTTACAGATTCAATGCAATACCAATTAAAATCCCAAAAACTTACTTTTCAGGAATAGAAAAACCAATAACCAAATTTATCTGGAAGGGCAGTGTGTCCCAAATAGCTAAAAACATCCTGAGAAAGAAAAATGAAGTCAGAGGTCTCACGCTACCTGATTTCAAGGTATATTATGAAGCTACAGTGGTCAAAACAGCATGGTACTGGCATAAAGATAGACATACTGACCAATGGAATAGAATGGAGTGTTCAGATATAGACCCTCTCATCTATGGACAATTGATCTTTGATAAAGCAGTCAAGCCAACTCACCTGGGACAGAACAGTCTCTTCAATAAATGGTGCCTAGATAACTGGATATCCACATGCAAAAGAAGAAAAGAGGATCCATATCTCTCACCCTATACAAAAATTAACTCAAAATGGATCAAAGACCTAAACATTACATCTAGGATCATAAAACTTTTAGAAGAAAATCTAGGGAAATATCTTATAAATCTTATAATAGGAGGTGGTTTCCTAGACCTTACACCCAACGCACGAGTACTGAAGAAAGAAAGAAAGAAATGGGAACTCCTCAAAATTAAACACTTTCATGCATTAAAGAACTTCACTAAGAAAGTAAAAAGACAGTAAAAAGATTGCTAGGTATCTACTCAGAGGACATGAGGGCAAGGACACAAATGGGCATTTGCACACCAATGTTTATAGCAGCATTATTTGCAATTGCCAAGAGATGGTAACAGCCAAAATGCCCATCAACGGATGAGTGACTAAACAAGCTGTGGTATTTACATATGATGGAATATTATGCAGCTGTAAGACAAAATAAAGTTATGAAGTATGAAACAACATGGGTGGACCTTAAGGACATTATGCTGAGTGAGATTAGCCAGAAACAAAAGGACAAATACTGTATGGTCTCATTGATATGAACTGACATTAGTGAATAAACTTGGAATATTTTGTTCGTAACAGAGACCATCAGGAGATAGAAATAGGGTAGATAATGGGTAATTGGAGCTGAAGGGATACAGATTATGCAACAGGACTGATTGTAAAAATTCAGAAATGGATAGCACAATACTACCTGACTGTAGCACAATAATGTTAGAACATTGAATGAAGCTCAATGTGAGAATGATAGAGGGAGGAAGCCTGGGGGCACAAATGAAATCAGAAGGAAAGATAGACAATAAAGACTGAGATGGTATAATCTAGGAATGCCTAAGTGTATAATGATAGTGACTAAATGTACAAATTTAAAAATATTTTTGCATGAGGAAGAACAAAGGAATGTCAATACTGCAGGGTGTTGAAAATAGATGGTAATTAATATTTTAAAACTTTAACTTATGTGTGAGACTAAAGCAAAAAATATTTATTTGGTACAAAATTTATATTCTGACTAGTCCATTTCCTAATACAACTTATGTGGGCAGCTTAACTGAACACCATAAGTACACGGAACCTTGAGTAGGGCATGAGATTTTGTAGGTTTGTCCAGAGTAATGCCCCAATAAATCCCAGAGTGATTTGAACAGTGAATAAAAAAGTATTTGCAAAGCCCCCTTGGGGGAATGGTGAGAAAGGGGTAAAACTCAGCTTCCCTAAGAGTAGAAGTCTTGATATTCTCACAAGCAGTGGAGACAACCAAAGCAATAGGTGGAGCCCTCCATCTGGGGGTTTGTTTATATGAAACTTAACTCCGCAAAGGATAGGCTAAGCCTACTTAAAATTAGACCTAAGAGTCACCCCCAGAGAACCTCTTTTATTGCTCAGATGTGGCCTCTCTCTCTCAGCCAACATGATAAGCAAACTCACTGCCCTCCCCCTCTCCATGTGGGACATGACTCCCAGGGGTGTGAACCTTCCTGGCAATGCGGGAGTGAAATCTACAATGAGGTGGAACTCAGCATCAAAGGATTGAGAAAACCTTCTCGACCAAAAAGGGGAAGAACGAAATGAGAAAAAGCATCAATGGCAGAGATTCCAGACATAGTGGAGAGGTCATCCTGGAGGTTATTCTTACGCATCAAATAGATATCAACTGTTTAATTAAGGTGTCGTGCACAGGCTGGAGGGAACTGCCTGAAAATGTAGAGCAGTGCTCCAGTAGCCATGTTTCTTGAAGATGACTGCATAACGACATAGCTTTCACAATTTGACTGTGTGATTGTGAAAACCTTGTGTCTGATGCTCCTTTTATCTACTTTATCGACAGATGAGTAAAATATGTGGATTAAAAATAAATAATAGGGAAACAAATATTAACATAAATTTAGCACATTGAAATGCTAGTGATCAATGAAAAGGAAGGGTAACAGGTATGGTATGTATGAATTTTTTTCTGTTTTCTTTTTATTTCTTTTTCTGAATTGATGCAAATATTCTAAGAAATGATGAAAATATTCATGATGATAAATATACAACTATGTGATGATATTGTGAGCTATTAATTATATCAAGAATGGAATGATCATATGGTAAAAACATTTGTGTTTATATATTGTCGAATAAAAAATAAATTCAAAAAAGATGGGGAGGTTTTAAGATAGTGAACACAGTGGCTCTAGATGATGTAATTAGAAGTGATCTAATTATTGGGCATGCACTGATTGATTACATGCTTAGTCACAATATGTATGCAAGAAAATGATGGCTTAATTTGGTGATAGACATGACTGTTAATATTATAATGAGGTATAGATCACTTCTTGCTTCAAATTTAAGCTAGCACACATTTGTCAGACAGGCCCATTATGGTGAGATCCAGCTTTGTCTAATTAAGAGTGTTTAGAAATTGGGTTGGTTTAGTTCTGGGCAGACTCAAGTTCCTTCGTTAACAAACATTAGGGGTGTCTTTTGTGATCATAGGACTCCAAAGTTGAAAAACAGGATAAGGGGGTACAAGTGGGGCCAGTAACAAGGTTTTTACAATCCCAAGATAAAGGTTATATAGTTTTACAATCATTACCAAAGATGGACGCAGCTGGGGTACAGTTCAGTAATTTCAGTTATTTCCTTCTGGCAATCCTAGCATACTAGCAAGTAAGAAGAATTACCTATATGATGATTTAGTAGTCATTTGTTAAGTCCTAACTTCTCAGTTACATTGTCAGTCTCCAATTTATTTCTTTATAATTCAAAATTTTCATTTTACTAATGCTAAATAGCCCACCCAGTTTTTTAATTTGTCTTGAAATCTGAGAACAAGATTTCTTTTGGGAATAAAATCAACTTCTTGGCTGAAGACACTCAGAAGGTGCCAGTTGAATGTATACACACCCTAAAGCTGCCCCAACATCACTGAAGCTTGCCATGTCCAGAGGGCTCCCTCAGCTTTGCAAGAAATTATTCAGCCTTTCAAGGACCAGGGAAAGGAGCTGAGAGTTTCGTGTCTTTTATTTACGCTTAGAGGCCCTTCGTGTCTCCACGCTAAACGATTTCATTCTGTCTATCGCTATTAATATTCAGCAAAAAATCAGACCAGGTTCCAGATAAGCCCAAAAGCAGCTAGTTTCGACGGTGGCGAAGCGACTCACAATAGCCAAGCTGAGAGGCAGAGCCGGACAACTTACGTGTGGAGTGCACGCAGGGAGGACGGGAGAAGGTTTCCCTCAGAGCCCGTCAACGCACGGCACACGAGAGGGGACCTGCCCGTTCGCTCCAGCCCGACTCATGCCCTCCATCTCGCCCTCAACACTTTGCTCACTTTGTTCCGTTTCCCACTTAACTAAAACTGATGTTCCCCTGCGTCCGTTTTAGGATTTCAACTCAAAGCGCTTACCGAAAGTATCGGCTCAGGTAATCACTTGACCAGGCAGAGCTCAGTCAGGGTTCTGCCGCCTCACCCCCTCCACGGACTTAAATATTCCCGGCGCCCCCCACAATGCTAATGTTAGGTCTAGTTAAGTCCCTGTCTGCTGCTAGCTTCCTGCGACGGATTCGGGTCCTGTAGTCACCGGTCTTTCAACCCGAATCTTGGCACACGAAGACGAACTCCAGACAAGCGAGCAAACACCGGCCCGCGCCTGCGCAGCGGCCCACCTTGCCCATCTGGCTGCACCAATGAAAATTCGAGCGCCGATCTCGAAAATTTCCCAGAATTTTGGTCGAATTCTGGAAAAGCTCCTGCCCGGAAGTCGCTCCCTACTTCCTGCCACACTTGGGCGGGGCTAGCCTTCCACACCGTTGTACCACGGGGGTGGTGGGAGGGACGGGTTCAGGGGGCGTAGTGCGCTTGCGCGGGGCGCGGGGCGCGGTGGGCGGCAGTTGGCGGCGGTAGGCGGGCGGCCAGCGGCGCGCGAAACCGGGAAAGCTGCCGAGTTGTCTCGGACTGTGGTCGCCGCGCCTCGTTCTCCTGCGGAAGCGCGGGCCCGGGCGAAGCCTCCGGGAGGAAGTTGCGGCAAGTGCCCGTCGGAGGTGAGCCGCGGTGCCGGGCCTTTTCGTGAACTCTTCTCCTTTCCCTGCCCTGGGACACCGACCCCCGAGCCGATCGGGGACGCTGTCGGCGCAGGTAGGTCGCTGCGCCCTCCCTTGGCCGTTCAGGGAGCCCCACGGTGATCCGAGGGAGCCTCCAGACCCCCACGCCCTCCTCTTCTGCCGGGAGTCAGCCTCGCGGTGCTCGTCTCCCCATCCCTTTAGGTGTCATTGCAGTTGTGCCTTAGACTGGAAGCAGCTCCGGCTTAAAAGCAGAGTCCAGTACACTCGCTGAACCCCGAAGTGAGTCTGGCGGCGGCGTGGCCCCCTCTCAGGTCCAGCTTCTGAGAAGGTGAGAGTGTGGACCGTGGCGAAAAGGCCTCTCGTCTTTTCCACGTTGTTCCATCGTCTCTTGTTTTCTCTTTCTGGTTGGAAGTTGGGAATGCCAGCAAGAGAGAAATGTGGGCCTCCGGAAGGGACTGTTCAAATCAGTCCTGGAACTGTTGCGGAGTAGACTACTTCAACTTGATTTAAAAAGAGCAGTGGACCTTCAAGTCAAGGACAGCAGAGTTTTGACAACATTTTCAAAGCTACGCAGATTCCTACAGATGATAACTTAGGCAGGTGCTTGGTTGTTGAGATACCTTGCTCCAGCCCGAGTATCCCTTTCCTCACTGGTGGGATCGGTGTCAGGGTGTGGTGAGGACTAAAGGAGGACACATGTGCCAGGCACAGCACAGCACCCGGCCCGAGTGGGTGTTTATGAGGCTTAACTTCGAGGTTCCAGAGCAAGTGGAAAGACCAGCATGGTGGGTCTGTGGGTCCTGCAGTTGCTCATTTCTAGGATTCAGTAGAGTCAGCTGTCACCACTTTTCCCAGCCCATGCCTCTTTCCGAATGCTATGTGGAATCTGTTATCTATTTCATAAATTGTTTTTTTTAATTATTTGATGTTTAGTTTGTAAATCTAAACACCTCTATTATTTAGCAACGCTGTGCGTTGCTTGGATTTCTTTAAGTGAAATAGCTTAATCATGCAAAAAAGAGCAGAACTATAAACAGTAGTAGCTGAAAAAAAGCAGATGTTAGTGTTTCTTTATGGTTTCAAACTTTTTTTGAAAGGAAATGTGACATTTGGGGCACAGTTGAATTTCTTTTTGTTCTTCTGTAGGTGGATCTAGAACTTCTTCAATTCGAGCTGTCCTTTCGATTGTGGTTCCACAGCACCTACCTGGTAGGTGTTAGAGCTCTCAGAAGTGAGCTCTCCTCCCTTGCCCAGTTAACCTGGAGGTCTGCTTCTACAGTTGGTGGGGGTTAGGGCTACCATTTTGTACTGTCCTCATGGTATTTGTTCTCTTGGCCTCTTAAGAAACCTTCCTTCTCTTCATCCTCCCTGGCCCTGTTGGGTGAGCTTATGATGGTGTTCCCAGACTCCCATATGCCAACTGATTGCCTGGCCTTCATTGGGCCAGTGACTGCTGCTCACATCAACATGGTCCTCTATATTGACCTACAGAAAATGGTTTCCCTACTTCTTAGGGGCAGTCACACCTGTTCCAAGCTTCCAGAAGAAGCTGGCCTTCCAAAATCAGATGTACTATAGTTTATAAAATGGGGTATTTAAAACTCATAGTAATAGCTCCCATTTTCTACTTATGTAGTTAACAGGCTTTTTGACTAAGCACTTGAATACTGTCTCATTTAACTCTGTAATACACCTGTGTGTCGAGTGGTGCTATCCTCATCTAAAGATGAGCAAACTGAGGCTTAGAAGATTAGAAGTCGGCCAGAAATAGAGCCTAGTCCACCTCTGCAGTATGTGTACTCTGGCCTTTATGTTCCACAGACGTGTACTTGTTTTGCCACCAATGAAACAGTATGATTCCATTGTCAGGGCAGAATGAGCTCTGGTGTTCACACAGCTTCTCTTCAACGTTCTTGTCCTGCAGTTCCCTGGGCTCCTGAGGGGGAAAAAGCACCAAGATGGCATCAGTGGATTTCAAGACCTGTGTAGACCAGGCTTGCAGGGCTGCTGAGGAGTTTGTGAATGTCTACTACACCACCATGGACAAGCGGAGGCGCCTGCTGCCCCGGCTGTACATGGGCACTGCCACTCTGGTGTGGAATGGAAATCCTGTTTCAGGACAGAACTCCCTAAGTGAGTTTTTTGAGATGTTGCCTTCCAGTGAGTTCCAAGTCAATGTGGTAGACTGCCAGCCTGTCCCCGATGAGGCCACACCAAGCCAGACCACAGTCCTCGTTGTGATCTGTGGGACAGTGAAGTTCGAGGGCAATAAACAGCGAGACTTCAACCAGAACTTCATCCTGACCGCCCAGACCTCAGCCAGCAGCACAGTGTGGAAGATTGCAAGTGACTGTTTCCGCTTCCAGGATTGGGCCAGCTAGCGGGGACAGGAGAGGCCTCCCGGCGTCCATCCAGTGGTGTGGTGAAGCTTGGGGAATACAGATTTGCTCCTGTTGTTGCAAAGATGCTGCAGATGACAGTATCCAGGGCTGAGTAACCTTGTATTCACTCAGATTCTAGGAGCCGCTTTTCTGAGTTTGTACTTATTTGTCATAATTGCCTTTTGAAAGTAGGGAACTTTTGTATTTTTTTTACTTGCCCTGTAAAGACTCTGGTTCTGGAAATTCTGAGCAACCAGCAATACAAATGTTGCTTTTTCTGTCTTGCTCAGTGTGTTTGATTCAATTTTGAAGCAGGGGGTTGAAGGCAGGAAGCATAGTGGGAAGCGCCTGGTGTAGAAGCCCAGGGTCCAGCCGTCACCCTGTCACAGGTACACACAGCCCTCCACACACTGGAGTCCCATGGGGCACTTTGAAAATTCCCTGTGCTCAGCCATGCCCCAAACTGACTATATGAGGATTTCTGAGGCAGGACTGGCCACTGGCATTTCTCAGAAGCACTTGAGGTACCTGTAACAGAGATGATCAGGCCTCATCTTAGCTGAGATTTCAATGAAGAGAACAGGTACAATGCTAAAGAGCTAGCTAAAAACTGCTTGGTAAGTGAAGCAGCAATAATAATTATTGTCTTGTTAAAAGGACGAGACTAAAAACTGCTTTTAAGAGAAAGAAGGGCTGAGGTTGAGGTTGAGGCTGAGGCTGTCAGAATTAGAAGTTACTTTTATTGACCCTACAGACCAGCTCTGTTTTACAACTTTGCATAATGTGGACCCTAATTGAATTTCTCCATTGTAAAGAGAGTAGAAAACTCTTTAGACGGTTCCATTGCCTTTGACCACCAGAAGAGATCTGGCCCACAGCTTCCCCAAGTACACTTTCTTTGACACCAGACTAGGTCAGGATCAGGTTGTGGGTTAGGATAATGAAATGGGGAAATTGGAAAAGGAAATAGATCCTAAACAGTCCTGTGGTGCAGCCAGCCAGTTACCTCCCAGCACCTCTCCTCTTCTTTACTAGTCACTGAAGCCCAGTTTTAGCAGGACAAGGATTTTACTTTCCAGCTCAGCTTACTCTGACATGAGACTTAACTCTGGCTAAATGAAGGAGGAGCAAATGGGTTGTACTTGTGAGAATTTACATTTGAAAAACTCATGTCCTCTCCGGTTCAGTCTTGGGCTGCAAGGACAGCTCATTCTAATAGGATGGTGTTGAGCTAGAAGTCCCTGGTGACTACGTGAAATAGCCCTACTCTGCCTACTCCCCGACTTCCTTTGAAATCAGAGAGCAATAAATCCATCTTCTGTAAGCCACAATTCTTTGAGGGTTTGTGTCACACATAGCCGAACCTAATCAGAAGTGTGGGGAGAGCATTTACAATGGGTGGAACAGTGGGTTTGTTGGAAGGGCGTGGCACCCAGGTAACCTGGTCACATGAACACGACTTGTTGGCAGTCTGACCTGCCTGCATTTGGCCTTCCTCCTGGGGGAGGGGAGATAAGGCCTCTGGCTCCTCAGCCTACATTGCTGGGTCACCCCCACAGGCCACCTTCCTAATTTCAGTTGAGCACAGGACTTGGCACACAGATACCAGCTTGTGCGCGTGTCTCTGAGAGAGCCAGGCTGGGGTTGAGAGGCTGTTCCACAGTGGCAGAGTGAGTGAGTGCCTGTGTAGTCTCATCTGGGCCTTGGGTTCAGTGTACTCAGCAGGAGTACGGCAAGGGGTCTCGCTTTTCGCTGACTCTAAGTAATAAATGTACCCACCTGGGCATGCTGACCCCTTACTGGCCAGATCTGGGAGCTGGACTAGCTTGGGGACTGCTTGTCAGCCTGATACTACTCTCCTACCAGTAACTAGCAACAATGGCCAATAGCACATTGTGAAAAATGGGAAGGAATATGAAAATCAATTCCATGAATGCAAATGGTTTATAAATTTATAAAATGATACTCAGGTCTGACCATTTTAAGACATGATTGTAGGAATTGCAACAGAATTGTCCCCCAAATCCACTCTACCAATCTTGGGTTAAACCCACCTCTGGTTAGGTGGGCCTCAAGCAGTCTGACATCAGCCTGAGCCCATTGCCTTGGTCACAGTGGAGGTGTTCAGTGATATGAGAATAATCCAGTCAGGCCCCAAGCAATGCAGAAGAAACCCAGAAGCCCAATCAAAGGTCCTGAAGTCTGCCCTACAGAACAGAAAAATGGCCAGAAGGGTTTATGGAAGGAACTGACAGAATCCCCTGTGGCAGATGTCCCCACCAGGGACAGAAAAAGCTGATAGCTTGGCCTGATGCCTGGGATTGCTGGGAGATATTACATGGGTCCTTGGCCTGCCCCTCAGTCCCCAGGGGTTCTGTCCAGTAGACTTCTGGCTATTGCCAAATGCTGAGAGTGGAGACAGCATAGGCTCCACCGGACTTACCTGGTGGGGAACTCTGCATGCTACCCAGTACCCTACATCATTTCCACCTTGCTTTTTACATAAACTTAATAATTTGGTATAGGGAATATCTGTTTTCAAACCTGCCCAGGTCCACATGTATGTGCCTCCTTTGAAAATACTCATCTATCCGAATTCTGCATCAATAACCCCACCAGTCAGAGCTAATTGGAACTTTTTTCTGGTTTCTGGCTGGGAAGCAATTAACCCTTTGGAAATTACACTATTTCAGTCACTTGCTACCCATCCTTTGCTTGGAATGTGCTGCTGGAGGGTGTTTGGGGCTATTTTTCCTGCAAGACCCTTATGTGTTTCCATTTCCTTGTATTGCAGAAATTCTGAATGAAGACTCACCTATTTCAATGCTGAATTTTGATGCTCTTAAATACTACAGCCAGAGTTTTCATTCTTCAATGCCTGCTACTTCAAAATGTCTCCATGAAAATACATGCCCATGTATCTTATGCTGAAGGGCAGAAAGCAGAGCCCTGGAATGTAATCATATCAGAAAATGTCCCCAGTCACTTGAGTGGTGTGTGGCTGGGACTCCTGGACATCGGAGGGGGAATGAAGTAGACTGAGCTGTGTTCCTCACCCTCCAGGGGTCCATGATGTAATCAAGAGGCAAGATTTTGAAGTGGCAAATTAAGTAGTAACCCTGTCTGGCAAGTTTCAAAGCCACATATAAAGAGCGGCCATGCCAGTCAAACAGACTTGTGCCCAACAGTGTTAAAACCGATATTCAGCTGACAGCAGTAAATTATGTGTGGGGTTCCAAGCCAGGACATAGAACTGAGACCTCAGGACACTCCCACAGGGGAGATGGGCAAGGGAAGATGCACTGGGGTGCAGAAAGGATTCTGTACAGAGATTGATTAGGACAGAGCTGCTGCTGGGCTATAGATGTCAAAGCTCTCGCTCCTGTCATTTCTCGAGGGCAAGGTAGGATGCCATCTTCCTCACCTCAAGCCTGACAAAGGGTGTTGAATGGGTACCTTCTGAAGAGCTTGAATCTGGAGTCTGAATCACAGTGGCCAGAGAAACTTCAAGACAACAGACTGCAGGTGTGCCCTGGGGTAACAGGTTTGGAAAGTAAAAAGTCTAAACAAAATTCTGACAGGCACAGGGACAAACCTCGAGATGCCTCTCAATATCCTTCTTCCGGAACAACAGAAAACAGGTTTTTAGTTGCAAAACACTCAAACAGAAGATCAGCTTTCCCAGCCCTATTTTAGCAAGGATGGTCATATGATTCAGATGGGGCCCATGGAAGAATTTGAAACACTTCTGGGAAGTCTCCCAGAAAGAGAGGGGCAGCCCTTCCCTCTTTCCTTCTGTTCTAGTTTGCTGGCTGCCAGAATGCAATATAAGAGAAATAGAATGGTTTTTAAAAAGGGCAATTTAATAAGTTGCAAGTTAACAGTTTTTAGGCCATGGAAATGTACCAATTAAAGCAAGTCTATAGAAATGTCCAATCTCAGGCACTCAGGGAAAGATACCTTGATTCAAGAAGGCCGATGACCGCGCAGGGTTTTTCTCAAGTGAAAAGGCACATGGCGTACACCGTCAGGGTTTCTCTCTCATCTGAAAAGGCACGAGGCGACAAGGTTAGGGCTTCTCTTTAATCTGGAAAGTCACGTGACAAGCACAGCATCATCTGCTAGCTTCCTCTCCAGCTCCCCAGGAGGCATTTTCCTTCTTCATCTTCAAAGGTTGCTTGCTGGTAGACTCTGCTTCATGGTTCTGTGGCATTCTCTCTTATGACTTTCTTGCGGTTGTGTCGTTCTTCTCTGCTCTCCCCGAATCTCTTACATTCTCCAAAATATTTCCTCTTCTATAGGAGTCCAGTAAACTAATCAAGACCCACCCAGCTAAACAACCACTCTTGATTGAGTCACATCTCCATGGAGCTCATCTAATTAAAGTTTCCAACATACAGTACTGAATAGGGATTAGAAGAAACAGCTGCCTTTACAAAATGGGATTAAGATAAAAATGTGGGGGTGGGCCACCGTGGCTCAGCAGGTAAGAGTGCTTGCCTGCCATGCCCAAGGACCCGGGTTCGATTCCCCGTGCCTGCCCATGTTAAAAAAAAAAAAAAGAGAGATAAAAATGTGGCTTTTCTAGGGTACATACATCCTTTCAAACAGGCACACCTTCCTCCGTGTAGCTGTTTGGAAAGCAGGTGTAAGGGCCAGTGGTGTAGCAGCTGTTTTGGGCCAGGAAGCCCAAGGATGGAGGAATGGAAAGCAGAAGGACCCAAGGTCCCTGTCAACCTCTTGGAGTCCCCTCATTAACCTTGAATTACCTCCTTCTGAGTTTCTCTTAGGGGAGTAAGAAAGAATCTTTCATCTTATTTAAGCCACTGTTGTTCAGGAGCTTTCTTACAAGCAGCCAAACATAATCATCAGTGACACAAAACTGGGAAAAAGTATTGCAATTAAGGATGAAGGCAATTGCAACCACAGCTGATGACATCTGTAGTCAGTAACGTCTACAGTCAGTGAGGAGACGACTTTAGCAAGGAAAGGACTCTCATCTAATCCATTGAAGGCCTCAATGGAAAACGGATGATTTCAGCAGTCCGAAGGCAGACTTTCCATCTTTTCTTCAGCCAGTCAGCTTCTCCTGGGGAAATTCATCGTCACCGTCATCAGAATTCGCGACTTGGGGCCTGCTCTATGGAATTTGGACTTGCTAAGCCCCTTTCTCATGAGCTGATTCCTAAAATAAGCCTCTTATTATTTGTGTATATACGTTCTGCCAGTTCTGTTTCTTCAAAGAACCCTGACTAATACAGGTTGGGAGGAGCCACCTCCTTTGCCTCTTACCCAGAGAGAAGGGCTTCAGTAGGACAGATAGAGGAGCTCGATAGGAGCAGCCCTGAGTCTGCGAGACCTCCTGGACACAGACCAGAGGGACTTCAAGGCCAGGCACTGCAGTATCTGAGGGAGGGCTGGGCTGAGGGCAGGTATGCTGCTGTGCTGGGGAGAACATCACTGCAGAGGAGCTCCAGAGTCTGGCCCTGGAGACAAGTCAGTGAGTCTGTAGGCCCAAGGGGTCAGGGTGGGAGGAGGATTGTGGCTGCTGCATGGTCATCAGCTTATGCTCAGGTAGCAAGCACAGGTCCCTTTCCTGGAGATGAGATGTGCCTGAGATGGGGGCATGGGTGACTGGACCCAGGGGGGAGGTCACCCATGCGCTGGGTCCTAGGTGACTGGCCCTGGGTCCTGGGTGACTGGACCCAGGGGGGAGGCCAAAGTCCTCAGCGGAAAGGGAGGTGCAACTGGTCCTCACAGTTCCCCTAGGCTGCCAGGGCAATGAGAGCCCCCATATAGGGATCCACTCGGCAAGGCCAAGAGACCTCAGCACTGTTGGGAGTCTCATGAAATTTGCTCAGGGGCCCAAGGAGAGAACAAAGTCCCCTTACCACCATGCTTCAACTCCAGAAATTCAGGGGCAATGGAAGCAGGTGCAACTGCAAGCAGAGAGGGGCAGCCCCTTCCTCTTGCCCAGATGGCAGCTGGCCCAGCCAAGGGAGGAGAAAAACTGCTGGGTCTTCTAATTAATACTTGACACTCTTGGGGGGAATTTAAATGAAGGCAGGTCTGTATCACCTGAATGAGCAGAAAAGTCACCAGGTGTCACCAGGGTGATGGGCAAAGTATCCCCCACTGAAAGACACAATGGGGTCCCCACCCCATGTACAGAACTCACTCAAAACATCATCTGTATTTATTGTCCTCAGCAAGGGGGACCTGCTGTCTTAGTTTTCCCAGGATCCCAAGGCACAGACTTGCAGTGTTAAAATTACAGAAGTCTCAGGAAAACCCGGATGAGGTGGCCACACTACTCTCAGCCCAGTTTAAGGTGCGACCAGAAAAGTCTTAAATGCACTGTTGTCTCTGGAAACAGAAGAGCAGGGGAGGATGGGGCTGCACCCATCCATTGCCAAGAAGGGAGGGCCACAAGTCAATAGAACAGATTTCTCAGCCACCAAGGAACATTCTAGATCTGCGCCACCCAGTACAGCGGCCACTGGCCACATGCGGCAACTGAGCACTTGAATGCACCTCCCATGACCGAGGAGCTGAATTTTCATTGAAATAACCACGATATTTGATGTGCAGCAAAAGCAGACTTGCTAGTCCAGAGGCAGGTCGTTGAGAAAAGCTAAAACCGAGGAAGGAGGGGATGCCACAGCCTGCAGCCTTGGTGCTCCGAGGGGAGCAAAGCTGGGCAGCGAGTGAGCCCCCTCCTGGTCAGGCACAGGAAAGAAATGCAGATGCCCAGGCCCCCCTCTCCTCCCAAGGAGACACTGTCCCTATCCATCAGACTCCACAGAGGACAGCTCAAAAACCTCAGTCCCTGAAACCCTGAGGTGCATCTGTGAATCAGCTCACTGGCTTCATCTTTGTTATCAGGAGGTAAGGTGGACTTGAAACAGCTCCGGGAGAACACTGCGCTAATTTTAAATGTACAAGGACACCTGTTGTCCAGACCATCCTGGTTAGAGCCAACTGGCAGCCTCTCCGCCTGCGCAGCACCTTTACAACTACTGTTTAGCGGTCACCTCTCAGTTCAGACGGTTCACCTCTTCCTAGTGAGCACAAGGTGTATAAAGTTCCATCCTCCAGCCAGGTTGAGGGGGAGCTGAAAGGATAAAGCTGTCACCCTCTTTTGGCTCCAATTTAAGGCTGAAGATGAACTGTTACTTTCTAGGTAGGGATGTGCATGTGTGGGTGTATGTGAGAGTGCATGCATGTTTGTCTGTGAACACCTACCCATTCAGGGACCCTTCCCTCAAATGCCCCCCCTACCCCAACCCCTAATCCCAAACACACAAAACCTGGCAACGTTTCTACTGCATTTTTATTTTTCAGAATTTCAGAACCAGGGCCTTATTGTAGGACCAGAAAAAGCAGGTAGCAAACAGGGAATCCTAACAAACAGTGGAGGACCCAGCAGACGGGCTACACCTGAGAGCTGCAGCAGCTCTGCACGCCTGGGGCTCCTGCCCTACTGGGCCCAGTCCTGGTAGCTGAAGCAGCCCTGCACAGCCTTCCACTGGGCCTGGTAGTACGAGGTGCGCGGCTTCAGAATGAAGGTCTGGTGGAAGTTGCGCTGCGGGTTGCCCTGGAACTTCACGGTCCCGCAGACCACGACAAGGACGCAGATCTGGACCCTGCCATTCATCGCCGGGTGCTTCACAGGCTGGCAGTCGACTGCGCTGACGTGGAAGGAGCTGGGAGGCAGGGAGCCAAAAAACTCGCCCAGTGCCTTCTGCCCCAAGATGGGGTTTCCATCCCACACGAGCGTGGCCTCCTCCTCGTACATCAGGGGCAGCTGTTCCCTACTCTCATCCATTTTGGCGTAGTAAGCGTCGACAAACTGCTCGGTGGCTCTACACGCCTGGTCGTGGCATCTCTTGAAGTGCAACGATGAGGACATGTTCTCGGGCGGGGTACACGGTGGCCTCTGGAAGCGTCAGTCTCTGGTGTCAGGAGCTGCAGAACAGTCAAGCCAGGTAAGGACCGTGAGAGCGGACTTTTTCAAAGTCGCCCAATTAGGAACACCAGGAGGAAAGCCAAGTAAACTCTCCCGAGATTTGCTCGCAGTTTTCTAAACCAGATTTATAAGCCCGTATCCCCACCGGCTTGCTTTTGCATGCTGCAGCAGGCTTGAACATCACGGACCGTGCGGATCTGAGGATTCCAGGCTGGGGTGAAGATAGCCCCTACCCAAACATGGGGGTGTGAACTCTTAAAGTGTGGGCTCTTCACCCCAACGTGGGGAAAAGCTTTGCCCGCCTGCCTGTCTTGTGACCGGGGGTGGCAGGGTGGGGGGGATGGAGGGCGGAGCCCGATATAGACCCCCCCTTCCCCAGCCCTGAGTCAGGCTACCCCAGCGCCCACTCAGGACCCTGTGGACGCCGCAACCCCGCCCCGCCCACCCGCAGTCAGGGGCTTCTGCCCGGGAAGGGCGTAGAGACCAGGCGCTCTGGTGGGTCCCGCTCTGGGGAGGTCGCGCGCGGACCTGGAAAGGCCAGGGCCTCCACCAGGCGTGAAGCCCCTGGAGAGGGCTGCTAGAGGCGAGCTCGAGTAGGTCGGCGGGTACCTGCTGGGAGCTGATCAGCTCAGCGTTTTCTCCGTCTCCTGCTCCGCCAGAGAAGAGGTAGAGCACGTGAACAGCCCTCGTGCAGAGGCGTGGCCTGAGTCTGCACGTGGCCTTCCTGCCTTCCGGGTTGGGTGGGGTCTTGGTCTGCACGTGGCCTTCCTGCCTTCTGGTTTGGGCGGAGTCTGGGCCCTGCACGAGCCTTTCCACCTCAGATTGCCTGGGGTTGACCACACAGTGTCCTCCAAGGCATGCTGAGGCCCGCACCCAGGGTGGCCCTACCCCCACTGTCCACCCAGCTCGCTTGGCAGCCCTGACCCTGAGTAGGGGTGGGCCTTGGCTCTCTGGGTCCTAGTGGAAGCCTCTTTCTTGTTTCCAACTCCCTCTGTCCTCCTGCCTATGGTCCTGGCACAGGCTGGCCTGATCGTCTGAAACTGCGTGGGCTGCCCAATGCACATCTATTCTTCTCCTCACAGGCCTTTCGGGGACTTCATTCCACTGCCTGCTCTGAGCCCTCATCCCTTATTGTCCGTGGTGTGCAGACACCATCTTCCAGCCTGTAGGACCAACACCGAGGGCCTCCTGCCATGCTTCCTTCTCACTGTCCAACTTGGGGAACTTGAGAAGGCAAGAGAAGGGCACAGAGGGGGGGGCTGGGGAGCCCCAGCGTAGGCAATTTTGAGTCCAGTTTGTCATCCTTAACTTTTCTACATGGTTCCTGAGATTAAAGACTGTAAAAGATAAGCTGAGACTATTTAAAAATCCTGTTGAAGTTTATTTAGAGAACAAATGGTTCATGAATCAGTGCCAAACCAAATGTGTAAGGTGCTCCTCCTAGGGACTGGAAAGAGAAAGCTTATATAGGACAAACACAAGCAGTAACTTCCCATTGTCTCCTCTTCCACCCCTGGTAGCCTCTAACCTACTTTCTGTCTCAATTAATTTGCTTAACACTAGATATTTCTTACGCGTGGCATCAGGCAATGTTTGTCCTTTTGTGTCTGGCTTCTATGTTTTCTAGGTTCATCCAGGTTGTTACATGCATCAGAACTTTATTCTTTTTTATGGCTGAAAAGTATTCCAAATTATATATACCAATTTGTTTATCCATTCATCTGCTGATGGATACTTGTTGTTTCCCCCTTTTGGCTATTGTGAATAATGCCTCTGTGAGCATGAGTGTACAAGTATCTGTTTGAGTCTCCGCTTTCAATTCTTGGAGTGGAATGGTCAGGTCATATGGTAATCCTATGATTATTATTTTGAGGAACCACCAAACTGCTTTCCACAGCAGCTGCTCCATTGTACTGTAAAAGGTAAACTGAGGCTATTTAAACACCCCATTAAAGTTTATTTGGGCAACAAATAATTCATGAATCAGGCAGTGCCAAAACATAAGTGTGAGGCGCTCCTCCCAGAGACTGGAAAGAGGAACTCTACCAGCCAGGCATGAGGGTGCCAATTTCACTGCATCCTTGCCCGACATGTATAATATTTTTGTTTTAACAATAGGCATCTGGTGTGGATGTGAAATGGTACCACATTGCCTTGCATGATGACTAATGATGTGGAGCGTCTTTTCATGGGCTTATTGGCCATCGTACATCTTTGGAGAAATGTCATTTCAAGCTAATTTTTTTTATTGGGTTGTTTGTCTTTGTTGTGTTGAATCTATAATAACAAGAATATATATATATTCGTTTATTAAACCCTTATTAGATATATTATTTGCAAATACTTTCCCCTA